>NC_082643.1:24472938-25097938 GCF_028023285.1 Balaenoptera ricei | reverse complement strand
ACTGTTAGTATTAACGACCTGACTCTCCTCGGAGGGGGAGGGAGATACACAGTTTGCTGCCCTTGAAACAGATCTGGCATCACTGTTGCCTAGACTGAGGAGAAGGGGGCCGAGGCACATCCTCAGCCTGGTCACTCCCAACAGAAGATGCCATCTGTCTGTCTGTCGCTCTGCAGCCCTCATATGCTGTCTCTCTTCCTGCCCCGAGGCTGGTCTGCGGCTGTTAGGCCCTGCTCCTCTCCTTCCTCTCCCTTGGATATACATTCTCCCTCCTCAGGTGGAAAGTTCTGAGACAGACAGTGTATGACACGGGCTTTGGAGTCAGACACACTCAGGTTGGAATTCTGACTTCCGCATTTGCTAGCTGGGTGGAGCTTCAGTTTGCTGTTTTATGAAATGGTGGTCACGATACCTACCTAAGAGTTCCTGTGAAGATTAAAGGAGATAATGTTTCTAAGCTGCTAGGCATGTGTTGGGTTGGCCAAAAAATTCATTCGGGTCTTTCTGACGATGTTACAGAAAAACCCCAACGAACTTTGTGGCCAACCCAATACTATCTGTTCAGTACATTTTTAAGTTTACGGTTGAAATTAGGTTAGATAATCTTGCAAAAGATAATGAACAATCACTGGAGTTTCTGCAGACATCCACCAAAGCTGAACCCCAGAAACTACTGACAGTGAGTTTCTCTACTCCCTTCTGAGTCGGCAAGCTTTATTTCCCCTCCAGGAAAAGAGCAGAAATCCAGTGAGGACACATTCTCCCCAGAGCCTCACGGGTATAACTCAGACACTTAAATAGGCTTATTAAAATGGGCCACCAAATGCCCATTTTAGAGCAGTACTCCATCTGGAGGTTTCTCTGGGGGTGAGCCTTGCTTTAAATTGCATTCTAAGCCATGGTGTGTGCCTGGATAGTCAGTGACTTGGTGACGTTCAGCGTTCATCACGTGTGCTGCTGCCCCAGCAGAGGTGTGGCTGGGGAGTGACGCTGACCCGCCCCCTACCTGAGGCAGGCAGGAGGTCAGGAACTGTTGCCCCTTCTCCAGAAGGACACTTGGGCATTTCCACGAGCGTCAGATTTGTATAGCTCTTGGGAGGAGCTCAGGGATTTGTAGAGCTCTTGGGAGAAGACCATGTCCCTTGGGCAGCAGTTGGGCCACTAGACAGTCGTGGTAGCCAGCCTCCAAGATGGCCCCCAATGACCCTTGCCTCCCGATAGTCATGTCCTAGTGTAGCCCCCTCCCAGGTAAGCAGGGATGACCTGTGTAACCAAGTGTATGTTACAGAATCACAGTGCGTGACTTCCAAGGCCAGTACATAAAAGACATTGTGACTTCCGTTTTGCTGTCTCCCCTATCACTCACCATGGAGAATGCTGGCCACCAATGCTGTGAAAACACTCAAGCAGCTGTATGGAGTGGTCCACATATCAAGGAACTGAGGCCTCTGCCATCAGCCAGCACCGACTTCCCAGCCCTGTGTGTGAGCCATCTTGGATGAAATGGGTCCTCTAACCCCAGTCATACCTTCAGATGACTACAGCCCAGCCTGACATCTTGACCTCATGAGAGACCCTGAACCAGAAACACACCCTTAAGCCATCCCTGAATTCCTGACTCACAGAAAAACTGTGAGATAAAAAACATTCAGGCCTGTTTTATTTAGGTGTGCAGATGTTGTGTAGATGACTAATTTAGCAGCACTCAAAAGAGCCAGGGGCTTCCACTGGCCAAAGTGGGGCTGGTAGTGAGGGTCCTGCCCCTTCCCCTGGTCAGCTCTGCTGGCTCCATATACCAATACATGTCTGGGGTCTGAAAGCACCCCTTTTGACCTCAGTTGAAGGCCCCACCTCCAAAGTTTCTGGGAAAAAACTTTAAGCTACAGTCCGCCAGCAGCACTGAGTTAATAGTAGCCCTAACCTTTGTTTTCGCCAAGGGTTGAGAGCAGGGAATTCCTCCCCTCCCTGTACCTCCCCCCCTGAGCCAGTTCTGGCACTTGGCCCAGGTATAAAATTGCCAGCGCTGTCACTGCTTTTTGGTCTTATTATGAGTGTGTCTGTTCTGATGTGCTGGTTTGAGCACGTCATGGTGGAAGTGTGAGCACAGCAAAGGAGGCTGTGTCAGATCTTTCCCTCTTCATGTTACGAGCTGGCTGCTGAAAAGCCTGTAGGTCAGGTGGGTGGAGACAGGTTACCATGTCCTGAAGGGCTCAGAGCCGGGCTACTCCACGGATCAGATGTGGAAGCTAGAGTGGTCAGTCGCTTTGCTTCTTCCCGAAGTTTTCCTGGTCATTTTCATCGGTGATCTGGAGAGAAAAGCAGGCAGCTGAGCCCATGCTCCTAAAAGTAGCAAACTCACACTTGTACACCACCTCTAGTAGGGTTCTCACATGTGTTCACTGCTAGTCACAAGCAAGAATCATGTGTTGAATTCAAGCAGAGTTAATTAAAATGAATTAGTAGATAATAGTCTTGAACTGACCAAATGCTACTTGAAATCCTGTTCTTTCCTGAAATATCTGCCAGTGAGTGTAGTAAACTCATAGTTCTATTAAGTCTAAGCAAATCCAAAATATTCTCCTGGGCGTCTGTACCATTCAGCTAGATGTCTGGGGCTGCCTGTTTTGTATAGACCCTTAGATCCCCATGGATCTAGGGTCATAACAGAGTTGGCTTGTCAGGAAACCTCAAACTTTTAAAGACCATCCTGATCCCCTAAAAATCCATTTCTTATTTTTGATGTGATTCTGACTTTCAGTTTTTTATTTTTTTCAGAAAGTTTTATTTCTGCTATATTTTTAGATTCAAAAGTATTTATTTAAGGTGAACAAATGATACAGCATACGCAACTGTTGGGCCTGCTTTTTAACTGAGAACAAAAAGGGAATACCTAGGACAAGAATATGCAATTACCACACTTATTGTTTTCAGTGAATTTTTGTCAAGTTTGTTTATCTTATTGTTAATGCGATGATACAGCAATCCTTGGCAAGAGAATAACATTTTGCCTTAAAGAACAAATCTCGATAAAAATGGAAAATGGAGTTAGCCACAACCCACAAGGCCTTCTTTGGGAAGAACTCTTGAAGAAAAACCGACTCACACTTCACAGAAGAATATGACACTGTCGTTTTTCCCTCTATAGTACCAGAGTGTTCCTGAACAAAGGCCTCAAGGCATTATCAACTCGTCATCCATTTTTTGATGTGATTTCTATTTTCAGGACCCTGCTTCCCTCCCTCTTTGTTCCTAATGCATCTGGTCATTGGTGCCTTCTACTTTGGTCCTATCATAGTCAGTGTGACCTGTCCCCACCTGGAGAGTTCACCATGGTGACCGCGAGTCCCACGGGCAGGGTTACTGCCCACCCACGGGACCAGAGGAAGACCTCAAGGACACCCCCACTGCATTCAGACAAGCTGCAGATATGTGGAGGCTGAAGGATGATCGGGTGATTCCAAACCATCTGGGAAGGAACTGATGGACTATCCAGATATATCCAAGCCCAGGATATTGTTTAAAAAACAAACAGAACAAAACCCCCTTTTTTTTTTTTCTATTGCTGGGATTTCTGATGGTACAGTACACAAGTTCCAACGTGCAATCTAATCAAAGATAGCTATATAGTGCTTAGAAATTTTCATAGCTCAACTATGAACCTTGTAGAAAAGAAGAAACTGAGGATATTTATACGTCACTGGTAAACAATGGCATAGATTGTCTCTGAACATGTCTTCCATCTCAAAAGTCCTACAGCTTGGATTCTATAAATGCCTTTAATCTGATTTTAATATTCATTCATTCAGTCATTCAACAATTATTTATTTGTTTTCATTTTTGGTTGCGTCGGGTCTTCGTTGTGGCACGTGGGATCTTTTGGTTGAGGCGCGTGGGCTCTTCATTGCAGCGCGTGGGCTTCTGTCTAGTTTTGGCGTGCGGGTTTTCTCTCTCTAGTTGTGTCGTGCAGGCTCCAGAGTGCGTGGGCTCTGTAGTTGTGGTACGTGGGCTCTGTGGTTTGCTGCACGCGGGCTCTATAGTTGAGGCACTAGGGCTCAGTAGTTGTGGCAGATGGGCTTAGTTGCCCCACGCACGGCATGTGGGATCTTAGTTCCCCAACCAGGGATCGAACCCTTGTCCCCTACATTGGAAGGCAGGTTCTTTACCACTAGACCACCAGGGAAGTCCCTCAATAATTACTTAATGCCTGTTATGTGCTGAGTATAGACGTAACATTAATGGATAAAACAGAAATGTATCCCCCCTTACAGTCTACAGACAACCAACCCACAAACAAATGTAGATATGCCCACAAACTGCATACATCTGGGGGGAAAATTAAATGGATTCAGCGATAGAAAATAACATACTCTACTTCTACAGATAGAGGCATTAGAAATGGCCTAAGAAGAAAAAATTTAAATCAACATCTGAACAATAGAAAAGGTCAACCTTAGCCATGTGTTGACATTCCAGGGAAAAAAATACCAGGTGGGCAGTGACCCTAAGAAGAAAAAAGTGTGATGTGTTCAAAGAGTAGAACGTTGTGAATATAGAACTTTGCAGACTAGAAAACATGCTAAATCATAGCCTGTCAGGGTTTGATTGGGTAATTTAGTCTGGCCGCCCGACCAGTTCTTAAATCCCCTTCACGATTCACCCTCTAAATAGCCAATTGCCTTTTTTTTTTTTTTTTTTTTTTTTTTACTTTTTGGCCACACCACGTGGCATGTGGGATCTTAGGATCTTAGTTCCCTGACCAGGGATGAAACCTGTGTCCCCTGCATTGGAAGAGTCTTAACCACTGGACCGCCAGGGATGTCCCAGTCACCTTGTGCTTGAGTCTCTTCACAAGAAGGAATGTTCTACCTCTTGAAGCACCCATGCTGGTTTAGTTTAAAAATATGAATTTGTTCCAACCAGGAAGCTGGAATCATGAATTATGATCACGGACGTGCCTCTGAGGAAATTTTCAAGTTGAAATGGAAGAAGCTACTTAGATCACTGTATTTACCATTCTTTGTTATGTAGAGTGCCAAGAACACACACACAGCAGGATTTCATGCTCATCACTTTTTTGAGAAGAAAAATATATGAGAGTGTTCAAATAGCTCTCACAAACTTCCAACAGTTTTTCTATTGTAGCAAAATTCATGTCAGCATCCTGGCAAACCAATGATTGCACAATAAGGTCAGTTGTACCCTTGAAAGACAGCCGTGTATTTGGGCTGCAGTGGTGAGGTGGGAGTGACTTTCCTGTGGTATTTGTGGTACATCAAGTAGAGGAAGTGCAGTGTGTCCACCAATTTTACAAAGGTCTTTGATAACGCAAGTTGACTTACACAAGATCTGTTATTGACTTGACTAAAGAAGCTCAATGGGATTCCGTGAAGATTCTGCCAGGTATTTACTGGTGTTCCCCACAGCCAGTTCACACCACTGACAGTTTGAGACTGGCTTGAGTATTTATTTGTTCCAAAGTACATCAAGAAACCTAAGTTCCAAGGTCTTAGGGAGGTGCTTCCAAGTTCACAACCCACAGGCCATTCTCTGTTAAAGCCATTTATGAGCTGTTATATGGTGACTACTAAGCCACCCTACTTGAAACAGCCTCCAAACGATTCTGGACCATCTTGCAAAGTTGTAATACTGCTAAAGGTGTGAGAAGTCAAAAAGTTGACCATGATTAAATGCTAACCCATGCAATGAAAATCCCATTAGTAGCCAAAAGAAGTTCACTACCGAAATACAAGAAAAAATCCTCCATTGAATTTTTCTTCTCAGATAGCAGTAATGCTCTAAAAGTATCAAAGCAATAGAAAAATTAAGCGAAAAGCAATCAGGATATCTTGATGAGACTGGCAGGTGGAGTATGGTACCCATTTGGCTCCTGGTTCTAGACCAGAGTAAATAAAAATCTACAGACCAGTGCCATAAATATCACAGCCAACTTCTTGAGTCAGCTCATGAGGACTGTCTACTACTAGAAATTTAATTTAAAGTGTAAGACAGATTCACCAACGTGCCTGGAACACAGCCAGTCCACCAGGACTGAAAGGATGTCAGCTGGGCCGACCAAATGTCAAGAAGGAATGTCAACAGGATGCTCGTGAAGATGTCCTGTGGTGAGCTAAGGTGGGACACCTCCCAGGAGTAAGCCAAAGGACTGCTTTCAAGACCCGCTCAAGCGTGACTTCTGTGATGACTTCTAGCCGTGGCAGAGAGAGCAGCAGACCTTGCTGGCCAGAAGCAAGGAGAAATGGAGCCGATCCTTCTGAGCAGAGGCATATGACAGCTGGCTCCATGAAAGAGGCCATCTGGAAAGAGTGACTGACCCTTGTGAACAAGAATTGGACTCATAAGCCACAGGTTGGTCCTTGCCTTTTATACAACAAACATAGAAGCAGCAGCCAGTTGGTCATCAGTATGGCGTAGTGGGTTGGCACCCAGCTTCGAGACTCAGACTGCCTGAGTTTAAATCCTCACTCCATCATTTACTAGCTGGTTGACATTAGGACAGTTTCTTAACCTCTCTAAGTTCATTTCTTTACGGGAATAATGCTCATGCCTACCTTATAGAGGATTCAATGATTGTATGTGTTACCTGTTAGAACAGTGTCTGGCACATAGTCTGTGCTCAGTAAATGTTAGTTACATTATCAGTCTTTATGGCTCCTCACAGGAAACTAGAGCTCATATTATAGTTTGCTATTCGTGTTTCTGCCATTTACTACTAAACCTAAAGGTCAAATTACTAAGAATTTTTAATATCAGTTCCTTGCTCTGTCAAATGCAAATAATACTACTTCATGGGTTTTATGAAGATTAATGAAATAATAGGCATAAAACACCAACAGTAAGGCCTGTATGCTGTTGAGGCTCAATAAACGATGGTTATTCTTATTAGGTCCTGATGGTCTGGTAGAGCAGAGCTGTGCTGTAGAAGCTTCTGTGATGGGAGAAGTGCTCCATAGGCGTGTTGCCCAATATGGCAGCCACGAGCCACTTGCGGCTGTTGAGCACTTGAAACGTGAAGAACTGAAGAACTAAACTTCTAATTTTATTTAATTGTAATTAATTTTTTAAATATCCACATATGGCTTGTGGCTAGTGTATTGAGCAGTGCAGGCTGGGTGGTTCAGGCCTCATTCTGTCCTCCCCATATGCTCCTCCTGTCTGTGCCCATATCATGTCCGTCTTGTTGCCCATCAGTATCTATCTGTACCAGGGTTGGACAAGAATGAAGAGAGGATACAAAACCCGACTTTGGCAGGTCGGTAGTGTGGCATAATAGAAAGAAGAAAAGTCAGTGGGTCTATGGGGACCATCTCATTCCAGCTCTGCCTGTTATTCTTGGGCAAGTCACTTAACCTCATCTTCAGAAGGAGAGAATTGATACTGACATGACTTCAAAGCTCCCACCCATCATGTGATCACCAAGGGGTGAATGTAAGAAATATCACAGAAACTTAGATTATTTTTTAGGTGCTATGGGTCACATTTAGCTGTGTGTAGTGTCTCCCAGATTTAAAGGTGGTGTATTTAAGTGTTAGCATACAAACTAATATAAGTGAATAGACAGAGATAAAAAAGAAGTCGAGGCCAAAGGGAAATTAACCTTGGGGCAAAGAAGGACTTTGATTAAAAAAGAACATTTGTCCTGTGCCTGTATGTGCTCCTGCCATATCTTTTTGCAGATACACAGCCTTCCAACAGTGTGGGTGAGAGTGGAGAGTGCTGGGGAATGTCTGACTGGTAAACACTTTGGATATATAAACCCATAATATGATTTCTTGTCTCCAGCTGAATACAAACTGGAAAGGAAGTTCTGCGAAACAGATCTCCTAGAATCCACCTGGGTAGAAGGAGCTCAGAACAAGGAACCTGGAGACCCATTTTCCTTCTCTGGCTCTGTGGCTAACCAGCTGGGTGGCCACACTTAATCTGGCTCACTTCTCTGGGCCACAATTTAATCATCGGTGCAGTGAATTGGTTGCGCCCTACTCTTACAAGTGGGGAAAATCTATGTTTATGCTCAGAGCCCTAGAAATCTCAGAGATGCTTTTCTTTACCAAGAGCCAAAAGCATGAGAAATTACAGCAGCTAAGCCAGATAACAACCCCTTCCCCCAACTCACACACATACACATAATTTTAATCTGCTGAAGATCAAGGCCATGCCCTGTGGCATAACTTCTCAGTGTCTATCTGAAGCATCTACTTGTGAACAATAGGTGATAGGATCCCACTTGGTTATAAGCTTAGTTCCAACTGATTAGCCTTGACAATACCCAAAGAATGGTCTAGATTTTTTTTTTTAAGAGACAGTAATTCCTCAAACTTTCAGGGCAGTGGTGGTTGTGTATGTGTCTGTGAAGGCAAAGTGAGAAACCTCACCACCTGCTTCCAAAAATGGTGAAATAGAATACACACAGTTGTCACCTTGGATGAGCTGGTATTAGCAGGAAAAAAACAACAGTGACATTCAGAACAGGAAAACCAGAGGTTAAAGAAAGCCATCCAGGATAATTGGGTTTATTAATCTATGTGACTTTAAATCATCTTTCCTCCATCATACTTATAGTCTCTAAGTCCACAGGTTGTTTTGAAACTCGGCCCCTCCTCCTCTGCTCCTCTCCCAAGGCTGCTATGTGATAAATAGCTCTCCCTGCTCTCTCCGCCTCCCCCGTCCACCATTTCTTCTCACATTCCTCTCTAGCCATGTCAATTCTTTCCTGAGAGAAGGGTGGGAATCTCTACTCAAGTCCACTTGTCTGGACCCTGTGTCTAACAGCAAGAAGTACTGGTTTTAGAGACACTTAGGGAGTGATTCCTATACACACACACACACACACACACAAACACACACACACACACACACCTTTCTCAGACCAGAAGTCCCTGGAGGCAGTACTAGCTGGACCTTGACCCCTAATAATATCAGGATGAAAGTGAATAGGCTATAAAGCAAACCAAGTCCACTTTCCGTAGTAAGTCCTGCTGCTTCATGGCTTTGCAGAGTCCTCTGGCACCCAGGTTGGTTACAGTAGACACAAGAACAATCTTCCCTGCAGTTTCTGCTTCCTGGTGACAGCTTGTCCCACCAACCTCCCTGGTTAGGAGAGGATCCTTCTCCTTTGTTGGGGCCATTATGACCAAATTTATGGCTCTTTTATTAGGTTGGCAGGTGGTTTAAGTGAGGGAGGAAAGAAGTGGCCTGATTTGCACATAGTTCAGGAAACAAGGAAGTGGAAGACTTTATCCACGGTCATTTTCTGCTAAAAGCTTGCAAAATTCTTCAGCCACCATTGAGAAGAAAACTTCTCCCTGCTTCAAGCCTAGATTTCTGGTACCTTAAGGCTAGAAGGGATTTCTAGATCATGAAAACTTCTACTGGTAGGGGAGGGGGCCTAGAGAGAGAGGTTAAATAACAGGCCCAAAAGATCACACATTACAAAGCTAGTTAGGAGAGCCCCAGGGCCGAGGATGGGGTCAACTGATTTCCCCAGGTCTTACCCCTCTCTCTCTCTCTCTCTCTTTCTCTCTCTCTCTCTCCTTGATCATCTTCAAAAGGAATCTTCATTGGTGGGCCTAGGATAAAACAGTAAATCTCTGAAAGACATAAAGAAGATCGGCAATCTGTCTGCTAGCTTCCCTTTCTTTATTTCAAGATATTCAGTATTCTGACTTTGCCCAGGAAATGGAGAAGAAGAAAAGAGAATCAGATAACATTTTAAACAAAACAAAGCAAATAAAGAAAACTGCTTTTTTAAAGAAAAGTATGTGGTGTGTGCGTGTGTGTGTGTGTGTGTGTGTGTGTCCAGGGCCATGTATCATTTTGGAGTAAGCTAATTAAAAATGTGAGGGGCCTTTGCATTAAGAGAAACATAGAACATGGCCTTCTTTACCTATCTCAGTATTTAAAAACCTTAAAAATTAGTGTGAGGACAAATGATTTACTCTGCCTCAGACACTGGGTCTCTGCTCTGCCCTATATACTGCAAGATCATCCCATTTCCTTTCGGCTTCTCTCAGCTCTCTTGCCAAGTTGTCTGTCTTCCATTATTAGTCATTCTAATAAACACTCCTAATAAACACAAATCCAGGATGCTACTTTTGGCTCCTATGCTGCCTTTAGGAAAGACTGACACCTGCATTAACTTTGTCATCTGTCCTGGAGAAACCCAGCTGAGATCTCTAACGTATTCTGTTGCAAGCTGCAGTATAACGGACGTATTTGGTGTATATTCTCTTGTTAAATGGAATCTGAATTCCTAAGTGAACTAAAAATACTTAATTATTAATAAAGTACCCCAGGGATTGGTGACATTTGGGATGATTTTATCACGCTGTAGATATTGAACAACATAATGTGTATGGTGGTATCTAATTCAACTTCTTTTGTTTAAAAGAACATTCCTTCCCAATTCGTTTTGATTTATATGCCACGTGGATTAGTCCCTGACCATCCAGCTCCGGGTGGAGGTAGAGGGAATTTCCTGAGGAATGGGATGGGACTGAAGCTGGGGCAGTTCAGGGAAGACCAGAAAGAGGCACCAAGGAGCCGTCTCCTGAGAATTGGAATTGGTTTGGGGTAGATGGCAAATGAGGGGCTTCTATTCAGGTAGAGGCAATGGTGGCCATGGATGGAAGTTTCTGAAAGGATCACAGGTCCAGAGACTCACAGGACTAGGTGCCAGGCTTCCAGTTTTGCACCAATTTGCTGTGTGACTCTGAGCACATTACTTAACCTCTCAGGGACAGAGTTTTCTCATATATTTGGAAGGGATAATTACACGCCCCTTAGCTACCTTATTGAATTGCACACAGTATACATGAAAGTACTTCCAACAATTAAAGCGCTTCATGAAGAATATATTCAAAGATGGGGAAGAAGGAAATAGCATTTACTAAGCACTGTCTATGTACCAAGGGTTGTGTTTGATACTTTTACAAACATGAAGTCAATTAGTCTTAGCAAAAAAAAAATCTGAGATAGGCCTGATTACCCCATTTATAGGGGAGAAATTTGAGGCTCAGAGCTTTTGCTCTGAGGTCACAAAGTGGTGGAGCCAGGCTGAAAACCTACAGAGATAAGGTATGTATTTGGGTACACAATATGTAAAAGGAAAATGGGTCACAACCTTAACTTTTAAGTAGAAATGTTCAGTCAGCCTAAGATTTGGTTGACTTATACATGATATGCATTATCACAACATATGAACACTCACATGAAATTTTAATTATTTTGTCATCAGCCTATTTTTCTGCACAGTTATGATATTAAGGAAGGAAAATCTCTAAGTATAGTGTCAAAAATCGGTTATTAAATAAAGTAAACATTGAGGAGGTCTTGCCATTAGGTTGATATAATCTTGATCTGTTAGTGCTGGATGGACCAATCAGGTGGAGCTTTCACTCATCCCTTCCTTGTTCCTGGCACATCACTGTGAGTTTCTGCCCCCAGGGGTAACACTTGTCTTTCCTTCGTTTCTGCTCAGACCCTGGCTCTGCCCAGGTTGGTGGAGATCCTGTTTGCACTTAGATGCTCTGTACACTGTGGGTCCTGGTTTGCAGTGTTGGGCCTGGAGATGAAGTTGTTGATGGATGTTTATGAGAGAGACGAAGTGGAGGTGGGCTTGGAGCAAGAGACCAGAAGCCAGTCCATCACCTGCTCCCGCGATGACCTCGCTTCACCTCTTCATGCTTCAGTTTCTCCATCTGTTGGTGGAAAGAGTGATACACAATACCTGGCTCTCAGGGTGTCAGGAACATCTTTGTAAAGCACTGGGAGATGCTCTAAGGGCCCTGAAAGACTTCATGCTTCCCTTTACTTGGTCAAGTAAAATCCCATCTGATGGGCGAAAAATTACAGACCACGTATATTTTTTAAATAAGCAGATGATCTTATACCTGAAAAAGTACTTGCATTTCTTTATCAGTGGGTGGCGTACCATGAAACCCACTTCAATGACAGGGTCTAAATGTTTGTTTAAATAATAAACAAATAAGCCTAAGCATGTACAAGATGCACATACGGCTGCTAATATTTATACTAGTTTACTTTCTTACTACAAAATGCATTTCAACTACTTTTAACATTCTTAGTGTGCTTGTTTTCACCATACACACACACACAGACACACACACACACACACACACACACACACACACACAACCATGGTAGATTAGCAGTGAGATGGTATCATCACCCCCATTTTATAGATGAGAAAACTTAAACCAGGAGAAGTAAATAGATGGCCAAGTCCACACGGATAAGGGGGCAAAGTTAGGAAAATAATCTAAGTCTCCTGTCTCAAAATCTGGCGCTTATCCCTCTCAATCTCATTTTTGATCATTCTGAAGACTGAACTTTTTTCTCTTCCTGTTCTTGCACATCTTTTGTTCTCCACTCATTGATATAACAGGGCTGTAGGTGCCTTCTCATGCTTCTTCTCTGGGAACGGAGCCCTTTAAAGCCTGATGTCCTCAAGCAAGGTTTGCGGTAAAGTGAGAGCTCAGACATGACTGCTTGTTAAGCTTGTTCCTCATCGCCAGCCCGAAGAAAAACCTGCCCCAAATCACATTACCCAGTCCCTGGGACCTCTCAGCTGCTCTCAGTGGGGGAGCCAGTCAAGCTGCACCAAGTCATAATCAGGCTGATATAGCCGCGTCGGGATGCTCTCACAGACACGCGTTTGCTTTGTATGGGCTTCTAAAGTGTATCCTGACTTAAAAATCCAAAGGGAAAGCGTGGGTTAAACACCAAAAGATCACTTCAAATGGTATTTTTTTCTTCCTGTGGGGAATTCAATTGCAAAGATGATCAGAGACTGATGAAGAAACACAGAAAAGCCACAGCGGATGAGGCACTAACCCCACTGTTTACTCACATTCAAGAGTGACTAGCTCTCTGCACGCCCTTTGCCAATCCAGGTTGCTTTGAAATTCCTTCCAAGGAAGCACCCTCTGCCCGGTACCACTCTGCAAAAAAGTTCTACTGAGGGTTTTAAACAGTGAGACAAAGAAGGCTGCGAACGGGAACCCCAACATGACAGCCAGCTAGCCCGCTGTGGCCGCCCATGGTCCGGCTGCCGAAGCGCAGACAGAGAGGACGGGCCCTCTTGAAGATGCTCCTGTCTGCCCTGCTTGAGCGGCTCCTGCCAGGGCCAGCATCCCCGGGAAACTGCCCTGTAAAGTGAGCAGCTCCTTTTCGACAGCAGCCTCCCAGCGGCTCCCCACCTCCGCGGCTGCCATTGGACGTGACAGAGCAGCCGGCCCGGCCCGGCTCGCCTTTCACTGCTGAAGACCTATTGGGAGCCCAAGCTGGAAAGCACAGGTGGGCAGAAGCCACGTGGGCAGCCCCGGGTGGCACGCCTGCCCTCCTACCTGCAGGGTCTCCTCCAGCTTTGGGTTGATGGGGTGAGTGATCTGAGGGTTGGATGCCCTTCCCAAGCGTTATCAGTTTCCCCTCTTCTTCCTGAATAGCCCGTGCACCTTCACCCATCCTGAAACCCTGCCTGGAAACAGAACAAAACAGAACACTGCGGCCGGCCCATCCCCCAGGAGCCAGAGGGCCAGATCTGGCCCGGAGCCAGGCTCTGAAGAAACGGGCGGAGGGCAGAGAGAGGCGGTGGTGGGGCAGGGAGCCTCGTGTTACACATTCAAAACCTAATTTTGGATCAGAGTCATACTTGTAGCCAAGCCTGAAAGATCGCCGAGGCCCCCAAATGAACCCACAGCTCTGAGGCGGGTCCTGGGCGAATCCTCAGCTCTGTGCCCACTTGCTGCTCTCCTTAGTTCGAGAGGCTGAGTCAGGCTTGTTTGGATTTTCACTTTAAATGAAAAACATTTTTGATGTTTTTTAATTTAATGTTTTTTTTAAAGCAACATCAGTTGTCTCTTTGCCTCTTGCTAGCTGAGGGCAGTGCGCACTTCCCACCCCCATCTCGCGGTCCATGTTCGCCTCGGCTGACATGCTCATTGGAAGCCAGGGTGCCTCGTGCAACTTCCCCCCCGAGTTAGGCCTAGGACACAACATCTTGCTTCAAGGTGACACCAGCACAGACAATAGGCCATCAGGGCAAGGGCAGCCTCAGGTGACAGAAGGAAGGTGCTTACCTTCCTATGAACAGTAAAAACGACCCTCTCTGGACATGGAGGAGAGAGGATACAGCTGGCCTCCGGGAGCGACAAGAGGGACAAGGGCTGCTCTCTCTCGTCTTCCAAGGGTGTGGGCACTTCCTCTGGAGGATTTGCTGCTGCCAAGAGCGGGCTGTTGCCTCCCTGGAACTCGGGGTATCAGGATGCTTGTTTGCAGAGCTGGCCGGCCAGCAGCCCGTAGCAGCTGGTTGTAATTATGCATTGCAGCTTCAGAGGAAGTTGCTGGCTGCGGGAGCGGGAGCGCGTGTTGGGCCTGGCTGCACACTGGCTGCTGGGCTTAAGGGAACAATAGAGATACAGGCCGGTGGCAGCAAGGGAAGGGGAGGAGCAGGACGAGGGCGAAGACAGGCAGAAAGAAATGGCGCAAGCTGTTCCCACCGCTGCCGGGGCTGAATCTGGAGAAGCCCGTGTCTGTGCTCCGAGGAGCCCTGCTCTTATTCCCAGACTTGCAACCAAAGTCTGTGCCCCTCTGGAAGCAGCCCCCAGACTTTTTTTTTTTTTTGAAAGCTGTACCTGCTGAGCACTGGATTTCGAGAAGTGCTATCTGGCTGACATGTCAGATAGCACTCCTCAGCCTGTTTAAGCTAAACTGACTGCATCTTTGTAGCAGCTGGCCACAGGGAAAAACCAAAGAATTCATGATGAAGAAGGCAAATCTCTCCTGGCTAGAAAGTACGGCAGCCGCAGCAGCAGTTAAAACCTTTCAGTACCAGGCTAAACGCTGTGCCCAGATGTGGACATCAGGCGGCAAAGAAAAAAGGACAACTTTACAGAAGTGAAGTGTGGGTTAATGAACAAGTTGGTTTTTCTTTTTTCCCTCCTGGATGGAGAAAAACTTGCTAATGTGTGGTTCTTTATACTTTCCAAGATTTCTTCAGTGTTTCCTAATTAGAACGTAGCTGGAAAACGAACATAGGGGACGGGGTGGGACACAGGGGTGGAGGACTACCTTCCTGCCGCTGTGTCTGGAGCCCAGGCTCACATCAGCAAGGACCTGCCGTCACACATACAGACACTCCCACCCATGTCTCTCTGCGCTTCCTTCCTCCGTTGGGAGGTTGCCTACAGCATCCACACGGCTTGGAGTCCCCAGCAAAGTACTCAGAATCCTGTTTTTGCCAGCTCAGGGAACAATTTCAAGGCCCACATCAGACCAGCGGACAGGCCTGAGATTCCTGTGGCCTCTTGATGACCCCTCTCCACTCATACAGCTCCTGATTTAAGTCGCTTTAAAAGGGCAGGTGTCTTACCTGGTAACGGGCACCCTTGATGTAGAAAAGTGACAGCGCCACGCAATGACACATGATTGGCTTGGGCTGGTCAATGAGGAGGCCATTTCATTACCTTTCTCCCTTGTCCATTGCCTTGCACACGATGGCTGGAAATGCTGTCAATCAGGAGGTGTGAATGCAGAGAAGTGCCAGCCTGTGTGTGGGCATTGCGGTCTTGTTCCCACATGAGTAATGGAAATGCACGATGACACTATTCTCTTTGGGCCTGATTGCTAGAATTTCCTTATTGCCTGGGTGGAGGTATTATGGTGACGGGTGGAAAGAATTTTTCTAGTAGAATCCAAGTAGGCAATATTTTTTCTTCCTTTTCCTTCTCTTTCTTCCACATGAGGTTCTACATTTTCTAAACACACACACACACACACACACACACACACACTGTTAATTCCTAGAGCCATGCCGGTCAATTCAGTAGCCTCTAGCCATTGACGGCAATTTAAATTAATTAAAATTAAATAGAAAATTCAGTTTTTCAGTCATTCTAGGAATATTACAAGTGCTCTGCAGCCACATGGGGCTGGGAGCTACTGTATCGGACAACACGGAGTTACAAAACATTTCCATCAATGCAGAAAGTTCTATCAGGCAGCCTGTCCTGGAGCATCTATTTTCTCTTGTATCTTAGGACTCCTGTTCCTTTCACAATCCTCTACCAATAATTTTTACAAAGGTGAAACTGTTTTTTTTTTCTTTAACGACAACTTAAATCAAAACTGATGAACTCCCTTTAGGTTCCTGAGGGAGAGTTCCCCAACTACTGTGCTGATAGAACCTTGTCAAATAGTTGAACAGGGTGTGGCATTGTAGACATTGAAAGGACCTCAAGTCGCAGGATTAGTCTCAGGCAGTCCTGACCCTTACGTATTCCTGTAGATAATTTTCCTAGACAGTCCTAATCCCAGCTAGAAGAAGCTACTACGAGGCTAAGCTGTGAGTCAAGAAAGATACCAGGGCATCTCCATAAAAATTTGCATAATAAATAGAGAGTATAGCTCCTTTAGAACTACAGGGTAGACCACACGACAAGCTCCTGGCAGCCGGCTTTGTAGTGGGCGGAGATTCACAGAGCAATGAAGCACTTTGATGCAGCTGGAAGCACCTTCAAAGCTTCCATGGGGAGAGATTATGGCAACTACCTGTAACTGGTTGTTCAGGTCCTTTGTGTGTGTGTAGGTGGGGGTAGGGACTGGACCACACAAAAAGTAAACAAATAAACCGAAAGCTACACTGGAAGCACTCTCCCCAAACTAACTGCAACCAAAGGAAACAAAGGATAAGCTATTTAATTGAACACTTTTGCTGGAAGATTAAACATTCCACCCAAACTTTTATTTATTTATTTTCTGACTTAGAATAGAACCTTGTTGGCAACTGGTAAATCCTTCTAATATTTAAAAATCTGTCATTTCAGTTCTTGTTCTGCAAAATTTCCCAATCTGTTTTCTTCTCATCTTGCATAGGAATGATACACGTAGCATCTGATGAACAAGTCAGACAGCATGAATACAGACTTTATCCTGAGCCTCCCCCGATTTAATTGAAGGTAGAAGTGTCCAAGGTGCAGGCTCCATGACCACGTTATTATCCACAAATCCTCATGAACTTTTATTCTGCTCCATGGTGGTGAGGGTAGGGGTGGGTGACAGCGCGTTCCTGGAGGCAGATAAACAGGATATTACCAAAGTCGCTTTCTTAGTCCAAGCTACTTTGTCACAAAGCAGCTGTGAGGTATTATAGCCACAAACCTGGGCTACCAACTGGCCTGATTTTCCCATTTTTCAAGGAGTAACTGTGGACCTGGCCTTGATTGAAAGTGAAAGCTGAAACAGGGAGGGAGAGTAGGAAAGAGCCAAGGCTTGTCAATCCAGTTTGGAAAGTTCTAGAGGGTAGGAGTTAGAAATGTATTCGAGCAAGAGATCCCAGCCCTTTCTTTCTGACCCGCCGTGGGGAGTGTGGGTAGGACTGGGGAAAGGAGTCCTGTTGAAGCTTCTCTCTCCCGATCAGTGAGGCAGGGAGACAGCCTGACAGATGCTGCCAGCCTGGGTACCAGTAAAACCTGGTCCCTTTTCAACCTTCTCCCATGTCCTGGGCTGCAGACCCTGTGTGGGAGGGAAGCAGCTCCAGGTGTAAGCAACACCTCTGATAGGGCGGTTTGGCCACACATCCTCAGGCTACAACTCTGTTCTCTTCTTACACTAGAGCCATCCTCATTTAGCTGGGGCTAGGGCAGGGGGGCGGGGGAGGGGTGAAGCTGGAAGCTGTCCTCCAGCCCGTTGCTGACAGAGGCAGCCCCACTGTTTCGCCCAGAGAGCAAGAAATGGCACCTTAATCCTCGATGAACAAATCCTCTGAAAGCGAAGCTCCTCCATGGTGAAGCTGGCTGTTTTCTTTTTCTTTAAGTCTTCATAAATCATATGCGCCAGCGTTGGCATGAGTCATATGGCTCGGCAGCAAAGCGCCTGCTAAGCCACACAGCTGCACGGGACAAAAATACCTCGGTGAATAGAGCATGTTTGTCCTGCATGGTTTACGGTATAAATACGAAATCAGCAAAAATGCAGGGGTTCCCCGGCCTCTCGAGTCTCATAACCCTTTGGCTGCCTCCTCTGTTCCTTCTGCTGCCCTGTGTCAACCCACTTCCCCACTTCCTTGCTTTTGTTCAGGAAGAGAAGGGTGTCATCGGGGTCACTGCCATGTACTGATTGATTGTCAGATTGGTCAGCGAGCAACACTCTAGTATAAGAGAGTTTTAGTCAATGTGGAACCTCCACCCGGTAAACGGACTCGGTCTTTTCATCCTGATGGAATAATGACAGACGTCCCCCTTGTGAAAGGACTTGCAGATGGATGGGATGACATGGGATGCAATGAAATCGTGTAACTCCAACGCTGAGCACGCCCTTGGTGGGTTTGGGGGCCCCTGTGGCGTCAGAGGTGCTGTCTCTCTGCTCTGCATAGCCGTGTCCTTTCAGAGGCTTGTCTGGCCAGGCTCAGTTCCAGCCCCTCCAGGCCTGGTCTGGGGTTGCTGGAGTGACCAAGTCACGTGGGGTCCATTCTGCTCCAATCCAGGCCACTCCCGCAGGCTTCTCCTCCAAACCTTTTCCCCACTTCTCTGGAGGAGCACAGATTAGCCCTGAGGGTCCCATTCTCTCTTAATCGCCTCTCACTAATTTAGAGCTTCCAGAATCTTGTTTTCGGGCAACCTATTTATATTCTTTGGGTTCATATTTAATAATTTTAAACTGTACCCACTTCTTCTCTGTCCTCCTTGGAGGGGTCCTTATGATTTCTGTGTTATTGCCTCATTGGATAATGAAGTTTCTGACACTAAAGTGTGCCATTGGAATGCATTTGCCTCGTTAATGGAGGTTGTACTGAATGTAGGTCACTTAATATCTGTTAGGTGGCATATCTCATTTACCTTCAGATTAGGGCATCACTTAATATGTATTTAGGGCTTTGGTTTTAAGAGATGTATTTTTTTAATTGAACACATATTTTGAGTCCTGACATCTGACATGTTCAGCTTATATATAAAGTGTTTATATAATTTGCCTATCTAAGTTCAGCGAAGTATAAAATACACTAATGAATGATAGTAAATCACTCCACACATATAAACCTCTGTTTATTTGTGGCTGGACTAGAAACAGCCTAAGACTTTTCTAACATTCCAAGTACTGTTGCTTTTGGATTTGCTTCCCCCATATACAGGATAAATTCCTGCCTTTAGGACAGATTTCCAGCCACGTTTCTGCTTTGGGGCTTTAGATGTGGAAAAACAAGGAGAAAAGTAAGAGACAAGGTGTTTTCGGTGATCATCTTTTTCTCTTTGAACTATCCGCTGACTTCCTCAGGGAAGCCATCACCTGATGTGGTGACAGAGAATGGATTTCAATGTCAAAGGGGACTGGATTTGAATCTAGTAGCTTGTGACCTTGAACAAGTTGCTTAGGGTTAGGGTTAGGGTCCTTTCTAAGCCTCACTTTTCTCAGCTTTAAAAAGTGGGTGATGATATATATTTCCTGGGTTGGTTGTGAAAAGAAAATGCTTAGCCCAATCTCTATCTAAAAGGGTATTCAGGAAGTGCCAATTTTCTTCCTATTCCGATCTTAGCTTAGATATCAGTTTCAGATAGGTCATGTTTAGAAGATAATATGAGGAAGTATTTCTGTCCCGTCTCCATCACCGTGTAAGGTAATTAAGCTAAATCGTCAATTAGAATGTGCATCTACAAAGTTATATTCATCTCACATTGCGGATGCCAGAGCACCAAGCCACTGCCCTGAAGACTCTTTTCTCTACTTACCAGCCCTGGTCATGTGGAATCAGCCCTGTGGGGAAGTGGGCAACGAGTCCCAGCCAGACTCCAGGCTGAAGGAGGACCAAGTGAGGTGTACACCTACCTGCCACCACCAGCTCCACTGGGGAGATATGTTTTGAAGGCCATGGAGAATTACCTGTCACCCACACATCCACCAAATTTCTACTTAAGTACTACTGTTAAAGGTTCATCCCTTTTGTTTAAGAGCTTGTCAGTGGCAAACACACAACTCAAGCTAGCTTTTTTAAGGCATGGGAACTTCTTGGCTTATGTAACTTGGAAGTTTAAGGAGGTGACGTTGACTTCAAGTCCATCTGGAGCACAGGTCCACCCACTAAACCAATCACTCTGGCTGTGACACACAAAATTTCATTTGTTGGACTTGAGTCACAAGACTTCCCGTGGAGCAAGCGGTAGAGACAGTCCTACCTAAACTACAGGGACAGAGAGTGAGTTGAGGGAGGCTTGCCAAAATAAAAAGATTGCTTTCTGGGCAGACAAATGCAATAGATGCTGACTACAAACTACTGTAGAACAGACAATACCGTGGGAGTGTCAACACATGCATCCAGGTTGTCAGCTGTGTATCAGTCAGGGTCCAGTCAGGAGACAGAAACTGCCCGAGTTATTTTAATAGAGAGAATTTAATATAAGGAATTCATAACTAGGTACAACATTGTTAACAAGGTAACTGAAAGTGTAAAAAGAGGATATTAAGGTACTACTAGGGTTGGGGGAAAAGGGAAAAAGATGGAATTATCAAAATCTAGGAGCTTGGAGATGCCGTATGGAGCTAAAACTCAGACCCCTGGGGAGGGGGTGATGGTTGGCTGGCGCTGGTGACTGGGGATGCACAACGTGGCCGGTTCTGCAGATGCTGGGCGAACTAAACACTGGATTCACTCGCTGCTGTGGGAAAGAACTGCTTCTGCTGAGTGAAGAAGTCTGGCTGGGGGTGCTGCTCACAGACATCGAGACAATAGTGAGCACATGGGAAGGAGTTAGTCCCTTCTCCTCCTCCAGCTTTGCAGGCTTCCTCTAATAACCACAGTTCTCAGATTGGAGCTGCTGGCAAAGGGGAATCATGGTTTGCAGACTCCAGCTCTAGCCTCGGAAAGCCAAGTATACAAGGGTGGGTGTGGAGCTGAGGGACAATGACCGCCTAACCGAGAGGTCATCACACTTTAGTGTGCAGTGTTTGCTTCCTTAAAGACGAGCAGACAGTAAGTGTCCTAAAGACACGGAAGTCTGAATGGCGTTGAATAACGCTTGGAGATATGAATCATGATTCTCTCCTACTTCAAAGTTCCTTCTTCCTTGGGCAGAGCAGACCTGGTATCAGACGGACTATAGCAGGTGTGACCGTAAAATAGAGAGATGGCATCTCCAAGGAAAGCATTTCTTTAACTTGAGTTACTCTTTCAGGTATCCACGCTACAAGTAAGCCAGGCTTTCCCTTTTCTCTCTAGGCTGTAGGTAGTCAATGTCTTGGTAATTACTGAGCCCATGTGGATCAAAGATCAGCTGAAACTTTCCCGATGACTAAGCATAAACAACCTTGCCAGAGGAAGGAGTAGGTGTGTTTATACAGAATGTTTGTCCTTTTCCGAATGTAAGCGTCTTCTCTTGGTCAAAATTTCTCATTAACTCTGTCACTTGAGATTAGCTCTTGAAGCCCTGAACTTTCAGACAAATTGAATTTCTCTAGTTATTCTAACCATACTAGTATGACTCCTTTAGTCAAAGCAAGTTTTGTGTGTGTGTGTGTATGCGCTTAACAAGGCCAGGTAGAAAACACATATTCTGTGTAAGCAATAAATGTCAGAACATGAAGTACAATTTGGTGAACTTTAGTAGAACAGTTATTAAGCAATACAGCCCTCTTCTTCGCTCCAACAAATTGTGAAGGCTCCACTTCAAAAAAGGAGAAAAGCCAGACAGCACTACAAAATCATGAATCCATTTTTGGTTTACTGTTAGCAAAAGGCTGTCATAAAAACTAATTTTATGCCTATTAATAAATGAGTCATAAATAACAATCATTCCCAATAAGAATACACTTTCAAGGAAAAAAAATTATGGAGAAAGAAATCTGTCGTCATAAGTGACTTTGAGCCTAATAAAAACTGTAAAAAATACTCTAATGTATTTCAACTAAGTGCTTTATAGTTTCCAAAACGCTTTCACATCTATCTTCCCATTCAATCCTCACAGGAACTATATGAGGTAGGTAAGATTTATCATTCAATTTTAGATTGAAAAAACGAAAAAAAACAACTGAGGCTCAGAGAGGCTTAAGCAACTTGCTTAAGTGGTAAATTGTGAAGCTGGGTCACAAACCAGGTTTTCTGAATCCTGCGTCAGCTGTCTTATCATTGCTGCTTCTTTAACTCTCTGGTCAGATTTCCAAAATATGTATAAAAGGAGGTGATCATAGCCTGCTATTTCCTACATATATAAAGTAGTAAGATCTATCCTATTAGATAGTACCACATCTACAGAATGTAACTTACTGGTAACTGGGAAGCAAGTTTTGGAATTTGAGAAGAATAACAATAGCTAACATTTACTGCTACTACTTGCCAAAATCTCTTCCTTATGCAACGCCTGAAACTACCCAAGAGGTATATATTTCTTTTAGAGTCATTTTACAGATGAATAGACAGAGGCTCAGATAACTTTCCAAAGTCACTTAACCAGTAAGTTACAGAACAAGGATCAGATGGAGGTTTGTCTGATCCAAAACCCATGCCGGCCCTTGCTCTTCTGCGCAGACTCAGCTACGGGCAGGACCGCCCCAGTAATAAATGCTGATCCCTCCTGGTCTCCCAGACCTGCCCAAATGCAGAGCATCTAAATAAAGAGGACGAAGCCGCAGCCCAACACGCTGCAAATATAGCTTCACCTGGGAAAGACGTGAACTTCAGCTTTGATTTGCTGAGTCATCTTGGTTAAGACCCTCCTCCACATTCTTTCTCTGTTAACAGGAAATGAAAATATCAGGCCTGTCTTAATGGCCATTTGCCCCTGATTTATCTCCATCAGAGCTTGCTATCACAAGGACAGACCATTGACCAGAAAAGTGGGTCTTTCCCCCCTTACTTGGTTCAATACCCTAGAATGAGAAATGTCAGATATATTCCAGTTATTACCTAATTGGCAACAGTGCATAATATTTTTTATATTGCAGGCCTGAAGGCAGACAACAAAATTCAATTCTGTCACAAGTTGTGGTATTTTTTGAAATATTCAGGCACAAGACAACATATTTCCCAACAAATAGTTCTGTTGTTGTTTGTTTTATTTTTCCCCTCTCCACTTTTTTTTTTTTTTTTTGCATATTTCTTTTTCTTTTTTTTAAATTAGTTATCTATTTTATACATATTAGTGTATATATGTCAATCCCAATCTCCCAATTCATCTGCCGCCTCCCCTGCCCAGTTCGGTTGTTTTTGCTAGCTTTGTGTTGTCTTCAAAACATACCACAGGCATTAAGTCCATGTTATGGACTTAGAGCTTTCTTTTTTCTGCTTCAATTCTAACTTATTTTCAAATTATGAAACTTAAAAGTGCCTGAAACCACAAAACTTTTTTTTTTTTTTTGGCACTCATAACTGAAAAAGAGCTGAATTTTTTCCCCTAAGATTTTTATAAGGGATTTGTTCTTAGGCTGACGCTTCTTAACTGAAGCTCTTTTTTCTGACCAACTTTTAATTTTCTGAAAGTTGGGGCTTATGATATGGAGAAGGCACTAACAAGTGCTAATCTGGGATAATGAGCTGGATGGATAAATGAGTCCCTGACCACCACCAAAAGATCATCATGGCCACAGATTTTTTTTTTTCCCCCCTCAATTAAGTGTAGATGTGATTACCTGAACATGCAGCAATATTCCCTTAGTAATTGTGCTAGACTAACGGTCTAAATTTATTTTATGTAATATTCTTTTCAATAACAATGTCTATTAAAGACATCTGGTAAAAGTCTGTAATGCTTATTTCATGCATAGGCAGCATAAGAGTGTGTTTTAAGAATCCTGTTTTCAGTTTAATGTTATGGGCTGTTAAGGAGAAGGTTTATGGGTGTAACATTATTAGTTGGAATTTGGCTCAAATTGAAATTGGGCCCAAGAATTTACTTATCCACAATATTGTGAAGGGCTTTTTAAAATATTAAAAAGTTTAACTAAACAAGAATATTAGTCTAATTTAATGTTTTACCTGCAATTCTCAAGGCCATTCAAAACACTTCCTAATCACCAGATTTCAAATTCAGATGGTAGCCTGTCTCTCATACTGCAAGGCTTTTAAAAATCAGAGGTTTATTACATCAGGTCAGTATTTTAACCACAAGAAAAAAAGATGTATTTGCTGGTTTGACTATAGATGAAAAAGGAAAAACTACCATATGCCATGGACCCTTTGTTAGGGTTTGAGGTGCCAGCTGAGCCACAGGGGCCCCCGCCCAGGCCTGGCCTGGCCTGAAGCCACCGTATTCACACCACTGCCAAGTAGAAATGAATCACCCTGCCCATTGGCTAGGCTTAGCATCCCTGTAATTTCATTTTAAAACCTCAACGATCAAGATGAAAAGAAAGCAATAAAACATATCAAAGTTTTACTCGTGCAGTTCGAAGAGCCCCCCCATTCTGCACGTCTGTGGCCTTGACACTTCTTTTGGCATCGCTATTAGCGACACAGGAGTAATTCACCACTGTCAGGGAATTGGGCTGTTTCATCACCTACATGAGAGACCTGCATAACTCCACGGTGATTGCTGTCTAGATGAATTATGTGGCTCCTTCATGCACTTTTTGACTGAGCAGTGATAACTCAGATAGTGCATTATCCCGTGCCTCTCTCGGAGAGGATCCTGTCCTTTTTTCTCACAGAGCAGTGAAAGAAAGACCTCATCGAGGCATTTAAAGTGACATCACCATGCCAATCCCAACTTCTTACAGTCAGTAAGAAGCAATTGCTGGGCCAGATTAATATAGTAAAGGTAAATCTCAGTGACAACTCTTTCAGCTGTTTAGAGCTGGTGCTAATTGTTCATCAAGCTCTTAGAAAATAGTAGATGAAGCAATGCCAAAAATGTAGCCGATAAAATTTATTTTATAATCTCATATTCATACGTGCCAGGGAATCCATGGGTTTTGCCATTTATCCCTTCATCTGTCCATCCATCCACCCATCCATCCTCCCTCCATTCATTCACCATTCATTCAACACATATTGTGGCATGCTCACGGGATGCCCTAGCTAGGCACTAGTGATTCAACAGTAAGCCAAACAGATAGGCGTTGCTCTTCTAGCGTTTATTGTCTATTGGGAAGACAGAAATTAAGTATATACAAGTGTGATGAGTATTGGGAAGGACATATGCAGGATACTCTAGAAGCATGTCACAGGAGAACCTAACCTTGTCAGAGGAGACAGAAAGACTTCGTAAAAGAAATGATGCTTAAACTGAGACCTAAAGGATGCGAGACTGGGGAGGAACCCCCTTTGGCAGAGGAACAGCAGGTGCAAAGTGCCTGAGGCAGGCAAGAAATGCAGGGCAACCTTGAGAAACTGGCAAAACTGCTATGTCCATAATGGGTGGGACATGAATAGGGCAGGGGAAATTGGTTCCAGATGAGGCTTACTGATGGTCCATGTGGACCCATGAACAACAAACTGAGGAAAAAAATCTTATGTCAATAAGATTTTATTAGAATATGATTTTAGAGGCATGGAGAATCTTAATATTTTATTATGTATATCATATACACTGAGTGTATGTATGTATATAAAATATGTGTATATATACTATATGGTGTCTGTGTATATATACATATAGGCACTGATACATATATTCTTATTAAACTATTCTTAAACTATGACTATTAAACTATAGTTTAAATGAAAATAATAAAATGATCATACTTGTCTCCACCACCCAGATTAAGAAATGCATCTCTGTAACTTTTTTTTTTTTTTCTGGCCGAGTGGCTTGCGGGATCTTAGTTCCCCGAACAGGGATTGAACTCGGACCCCGGCAGGGAAAGCACCAAGTCCTAACCACTGGACCGCCAGGGAAGTCCCACATCCCTGTAACTTTTAAGACACCCTTTAAACCCTCTCCAACATATTCCCTTTCCTTCATTTTTGTTTATAATTTTACCACATAAGTGCATATCACGAAGCACCTTATTGGTGTGCGTGTTTCCCTGAATTTTATATAAATGCAATTATATTCTATGTATTATTTTGAGACTTTCTTTCTTGTACAAGCTATGTTGAGAGTCAACCATGTTAATGTGTAAACATTTCCTTTTCATGGCAGTAGAATAGAACTTCATTTGTAGCTAACATCGTGAGAGAAGAAAATAGTACGAATTTTGAAAATCTACAGGCAGTTCTCAGATTTCTTTTTATTCATCAGTATCTCTGACCTTCCTCACCCATCTTTTTTCTTTTAATAGATCTTTACTGGAGTATAATTGCTTCACAATACTGTGTTAGTTTCTGTTGTACAACAAAGTGAATCAGACGTATGCATACATATATCCCCATATCCCCTTCCTCTTGAGCCTCCCTCCCACTTTCCCTAACGCACCCCTCTAGGTGGTCACAAAGCACTGAGGTGATCTCCCTGTGCTATGCGGCTGCTTCCCACTAGCTAACTATTTCACATTCGGTAGTGTATATATGTCGATACTAAGTAACAATGAAGCTGCTAATGAGCAATACATTTGCCGGAGATTACCTGATATTTTCAAAAGGCTTTGTACATTACGCTGTGCAAACACATCATTGCATTTAAACCTCACCACAACCGTAGGAGGTAGGCATGCCCCAAATTTCCAGTTTGACAAGTGAGGGAACTGAGGTCTAGAGAGATTAGTTGACTTGGTGAGTGGCCCCTTTATGTGGCAGTGAGGTACAAAATCCAGTATTTTCCTCTCTCCTCTGCACCACCAAACTGGGCCATGGGAAGTGGGAACAAGGCAGGACTAAAGACTTGAATGATTTGAAAACTTTGTGAACCATTTTTCCTGATAGCTCGTCATCTCATTTTAACCTCTAGGTGTGAGTACAAAGACAAATCCATTCTGATTTAATTCCCAAGTCTTAAACTCACCCTTGCTCCTGGCCTTCTAAGATTTTAGAGAAAAGCAACGTCACAGCCTACATTGACCAAGAATTGACCACGTGAAAACCTACGTTCAGAACCTACTCTCTGTACTCTCTGTAACTCTGGGGTGCATTGCAGTGTTTAGTGATGAGACGAATTTGCCACAAATGCCTTGCCTTCTAAAGCTTTCAAAGTTTATTTTCATTAATTTCTCATAACCCAGTAGCCCTCACAAATGGTATTGGCGGCATGGTAAACTTGCACTTGGCCATGTTCAGGGAGGCAAGGTGATGAGGAGCAAAGATCTCCTCACTCCTGATCCAGTTTTCTTCTCCACTCTCGAATGCTCTGTCTATACCCGAGAGGACTTTCAGTTGTGGCACTGCCTGAGGTTATGTTCAGATTGTCTCTGAGGTCCTGAATCTAAGCAGACCACCGAGCTCATCCTTGCGCAGAAACTATTTGCCATGGGCTCCTCTGTGCAGAAGGTGAATTTCCCAGGCTGGTTCTGCAGTCCCAGGGCTGGGTCATCACAAGACAAGCTTTTCGGGCCTTGGAGATGATGTGAAACATCAGGTATTGGCGTCCAGCTTGTACACCAAACTCTAAATTTTCATCTGTATTATTTTTTTAATCATCACCCTTCTACCATTACCTATGTTTTGAAATATGTTTATCCACAAAACAAACCACTTTTAAAACACTTAGGTCTCGTGGTCTTATCTTGCATAAATGAATGCCCTGCTAGGCTTTAACACTGCAATAGCTCCTGGACCTCCAGCCTACGTCCAAGGACTGTCACGCATCTGCAGCACAGGCCCTGAGGTCCACGTGGTCCCTTGGCATTTAAAGTGTTTAGATTCACTGCTTGAATTACTCCAGAGAGACCCAGGAGACCCTTGACCTGTACTGATTTGTAGTTTAGCTGATGCAAATTTGATTAAAATGAGCTGCAAGGTTGGAGAGTGTGGACACCCAGATACTTTGGCTACTGAATGAAGCTGGTCAGCTGCTCGTGATCTGAGTCTGGGAGCAGTTTCACTGTTTTCTTTCCATTCTCAAGCACAATTACGGGAGATGTTATGCGCTAAAGTGCTATTTGCCGACTTGGGGCTTTGCAAAGGTCTTGGGTGTCCTTCTCAAATGCCAGGAGTCTGCTCTAGCCATCTGTAACATTCTTTGAATGAAACTTTCAATATACGTATACATATATGTATAACATATGAAAAAGATTGCCTATATGAAAGTAGTGGTATTTACTTGGTATAATTAGAACAGTGGTTCCCAGCTAGAGTTGCTTTTTTCCCCTGGGGACTTTTGGCAATACTTAGAGATATTTTTGGTTGTTGCAACTGGCCAGAGGGAGTGTATGGGGTGGGGGGGAGGGGACGCTACTGCATCTACTGGGCAGAGGCCAGAGACGCTGCTCATCCTGCTACAGCGCTCAGGGCGGCTCCCTATAACAAATAATTGTCCAGTACAAAATGTCAATAGTGCCAAGGTTGAGAAACTCAGGATTAGAGTAATATTTTCTCTATTGTTCCAAAATTCTATGACATTTTTTAATACAGGCATAGCTCAGAGATATTGCGGGCTCAGTTCCAGACCACCATGATAAAATGAGTATCACAATAAAGTGAGTGACACAAATTTTTTGGTTTCCCAGTGCACATAAAAGTTACATTTACACTATACTGGAACCTATTAAGCGTGCCATAGCATTATGTCTAAAAAACAATGTTTATACCTTAATTAAAAATACTTTATTGCTAAAATATGCTAACCATCGTCTGAGCCTTCAGAGAGTCATGGTAGTAACGTCAAGGATTGTTGATCACAGATCACCATAACAAATATAATAATAATGAAAAAGTTTCAGATATGTCGAGAATTACCAAAATGTGATAAACCTGTATATACATGATTACATAATGTCATTGTGTTTAGGTTTTCTTTTTTTTTTTCCTTTGGTAAGTTTTGTCATCCCAACACCAAACGATGATCATTCTTACTTTCTGGAGAAGTTCTTTTATGATTTAAGTTATGTCCTCCCCTTTCATTAAGGGCTGACCAATGAAAAGCCAGATGTGAACACTCTGCATTTTTGGTAAATCTACTGTTAAAGACAGAGTTCACAGTGGTAATCAATTCACTTTATGTAAAGATGCTTTCAGAATACATTTTTCTAACATCTCAGGGCCAGAAACACTTCATCTACCTGGGTGAACTGTTATATTTGTTGACTTTTGGGCAATACGTACAATGTGTTTGCCGCTTTGCCTTCGCTGCTGAGAAACTCGGTGCTAAGTTTTCTCTTCCCATCTTCCTCATCCCTTCACCCTCTTTACTTGTTGATTCTTCCTGTCTTCTTAGGTCTTGTTTACTTTTCTATCTGCACGGAAACTGGTCCTTTTTGAATTAGTTAATTACCTAACTAAAATGGTCCCCTCCTCTCTCCATGTCCTCCCTCCTACTAATTCTTTGTGTTCCCTCCCCCCACAGATTCTTTTTTTTTCCCTCATGGTTTTTATTCCATATCTTATCTCTTTCATAATTTTAAATGTAGCTGATTTATTATCTCTTTCAATATGTTGCATTATCTCATGTCCCTGTTTGATGTTTCTGCTGACTCTCTTTTCACAGCAGATTGCTGCCTGTGTGTGATTTGTAATTTTTGTGTGTGAGTTTATCTTCAGTGGAGATTGTTGTTTGCTTTTTGTTGGAATCCCATGCATCTTTGTTGGTTAAGGAATGAGTATATACATATTCTTTGTGAAAGTTATTAGTAGTAATTTAAAAATATACACATGCTATATTTCATAATAAAATTTAATATAGTAAAGGTATGAAAAATTATTTGAAATTTTTTATTACATCATCATATAAATAATAATGGAATGAACCTGGTGTCATATAGTTGGGGATACTCAAATAAGAGTATGTAGAATGTTAAAATATGAAAGTTGAGTCTATGATATTTTAGAAAGTCCTGGCCTGGAAGTAACATACATCACTGGTCTTCCTATTCCTGTGGCAACCATTCCAATGGCCACATTTAGATACAAAGGGAACTGTAGTCTCTGGCTGAGCAGCTGCATCTCTGCTTTGAGGGAAGTGTGAATTGCAGTGGTCAGCCCGCCATGTCTGCCACAGTGGGCCTGATCCCAATGTAAGGGCCGTTCTCCTTCCTTCTCTTGCTTGTCTCCTCATGATTGAGCCTTTAGTATGCTGCAGGGTCTCCTCATCCCAGCCCTCGCTCCACACTCAGTGCTTTTCTAAGGATGGCATCAGGGGTTGGGGGAGAGATCTGTGTGCCCACCCGAGTGCTAATGAAGTCAGTCCTTCCCTAACCATGGAGAAAGAGTGGTGACGAGTGATGCTCTGTCCAAGTAAAGCCACAAGAAAGTTAACTCTGTGAAGGGAAGGTCTCTGCTGCTCTTATTTGCCACTGTGTCATCAGTATCTGAAAAGTGGCTGGCACAGAGTAGATGCCCATGGATTTTTGCTGAAAAAATATGAATGATTAAATAAATACCTGTTTCTCTATCCTCTTTCCCAGGGGAATAAATAGACTATCTTTCTATCCCTTTCATCTTTCCTCCTATCGTTGGATACCCACTTACACCTCCTAAAATTTTGCCAAAACTTTCTATTCTCGCATTCATCATTCTATTCTACAGAATTCTCCTGTTTCTGCCCCATTCTACTCCTCTCGTCTCCTGTCCTCTGCAACAACCCTCAGTCCGTTTTTATGCTCATCAGCATCCAGACCCTCTTCCTTGCATTGGAACCACCTTTATTTCACATTAACAGTGATTACTAAAGTATAAATGAATTTATTACAGAATAACCAGCAAATGTCCATTTGCATCCATTGACTTAAGTGGTGTCCCAAGGAGACTTCAGTGGAAAGAGTACTTGACCCCTCCCATGACCGGCTAATCTCTCTGCCTGACTGGATGGCACGGGTTGAGCCACGCAACTTAGAGTGGTAACAATACTTCTGGTTTCCCCAAAGCAGCTGCTTCACACTCTATACATTAGCTCCTGCTGCTGAGGGGCTCCTGAGGGGCTGCTGAGGGGCTCCAGCCAGCTCCTCTTTGGGGCAGAATCCCCAGCCTCTGTCCTTTGTAACCAGCCTCATTGCTGGAGAGCAAGGTTTAGCTGTTTCTAAAAGGCTCCTCTCAAACATAGGCAGAACACTCTATGACATAAATCACAGCAAGATCCTTTTTGACCCACCTCCTAGAGAAATGGAACTAAAAACAAAAATAAACAAATGGGACCTAATGAAACTTAAAAGCTGTTGCACAGCAAAGGAAACCATAAACAAGACGAAAAGACAACCCTCAGAATGGGAGAAAATATTTGCAAACAAAGAAACTGACAGAGGATTAATCTCCAAAATATACAAGCAGCTCATGCAGCTCAATATCAAAAAAACAAACAACCCAATCCAAAAATGGACAAAAGACCTAAATAGACATTTCTCCAAAGAAGATATACAGATTGCCAACAAATACATGAAAGGATGCTCAACATCACTAATCATTAGAGAAATGTAAATCAAAACTGCAATGAGATATCATCTCACACCGGTCAGGATGGCCATCATCAAAAAATCTACAAACAATAAATGCTGGAGAGGGTGTGGAGAAAAGGGAACACTCTTGCACTGTTGGTGGGAATGTAAATTGATACAGCCACTATGGAGAACAGTATGGAGGTTCCTTAAAAAACTAAATATAGAACTACCATATGACCCAGCAATCCCACTACTGGGCATATACCCTGAGAAAACCATAATTCAAAAAGAGTCATGTACCACAATGTTCATTGCAGCACTATTTACAATAGCCAGGACATGGAAGCAACCTAAGTGTCCATCGACAGATGAATGGTTAAAGAAGATGTGGCACATATATACAATGGAATATTACTCAGCCATAAAAAGAAATGAAATTGAGTTATTTGTAGTGAGGTGGATGGACCTAGAGTCTGTCATACAGAGTGAAGTAAATCACAAAGAGAAAAACAAATACTGTATGCTAACACGTATATATGGAATCTAAAAAAAAGAAAAAAAGGTTCTGAAGAACCTAGGGGCAGGACAGAAATAAAGACGCAGTTGTAGAGAATGGACTTGAGGACACAGGAAGGGGAAGGGTAAGCTGGGACAAAGTGAGAGAGTGGCATGGACATATATACACTACCAAATATATAAAATAGATAGCTAGTGGGAAGCAGCCCCATAGCACAGGGAGATCAGCTCGGTGCTTTGTGCCCACCTAGAGGGGTGGGATAGGGAGGGTAGGAGGGAGATGCAAGAGGGAGGGGATATGGGGATATATGTATATGTACAGCTGATTCACTTTGTTATACAGCAGAAACTAACGCAACATTGTGAAGCAATTATACTCCAGTAAAGATGTTTAAAAAAATTGAAAAAAAATAAAACTACACTAATAATTTTAATTGACTTAAAATGATGTCAGAACAGTACAGCTGCCAAGAAATACAGGGCCTCCAAATAGGCACTACAGCAGGAAGAAGACATTAAACAAAGCCAGATGCCGAAGGCTCTGAACCCCCAAATTCAGTAGAGTGTTACCAAAGAAGAGATATTCTCATCAGAAAGCCCATGCAGCCCCATTAGAATGCAACTTCTACTCCAGCACACAGTATAGCAGAAACTTTAAATTTCCAGAACAAATCCCTGGGGGCGGGGGCGGGCCATGAGGTGTTGTTATTCACTGTATAAAAATTCTTACCATTGAATAGGCCATCAGCATATTTAAAATTTGATTAAGGAACTGTTCATATACCAAAAAAAAAAGGCTCCTCTCATTCCTTAACACCACCCCCTTTCCCCATATCACAGCTTCACGAACTAAGGCTGTGGGGAGCTGCTAGCTGGCCTATGTTCTAACCTCCAGAGCATATTACATAGGACCCCAAATCCAACTCCAACTACTTTAAGCAAAACAGGGAAATTTGGGAGAACAACACCGTGGAACCTCTTGATAGTCAGGGAAGAGGTCCTAGGAGAAACATGTATCTGCAGGGTTCCTTTCTCTCTATTTCTGTTGGCGCATCTGCAGCATGTCCTCCATGCCTCAGACTGACTGCTCCTTGGTCCACAAGGCAGAAGACGTTCTGGAGAATATTATCAGTTACTGTTCAGCCACCCAGAGTGCGGCTAGCCCAATCATCTGTCAGCCTCAACTCAAAATTTTAGGGAAGAGACCCATTGGCTTAGCTTGGGTCAGGATGTCACCCTTAGATGAGTTAAATCTGGTCAGGGGACAGTGTCAGAATAAAATGGCTGCTGCTACTGAAGCTATTTATTCATTTAACAAATATCTTGAGCATCTGCTATGTACAAAAGCAGTGTGCTAGGCCATGAGAGGGCTAGGCAATGATATAAGAGTAAAGGATAGATTTAGTCCTTACCCCTGCAAGAACTAATAGTCCAGTAGAGAAGAAAATGAACATATAATCCATTATCAAATTCATGAGTTTCAGATTGAGTTAATACCATAATGATTATTGTGATAATAGCCATGAAAATGTGCTGCTCAGGTCTCCCGCTGCAGGGACCATAATTGACAAAAGCTGCTGCTCCTCTGGATCCACCACCATGGTCCTGTGGTGACCCTCACCTCCCTAATGTGCAGACACACCTTAACGTGACCCCAGTGAGTCATGCCCTTGTGGATATTTCCTCTCTTGAGTGCAGGCAGAACTTGTGGCTAGCTTGCAGGCAATAGAATATAGCAAAGGTGAAGGGATTTTGCAGATGTAATTCATTTCCCAAATCCATTGACTTTGACTTACTCAAGAGGGAGATTATCCTGGTTAGGCCTGATTTAATCAGGTGAAAACCCTTAAAAGAGGGCCTTGGATCCTCCTGGAGATAAAAGAGTTATCTGGAGGGTCTGAAGAAGGAAGCTGCCTGGTTGTGAAAGGGCTCATGAGAGGCACGTGTGGCCCGGAACTTGGGGGCACCTCTAGGAGCTGAGAATGGCCCCTGGCTGACATTTTTAAGGCCAGCATAAAAATGAGTACCTCTGTCCTACAGCCACAAGGAACCGAATTCTGCCAAAAACCATGTGAGCTTAGAAGAGGATCCTGAGCTCCAGAAAAGAACACAGCCCAGCCAACACCTTGATTGCTGCCTGGTGAATCACTGAGTGGAGGACCCAGCTAAGTGGTGCAAAGACTCCCTACCCATGGGAACTGTGAGATAATACATGTGTGCTGTTTTAAGCTACCAGTGTGTGACAATTTCTTAGGCAGTGATTAAAAACTAATATATCTAAGAAGGGCCAGCACTTTCCCTGCAGTGCCTCATTCTCAGGGGCCACAAGTGCCCTCCTCAGGAGCTGCCCCACCTCCTCTCTGGTTGCCAAGCCCATAACTAGGGTTACTTCCCTAGCAGACCTGGCTAGGAATGTGCTGTGCCTGACAAGGGAAGAAAGAGATTATTTCCTAAAGGTGTTGCAAGAATTAGCCAGCATGTACCAGCAGAAGCCAGGGGAGTACCCCTGGAATTGAATGTTGATGGTGCTTGATCAATAGGGTCAAATGAAAAGCAGGATAAACAGGAATTTATTGCTTTAGAGACATTTTCTCAGGACACTGCTTTAACACCTTAGCAAGGGCCCTAGGGAACAAGGTGGTTTCTTAGAAGCCTGGAGAAATTGCTGGACGAAGCCAAGCAAAGTGCGATGCCTGAGTTACCCTGGCAGGTGGTCGAGGAAGGAATAAGAAGACTGAGGGAAGTGGGCGTGATGGAATGGATGGATATGTTATATATGTTGGGTTGGAGGGCCCAGAGGACTCACTGTTTATCAAGGCCAAACTAGCTTTTGTTGCCTGTGAATGTCCAACCTGTCAGCAATAGAGACCAATGCTGAGCCCCAATATGGAATATTCCTCGAGGAGAACATCTAGCCATTTGGTGGCATGTCAGCTACATTGGGACCCCCCCTATCCTAGAAGAGCCTGGGCGGCTTCAACAACAAACATTTATTTTTCACAGTTCTGGAGGCTGGGAAGTCCAACATCAAGGTGCCAGGAGATTCAGGATCTCGTAAGAGCCCACTTCTTAGTTTACAGAGGGTAGACTTCTTGCTGTATCTTCACATAATGGAGAGAAGGAGAGAAAGAGGGAGAGAGGGAGAGAGACAGAGAGTGCTCTGGTCTCTTCCTCTTCTTATAAGGGTTAATCCCATCATGGGGTTCTACTCTCAAGACATCATCTAAACCTAATACTTCCCAAAGGTCCTACCTCCGAATTTCATCATAATGGGGGTTAGGACTTTAACATATGAGTTTGGGAGGGACACAAACCTTCAGTTCAGAGAATCTGACAACCATGAAAATGCACTTCTCAAATGATTAACCACAAGGAGTGTAAGTGACTGGTGGTCCCAGCTGCTGCCATTCTGGACCTGCCATTGGGCTTGCACCAAGGCCTAACCTGTGGGCTCCCAACCCATAACTGAGCATGGTGGCGGGTGCTGATGAAAGCCTGTTCCTTCAAGAGCTAGGATTCCCCCAACAGGTGACTTTGGGTGGAAGATTTCCCGTAGTCCTGGCTAAAACTTTCTCTGAACTGTGCTGCGCTTCATGACTCTTCCTACTCATGTCTCCTTCCTTCGCTCTCCCTTTCAGGGCTGTCAGACTGTAGCTGGTGGCTCTCCTCACTTCCTCTCGCTCCCTCTCCCTTTATCCATCACAGGCAATTCTCCCAGTGAATCTCTTGTATGTTTAATCCCATCTAGGCATCTGCTTCTCAGCAGATAAGAACTAAGATATTCCATAAAATATATAGGATGCTGAATGCTGGGATGGAAAATAATGTGGTGGTGCTGGGGGTGGGAAGGTGATTACTTTACATAGAGAAATTGGAAGAGGCACTGGGGAGACTGATCCCAGGCTCTAAGGAAGTGACTGCTGAGTTGGGATGTAAAGTAAGGGGAAGACAAGAGCCAGGCAGAGAGCCAGCGGCATTGCATTCTGGAATGGGGAAGGCCAGGAAGGCTGGAGTGCAGTGGGTGAGGGAAAGTGGCAAGAAGAAGATGAAGAGCTTGACAGCTATCAGCTCCTGCAGGGGTTGTTGATCATCCGGATAGCACGGTCAACTAGAAACAAGGGAGAAGCAATCCCATGTGTAAAAATAACACAATGATGCGGAGTTTACAGTTCTATATGACAACTCCTTCCAGTACTAATGTATTCATTCATCCATCCACTTGTTCATTCATGCTGAAGTTTTAATTCTCCAAAACAGAAAACTGCTTTCCCTTCATTCATATCAGGCCCATAGCACAAAAGCTTGTTTGTAGGAGATCATAAAGTTCTAGGGTTTGGACCTCAGCTTTTAGATCCAAAAATTGTCTTCTGTCTGCCTAGATGAGATCAGACTGTCAAAGATCCTCACACAAACTGAACTCAAGAGAGGCTGATGTCTACACCAAAATAATCCATGTAAAAGCCAATGTGTTGATTAGTCAGAGTAGTAGTCTTGCTCTAAAGCAAAATCTATCCAGGGAGTTAAGATTTAATCCCAGGGTTGTTTCAATCAGCAGCCATCTCCCAACAGATGAAACCCTCTCTCATTTCTCCTAATAGATCCTTTTGTAGTTTCCATATGGATCATATTCCTACTTCAATTAACACATTCTTTCTTCAGACAGAGCGCCATGCAGTTGATTAGATTAAAGCTTTCCTGGTTATAATCTCATAGCCACCTTCTTCCCTGAGCTTAACCTCCAGGTTATTGTGAAGGAATTTGGGGTGTTCTTATAACTTTCCAACTGCACATTTCTTGGACTATAAATAATAGTAACTAGTAGTAGCAAATTATAATTATTATAGATGTTGTATAATGCTTGATTATGATGGGCTAAGCCCTTTACATAAGTTATTTCATTAAATGCTTAAAACTACTCTGTGAAGGAGATGTTATGATACCTATCTTATAGGAAAAAAAGTGAGGCTTAGAGAAGTTACCTGTCATTATGACTTCAAAGCCCATCCTTAGTTTCTTCCATTCTCTGTGATTTCTGTGCCTTTTTCTCTCCTTTCTCCCCTTTCCTCTTTTTTCTCTGTAATTTATTAAAAACCATATGTGCAATATATAAAAATATTTCCAAAAATACAGAAGTGAATAAAGTGAAAATAACAGTGCCCATCTCGTCCATTTTCACTTCCTAACCCCAGGTCTGCCCCACCCTGGTTCTCAATGAAAGTAAATCACAAAGTTTTCTTGAATAAATCCCACCCTAGTCTACACACATGCACACACACACATTTTTTTATTTGTGTAGTTTTCCCCGCAAATATAAATGCTGTGTGTAACTGGGTATCTCAAACATTTTCCCCCTTCACTACTTGTTGATGCATTTTATTCTTTTATATAGATTCATCTAGACACCACTATTTTCCATTGATCTGCCTATTTGGACATCAGAATCAAAGTATTTTAGTTACTGTAGATACAGTTTAATGCGATAGCTTTATTCTTCCCCTTTATTTTTAGAATTTTCTTGACAATTTTCACATCTTTTCTTCCAAATTGATTTCAGACACATTTCTTTTTTCAAGTTCAAAACAATAAGAGGATGGAAGAGGAAAACCTATCTACATTTGAAATGGGATTGTAGTGAGATTGTAGATGAATTTAGAAATAGTTGACATCTTTATCCTATTTTGTCTTGCTCTCTAAAACCAAAACGTGCACAATTTAGCCAGGAACACATTTTTAAAAAGCAATAATCACAATAGGGTGTAGTAGTGTTAGAGTGGCCCATGTACAGTGTGTTATGGACGTGTGGGAATGGAGAAGAGGGGCACCTGGTCCAGCTTCAGGATTGACTTTGGGATTAAAATCTACCTCCCAGGGAATTCCCTGGTGGTCCAGTGGTTAGGACTGGGGCCTGGGTTTGATCCCTGGTTGGGGCACTAAGATCCCCCAAGTTGCGTGGCACAGCCAAAAATTAATAATAAAAAATAAAATAAAATCCATCTCTCAGCCATCAACTCCTCGGTTTTAGTTACACAAAATGTGTTTAATTTATCTTCCTCCTGTGTGTTGAAGAAAATTTTCAGGTCTCTTTTAAAACTTCTCCCAGCTAAACATCAGACTTCTCATCCATTTCTTTTCTCTTATAGACATCAACCTCTTAAATTACGGTCCCCAGAATAGATGGCGTAGGCCCTTGTCCTGTGAGGATTTAAAATTTGCAGTTTTAAGAATTTGTGTGACGTTTCATTTGCGTGAAATTTTGTGTGGCCAAATTTTTTCTGGAGGCACAAATTTGAATCCTATAGGCTTCGGTGGAGGAATACATTCATTTATCCATCTATACATTCATTCAACAAATATTTAGTTGACGTTTGTGCAGGAATCATTCCTGAGTGAGTCTAGCTGATTTTCAATCATCTGCGTAGGAGACCAGCCTTACTGTTCTCTATGCTAAAGCACACGTGAGGAGAATTGGGTGAGGATTCTAGGTGAGGGGTACCATGACACTATCAAATATCTTGCTTGCATGCTGTATTTCTTTCTTTTTTGTTTCTGTTCTATTGAGGTATAATTAGTGTACAATGCACTGCACATGTTTAATTGTATAATTTGATTAGCTTTTACATATGTATAAATCTATGAAATGTTCACAATCAAAATAATGAACGTATTCATCATTCCCGAAAGTTCCCTCATGCCCCTTGATACGTATCCCCTCCCTCCTTATCCCACCCCCCCATCCTCCATCCCGTCCCTAGGAAACCACTGATCTACTTTCTATCACCATAGGTCAGTTTGCCTCTTCTAGAATTTTACACAGATGGAATCAAATGTATGCACTTTTTGGTCTGACTTTGTAAATTCAGTATAATTATTTTGAGATTCATCCATGTTATTGCGTGTATCAAAATTTTGTTCTTTTTACTGCTGAAATGATATTCCATTATATGGATATAGGACTTTTTGTGTATCTATTCATCTGTTGATGGACAATTTGTTTGTTTCCAGGTTTTGGCTATTACAGATAAAGCTGCTATAAGCATTCGCATACAAATCTTTCATTTCTATTGAGTAAATATCTAGGAGTGGAATGGGTTATTTTCTCACTCACATGTGCCAATCAGTATTTAGCTGGTGACTAAGGGACACACTCTGCCGTTCTCTGGGATTTTCTCCCTGTGCAGCTCTCTTTTTTCTGATACACTGACCATTGAAGTTTAGCTATCTTGACGTCCTTGAAATCCCAGCTCCATCTCCTCAATTTAGGGGGATTGCTGGCTCTGCCTGGGTTCTCCCTCCCTGTGCTGGGGCCTGAAAACATTATCCAGGAAGTACACTGGGCGATTGTAAAGATCATCTGTTCATATCCCCTCTCTCAATAATCACTTTCCTGGCTGCTTGTGGTCCAGTGTCTGAAAAAAACATTGTTTCACATGTTTTGTCCCATGTTTTTAGTTATTTAAGGCGAGAAGGTAAATCTGGTCCTTGTTAATTCACCTTGGCCAGAAGCAGAAATCCCTTATGTATTCCTGTTAGAATACCCTAAGATTGCTTGCACCCTTTTTAGAAGTCAAGTCTTACTGAGCTTGAAGTCTATCGCAACCTATAGGTTTTTCATTTTTAGCACTCAAATTCCTAAAATGTAGGGTCTCCCCCATCTTGTACTTGTGCGATTGATTGATCAACCTAAAGTCAGCTCTCATATTTATTCTATCAGATTTCTTCATATTAATTTTGGTCCTTACGTCTCTTGGAATCCTGTTTCTAGCATCCATTCTACTCTCTATCTCATTTATTAAATGAATATTTATCAGCGCCATGTAGGTGCCTGGCATTATTTCAGTTGATACAGGGGATACAAACACAGTTCTTGTTCTTATGGAGTTGACATTTTGAGAGTGGGGGAAATATACAATAAAATAAATAAATAAATAAATTAATTAATTAATTAAAAAGAACTAAACAAATAAAAACAGATACACGAAATAATTACTTCAGATAGTGGTACATGTGGTGAAAAACTGAATACTGTCACAGAGAACAACCAAGATAGGCAACTGCCTGCTTTAGCTTAGGCTTTCAGGGAAGTTCTTTGTACAGGTTCTTGGTTGCAAACAGTAGAAAACAGCCCTGCTTAACTTAAGCAGAAAAGACATTGTGGGGAAGAGTTTCAGGTAGCTAATAGCACTGACACATAGACTGCAGAACCCAGCTTCAGTAGGACCCAAGGGAGGCAAGACACAGCCAAGAAGAAATCACCTGGTAGTCTGCACATCAGCTCGACACCAGCCAGCCGTGGCCACCGCTAAGAGCGCCACCGCTGGACTGAACCATCACTGTGATGAACACCACCAACTTTAGCTATTATGAGGGTTCTACTGGACTCTCCATGGCACCACAGCCACCAAGGAAACTGCAGCTATCCCTGTCCCTACGCATCATCACGCTCTTCAACTTTGAAACGTAGGAACAGGAAATGATTGGCTGCATTTGAGCCGTGTGCCCAGGTCTTAGCTTCCTCAGGTAGGGAAGAAGAAGACCCGACCCTTAGGAGTTTCCTGGTGGGAGCTAGAGATGTGCAGTTGTTGGGTAGATAATAGACAGTGTCTCCACAGCCTCTCTAAAAATGTGACATTTGAAGTGATAGCTGAAGGATGGGAAAAGGCAGCCGTGTGAAGACCTGAAGAAAATGCGTTCTAGACCAAGAAAACAGAAGGAGCAGAGATTAAAACAAGAATAAGGGCGGTGTTTCCAAGGCACATAACGTCCCTGGAGGGCTGGAACATAGTGGACACGGGAAGGAGAGTCAACAGATGAGATCCAGGAGGTGGCAGAGGCCTGACAGATACAACCTTAAACACCACAGAAGGGGATTTGCATGGTATTTTGATTGCCCAAGGAAATCATTGGAATATTGGAGGGTTATAGAAAGGGAAGTGTTGTGACCCCTCCTGGTGGTGTTCACTTAAAATTTAGAAAGCATTTTTTTACATTAGATTGTAAAAATGTTACAGCAACACTGAAGAATTTCAGGAAAAAATAATTTAAAATTTCATTCTGGGGGAATTCCCTGGTGGTCCAGTGGTTACGATTTGGTACTTTCACTGCAGAGGCCCGGGTTCAATCCCTGGTCGGAGAACTGAGATCCTGCAAGCTGTGTGGCACAGCCAAAATAAAAAGAAAAATTTTATTCTGTTGATACTATTTTCATTGCTGCCTCTTTTCTTCACATTTTGCCTTTATGCATACCTACCTTTATATCTCTGCCCATTGTACATTTACTCTTTTTTTTTTTTTTTTTGGCTGTGTTGGGTCTTCGTTGCTGCGTGCGGGAGTTCTCTAGTTGCAGTGAGCCGGGGCTACTCTTCATTGCAATGTGCGGGCTTCTCATTGTGGTGGCTTCTCTTGTTGCAGAGCACGGGCCCTAGGTGCATGGGCTTCAGTAGTTGCAGCACGTAGGCTCAGTAGTTGCAGCACATAGGCTCAGTAGTTGCAGCACGCGGGCCCTAGAGCACACGGACTTCAGTGGTTGTGTCGCGCGGGCTCAGTAGGTGTGGTGCACGGGCTTAGTTGCTCTGCAGCATGTGGGATCTTCCCCGATCAGGGATCGAACCCGATATATATCACATCTTTATCCATTCATCTGTTAATGGACATTTAGGTTGTTTCCATGTCTTGGCTATTGTGAATAGTGCTGCAATGAACATAGGAGTGCATGTATCTTTTTGATTATAGTTTTGTCCGGATATATGCCCAGGAGTGGGATTGCTGGATCATATGGCAACTCTATTTTTAGTTATTTGCGGAACCTCCATACTGTTTTCCATAGTGGCTGCATCGATTTACATTCCCACCAACAGTGTAGGGGGCTACCTTTTCTCCACACCCTCTCCAGCATTTATTATTTGTAGACTTCTGAATGATGGCCGTTATGACTGGTGTGAGCTGGTACCTCCTTGTAGTTTTGATTTGCATTTCTCTAATAATTAGTGATGCTGAGAGTCTTTTCACGTGCCTGTTGGCCATGTATGTCTTCTTTGGAGAAATGTCTGTTTAGGTCTTCTGCCCATTTTTCTGTTGGGTAGTTTGTTTTTTTGTTGTTGAGGTGTCTGAGCTGTTTGTATATTTTGGAAATTAAGCCCTTGTCAGTCACATCATCAGCAAATATTTTCTCCCAGCTTCTAGGTTGTCTTTTCATTTTGTTTATGGTTTCCTTTGCTGTACAAAAGCTTGTAAGTTTGATAAGGTCCCATTTGTTTATTTTTGCTTTATTTCTATTGCCTTGGGAGACTGACCTAAGAAAACATTGGTATGATTTATGTCAGAGAATGTTTTGCCTATGCCCTCTTCTAGGAGTCTTATGATGTCATGTCTTATATTTAAGTCTTTAAGGCATTTCGAGTTTATTTTTGTGTATGGTGTGAGGGTGTGTTCTAACTTCATTGGTTTACATGCAGCTGTCCAACTTTCCCAGCACCACTTGCTGAAGAGACTGTCTTTTCTCCATTGTATATTCTTGCCTCATACACTTTTACATTTGATTCTTTTCACTGAATATTGTATATTACACAGTGTTTGACACTAGGGATAATGCCATATTGCAAATTTGTCTTTACAAATTTTCTTTAGGGTGCCCATTTAGGAATGGGCTTACAGAGTCACAAGATACAACATTTTATTTAAAATGCAATGCATATTGCCATAGAGCTTTCTGAAAGAGTTGCCTTGACTTATAATGTTACCAAAGTCCATGAGTATATTAGTTTCACCACTTATATAAGTGCTGACTCTGCAGAGGTAATATGACCCAGGTTGTTCTCATTTTCATGCCTTTGATAACTGCCGCTTGCTCGTGCCCACTGAGGCTATAAGGAAGCAGTGGGTGGGGCAGTAGGAAGAAGTGAGAGGGGAGGCATTATTTCTCTGGCCCAGCCTCCATGTCTAGGATTGTGAAACCCCAGCCTGACATACTGCTCTGCCCCCTCCTTGGGACTCCTGCGGAGTTCCCCCCCGGTAGCGTCTTCTTTGCTGTGGCTCCTGCTGATGGCTGCTTCCGGTCGGCTCCGTGTCCCAGGGCCGGGGTCTTTGTGCCTTCCTCCCGCTCCATGCCCCTCCTCCTCCATCCTCTGCCTTGGTGGCTAAGTAGCCACTCCTCCCTTCTGTGCTTCCAGGGTCAGGTCACCTACCGAAATGAGGAAAATTCCCACCATCCCCACAGCCACTTACCCTTGCTGCAAAGAATGCTTCCCGGTGATCTCAGTTTTCTTACAGAGATTCAAAGCCATGCGTACATCCAACAACTAATTATTCAGCGGTGTATTCGTCGGAATCCCAGCAGGAAACAGATGGCACACTCGAACTGGACAACTGAAAAGAGTTTAATAAAGGGATTATTTGCAAATATGGGCAGGGGTTAAGGAAGCCAACCAAGGCTGATGTAGTGCCCAGGGGCTAGCAACACACAGGAGCTATTGCCACCTAAAAGGACAGGAAGAGAGTGGTTACAGAAGCTCAGAGAGAGTAGCTTGACAGAGAGGGCTGCGTGGCAGAATCTAGGCCCTTGGGAGGAGGGATGCAGGCGATCCCTCGTAACCCAACCCAGAGGACGTCAGGAGAATACACACCTAAGCTCACTTTCCTCCTGCCCCTGGTGTCCCGCCCCAGCCTCCACTGGCTGAATCCAACCAGAGGCCATAGAGCAAAAGATCCGCCTTATGGAGGCAGGAGTTGGAGACACAGTGGCAGCATTACTGCCCATGTGAGTAAGACTCCTGGGGATGAAGGGTAACCTGAGCATCATATGATGACTGAGTAGACAGGAATAAACACTATGATGGGGTTGGTCCAGATGGTCTCAAGGCAAATACTGAGGCAGCCAGTGTTTAGAGGGGTTAGAAAGAAGGGTGAGGGTCTTGCCAGGAGTGGGCAAAGTTCTTGTGCCACCTCTTAACTCTTCCTAACGATGAGGATATATCCAGGGAGAGCCAGTGTTTTCCTGAGTACAGGAGATCCAAGAGCTATTCTTAGACTCACAGCATGGAGGTGTAGGGGCCTGGTCATATTGTTACCCACTCTTTAATTTGCTGTGTCCAGTTGCCCCATGTCCTTCCATGACCCATTGTCTCTTGATCAAGAATGTGCATGCTACTTATTTCATAATTAGCAAGTATTGGCCCCTATCATGGTGCTGGGAATACAAAGATATATGTTGTGGTTCTTTCACTCAAGGAGATTTAGCCCATGGGCACGTAGTATTTAGAACAGCAAGTAACAAGCACAGCGAGAGAAATACACAAAGGATACTATGGGAGCACAAAGGATGTCAGGGAGGTGATCACCTCTTCTGTTGGTGGGGTTTCTCTGCTGAGACCCCTATGTCCATCATTAAGACAGACCTTCAGTTAGATGGTGATACCCAGAGACTCTGAGACTCTGTTGCTCTGCAAAGTGTGACCTTTCTTCCTGTGAATGTGTCTTTTAAATATGTTGTGTATTTCCTCTTTGGTGAATTATTATTTCTATTTGTCGTGTTTTTTTCTTATAAATTTAAATCCAGTTTTTTTGGTATTATAGATATTATTCTGTCATACTTGATGCAGATCTTTTTAACAGGCTGGTTTTTCTTCCTTTTAATATTAGTGATGTTATTCTGCATTGTATAGATATTTTAAAAGTCTGCTTATTTAAACCTGTCGTTTGTCAGTCTTTTCTGTTTACATGGTTTATGTTTCTTTAGAGCTGAGAATATTACCATTTCTCTACAGATCTAGAAACATCTTAGTCTATTTTCTACCAGACTTTCATATAATTTTGAATTACTTAGCACTTTTAATCTGTTTGAGAATGATTTTGCATGTTCTTTAACATATGGGCATACATTAATTCTCCTCCCAAATATTTTAATATTTTCTGTATTATCATCCAATTTACCGATAAAACTTTGGGAAAGTCCAGAGCCAAGGCTGCCACCCAAACCACTAGAAGCTTCCTTTTGGGCTTACACTAATGTATTAATCAATATTCTTGGCGAGTCCCCTATGGATTACCCGTTTCAGTGTGTATATTTTGCATGGTAGTTGTCTCATTCCTGCCATAAATGGTAAGTTCCATAAAAGCAGGGATCATCTAATCATCCCATTACCTAACAGAGTACCTTACACTCTGTTTATCTGGCACCATAAACATTTGCTGAATGAATGAATAAATAAAAGAATGAATGAAATCCATCCACTGTTTTAATATTCATCTTCCTGTAAGTCCACAAGGAAAAAGTGAAGACCCTGAAATGCTACTTAAGCCACCTGGTTTATATTATTTCCTGGATCCAGTAGTCTCGTAACCCTACCAAAAGAGAAAATTATGTTAGGTACAGTGCATCTCTAGTGGACGCACACTGACTCCCAATCACCACTGCCCTCTGGTCTAAGTGCTCACAAAACATCTGCTCAGTAGTCTCTTCTAAAACCTTGTCAGAAGCCATCAGTAAGCCTCTTAATTTCCAGAATCCATTCTCACCTTGCCCTCACCCCTTGTTGAAAACGAGAGTAAGGACCATATCTTAATTTGGCTTGGTTTCGTCTTTGCTGAGCAGTATTCTGAAAAATAAAAAGTCGTTGCTTAATAAACATTTAATGAACGAATGCACAAATGAACAAATGAAAAAAAAAAAAACACGAAAACTATTATCCACCTAAACCTTCTAGACAGCTTAAATGAAATTATCCAAATAAACAGGTAATGTTGGGGAATGCACGCCAACGGATCACCTCTGTTCTGTGCTCCTTCCTGGTGTGACGTAGAGGCAGCTGGAAAATGCTCACTGCATTGGAAGGGATTCACAGAGAGGCAAACCAACGAGCTAATCCCTGCCATCAGGGCAAAGCACTTCCTGGTCAACGTGGCAATCCTCAAGTTTAGGTCATTTGAGCAAGATGTGACTCAGGCTGGGAAATGTTTACAGACGTGTGGCTTCAGTTCCAATTTGCAGCTGTTAGAGAGGCCTTTTATTTTATTCCTTTGTCAATACAACAAGAAAGAAAGCAAATCTGTGTGTGTCACAGTTTCTTCTCTGGTCTGATCACTTGTGCAAGGGTCTAAGTCAGATCACTAGTTTTGGGGTGTGCAGCAGGAAAATGAAAAAGAAAGCCAAGTGTATTCTAAGTCATCTGCTTTGAATGTTTAACTTAACTCTTTAACGTTATTGCACACGAACGGTGTTTAGTACCATTGGTCATAAAGCAGAATCAAGCTAACCTTACTGAAGGTCAGGCTGAAAGTCCTCCAATTTAATGAAGCATTAATATTAAACTGGAATGAGTACATTTTGTGTTGGAGACTCTGGCAAGCAATGCCCAGTCTAAGAAGAGGAACGAATCAAGGCTAAGGCTACGTTCGGTAATGATGTGTTCTAACTAGGGTCATCAGCCCCTGTGCTGGCCTGGAGACTTGTGAGTACAGGCGAAGAGAAAGAGTGTGCACTCAGAGGTAGCCTCACCCTGCACGTGACAGCAGCAGGGGCCCAGGGAGAGTGCCCCTCACTCACTTGCTGCCCTCCACACCTCTCCGTAGGACTGTCAACAAAAACAGGGGGCCCACAGGCTCTAGTTTGCTGACACCTGCCCTATATTCTCAGCTTCTTTGAAGAAGAATGTTTCTTGACCTTCCTCTGGCTGAGGACATGTCTTCCCTGTAACCCTCTCAGGTGGTCTGGTCGTTATTTCGTCTTCATAAGATGGAGCCCGGGTGGAACAGGTGTTCTCCAGGTTCTACTGTGTTGCTTTGAGACCGTTCTCCCTCTCTCCTTCCTAAAAACACTCAGCTTTGAATCTCACTCATCAGATGTTCCCATCCACTAGTTTCAGCTTTTTACTGATCCCTAGGCCACTACCCCTTACTCCTTGAAGATTTTAGCAACCAACACGCTATCACTGTCTTCAAAATCAGTCTGATTATTACTCCTGTAATTTCAATAACAAGATATTCTTTCTAATACAATGGCCTTTCAGTTTTTCATCTCCTTTCTCCAATGGCCTCATTCTCTGTTCAATCTCTGTTACTCACTTCTATGGCCATACCTTTGACCTTTGCATTCTTAATACATTCAGCACCCTTAAAATCCTAATTTCAGGCATCCTACTCTCTTACCACTGCCTGTTATCTTTCAAGCTCATACCCCAACATAGACAATTCTTCTGTACCAGGACTTTAATCCAATGCTCCTATCACCTTCTCACTGTTCCACCCCCTTGCCATCCCCTCTCTCCTTCCCACACAGTTTAAATTCCACAGTCTATCTTTCTAATCATCCCTTTGCATACAGACTTGACTCCCTTGCCCCTCTCTCCCTTGTACTGGCTTGACTAAACCAAAACCCTAGTTAAATTTCACCTCTGCCTGCTTCTACCCTCCCAGCATGGCCAGATAAACACCCAAACATGCTGAGTGATTTCACTTTAAATTCATGGTCACTAACCTCAGGTGGTCCTAGATATTGCCTGGAACTCATCCTGGTTCCATCCCTTTGTCATGTTCCTAGGTGACCAGTTCATGTCTGCTGTCTCTTCAAAACCTCCAACACCTCCTCCCCCATCTTTGCTCTCAGCTGATGGTGTTGCTTCCAATTTCACTGAGAAAACAGAAGCGATTCTCCCAATACCCACATCCAACCACTACCTCCCTGTGCCCATATACCCTACCTTTGGGTCCCATCCTCTCTGACCTCCTCAAGGATGTTGCCTCAGCAAGTGTCCTCTTTCTCCTCCAGTATCATCGAGGGTTGCTTCTCTACTGGAGAAGTCTCATTATCAACAAGCATGGTGTTATTTTCCCATTTGAAAAAAAAACCCTCTTGACTCTACTGCATCCCATTTATCTCTTTCCCTTGACAGCAGAACTTAAGAACTGTCTGTTCCCACTGTTTGCAGTTTCTCTTCTCCCATTCTCCCTGAAGCCCACGCTGATCAGGCTCTCACCACCACCACTCCATCAAAACTGTTCAAGTCACCAATGACTCCACGTAGCTCAGCTCCAGTGGGCAGTGCATGGTCCTCATCTAATGCCTCTATCAGCACCTTTTCTCTCTGTGTATGCCTGGAGAGTCCACACTACACTGTGCTTCTGAAGAATGGAATGGGGTTCTGGTTTGATGAAATTAAATGTGTGGGATATGAACAAACCAATCTACAAGAATATGTCTTATAGCTACTTACCCATCTGCCTTCTCTGAGCTAACGATGATTGATGACAGAGCAGTAGTAAGGAATGTGAATTGGCTTCATTTTAGTACACTTAGGTTTCTTGCCAGGGACTGTGGATTGATGGGGGGAAAGTTTGAAGGAACACTGTAATTTTTGTTTTCCAACTGAAACAGCTCGACCACTCTTCCATCTCTCTCAATATTTTGAATCACAGAGTAGTGTTAGACTTGGAATGCATCTTACAGAACAACTAACCAAACCTTTCATTTGATAGAGAAAGTCCAGAAAGGCTGAATGACCTTCCCACAGTCTCACAGCCAATTAGTGACCCATTTGAAATAGAACCTGAGCTTCTCACTCTGAGTCTAATATCCTCTCTACACACTTGCTCCTGCTCTGCTTCCTTACAGTTCTGTCAACGTCCACATTCTGCAGTGATACTTTCAATTCACTTTTCAAGGAATCCTTTTCTTCTCCTGGACTCTGCAGGGCCTGTAAGTCCAGCATCTTTTCCAACACACTTGTAGCTGATAGGTTTTCTAACAGTTCTTTCAATGCATGCATTCTTTTTTAAAATTTAAGTATAATTAATTTACAATGTTGTGTTAGTTTCAAGTGTACAGCAAAGTGATTCAGTTATACACATATATACACATATATATTTTCCACATTCTTTTCCATTATAGGTTATTTTTTAAAAAATATTTTAATTTTATTGTAGTATAGTTGACTTACAATGTTGTGTTAGTTTCAGGTGTACAGCAAAGTGATTCAGTTATACATATACATATATTCATTCTTCATTAGATTCTTTTCTCATATAGGTTATTACAAGATATTGAGTATAGCTCCCTGTGCTGTACAGTAGGTCCTGGTTGTTTATTTTATATACAGTAATGTGTACAGGTTAGTCCCAAACTCCTAATTTCTCCCCCTCCCTTTCCCTTTTGGTAACCAGGAGTTTGTTTTCTATGACTGTGAGTCTATTTCTGTTTTGTAAATAAGTTCATTTGTATCACTTTTTTTAGATTCCACAGATAAGTGATATCATATGCTACTTGTCTTTCTCTGTCTGGCTTGCTTGACTTGCATGCATTCTTTACTGAGGCCTTCCATTCCCTTTTCAAGGAGTCCTGTTGTCCTCCTGGATGGTTTGAAATCTTTGGTTCCATCAAGGAACATACTTCACTTATCAGGGCTAAATCTGACAGTGGCTTTGATTTGTTGCTTTGGCCCCAAGTTGTAAGAGAGACACGCTTGGCAGGATCCCAGAGTGCATTCCAAGGCCAAATACTTAAAGATGTTCTCCATTGTGCAACATTTGAAAACACTGTCCTAACCTAAAATTCTAGACTCGCTGCTTGTTCAGCCATCAGCCCAATGCGGTTGCGTTGCTCCTGTTCCATACCTCAGGGAGCCCTCTGGCCTCTGAACCTCCGTGCACTTTGTGACAGTCTCCTGAGCTCTGCCCAAGTTGTTCTGCAGTTGAGTTGTTTCTGTATTTATATGGATAGCAAGGAAAATGGGAGGAAAACAAAGCCATCCCCCTCCCCAACCCACAAATGACAGACCTTTTAGGACAATAAGCAAGGACACCTTAGTGAGATAAACTGGTTCTAAGAACAGAGTCAAACTTGCTGAAAGCTATTACCATACCTAAAGAAAGACTGTGTCAGCTTAAAGGTTGGGGGAGAGGGGTGGTCTGAATAGCAGCTGTCATGATAACTAACACTTCACTTGGTATCAAAAACTATTCTGGACTCTTTATATGTATTATATTAGATGTATTACATATAATCCTCACAACTCTATAAAATAGGTATTGTTATAGATGAGAAACCCGAGGCACAGAGAGATGAAATAGCTGCCAAGGTCACCCAGCTAATACAATAGTAGGACACGATTTGAACCAGGTCCTGACTCCAGACTCTTTGCTCTTAACCACGGTGTACCTTGTTTGTCTGGAAGCCACAAATAGGAGAGCTAGGGTCCATCCTTGGCAGAGCCAACTGGGCACTTGAGGATAAACTGTTTGCCTCTATCCCTATGGGCAAAGCCATCCCTTTGGTGGAGAAGAGTTCCTCCAACTATCTCAATTAAGGAGCCATTCCTAACAGCATCCATTTTTCTGAATCTCCATTTTAAAATCCACTTTAAGATTATAATGTGGTCTTTCACGGAGCTCAGCCTACAGAGAGCAAATGCAGATCGACACATGGCATTCGAGTTTTTTGCTCAGACTCTGTGGGTCTTGGTTAACGTGAGTCTGATAGCTCCTCTGAATTCACTCTCTGGATGCTGACAGATCAGATGCTGGGCTAAGAGCCAGAGGCCCCGATGTAGTGAGCGCTGCCCTGGGGAGATCCAGGTGCTGATCTCACCTGCAATCCACAGACATCTTGGCATCACAAACCTTCTCCTTTGAAGTTTCAACGGTCCTATCTTCCTTTTTTGATTGGTGGTTTCTTGATGGAAACTACTGTGTGTTAGATGTCTAGGTATTCCCCCATTGGGTCTGTCATTGCCTCACCCGCATCCCTAAGAAATTGCAGGGTGCTTCAGCTGACTTCCAGCTGCCAGAATTGCATGTCTGTGCTGAGAGCTTTCCCCCCAGAACAGCAGAAGGCACAGAGCAAACTGGAATTGCCTGGCACATAATCTACTCCCCTCCCAGCAGTCTTCAACCAATGAGTCTTGGGACTAGGTGTATAAATACCCCAGCACTCTCCTCCCTCCGGTAGGGTACACTGAGGTTCTGTGTTGCACCGTTTCTCCACGGGATTAAGTTCCAGTCACCCACATGGGTATCCATCTTAATAACATATCCTGTTGGCTGCTTCCTGGTCCCTGTCTCACTTCTCCACTGCTCTGGACACCTCGTCTCAGGGTCTGCTGTGGGGGGAACCCCAAATAAGACAAAGGACGAAGGCAAGTATTGGTGACAGAATGCCTACAGTGCCTGGCATCATATTAAGATTGTTATAGGCGTGATCTTATTTCATCCTCTCCGCAGCCATAGGATATAAGGAGTTATTTCACTGATGATAGTCTGAAGCACAGGATGATGTATAACTTGCGTAGCTGCTCAGCAGGTAAGCTGGATGCTGAATACTCACTGTTCTCTTTGGCCTCACAGCCTTCCTGTTTCCATCCTACCCTGTGGCCCAGGCCAGGGTTTCATATTCTGGATTAAAGACTCTAGGATCTGTGGAATCAATTTGTTGATCTTTCTGGAATAACCTCTGATGATTTCCTACTACCTATTCCATGGATAGATCAGCAACGATAAAACATGTATCAACATAAGCAAGTGTTTTCAAAACACTTTTTCCTCCTCTGTCCTGTCTCCCTTCGTAGAGACTGAGGCCGTGCCAAAGTTAAGACAGGGAGCGGGCATGACTCATTAACAGCCTGCTCGGCAGACGTTTGTAAAACTCTCCGAAGACAACTGACAGCACAGACAGAGAGGCGAGAGAAGACGGAAGCCGGCTAGGGTGTAAAGGCCAATGCCTGCATCTCTGTGCCTGGCTTCACTCCCGCAAACATGTTCTTAAGCTGTTGCGTGGACATAGCCTGAAGAACTCCACAGAGAGAGACAGCTCTCTGAAGGTTTGGTGTCTTCTCATATTTGGCAAATAAGATCCGATTTTCTGTTGTTTGTTTTTTAGCCTCAGAGGAAAGCTATAGTTTTTGTTTTTGTTTTTGTTTTGCCCAAAGATCTCCCTATGGTCAGTCCATCAGTCTTTATTGAACACACATAGAATATGAATTTAGCAACAACTTCTTGTCCTCAGAAACGTTAGGGTCTCTTAGCAGAATTGACCAACCTAATCCTTCCATGGAACTAGAAGTCTGCACTCTCCCCATTGTCATGCCTCCCCTGGATACCTGCATCTCAGAGCTAGAGTGACATTCTTAGTCACCCAACCACAGAACATTGCCAGTTCTGCTACCTTCTCAGTGATAATTTAGTGAGTGTCTAGCTCCTGGACAGGCCTCAGTTCTGAAGGTAAGACAAGCGGGGTTGAACAGGGGCTCTCCATCCAGATCACCTGTGAAGACCCTCCCTCTCGAGATGACGAGATGGATTGTCTGTGAGCGAGTAATTGTCCTAGAGCCACTATTGATTAAACGCTGAGAAACATGCTTAGATTGCATGTGCTGTCAGCTGGACCAGTGATGGCTCTGTGTCTTCCTGTAAATTCTTCTTCTCCAGCTGGGCTTTCTCTGTGGTTCTGTATTAAAATAGACGCTTCCTAATTAGATAGATCTCTGTCATGAGGATCCATCTGAGAACTTCGGTGGTATTTTCCTATTAGATATCTCTTCACAAATCAGCCCTGTACTCTCCAGCTTTTCTAAATCATAACTCACTGAATAGCTCCTTGAGCAGGCAATAGCCACATAACTAGTAATTAGTGTCCTGTCAGCTGATATCAGCAGCATTAGTTTTTAGCTGCTGACATCAGCAAGTCATTCATATATTTAAAGCCATAGCGACTCATAATTGCGATGAATACATCTGAACTATCCAATTAATAAGATCTTTTTAAAAAAAAATAAAGCAAACCATGTTTGGGTGAAAGTATATAAGACGAATTAAAATAAGAATTACAAGCCAAACTTCAGCACAAAAACCAGTCTATAAAGAGCCCACAGTCCTAGACAGTCTTCCCAGCTCTGGCACAGACATCTATCATAAATCCACAAACAAGTCTGCTCCTTTCTGATTAGAGGATGGAGTGGTTTGGTCAAGGTTATAGAGAACATCTGTTTTAATGACAGAAGTCAGTAGAACAGCAGTACTTTGAGCCTCTCCATTTTTTTATTCATGGATTTCTCATAAAAGAGTCAGTGATTTTTCTTTTCAAGTATGTTCTGATTAAAAATAAGGCCAAATAAATACTTGATTCTTATTCTGAAGAAAAAAAAATACTATGTAAAGCTTGCATGTATTTGAAAATTCAAAAATTGAAATTTTAGAATAAGTGAGCCCTATCTGAACAATACCTATATAGCTTTTCAGAGGAGTTACAAATTAACTTGACCAAAATACAGAATAGGAAAAATAGAATCATTTTAAAGAAATTAAATATGAAGAAAAATACCTCTTTTGCTGGAAAAGCTATTTTATGCTTAGGAAATAATTAGAGAAATAATAATTTTCTTTAAGAAATGTACTTTGTCTATTACTTAACTTCTCCTAGCCCCCCAAAAGACTATCAAAATGACATCTATTTTTAGATTTCGTTCTGAGGTTTTGCACCAAATTGATGATTGCTACACCTGCAAAGCCTTACCTATCAAATTGAGTTAAGCATGAACCAGATTGCAATTGCAACTCATCTTATCAACCTCAAGAAAACTCAAAATACAAGAGCTCAGATTTAATAAAGGAATTCTAAACAGGTAACATTTTTCTTTCACCACAATTTGAGAAAATGTTTGTTCATCATATAGAAATGGCAAATAAGGGTGTTGGAAATTCAGAAGACAAACATGTCAGGAAGCATTTTATGCACCATTTAAAATTATATTTAAACAGTTCCCCAGCTTTAAATTAAAGAAAGGAGAAATTATGTGCCTAAGCTTTCATAAATGTCATATACCAAATTCATAGAAATTAATAATTACAAATCAAGTACAATTTATCTTTTTTTTTTTCATTAAATAAAACAGTAATTCACCAAGTCCAAATGAGAGTTACAGACACTTCCACATTATTAAAGGGAACAATGATACTGTATTACCAGAAATGTTAGTAACGCATTAGGTATGTTGCTTCAACTGAACGGGAATAAATTAGAAATAGCATGTATGTTTTATGATGTAGAGATAGTTTTTCTTCCTCGTTTAATCCACCCCTCTTTTCTCATAGTTTAACACTTCCCCTGGGGCAACAAATGCTATCAGGTCATGTCACAAACCAGTTCAGGGCGATGGAATGGCTATTAAACCAGGAGCAATAGATAATAAGGAATATTTATATACTTGGGCAAGATTGGGGAATAAAATGTTGAACCTTCACTCACTTTTCTCCTTTGTTGACCTGCACAGGCATCTAATCCTGCTTACATTTTTGAAAAGAGAGTCTGAACAAGGGGACAATTTATAATGGTGACTTGTAATTCCCCGCAGTGGATTGTAACCCAGGGATATCTATGTGCTCTGTGGTCTAGTGCCAGTTGGACTGGGGAGGGAGATGAAGTGCTGAGACAGGAAGGGGCAGAGATGAGGGTTATTTTCTTTATTAAAAAGTAGCTTTTTCAGCTCAGAAAATTTCTGTTTGTTATATGATTTAGAAAATACAGAAACAGATTAAAAAGTAAAAATCACTAATCATCTAACCTTTCAGAGATAAACACTGGTAAATTTTGGTGTGTTTCTTCCTGGTCGTTTAAAATATATATACGACAAAATTTGAAGTATATCTTTTTTTGCGGGCATATTTCATCTTATTAGGTATTCCTCAAAACGATGCTTTTGATTGGCAACATAGTATTTTCCTGTTTGTGCTGTCATCTATTGAGCCATCCCCTGTTGTTGGACAACTATATTGTTTCCAGTTCGTTAATGCTCTGAGTAATGTTGTTAACTAAAACATCCTTTCCTGTACATTCTTGTGTGCATGGTTGATTATTTCCTTGGGATAATTCCCTATTGTCTTATTCCATATTACCAAATTACTTTTCAGAAAATGTGATACTGATTCACACAGGTAACATCAGAGATTAAGGGTGAAATTTACTTGCAGCCTTGCCAGCACTCAATATTATAAATTGAAAAAAAAAATCACTGAAAATTTAATTAAGTGAAAATTGGCATTTCTTTTTCATTTTAGCCTCCTTAACTTATTTATGGGGCTCCTGAAGCCCAGAGAGGGAGAAGAACTTGTCTGGGCTCACACAGCAAGTAAGGGCAGAGCTGGGCCTAAAACCCAGGTCTGCTGGCTCCCAAACCTTTTCCCACTGGGCCCTGCCACTTTCCTGTCATTCTTTTCCATTTTAAGTTACAGTTCTATGGTAGGTGACTTCTGAAGAACTACTTCAGTAGTTTTATTAAGTTTATAAAAATACACATGATCACTAAGGAATAGAGAACAACAGCAAAAAACATCTACTCTCTAGATATAACCCGAGACAATCATTTAGAAATTTTTATTTAACATTTCTGATCCATATATGGACATTATGTCCATATAAAATTATACTGTGTGTAATATTTTATAACCTTTTTCATTCAGCAGAATGTTTCGATATCTTTCCCTATTGTATAAATATAAAGCATCATTTAAAATATTTGCATAGTAATTCATTATGTACTAACATTTGTTTAACTAGTTCCCTATTCATGGGCATTTAGGTGATTTTGAAGAAACTGGACATTTTGATAACTTTTCTTTATTTTAAAATAAAATACCTTAAATTTTAAATGTTTTAGATAAAATATTTCAAACATACATGCAGTGCAAATAATAATCTAATAAACACTTCTATGCCTAGCACTGAGTTTTAACAAATCCCAACAATTTGTCATAGTTAGGTCAAATCTTTTTTTAAAAGAAATAAAACAACATACATATCACTAAAGCCTCCTGTGTACCCCTTCCCAATCATATTCTCTCCATTCCTTCCCTAAAGGGAAATTTTTGCGTAGCATTCCCATGAATGGTTTTATATGGATTGTATCTGTAAGTGCATAATATATCCATAAACAACAGATAGCATTGTATTTTTGTTTTTAAACTGTAAATAAATATTATTATACTCTATATATTCTCCAACTTACTTTTTTCAGCATTGTATTTTTTTAAGCTTTATTCACATGGAAACGTAGCTTTAGGTCATTCATTTTCACAGCTGCACAGTATTTCACTATACGACTGTATTTGACAATTCATACAGTCATTCCTCTATATTGAAGGGCATTTAGGTAATTTCTAATATTTTGCTACTACAAATTACACAGCTGTGAATATTCTACTCCTTGTGTAAGAGTTTATCTTGAGTAGAGAATATTTCCTAGAAATGGAATAACTGGATGGTAAAAAGTATAAGCATCTTAATTTTGCTATTTGAATTGTCCTCCAAAGTTGTTCTACCAATTTGTATCCCCAACGTTAGCACACCAAAGTCCCTGTGAGAGTCAGGCTTTTTAGTCTTTCCAATCCAATAGGTATGAAGTGGTATCTCATTTTTATTTTTACTTCCCTGATTATTAGTAAGTCTGACCATCTTAGCAAGCTTATTGACCATTCAGTTTCCTTCTATAAATTGTCTATTTATATCTTTTGTTCATTTGGCTATTAGATTGTTTGTCTTACTAATCCTTTGTGAGTTCAACACATAGCAAAATGTCTTCTAGTCTGTAGCTTATCTTTTTACATGTTTGGGGGTTTGGTTGTTATTGTCGTGTGGTTGATCTTGCTCTTGATGCTGAATTTTAAGATTACAGTGTCATCACATTTATCACTATTTCTTTATGGTTTGGTATATCATATCTTATCTAATAAATTCTTCCCTACACTGATTTGTTATGATTAAAATTATATTTTCTTTTAAAAATTTTGTTTTTCACATTTGATTCTGTAATCCATCTGAACTTTTTGGTGTGGTGTGAGGTAGGGCTCATTTCTTTTCCATACAAATTGTTTTAGCACTACTTACTAATATCGATATTGATTTGTGATGTGACCTCTGTCTTACCCCAAGTTTTCCATAGTCCAGTTTCTGTGTTTTCATGTTTTGTCTCATTGATTTGTTTCTCCTTGCTCTAAAGTCACACTGTCTTAAATATTCCCATCTGATATTAGGTCAGGATTATACCAATTTTTTCTGTTTCAAAAATTTTTGGCTAATTTTTGCCCTTTACCAAATGAATTTTAGGATTAGCTTGTCAAGTTCTGTGAAAAACTCCAGTGTGGTTTTCACTGGAGTTGTATTTACCTTTTAGATTAATTTAGAGTCAGTCGACTTCTTCTTAATCTATTAAGTCTTCTTATCCATGATCATAGCATTTCACTGCCTTTTTTCAAGTCTTCTTGCGTGTTCATCGATAAATTTTTTGAAAACTTTTTCAAAAAGTCTTATACACTTTTATTAGACTTATTCTTAAGTAGTTATAGTTTTTATTACTCTTATAAATTCTTTCATTTATTATGTTTTGAGATTAATTATTACTTGTTTATAGAAATGCCGTAGAGCTGTACTTTGATCTTACTGGCGTAAGCCAAATTCTCCTATTAGTTCTAACCAATTGTCTGAGCACATTTTTTTGTATTTCTTTGGGAGACAATCATATAGTTTAACTATAAAGATAATTTTGTCTCTTTCTTTCCAGTTCTTGTTCCTCTAATCATTATTTTCATCTTATTTTTGAAGAGTGGGGTAGTATCAGGTATCCGTGTTTTTCTCCTTACTTTAAAGTTCTAAAATGGCACAGTTAAGAAAATGGCTTCTATTGTTTTTTATATTTGATGTCTCTCATCAGGTTTACTGAGACTTTCATTCAGCACATTTTTATTCAGAGCTTCCTCTGTGCCAGGAACTTTTCGAAGTGATGGGGACAGAGTGGTGAATATGACAAAGTCCTTCATGGAGCTTACAGGATACAGAGGGAAACACACACACACACACACACACACACATTCAGGAATTGATACATGATATGTAGAAAAATAAAAAGTTATAGGGGAATGGTTATTTTAGATAGGGTATTCAGAGAAGGCCTCTCTGAGAAATTAACACGTGAGCAGAGAACTGAATAAGTGAGTTGGGCTGTGTGTTGCAGGCTCTGAGGTGGAATTCAGCACACGGAGCGTATATTAGGAAGGGAGGAGAAGGAGAGAAGAGTGGGCAGAGGGAGAAGCGGAGCTGCAGTGCAGGTCCAGCAACAGCCTTGCCCATTTCAATAGGGGCCTCTAAGCTACCATGACCCCATCCAAGGGGTAGAATAAGTAGGGGCAAGGGAACTTCGCCTTTACAACCTTGCAAGGATCAGATGTTAGATGCAGCTATCCCGGGAAGTAGTATGACCATCAACAGGGTGGCTTTCTTCAGCTAAGGTGGAAGAGGCCATCCACTGCAGGCTGTCCACTGAGAGTCTACAAGCTGATGTAGCGAAACCCTCTGAAGGGAATCTGGCTGAGCATCAAAAGCCATGTGATGATCTGGAAGAAAGGCAGTCCATGCAGTGGGCAATGAAAGAAATGCCTGAGTTAGGCATGAGCCTAGTATGTCTAAGAAGCAGATGAAAAGCAGTGTAAACAGAAGGAAACACACAGGGAGAATAGCAGTGGGAGATGAGTCACTGAGGTAGCATTGTCAGGCCACGTAGCTGATGGCAAGAAGACTGGAACTTACTCTGAGTACCAACAGGAGGCTTTGAGAAGTCACAAGAAGGGACACAATTTGAATGGGATTACATTTTAAGAAGTTCTCTCTGGCTGCTGTTGGCAGAAGTGACTACAGGGAATAAGAGTGGAAGCTGAGAGGCCAGTTGGCAGACAGTTACAATCAGTTGTGTAAGAGATTATGCTGGCTTTCACTGTGTGGATAGCTGTGAAGGTAGTAAGAACTGCTTGGATTAAGGATTTATTTGAAGATGAAACCAACAAGGTGTAATGAGAGGTTGGATGTCTGGTAGATGGAAGGAGAGCAGTCAAGAATGACCCTACAGATCTGGCCTGAGCAACAGTAAATGAAGTTGCCTTTACAGAGTGAAGAAGTCCCTGGAGAGGAAAAGGTTGTGCGTTGGCAAAAGAAAAAGGGAAACCAAGAGTTCTGCTTTGGACAAGTTAGGTTTGAGATACTTATGTTACATTCAATGAATGTCAACCAGGGAGTTGGGGCTGGATATGCCTTTGGGCATATCAGTGAACACATGGTATATAAAGTCACAGGAATGAATTAGATCATCAGGATGGCAAGTGTAAAGAGAGGAGGGAAAACAAAGAGGATGGAGGGCTGAACTCCAGGGAACTTCAAAATTTACGTACCAGAAAGATACGATGGCACCAGTGAATAAGAATGAGAATGGATGACCACTGATCCAGGAGGGAAATCAGGACCATAGGGTCATAGTAGCCAAGGGAGGAGAGTATTGCAAGAAGGAGGGAGAGATCCTTTGTGTCAAAAGCTGCCGAGAGACCAAAATAATAATTTTCCATTAAACTTGGTGGTGAAAATGGTGATAGTTATAGACTGATTTAGTTGGGTTGAGGAGAAAATATTAGGTGATAGAGTGGAAACAGTGACTCTAGAAATAAGATGAAGGGAATTCCCTTCTATTTATAATTCACTAAGATTTTAAAAATCTTAAATGTTTAATTTCATCCCCAACATTTTTTTGCACCTGTTGAGAATGACTTTGCTTTTTCAATCTGACAATGCTGATTACATTCATATATTTTATGATGTTGAAACATCCTTGCATGATGGGGAAATTCCACTTAATTATGATATATCATATATATGTAAAATTCAATTTTTGTTCTTATTTTACGTAGGATTTTCCTATGTTTATACATGAGATACAGTTGTTTTTATGATTATCTTTTCTTATGCTCTCCCTTTCTAGTTGTAATTTCAAACTTATACTAGCATCATAAAATGACTTGGGTAGCTTTTCCACTCCTTCAGTTTTTCAAAATATTTCTATAATATTAGGATTATCTGTTTTAATTCCTATCAAGCTGTCTGGGTCCAAGGTCTTTGGAGGTTAGGAGATTAGGGAGGGTAGAGAGAATATTTTACTTGCAGATGGTTGCAGGTTTACTGTTGCTGGGGGTTTTTTTCTTCTTGAGTCAATTTTAAGACTGTAATTTCTTTCCTATTTGCTCTCAGATCATTTCTCTGTCTTCCTGCTGCAAACCACATGACTGAGATTTCCTATGCAATTAGCTAGTTTTGGTCAATGGTGAGCCCTAGCAGAGGACTATCGGGCAGGAGGAAGAGGGAAGCCCAGACGTTTTTCCCATTCTCTCTCCACCTCCGGCAGTGTCTGTCTCTCCTGGGGTTCCAGCTCCCACTTTTCCCCCATGGTCCAGCTCCCTCGCAGCCCCCTGTCACAAATCCAGCTCCCACTGGTGATTCTAGGTCTTACCCCCCAGTAATGCCAACTGCCCCTCTTGGTCCCTCCAGCCTTAGCGGTAGTAATAACTTCCTGATGGGACTAATTTCAGTGTTGGCTCACCACCTGCTGTTTCACTTTGAAGTTTTCCTTTTGAAGCGAATCTCCTGTAATATATCCCTTTTATTGGACTACCTGGAGAGTCTCTGTTTTCCTGACTGAACACTGACTGATCCAGGTAGCTTATATTTTTCTGAAAAATCATCTATTTCATTTGAGTTTTCTACTTTATTGGCATACATATGAAAAGTGATTGGCATATTATTTAATTAGGATGTTTAGAATCTCTACCGTATACATAGTTATGTCCTCTTTTTCATTCCCAATATTGTTTGTGTCTTCTCTCTCTCTCTTATGTCAGTCTTGCTAAAGATCTGAAAAATACATCCAGTTTACCAGAGCTAAAAAAAGGAAGGGGCTACTATCTATGTATACTGGCTTCATGTACAAAAGTTATCACTGGAAAGATAAGAAAGAAGATAATACTTGTTGTCTGTGGGAGGGAAATTGGATGGCAAAGTAAAAGAAGTGGAAAGTACGGTTTTAATTACATACTAGTTCATACATTTAAAATTTTGAACAATATGAATGATTCATCTAATCCAAAAATTAGATTTAAAATAGCAAAAGAGGGCTTCCCCGGTGGTGCAGTGGTTAAGAATCCGCCTGCCAGTGCAGGGGACACGGGTTCGAGCCCTGGTCCAGGAAGATCCCACATGCCGCGGAGCAACTAAGCCCGTGGGCCACAACTACTGAGCCTGTGCTCTAGAGCCCGTGAGCCACAACTACTGAAGCCCGCGTGCCACAACTACTGAAGATCACGCTCCTAGAGCCCGTGCTCCACAACAAGAGAAGCCACCGCAATGAGAAGCCCGCGCGCCGCAACTAGAGAAAAGCCCTCACGCAGCGATGAAGACCCAACGCAGCCAAAAATAAATAAATAAATAAAATAGCAAAAGAGCAGATTTTGAATTTGCTTGCCTTTCTCTTATTTCTGTTTTCTATTGATATTTTATTAACTTCTGCTTTATTGTTATTATTTCCTACCTTTTTACTCTATCCAGGTTTGCTCTGTTCCTCTAGCTCACTTATTTTCAGTTTTCATATCTTTTTAATAAAGGAATTTTAAGGCTACACTTCATCTTTAAAATACCATTTTAGCCTATCTCAGTTTTTGACAGGTGGTAATTTCATAGTTTTTATTTCTAAATATTTTATTATTTCCATTGTGATTTCCTACTTAATCATTGGATTACTTAAGTGTATCTTTAATATTTCAAACATATGTGCCTTTTAGGTTTCCTTTTTATTGTTGGTTTCTAATTTAAGTGTACCATGACAAGAGATTGTGGTTTATATGGACACTTTACTTTGAAATTTGTAACCTCATTTGGATGGTCCATTTTTTACAAGTTCCACTAGTACTTGAAATTAAAAGCTTTATTCTATTAGTTGGATATAAGATGTGTGTATGTTTATGCACATATATTAACTCAAACTTGATAACTTTATTTTTCAAATTTTTATTTTCTTGTAATCTTGTTCTGGTTGATCAATTCATTTTTAATGTAAGTGTGTTCAAATTACCCACTATATTTTGCAGAATTGTCCTTATAATTGTCAGTTTTTGCTTAACTAATGTCGAGACCATGTTGTTAGCTGCACAGAAGTTCATGATAATTATGTATTCTTGGTGGATTGATACTTATATTATGTAGTGTCCCATTTTTATCTTTATTAATGCTTATATTCTAATTTTTCTGGTGTTATTAACTCTCTACCATCTGTTGTGTATATGTGTGTGTGTGTGTGTGTTTGTGTGTGTATTTGCCTGGTGTATCTTGTTTCATTCTTTGTTTTCAAATTTTCAGAATCTTTTTAAGCCATGTATCTTGAAAGAAGCAAATAACTTAACTTTTAAAAAATACAACTTTTAAAAGAGATAAAATTGTCTCTATTTTCAGGTAACAGGATTGTATACCTAGAAAATTTGGAGGTTTCTACCACCATCAACAACAAAAACCCTCCGAGAACTCATAAGTGAGTTCAGCAGGTTCACAGGACATAAGATCAACAAGCTAAAATCAACTGCATTTTTATATACTAACAGTAAACAAGTGGAAACAAAAATTTTTTTAAATGCAAACCATTTACAGTTGCTCCAAAGAATATTAAATATTCAAGTATAAATCTAACAAAAATGTATGGAATCTGTATGATGAAAATTACAAGATGCTGATGAAAGAAATCAAAAGTGATCTAAATAAATGAAGAAACATTCCTGTGTTCATGGATTGGAAGACTCAACATAATAAAGATGTCAATTTTCCAAATCGATAAATAAATTTAATGCGATTCCTATGAAAATATCTATAAGATTTTTTTGTAGACATAGTTAAGATTATTCTAAAATTTATGTGAAATGGCAAAGGAACTAGAATAGCTAAAACAATTTTGAAAAAGAATAAAGTAGGCAGAGTCAGTGTACCTGATTTCAAGACATATGTAGCTACAGTAATCAAGACTATTGTGGCATATATAGAGGAACAGACACACAGATCAGTGGAAAAGAATAGAGAACCCAGAAAGGGACCCACACAAATATGCTCAACTTATTTTTGACAAAGGTGCAAAAACAATTCAGCGAAGGAAGGATAGCCTTTCCAACAAATGGGCTGAACCAACTGGAGATCCATAAGCAAAAAAACAAAACAAACAAAAAAGCAAAACCCACCTAAACCTAACACTGTATACAAAAATTAACTAAATGGACTCAAAGTGAATGATAGACTTAAATGTAAAATGCGAAACTATAAATATTTAGAAAAAACATAAGAGAAAATCTTTGTGATGTACAGTTAGGCAGAGTTCTTAAATTTGATACCAAAAGCACAAATCCCTAAAGGAAAAGCTAATAATTTGGACTTCATTAAAAGTAAAAACTGTATTTCTGGGAAAGACTCTCTTAAAAGGCTGAAAAGAAAAATTACAACTTGGGAGAAAATATTTGCAGAACGCATACTGGCCAAATGATTTGTATCTAGAAAATATAAAGAATTCTTAAAGCACAATAGTAAGTAAACAATCAAGTTAGAAAAATGGGCCAAAGACATGAACCAACACTCAAAGAGAACATACAGAGATGGCAAGTAAGCCCGTTAAATGATGTTCAACTTCATCAGCCCTTAAGGAAATGTAAATTAAAACCGCAATTGAGTTATCACTAACACCTACCTGTATGGCTAAAATTAAAAATGGTGACTACACCAAATGCTGACAAGAATGCAGAAAAACTGGTTCACTCATACAATGCTGGTAGGAATGTTAAATGGTATAGCCGCTCTGGAAAATAGTTTGGCAGTTTCTTTTAAAAGTAAACATGTACTTATCATATGACTCAGCAGCTGTACTCCTGAGTATTTACCACAGAGAAATGAAAACTTATGTTCATGCAGAAACTTGTACATGAATGTTCATAGCAGCTTTATTCATAATAGCCCAAACCTGGAATCTATCCAATTTTCCTTCGATGGGTGAATGGATAAGCAAACTGGTATATCCATGCCAAAGAAAGTACTCAGCAATAGAAGGAATGAAATATCGATAAACGCAACAACTTGGATGAAACCCAGGGGAATAATGATGAGTGAAAAAAAAAGGTTACATACTAATGATTGCATTTACGTAGCACTCTTGAAATAACAAAATTATAGAGATAGAGAAAAGATTAGTGGTTGCCAGGGGTTAGGGAAGGGTGGGTAGCAGGAGGGAGCCTTGTGGTGATGGTACAGTTTTCTCTCCTGATTGTGGCGGTAGTTACAGGAAGCTCTCTCTGTGCAGGCTATTTGTTCAGGAATCTTTTGCACTTTGCCATCCAAAAGGAAAGATAATGACAACCTGAAAACTTTCTGAGAACATTGTTACAATTGAAAAGTGGTTTCCACAGAAGATGCAGAAATTTGTTTTCTTGGAATTAATCATGACATGGAATCTACAGTATTGATCAAGGAGAATTACAGTTTAATTTCATATTCATACAGTATATGGACAATAAAAATTATTCCTTCTGATTCAATATGTTAAATGTTGGATCTCATCTGGATACATTAAAAAGTCATTCAACTTTTAAGAAGTATGTAGACGTGTGGCCTTTTATCAACTAGAAGATTTCCTATAATGTTGATTGGAAAATCATTCTGATAGCTATCCTTCTAAAATTTTAGGAGGTAAAAGATTTAAGATTGCTAAATGTTTTCCCTTTGACTTACTCTGGACTACCATTAGGAAAACATGTAGTTCTGAAATAATTGTTCTCCAATTAAAGAAGGAGTTGGAAAGGACTTCTTACTTCAAGTCCTTTCCTGAAATATCAATTTTTATAAATATCCATCTGTTTGGGTTATAATTTCCCTTATCATAATGGGTATGTAAACACACATCTCGGTTTTTAAATATGGGTTTTTAAAATAAATAATGCAGGATACACCTCTTGAATGTTCTCAATATATCATCGATTAAAATGATACTAATCTGTAGGAGGCAGATGCAAAACTTGGATAATAGAATTTTTGGCTAATTAAAAAAATACATTAGTAAATTCTTTTAACAATTAAATTTCATTTCACAATTGTTTATTGTGATTAGTGATATATTTGAACATATCTTTACTACTGTCTTTATTTTGTTTTCTTTCCCTTTTTATAATTTTTCTTCTTGTTTTCTGCTGAATTGGTAAATGCCTTTATTCCATTAAATATTCTTCTGCTTATTTTGAAACTATAAATTACATTTCTATCTTTGCTGTTGTTACCCCTATATTTTAAACTATGTAACAATAAATTTTCATTAAAAATTTTAAGTTATTCTTTATCACCATTCTCCTAAACACACTGAGGGTCTTGGCAAGATTTAGCCACTTACAGAACAACTCCTGAAATTATTATTATATAGAGTTTGAGTTTTTCCTCTTTTTTTTAAGTAAAAAAGTTAATTATTGCAGTCAGTGGTTAATTAAGATATATCCACTTATTTTGTCAATTTCTTTGCTTATTATTATTTCTTTCATCCAATATCTTCCCAGCCCACCTAGTTCAAACCCTCATTCTTACTAGCTGGGAGGCATTAATATTTCTGTACCTCAGTTTCCTCACTTTAAAATGAGGTTAAAAATTTATCTACCTCATAGTATTATTGTGAGGATTAAAAATAGTTGATACATGTAAAGTGTTAGCTATTGTTATAATTATTATTATGAGGCTCTTTTCTTTAAATTCAAGTTAATCTTTTAATGGATCTACGAGGGGTAAACTTCCCATGGGTGAAATATCTTTATTTTGTCTCTCTTTTGAATGCTAGTTTAGTTTTGGCATGAGAATCTAGCTAGATGGGAAATTATTTTCCTTCAGCAGTCTGGATAATTATTTCATCTATCAATGCTGATGAGAAGTGGGCTGCCAGCCCAGCTGTTATTCTTCTGTAGGCAACCTGTCTTTTTTCTCTGGTAGCTTTTAGGATTGTTCTATTTGCCCTTGATGTTTTTACAGTTTTCCTACAATATGGATTTATTTTTATTTATGCTGTGAACTTTCAGCCTGAGGACATGTCTTCAATCCTGGAAATTTCGCAGTCTCATCTTTTCAAATGTTGTTCCTGTCTTTGTCTTTCATCTATTTCCCCCTGGAACTCCTAAATATTTGTTTTGGAGCTTCTCCATCTATTATTCATGACTCTTTAACTTCTCTTAAGTAGTTTTTGTCTCCAGGTGCTGCATTTTGTGTGAATTTCTCGGCACTTTTTTCCAACTCTCTCTTTGGCTGATTTCAATCTAGACTATCCCATCTATTGAGATTTTTAATTTCAAAGAGTGCCTTTTTCCAAAATTCCTAATCAGTTCTTTTTCATATCTACGTGTTCTTGAGGATGTTCATTATTGCTGGTGGTGGTAGTTTCTATAAATAACTACTCAGTTGTGTAAATATCCGTAGCCATGCAGTGAGGTAAGGAAAATTCAGGACCTTGACCAGCTAAATCTTCAGGAGGGTGAATGCTTTAAATTCATTCTATTTTATTTAGCTATAATTTTCATGAAACAGGTGCCTATTTTATGTAAAAATTACTTCACTGCAATGACAAGAATTCTTAAAATGTTTTATTTTCTACTTAGTTCCCTATTTCATCAAGCTCAGGGAATCAAAAATGTGTCTGCAACAAAAGTACTCACACTGCACACACATTCCCAGGAAAATCAAACTGAAGGGTAACAGGCATGCAAAAATACAGTACCCCCTCCCTTTTTTTTTTAACTGATTCCTTATTTCTTCTCAGGCAGTGCAATGGGCCCAGGTTAATTTGCCTGGCTCACAGAGGACAGTAATTAGGAGCCCAACGGATTCAGAACATTACTGGCTTAGGCACGATTTTGACAACCTGTCTCCGAACTCCCTTTGGAAAGCCCAGCAAACTCATTCTTCTATGCAAAGCCGTCCAACTTTTCAGAGAATCAGAAGGAATGTTAGGAAACATTTTCCTTGCCAAGAGGATACTAGCACCGAAGCATTTACTCACTGGTCCCTTTCAGTCTGCAAAATACAGCCAGTTGTCCTGGATGAGCTTTACTGTCTCCCAAGGGTAAAATGGTTTTAAGCTAGGACACTTTATTAATTCTGTTTCTTCAGGAGTTCAGCCTGAAAGTGTCCCTTTTATCTCAAAGGACTCTAAAGCCTTCAAAAAGTTCTGTGCTGGATGATAGCTCCTCGTGAAGATCAGCCTCCTCTGAAGTGCTGGTCTGGACTGAATCTCAAATCTAATATTGATTCTAACTAAATATGCTGTGGGGTTGGTTACAGTCACTGAACAATGGGCAAGGAAAGCTTTTGTTTTCAACTTTTTGTACATGGTATCAGCTATGTTAGCATTTGTGCTTTCAGATACGTTTTTAACGTCTTTTTTTTTAAGGAAATGAATGTAACTATTGCATATCTTTATACTTAAAACAAAAAAGATGTATATTATTACTTTAACCCTTATTACTGTCCTGTTGTATGGCTGTAGCAGTGTTTACAACATGAAATGCAAGAGCCCCTGTGCTTATCCTTTCCTTTATAAGTCCTTATATTCTCATATTCAGTTCCAAGTACCAAGTAGGGTAGATTTCTTGCTGATGAGTTTTATTTATGGGTGATTGTAGAATTTTAGATTTGGAAGATGATGTAGACACTAACGTTCTGATATAGATAGATAGGGTAACAAAGCACCAGTAAAGTCAAGATCAAACAGTTAACTAGTATCAGGTCTAGGATTAGAACTTATGGTTCCTAACTCCTGGTCTAATGCCCATGAAGGCAGAAGGGCCTATAAATACATACAAATATTTGGTCCATTCAGAAACCACCTGAGATATCCCTTATACTTCATAGTGAGTCTATTAGTAGTATAAAAATTGTTACTTCTGACATGTTACAAACAAAATCAACAATCTCCTGGACCCATTATGAGGTACTTAAGAACTTTTTTTGAGGGCTTTGAAAGGCAAAGGAAGATAGCCAAAGGAGCTCTCTGCAAATGGGCAGCTTTCCCAGATAGTCCCAGAAGGAAAAAAGAACGAACAAATTAGTGAATCAGAGTTCTTTTAATAGTTCTATTATGATGTCTAATTGTGAGTGGAAGACCCTATGACTTCATCACAAAGTTTAGCACTCTGGTTGAAAATCTTGACTAAACCTGCACTCTTTCAAGACACTAAAATTCCATCAAACTCTTGTCCCTTAAATGAAGAGACACCTACAACTCACTGAGGTCATCATTCATGCAAAACCATACTCAGAATCACAGAGATCACCATTACAGGTAGTATATTGCCAAATACTTAGTGTGTATCAAGCAATCTTTTTTTTTTTTTTTTGGCTGCATTGGGTCTTTGTTGCTACGCATGGGCTTTCTCTAGCTATGGTGAGCGGGGGCTACTCTTTGTTGCAGAGCACGGGCTGGAGGCGTGCGGGCTTCAGTAGTTGCAACACGTGGGCTCAGTAGTTGCGGCACATGGGCTTAGTTGCTCCGCGGCATGTGGGATCTTCTCGGACCAGGGCTCGAACCCGTGTCCCTTGAATTAACAGGTAGATTCTTAACCACTGCGCCACCAGGGAAGTCCCCAAGCAATCTTATTTAATCCATCTAGTAAACTGGTGTGGTAGATCTCATAATCGATATAGCCTCCATTTTATAAACAAAGAAACTGAGATTTAGACAAGTTATATGACTGGCCAGAGATCACGTAGCCAGTAACAGCAGGGCTGGGATTTGTACCCATGTGTCTCTGACTGCAGAGTTTAGCTCCAAATCACTATAAGCTCCATTTTGTTACAGGTGGAAATGAGAGTTTATGAAAGAAGGTATTTCTATACCCCCTGTGCCTAGAACTGTGCCTGACACCTAATGGTACTTAGTAAATATTGGCCGGATACACAAAAGGATAAATTCACGAGGGTAAAAAGGACTGCCAGCATCTTCAAGTGGGTTTGTAAAGCTCCTACCAAATTTACAAGGTATGCTTGACCCAAGAAAGGTTTTCAAACGAGTCTTTGCTGTTACTTTGTTAGTCTCTCCCAAATTGCTTCAGAGGTGTCACAGTGTAAACTGCGAGGGTCCAAAGCTTTCTACTGTCTGTTTACTCTCAGCATGCTGTGCTGTTTAGTTGTAAACTGGTGAAGATACTATGTAGCAGGAAATATTTTTATCCCTGGAAAATAAATCTAGGGAATACGCCTTTTTTCGATCCTTGCTGTTCTTCAGTGTCTCTTAATGAATTTGCAAGAAGTATATTCTGAATGGTTAAGCATGGCCTCTTGAGCTGGCCTGAGCTGGAAGCCAGGTTCCATCCCTTATCAGCTGAGTGACATTGGTAGATTTACCTCTGCCTCAGCTTCCTCATTCAGAAAATGCTAGAGTTGTGGGGGAAAAATGAGTTAATTTCTATCAGAAGCGTGGCCTAGTGCCCAATATATAGTATGCGATCTATAAATGTTAGCTGTTACTACATCAAAAGTATCTTGTTTCCTTCAGTGTATGGAAGGAAACCTCATTCATTCATCAACAAACAGGTATTGAGTGCCTCCCAGGTGCCAGCCTCTGCTCCACGTGCAGAAGATAGAGAAACAAAGTAATTGTCTGCTTTCAAGGGCCTCACATCCCAGAAGGGGACACGGAAGATAAATAAAATAAGATGTACTGTGTGCCTGGTGGCAAAACATGACTCAAAAAAGGATGAGATGGTGGGGGAGGATTATTTCACACAGGTTGGCAAGGAAGGTCTCTGAGGGACACACCTGCGGGGAGTTAGCAAGACGCTATGGACACCTGGGAATAGAGCATTTCAAGAGAGGGAATTTCTGGCTTATTAAAACAAGAGAAGAAGGGAAAAGGCAAGGAGGCCAGAAAGCAGAGTGAACAAGGAGTGGCAGGAGACAGAGCCAGTGAGGTAGAAGGAGCAGGCAGACCCTGCAGGAGCTTGCAGGCCACGGTGAGGACTTTGGATCTCACCCCAGATGAGAGGATTTGACTGACATATTTGAAAAGGAACAGTCAGGCTGCTGTGTGGATACTTGTCTGTAAAGGGGCAGGGGCAGAAGCAGGAAGACCAGTTAGGACACTGTTGCATTTGTCCAGGTGAGGGAAGACAGAGGTTTAGCCCATGATGGTAACAGGAGGAAAATAAGTAGTGGTCAGATTCTGGATATATTTTAAATGTGGCGCTGACATGGTTTGCTTTGGGCTGAATCTTAGGTGTGAGAGGAGGACTGTCAAGGATGACCCCAAGGTTTTTATTACCAAGGCACTGGTAGATTGATTTTGCCATTTCTTCTGTTACTGGGACACTGGAAAGGAAGAATATATTAGGAGTCTCCAGAGAAACAGAACCAATAGCACGTGTGTATATATGTGTGTGTATATATATATATATATACACACATATATACATATATATGTATATATACATATATATAGAGAGAGAGAGAGAGAGAGAGATTTATTATTAGGAGCTGGTCCATGTGATTATGGAGGCTGACAGTTCCCAAGATCTGCAGGGTGAGTCGGCAAGCTGCAGGTCCAGGAGAGCTAATGGTGCAGTTCCAGTCCCAAGGCCAGCAGGCTCACGACTTAGGAAAAGCCAGTGTGTTTCAGTTCCAGTGTGAAGGCAGGAGAAATCCAATGTCCCAGTTTGAAGGCAGTCAGGCAAGAGGAATTCTCTATTATTTGCAGTAGGGTCAGCCTTTTTGTTCTGTTCAGGCCTTCAACTGATTGAACGAGGCCCACCCACATTAGGGAGAGCAATCTGCTTTACTGTCTATTGATTTAAATGTTAATCTCATCCAAAAACACTCTCACAGAAACACCCAGAATAATGTTTGACCAAATATCCAGGTACCCCGTGGCCCTATCAAGTTGACACATGAAATTTACTACTATGGAGGAGAAGCAGATTTGGAGAGGAAATCAAGAGTTTTGCTTTGGACATGTTAAGTTGGAGGTATTATTAGACCTCAGAGGAGAGATGTACTCAAGCAACTGGGTGCATAGACCTGTGTCCTTGAGATGCAGTACTTTTTTCTTTTCCCTGTGCATCCCATATGCAATCCTGATATGAAATTCCTTGTATTAACATCGACTTTAATTGATCCTGCCCTAGTTTTTAAGATTAAATGCTAATTTACCAACACTGATTTAGCTATATCAGAAAACGTATTTCTTAAGACATCATGGTTTCTCATTTTTCTGAACCCCTTCACCTTTGCTGTTTCATCTTTCTGGATGCCCTTTCCTCATCTGTCCATCTGGAAAATATTTTTTAAAGATTCATGAGATGATATCACCTATTCCTTGAATCTTTTCCTAAATCATTTAGGCAAACTTCAGACTACAGACACTCCCATTCTTCCTTCTCTTCAGATTCTCCTTCCTTTCCTTTCTCTATTGTTCTTTCTTTCTAGAAAATAGAAAGTTTTCATTTTCTCTCTTTATTATATAAGCATACAATTAAAGCAATAAAGAAAAGAATAAATGATAGTAGAAAGCACCTAAAATCCCAAAATAATGATGAATAACTAGCTTTCTAGAGTTTGCTAGATTTATATACACAAAATTACATAATTTTATAAAATAAGAGCATTTTTATAAACTGCTTTTGAAAATCAATTATATGTCATAAAGATTTTTAAATGTCAATCAATATAGCTGAATATGACTCATTTTTAACAGTTGCTTATTTGAGTATATGGATATAATATAGTTTTCCCATCCCCCAATAGTGGTTTTCACTTGTTTTTTGCTATGATAAGTAATGCGATAATTCATGTGTGCAATAATATATGAATCCTTTAAATTACTGCATATAATTCATTGTTTGGATATTATATAATTTATTTAGCCAGTCCCAAATTGATAGATATTTCAATTATAACACACACACACACACAGTTGAAAGAATGGAAGGAAGGAAGGAAGGAAGGGAGGGAGGAAAATGTAAGAAAAGGGAGAATTATTGGCTTATATAATTGAAACTTCTAGGGCATCTTGGCCGTAGGCCCACCTGGATTCAGGACAGAAATGGTGTCACGAGGACTCTCCATTTCTTGGCTCTGTTTTCCTCTGAGTTGGCTTTATTTTCAAATAGGCTTTGTCTTTGCTATATCAAAGCTGGCCCCAGGCAGCTCCAGGCATTTACGGTCCTTAACTTCCATGATTCCTGGAGGAGAAAAATGTTCCTTTCCTGGCATTTCCAGCAAAATTCCCAGAGAGAGCTTTAATTGGACCAGTCTGAGTCACACGTCCATCTTTGCATCAATCACTGTGGTCAAGAGGAAGGTGATTTGGGTGACCAACATGCCCCTGCAACCAGGGAACGTTCAGTCTCCCACCCCACTGCTAACTTCATGGGCTGAGAATATAGGTAGGAGGGTTTGAAAAGCTATAAAGGTGTTCTGTTACCAGATGACATGTGCATGGTAATTGAGAAGCCAAAAGCAACAATACTTAAGGAGATTAACATAGTTTAAAAAAAACAACAGTGCTTGTGTCAAAAAAAACCCAGAAGTTTTTAATGACTACAGATCTGTATAATGTCCATGGCTGGAACTTCATTTTAACCAACAGATGCCATGTTGCTTCTACTTTAAGGTTGGGTGACCCTGACCCTTGCCAATCAGCCTTTTCTTCTTGTCTTTTTGCAACATCTGTCAGTTACTAATCCACAGCTGGTGAGCAGAACTGGATCAATAAACTTCCCCTGTCTGAGCGGCCATCACTTCAGCCCTATGCCTCGTCTGTTCCTTATGGCACCTGAGGTATTACAAGCTTTTTCCTTCTCCCATGCTGAAGATTTTCTTTAACAGAGAATTGGCAGGAGGGGATGCAGAAGAAATGAAAAGCGTGGCAGCCAAAGCTGAGACCTTTGTTTTAGATCTCACAGGCGCTAACTAATACACTGATCCTAAAATGGTCACATTTCACATTCGATGATTTTCTGGCCTCCCCAAAAGCCAACGTATAACCAGAGTCATGACTGGACCAAGGTATGTGGACGCCTGGATAGGTTAATCATTTGGTGGACCTTGAAATCACTTTGTTTGGCATTTACTCGAAGAAGAAACTGGGGGTAGCAAGAAGAGGTTCCATCCTTAGTAGCTGTTCCCCCTCCGTAGTCCCAAACTTGTATACCCCAATCAGTAAGACAAAACCCTTGTGGTACCAGGACATACTCTTCTTAGCAGGCAGATTATCCACTGTCTACCTTTGCGTGACTCTAGGGTCTCACAAACCCCACCCCACCACTACACCAGGCAGATGATGCTAGCATGCCTTCTAAACATGCACAGTGCTCCCCCAATGTATTTCTAGACAATATGGTTTTCTCCACCTCATCGCACACTTAGTTGGGTCATCCTTATACCTGCCCAGCTCAGAGAAAAGAAGAGAAATTTGAGGAAGCTGACATTAACAAGCGGATCACTAAATTTCGGAGCCAAAGTTAACCAATTCCGAGCCAATGTGAACCAGAATTTGGTGACATCAAGAAGAGTGAAATGATAGTATGTGTGTGATGGAGGACGAAGATTGGGTTGGAGAGAGAAGGAGAGTTTGCCAGCAAAACAAGATGAAACAGAAAACTATTTTCAAACACTTTTTAGCTGTGGAACCTTTTCTTCAAAGGCAATCTTACTCCAATTTGAGTTGAGTTGAAGAGCGGCCAAGAACCAACCAACTCCTCTCCCCACCATGCCCAGCCCCTGAGGCCCCTCCCAGGGAATTCTTAGGGCTCAACGTGGCTTAAAAACTGCTGACCTAGACTGTCTACTAGAGTGACAGTGAAGAATGCAGTTTGCTCAAAGACAAACTGATGTTGCTTAGGCTTTGTTCCAGTGTTAAAAAGGGAGCGTTCAGCTGAGGAACAGGCAATATTAAACCATTAAGCAGATAGCTTTGGGCGATTTTTCATCTGACAATGAAAGTGATGCTTTGTATACTTAAACTGTTGTATCTTATTATTTTTTTACCTTTTGAATGGCATGAGTAGAACGGTAAACCTTCCCTTAATATTGGCTGTCATTCTAACTAAGCTTAGGTTAATCTAATTTTTTTTTCCAATCCCCTTCTCACAGGTTTTGTCTTAACTGTGACAAACCCATTCCTATGACTCCCTCAAACTCTGGTCAGTCAAGAGCTGACTACAATTATGTTAGCCTGTTGTATGATTTATCTTTCCTTCTCTCCACTAGATTATTAAGCTCCCCCGGGGAGGAAAATGTTTCTGTTCAAGTATGCATCCCTTGCGCCTAACGTAGGACTTGTCAATAGTCAATAAATATTTGCTGGATGGGTGACAATAGCAGCAACAGAAGGGCTCCAAGACACCACCACCACCACCAACAACAACAAAACACAAAGTTGAATTCAGACAGGTGCATAAGACAGAGGCTTTGGAGTTGATTTGGATATGAGTTATGTAAGCTCTTTAAGCCTCCATTTTCTCATCTGTAAAATGGGGATAATAAGATGGTGGAGTTACATCTCTCTCAAGTGTGTAGTTGTAATCACCTTAAAACCCTTACACCATCCATGAAGTGAAATAAATATGCATGGTGTATTACATTCCTCTACTGATTCTGAGCAACTTCCCTCCCTCCCTTTTTCATTTCTGAGCACAGAAGAAAGAGATGGAATATACATATACACACAAAACTGAGAGCATGTAGTTGAATTCATGTTAGAGCACATTTGGGCCAATTCTAGTTTACATACCTCCTAGGGTTGTTGGGATTATTAAGTTGGTTAACACAGGAAAAGCCTTGCCTAATATCTGACCATGGCCATGGGTGTACAATAAACATGAGCCATTCCCCTTGCTGACAGACAGCTGATGCTCTGAGAGAATCTGTAAGAGGCTGGCTCTACTCCATTTGCCTTTCTTCCACCCCTGCACCTCTCTAAGCCAATTTACAGAATACCTCAAACCCCTGAGAAACAACATTTTGAAAAAACAAGCCACACCTGACTATGATTTTCTTATATTGCATTCACATAGTTTCTAGTCTTCCTCTCCTCGGGACTACTGTTCAGGACTGGTCACAACTCCCTTTCCCATTCTGTAATTTTGGTAAACTGAACTGTTCACTCTTTCATTTACTCATGCTCCCTAACACAGATACGGAGCTCTGTCATGGCCAGGCCCTGTGTTAGGTCCAAAGACTAACAGAACACAAGCGAGAGACAGACAAGTAGAAAGACAATTATAATATAATGTGATAGTATAAGTGCCAAGACAGAGAACTGCACACAATTTTCAGAGCACCAAGAAGGTGACTAACCCAGAGTTGGGCTGAGGGAAGCCTGGCCAAAGACAGCCTTCTGGAAGAATTTCTCCTTAGCTGAAACCCTCCTAAGCATTGTAGCAAGAGCCTTCTGTTAAAGTGAGATCTGGGTAAAAGTCAGTGATCTTAATTTCATAGAAATGTAGACCCTTAAAATTAGAAGGAACCTTAGGGACCTTCTTCTAATGTCATGTTTCTTCAATAGTGTGTGTGCTCTGGGGGTCAGACAGCCTGGGTTCAAGTTCAGACTCTGCCACTGTTCATCTCTGGTTTGGGGAAAGTTCCTTAAGCTTTCTGTGCCTCAGTTTCTTCACCAGTGAAGTGGGGGCCTAATAACAGAACCTGCAATAGAGCAAGTTTTCAGTGACTGTTGACCATTAAAATTATATCCTAGGCTATTGCTGATCACCAGTAAATGTTTACTACAAAAAAGTACAATTTTTCAGTTCTTTATTTGTTAAATAATTGTTTTTGAAGTTAACAATTTGGCTGCTGATAGGCCTCAATAAATAAGAGATTTTATAAATATTTTCCCCAAATTTCAGAGGTCTTCAACGTCTTACATGGAAGCCAGACCTTGTTCAAGGCCTTGTTATCTCAAACTACTTAGCACTGGGAATAGAGGTACACGTGAAACAGAACGAAAGGCTTTTAAAAAATTTGTCTGCCATGGACTTTAGATAACTTTCTGCTAATAACCATAAAACTATTATATACATATTTAAATACATGAACAAGAAAATAAACCCCATTAATTCACATTCCTCTCAAATTTATGACCTGGTCTAGAGCTAAGTAAACTCTTTTGTAATTAAAAAGTGAAAATTAATCACATAAACAGGGTCTTTTTTTTTTTTTTTTGGCTGAGTTGGGTCTTTGTTGCTGCGCGGGCGGGCTTTCTCTAGTTGCGGTGAGCGGGGGCTACTCTTCGTTGTGGTGCACAGGCTTCTCACTGCGGTGGCTTCTCTTGTTGCGGAGCACGGGCTCTAGGCACACAGGCTTCAGTAGTTGCAGCACACAGGCTCAGTAGTTGTGGCGTATGGGTTTAGTTGCTCTGCGGCATGTGGGATCTTCCCGGACCAGGGATTGAACCCGTGTCCCTTGCATTGGCAGGTGGATTCTTAACTACTGCGCCACCAGGGAAGTCCGTGTAAACAGGGTCTTGTTAGGAATATTTAAATACTTAAGGAAACAAACTTTTGAAACACCCCTTGTCCATGGGGATGTCACCTACATACAATTGGTTTACTAGGTAGAAGGAGCTCATTAAAGTAGGTCTAAGAGGCCAGTAATTGTTAGACTAGACAGAGTGCATGCTTCAAAAGTTATAAAATTCTAAATCTTTAAAGATATTACATAGTTAGGATTTTCAGTTAAATAACTACTGACCTTTCCCCCTAATAAGGAGGTTTTATTATACAGAGATAGACATTAACATGACACTCAAAGTACTAATGCTGAAAAAGTCTAGTCAAATGCCCCCTTCTGGGATTTTTGCCTTTGTGTTGCTGCTTCCCTACTGCTTAAAGGTCAGAATTCAACACATCCAGTTAAGGTTAGGGAAGGGTCTTGAACCCTGGGTGCTAGTGATTCTGGCAAAGCAGATGGTAAGGGGAGTGTGGTCTTTGTCACAGACTACCTGCCCAGGCAATTGTGAACTTAAGTAGATTTACAACTGCCTTCGATATTTACTCTCTCCTACACAGAGCTTTCTACAGTGTGTTTCATTTTGTGGGAGATAACAGGACTTTGGCACCGCTAGGCTAAACAAAGTTAAACATGCTTTGTTGAAAGATTTCTTGCGGCCTTCACCATGGTAATGAATCTTTGAGAGAGAGATGCAGTACAGATCATCTCCTAAACTTACTTGACTCAGAAACCTTTCTGGTGAAACATGTTATAGGACCAGGTTCTTCAGAACACGCTCTAGAAAACAGTGTACTAATACATCTGCTGCATTGCCAAAGTAAAAAGTGTAATCAGCTTGAATCCTTTCAATGGTAGCCTGGTCCCGAGGATATTAGTCTAGACTTCTGGATGGCCTTGCAGGGTCTGGCTCTTGCTTTTCTCCCAGCCTCGGACTCATTTCTCATCACACCCTCTTACGCTCACGCTCCTGTGAGAGGAAACGAGTGTGGATTTGCTGAAACAATAGGTCTCAGAGCCTCGCTCCACTCTTTCCTAGCTCCCCACTTCGTACCCCCGACCAACCTTAGCTTGGCTCACGTCTACCCAGTTTTGAGCATGAGTTCTGGAGAAGCCTGCTTAGACCTCCAAGCATGCACTTGAGGCCTCTTTTACGTGTTCCCATACCCACTTCATGTTAGTCCCATATTAGTCCCTGCATCTACCGCCCTGAGTCTTGTTGGCCATCATTGAGGTTGGGACTGTGTTCTTCTTTTTTTTTCTCTTTATTGAAGTATAGTTGATTTACAATATTGTGTTAGTTTCAAGTGTACAGCAAAGTGATTCAGTTATATATATATATGTATATATCTATCTTCTTTTTTTCAATTCTTTTCATTATAGTTTATTACAAGATATTGAATGTAGTCCCTGTGCTATATACAAGAGGTCCTTGTGTTTGCCTATTTTACATGTGGTACTGTGCATCTGTTAATCTCATACTCCCAATTTATCCTTCCCCTCTCCTGCCCCTTTGGTAACCGTAAGTTTGCTTTCTACAATACGTTTGTTTTCTGTCTGTGAGTCTGTCTCTGTATTGTAAATAAGTGCATTGGTACTATTTTTTAGATTCCACATAAAAGTGATATCGTATGATATTTGTCTTTCTCTGCCTGACTTACTTCACTTGGTGGGATCATCTCCAGGTCCATAGGGACCGGGTTCTATACACTGTCATGCTGCACTCCCAGTGTCTACCACAGTGCCTGGCACACAGCAGGCCATAACTATATTCATGGAGTTACTGAAGTGATAGCTCTCGTTAGATGGTTGAGGGCACACCCCACTGCTGCCAGTAATTCAGGACTGCCTGGGCCCACTCTGTGGGCACATATAAAGGTTTGCTTACCCGTAGGTGGGCAGCAGGGGATTCGTAGTCTCCCTTGGTCACCAAGTATTCTTTAGGGGACAATTAGGAAGCCAGTGCTATTTACTGATCCACATTAATAGGGCTGCAGAAGTGGCACATACACTGGAGCTTCTACACAGAGACCTCTTTCTTGACTCTGAGACACTGAGCCCTATCAGATGGACATGGGAGGATGTCGCAGAATTGACCTAAAGAACAGGGAATCGGGTTCAACTTCTTAGAACTGCCAGCTTTGGCTTAGAGGCAGAGCCTCAGGACCACCTGGCACAGGTACTTCTTCATCCAGCCCTTCTTCTCCTTGGCATCCAGTCTCGGGATACAACCACGTAATTTCTTTCTCGTCACTGCTATGGCATCTCAGATTTCTTCGCCATTCTAGAGCAATAGCACTCATGATGTGTCCATAGCTCCCATCCGGAAGTTTGGCTTTGTAGCAGGCTCACATAAAAAATAAAGATGGTCATGATACCAGAGTGCTTGGTAGGCAGAAGGGACTAAAATCGCTTCCCCAGAACATGGACTTCTCTATGACTTTCAAGGAGTACTTTACGATGGTGACCAGCAAAGCTGGCAACCTTATAAGGAGATATCATGAGAATCTAGAAGTAGCCAGTATAAAAGCCTTGGCTTCTTCTAAAGTCACTGGAGTAGATGAACATCTCTAACTCAGGGTAACTTGCCTATGTTGCTCAAGACTTAAGTCTTGTTCACTTCCTGCTTTTCTCTTCTAATCGTCCTGCACAGTTAGGATGGGGTTTCCGACCTCAAGTGTGTCACAGTGGAAGACTTACTGCACAGGTCAATTTCCTCAAAGACTCGCCCCCCCCTCCCCCCGCCCCCATTCGCCATCACACAGCTTCACCGTCCTTCTTTTCCCCACATTTTGGTCTTGGAGCTCATGGCTGCCACTCCCACTGTCTGGACGAGATACAAGATTGGTGCCTTGTGTGTGTGTGTATGTGCATATACCCATGAACAGTCAGCCAGCTTTTCTTTGTGTGCTGTAGTCCACTCATGCACTAAACTCAGGCAGCAAACTATACTGTGGTTGTGCAAGAGTAGCTCCACTTGTCTTCGGGGAGCTCTGGGGTAAAGCCACAAAATGTGCCCCTCCACCTGCTCATCCCCCAAAGGGAAGGATGCAAATTCTTGTGTATTTTTGGCTTCCTTTCATCATAGGAGAGGTAAACAGTTCAACGGGAATGCATGTTGCTGCTATCGTTGGAATTTTTTTTTTTCAGAATGACCAACTCTCAGTGAAAAGTTAAATTCTGAGGCATAGGAAAAAAGCTAGAATTAGAACCCAAGTCTCCAGACTAAAGACTCAATGCTCAAGACCCTCAAACTTGCTGCCTCTGTAAATCAAATTGCAATCTTGTATGGGTGATGTAGGTGCCACGGGGTAGGAGGAGGGGTAAGAATTAGACTCTAGTGCAGAGAGAGGAGAGTGAATGCAGAGTCATAGCTTCCTCTCTGCAGTGAAACCATATGTTTCCTGAATTAATAGAGATATTATTTAGTGAACATGTGCAATAGACAAAGGCCACTTCGTGATGTCTTTTTCTTAAAATTTCTTCTAATTTTTTCTATGTTTTTAGAATCAGAACTGACTTTTTGCTATAGAACTCAGTTTAATTTCCTAACAGACTTGAAGGAGGGGCAGTTAGTTATGATACACAAAGTTGTATGTTAACTAACTAGCCCTCTGAAGAAGTATGGCAACTTCAGTGAAAGATACTCTTTCACATTGGTTTCACTGCTTAGAGGTAACCTCACACCATGCCACTCAAGATTTTGCTGCCCATTTTACCAGATAATCCAATGGATGTTAAAGATATAGTTCACCATATAGACCTGATTAATTGAAGAAAAATATAGCTTCTTATTGCTGACACTATGAGGTTAGAAATAGCATCCTATGCTAATCTGCAATGCCAAGAAATGAAGATGGTTTAAATCAGATCTCATGACTAATGCATGAGATCCGAAGTTCTTTTATTCCTGGCTATTTTAGAAAACTGAGGTGTATTTTTACCCAAAAAACTAATTCTATAAGATTTATTGAGGTAATACAAAATGCCTTATTATTAACAGCTCACAATCAAGATTTTTGTCCTACTAATGATCACAGCAACAGTTTCTCCATTTTAATTTTTTCAAAATTATGTATTTGCAATGGGTTAAGTCCAGATTCAAGTATATTATATTTGATCCTTAGTTGTTGTTAGTGGGGAGTTGTTTTTTTTTTTGATACTCAATATCTGGGGAGATGACAGAAAGTTTAGATTACTTTCTGTGGTTGTTCTTCCATTTTAATTGTACTTATTGTGAACTCATTTAAACAGAAAGAAATATATCTAGCTATAAAGTATGCCTGGCATATTTGCTTGTTTTTGTTTTGGTTATGACAAACTGAAATACTGTGTTTTTCCTATAGCTCTAATCCATGAAATCTGCAATCTTTCCACTTGATTTACGAAGGACCCTTAATTACTGCTGTCATTAGCACCTAGTGTTCAAAACAGTCTGTTAAAATGTACTGTTAGTCTCACCTCCAAGTCCCTGCTTGCTGTATTTTAATTTTTTTCCAAGGGTAAGTAAAACAATAATTGCCCTAATAGCAACAATCATGATGTACAGCGAATTAAATAATATTACAAGTTTTTTGTTGCCTATTTCTTTTTGTTCATAATTTGGCATTTGTGTGTTAAGACTGGCCTAGAGTTTGAACAAGTGTCCACAAGCAGGGTTACTACTAGCGAGGACTTATTACCTGGTTTCTAAAAACAAGCCACTCATTTGCCTTTTTCTTTCCACACGGATAGGGATGACAGACAACTGCTGCGAAGCTTCAGTGTTTCCGCCTGGTCATGCACCGTTCTGCAATATAATGTATAAATGTATAACAACAACTTGGGATCACTTGATACCTCGTTTGGAATAAGGAAATTAAATCCAGCCAGGCGCGTCCCCACGGTCGTCCGCGCGCACACACATACACACATATACACAGGCGCGCGCGCGCACACATACACACACAGGCGCGCGCGCGCGCGCGCGTCAAAAGTTGATTCATTCCCGAGATCCCCCAGAATCTTTCTTTTTCTCTTTTCTGCCAGCGCCGGCTTCCCAGTCCGGGTGGCAGTGAGGTTGGGGGCGTGGGAGGGGCGGGGAGGACGAGCAGAGGGAGGCGGGAGGCGGGAGCCGGGTGCCGGTGCGCGCCGCGCCCGCTCCTGCCGGCGGAGAGTCCGCGCCGGGTTTTGCGCCGTGTCCCCGGGCTTGTCTCACGGCCTCCAGCCGCCGCCGCTGCCGTGTTTACTGAGCTCGCGCGTCCTGATATCACTCCGCTGGCATGGAGGAGGAGGAGGAGGTGGAGGAGCGAGAGGAGGAGGAGGAGGCGGCGGCGGCGGCGGCGGCGAGCAGTTGATCATTGTGATGGTGGCAGGAGCAGCGGCGGCAGCGGCAGCCCAGCCGAGCGTTAGGGGCTGCTCTCCGCGCGGCGTTTTGCAAAGGACTTCACCGATCTACTTTTGCAGTCGCCTCGGACTGTCCATGTGTTTACTTCCCCCAGCCCGAGGATTCGATATCTAGGTTCCTGTGAAATGCAACTGAGCAGCCAAAGTACTTTGAGAACACGGGGCGGCATAAACACCAAAACTTTTTTTGTGGAAGGAAAATGCAATAAGCAAGCTTGCCGTTTTCCGATGCGGTGTGGAGTGAGTGTGTGTCGCGCGTGTCCGCACTGGAGGCATATGCTTGTGTGTGTACATGGGGTGTGTTTTTCGGTACGTAGGGAGAAAATGCTTGCCAACCACCGGAAATCTCCTGGAATTTATTAGAAAATAATGGATTATAAAAAGAAGGCAGGCGAAGAACGGATCTTCCCTTGAGTTGCAACCCGATTTGCTGCTGGCTCAGTTTGTTGTGATTCTTTTTGTTGATAGGTGTCTGATGGTATTCTGATAACACCCCCCTTTTTTCCCCTCGAGCTTTACAGTTTAAAAAAAGGAAACAACAACAACAAAAAAACCACCCCAAAATCTCTCCCCCTTTTTTTCGCCCGGTCGGGATCGCTGTTTCCATCCATGTGCTTGCGTCTCCCCCGCGTTCCACTTAAACTATTTTAATCCTGGGACCCAAGGAGGAGGCTGATAGGGGGTGGATAAAAAAAGTTCTTCCAAAATAGTGTGCCCGGGGAGCAGGATGGGGGATTTCGCAGCCCCCGCTGCTGCCGCGAATGGCAGTAGTATTTGCATCAACAGTAGCCTGAACAGCAGCCTCGGCGGGGCCGGGATCGGTGTGAATAATACTCCCAATAGTACTCCCGCTGCTCCGAGTAGCAATCACCCCGCTGCCGGCTGCGGCGGCGGCGGCGGCGGCTCCGGGGGCCCCGGCGGCGGATCGGCGGCCGTCCCCAAGCACAGCACGGTGGTGGAGCGGCTCCGCCAGCGCATCGAGGGCTGCCGGCGGCACCACGTCAACTGCGAGAACAGGTACCAGCAGGCTCAGGTGGAGCAGCTGGAGCTGGAGCGCCGGGACACCGTGAGCCTCTACCAGCGGACCCTGGAGCAGAGGGCCAAGAAATCGGGCGCCGGCACGGGCAAGCAACAGCACCAGAGCAAACCCCAGCAAGATGCGGAGGCTGCCTCGGCGGAGCAGAGGAACCACACGCTGATCATGGTGAGGGCGCGCTGGCAGCGGGCACGGGGCGCGCGCGTGGGGGAGGCGTGGAGCTTCTTCCACGGGGGGCACGGGGATCTGATTTGCACCGCGGGCGAAGCGGGCTGAAGCCGAAGGGTTAACGTCAACTTTTGTGAGGTAAAAGCTGCCGTCGCCGCTACCTGTTAATCTGTCAGGGTTGTCAGATTTGGGGAAGAGGGGGCGAGAGGGGGAGAAGCCAGTCACGACTGCGAGGGGCGGAGGGAGCCTGGAGGAGCGTCGGAGTGAGGCACTGGAAAAGTTTTACCCCCCTCTCCCTTTCTTAGATACCGATTTGAAAGAGTGAACCCAGAGTTGAGACCTCGCTCCTCCTCTTCACCGCTCCCCACCCCACCCCTCGCCTGGCCGCCTGGGCTCCCCAGACCGGTCCCCCTTCGCCCACCCCTCTCAGCACGTCCGCCGAGTGCAGGGAGAAATTGATGCTGTCGCAGATTCTGGGCGGGCACCAGGCCCTCGAACCTGGGGGGAGGAGGAAGAGGAAAGGAGATGCTCTCGCCTCCTCTCCCCAGCTCACCCTCTTTGGGCTGAGAAAGTCTGAGAGTTTTGTGAATGAACTTTTGAGGTGGGTGAGAAGCAAGCGAAGGTGGCTGCGCGCGCGCGTCCACGAGAGCGCGCGCGGATGCGGGGCGCGGATGCGCTCCCTCGCAGCTCGAGACCCCGGGCTGGCCCGGCAGGTGGAGCGGCTCCGAGGGTCGCGGCACTCGCCGGGGCGGGAGGGGAGAGCGACGCCCTGGGCTTGCGCGGAGAGTCCCCGCCACGCAACTTCGCCGGGGATTCTCTCCCCTCCTCCTCTTAAACTTGCTTGTACAGAGCTCTCTCCGCTGCTCTCCCGCCCCGCTCCCCGCCAACTTTCTGGGCCAGTCTGATAAGCCCGGAGGAGTGGAAGGTAGCGGGGAGGTGAAAGAGGCTTAAATGGCTGGGTGGGTGGGTTGGAGGTAGGAGGAGCAGCCAATGGCTTAACTTCTCCGGGAGGAAGGGGCAGTTCCCACCCCCTAGCCCTGAGGGTAGAATCCTTTCTCCTATCTCCACTCTCCGGTTCTTTTGCTTTCCTTTCGTTGGGGGGGGGAGCCGGAAGCTTGAGAAAGGTGATTGCAGCCCCCTCCGCCACCGCACGGCCCGGATTTGGGCTGCGCGCGTGTGCGGAGTGGGGCGGGCGGTGGGAATCCGGGAGCGTAGCGGGGCCGCGCGCCTTCTCGCGTTTCCCCTGCAGACCGCACCTCGATCGGCGGCGCGGGAGGCCCTCTCGCTGTGCGGCTTATAAATCGCGCACGTCCCCGGTCTGGGGGGTCGTCGGCGTCGGAGGTGGTGCGGGTGCGGGCGCGGGCTTTCGCTGGGCGTTCCGTGACAAAGAGCCGGCTTAGGGGAGGGGAAGAGGAGAGGCCGCCGCGCTCACTCCCCACCCTCCCCACCTCCCCCCACCCCGCACGTGAAGAGGAACAATTTGTTTATCTTGGGCTTCAAGAATCCTTCCCTCCTCCCTGCTCTCCGAGGCCGCCCAGCCCCTCCTCCCTCTCCTCCCTCCCCTCCCTCCTCGGCGCGATCCTGCCCAGTCCCGCCGGCAGCACCTTCCCTCCTCCCCTTCCTCGCCCCACCACCCCGGTACTCCTTTTCCTCCTCCCACCTTCCTCGAGCCCGCCTTCCCCCTCCCTTCTGGAACGCGGCCGTGGGGGAGGGAGCGGGAGGCGCTTTGTCCGCCTGGCGGCCTGGCTCGCCCGGGAGGCCGCCCGGCTGGGAGGGGCGCTGCGCCCCGAGGCCCTGCCCCTCCCCCGCGGCCGCCCCCGCCCCGCGGGCCCGCGCTCCCCGCCCCACCGCCCCCGCCGCCGAGCTTGCCCGGAGCGCGAAGAAGAGGCGGACTCGGTGGGGAGGAAGAACGACGGTCACAGAGTCAGGGAGGGAGGTTCTCGCTTTACAAACAGGAAGCCGAAAACCACTGACACACTGTAGCTTTTCTGATTGTACCCGGAGGCGGGGTCGGACCTGCATCTTGACTGTATCTCGCATGCCCTGCTGGTACCTATTTCTCTCCCATTCCCCGCGCCCCCTTCGCGCTCTGCCACCGATGGGGAGACCCACTTCGTGAACCTAAGACTCAAGTAGTATTTGAAAGGCGCTGAGAATATCGTCGTTGCCTGCTCCACGCCCTCTTTTCCTGTGTTTGTACGCCCCACAAGCTCGGATTGCGTAGGAATGGGCTTCTTTTCGGGCGACTCCAAAAATCTCAGTCCCACGGCCTCTCTCCCGACCTTTGGGGATGGAGGACTGTTGTGGCATTACCTCGCCAGCTGAGCAGCGCTGGAACAAAAAGCCGGTGCCTGGTCGCTTTTGATCGCGGGCGAGAGCAGCAGAGTTTGCGGCCGGAAAGTTTTAGCGTTTGGGTTGTGTTCTCTCGAGGGTGCCATATCTGCCCTGGGAGGGGTAGTGGGGGCACTCCGGGTGCGCGCGCCTGGGTTATGATACACCCGCAGGTGGGAGCAAACCCAGGGTCCTGAAGTTACCTGGAAGGAGGTAGCAAGCCCAAGCCAGAGCTTACTTTTGAAAATGAAAAAAGGTAGTGCTTACTGGAGTGGATGAGACCGAAGCAGTACATTTCATGGTGAATCCCAGTTCAGCAGGTTAACAGACTTGAAAAATGATTGCCTGAAAATAACATTTTTCTATCAATTTTGTGACAATAATTTAGCCTATCGATTAGACCGATGTACAGGAGTATGTTCTAGCTTTAACTGTATTTCACGTATGCATCTCCCATTGATATAAGTGGTCCAAGTATGTGTGATGAGTGTAATGAAAATAAACAGCCTTAAACCTTAAGCAAAGAGTTGCATGTAAATTCTAGGTACCACAAAAAAGAAAGGAAAAAGTTAACATCCTCCTCTACAAGTTATTTTTCCTTTAAAAATAGTTTAAAATTGTACATTGGCCCCTGAAATGAAAGAGTGTTTTAACTTAGACTGTGTGTGAGATAAAATCTTGAGAACGGGTTGCAAAAAACCACGTTAATCTTCCTTGTTTGAATTAGCTGCTGGATTTTAGTTGGGCTCTGGGAGGGGGGCGGGGCACAGAGCAATTATAATTAGTTCTCAGATTGAGCTATTTGGAAACCCCTGAAGAAAAGCCATAATCAACCAGAGGCAAATAATAATGATGGTGATGATAAAAATAAAGATGAATAGGATTCTTGTCTGTTTTATTGCTATTGTTTACCTTCTGAGGGCCAGTATGTCCAAAGTACTAAATATTGATTAGTTCTCTTTCTGCTTGGCTTGGATTAAGAAGGCAGTCTAATCAAGGCTTTACCTCTTTTGATTTGTTTTCTTATACATTTACAAGCACAGGCATGAAAAGCAAACAAGCAAACCAGAAGCAGGGTGGGTGAGGTGAAATAGAAATCTTCCTTTGGCTCCAGGCTGCTGGGAGGGGCCTCGGTTTTGTGTGGGTCCATAATAGCCCTGTTAGAGAGTGGATAGCCCAGGCCTGGGTTGGAAGCTACATTACTTCAGCTGAAAGGTAGTTTCTGGACATGTAGTCAAATGACTCTCCCAGCACACACTTTCTTTATTCAGAAGGGTCTCCCCCTCCTCCCCTCCACAAGAGTTGTTGGTGAGAACTATTGATTTCACCTATTAGAGAATCTCATTGAAAAGGTGTCTTCTCCTAAAATAGTTTTAATTTGTGGTAGCAGAATGAAACATTGTTCATTTTCTGTACTTAAACCTGAAGTCCTGGTTAAAATTTTAAGATAAATTCCAACTGACAGGTTCATTCTCAAGCCAAAGATAGAGTGGCTTGACAAAGGTGTAATCATTCAGGCATACCAAAAAGCATGACAATGCAGTCTTCAGAATTTCAAAATGGTGGTAGTCTTACTTGACCTGGATAAATTCCGTGTTTTCGTAACCTTTCTACTTCATAGCGCCATCATAACTTTCTGAGTGTGCTTAATTTATACACAGCTTAAAGACTGTATAAATCCACGTAATTCCTGCTCTGAAGAGTTTATCACATAAAATTCATTTGATAATAAGCATATTAAACGCTGAGTATTAGAGAAAACGGCAACCTATCCAAAATGTTCTCATCTATTTCTGGAAGAGATCCAGGAAATGTCAAGATACTAGTCCAGGGTTAAAACTCCGTATAAATGAATCCGGTTTCCCATTTCTTATCCTGTTGAAGGTAAATTACTGGCTTGGTATCTAGGTTTTTTGGCAAGCTTATAATGTCAAACCATTTCTAAATCTTTCCTATGAACCTTTTCTTTGGCTTATCCTGTTCTGCTTTCCTGGGTGATAGGATTGATAGTGTCCCTTGAAAAACCTTCCATAGCCCACCCAGGGTGTGCCTTAAGTTTGTGAAAAACTTTTTGAAATTTCACTTCCCTGTGCTTCACAAGTGTTTGTCTTTTAATTCTCAGGAAGCATTGAACAAAAAAAAAGCTACAATACATGTTTAATTGTGTTATGTATGTTACTTTAGTTGTGGTACATTTTATTTAGTACTGGGCAGCCAACGATCAGAAAAGTAGAGGCATAGTTAGTTAATCATTCATCATAATCTACAAAATGCTCTTCAGGCTGAGTTCCTTTCCCAGGGAAAGCTGAGTTTTCAGGCAGATGGCATGTTTGATACTTTCTATCCAGTCGCATTAGAATCATAAGGGCAAGCTTTAGACTCTTTGGAGGTTTTCTGCCACTTGATATGAGGAAAATGAACAGTCCCCGGACAAGGTGTACTGACATTTCTGTAAGAAGGAGGAGGATTTTAAACCTTAAAATGGAGTTACATAGAGTTATTTTCTAAATACCTCTCTGAGACCAATATAGCCAACTGTTGTTAAAAAGGTTTCCTGACAAGGTTTTTCCATTTGGTTGAGATAAGAATGGGGGAATCTCTCCCTCTCTCTCATTCGTGCTGCTACTATAGGAGGAACCTAGTATGATAAGCCATTCTGCACACTACGTAGTAGTTCTTGGATATGTCTGAAGTACTTAGGGCTTATTTAGTGTCGCTTACAGAGTTTTACTTGCAATCAGTGCTCCATGTGTATTAATTAACACTTCTGTACTACATTCTTGAGCTTAAGATGGCTAAATTCTGTCATCTCTTTCCACATTACCCGTCATAGAGAACTGTGAAATCAATCAGACATCAAAGTCTCATAAAAAGGAACATATTTAAAACTCAGTCCCAAGATTTTCATAATATCTGCCTTTTAATTCTCCCAAATAGCTTTGCATTTTTCACTCTATTATTCAGAGGCTGATGATTGAGTTTTCAGATCCAGCTGTTTGCCTTGTTTTTCTTTCAGCCTCCTGCTGCTAACCTTTTGGTCTTTTCACTGATCTTTAGCACTTTTACCAAAGAGTGGGAAGAAGCAATAAGAAGAGAAATTTAATTTTGGTGCTTCCTCCTCTATAACTAATGAAACAATTGGATAAGATACCAATTATTTTGGAATAATTATGGGTTTGATTCAGTATACCATTTACTCTTCATTAGTGAAAATCATAGAGAATAGACTGGATTTTTAAATGTCATTCATTCATTCAGTGATTCTGGTACATAGTCCGTAGTGCTTCATGGAAGTGAAAAAGCTAAATCACACTCTTGCATCCAAGACTTTGACAGCGTAGTATGTTCTTTTTAGATTTTCAGTATTATTTAAGCTAGGTTTAAGGGAATAACAGGTGTTTGTTTTTTAATCAGCATTAGAGTTGATGCCAGTGACTTCTCAACAGTTTCAGGCTGAGTTATTCCCCTTTCCTGTGACATTTTCAGTAAAATAGTATGCTTACTTTCGTGTTGTTTCAAACTAATTTGACATTGCAAAAGAAGCTGATTTACAAATATCTGCGCCAAAGTTTTTGGATCCCCCAAATCAAATTTTCATTTAAAAAATACAGCATGCTTTTCAGACAGACACATTCAAAACTTCACTATTCATGTTTGTGAGATAGAAATGGAGCTTTTGGAAAATCAGCTATCACCAAAAACTTAGAAAAAAAACAACCACCTTTTTTTGTTGTTTAAATCTAACAAAGTTTAAAGAACTAAAGGAATAAGACTGGATAAAATCACTCAGAAGATGGAGTTGAGGGCCTGACGTATAATGAATACTTAAAGATCATAGGGTTCTATTCCGTGGATCAGAGAAGGCGCACACTTTGTTTTAAAAGTATACCTGGCTATTCCATCTGTTAAACGGTTGAAGGGCTTTTGAGCTGTGGATAAGCAACTCCATTTGGGAAAGAGACACGGTGTTCCCTTAGGGCCACCATACACACGTGCATAGAAAAAGCCATTACTACTATGGCTCAGTGCTTTTTTTTTTTTTTTTTTAATGGCAAGCTGTGCATTCTGTTCTTGGGGGAATTTAATAAAAATCTCAAAAGGCCTTCAGCACTTCCTCTGACATAAGGAAAGTGATTTCCTAAGAATAATTTAGACACCTCTTTTAATCATATTGGACCTTCCATTGGTTGGAATGACCTTTATGCTGAAGTAGAATCTTTTAAAGTAAGAATAACTAACATTCATCCTCCTTAAGCAATGGCTTAACAACCATAGAAAACTTGAGCGAACTATTTAAACTAACAACCTCCAGAATTTCTAACTCCTGAAGTCTCCATTCTGTTGGGTAGAATCTGGTTTTGTAATGTCTCATGTTATGGACTCTCAGTCCTCAACACATTTCACTTGTGCTTATGTGTGCGAAGACGATTTTTAGGATACGTTACTGTATCATTTCTCTCCTTCCCTCTCGCAAGATCTTTCTCCACCTCCAGAAAACCCATGGCTGGGCTGGGGCTTCTATCCCTTCAAAAGAAAGGGCTGAAGTGCTGAGTCTATTCGTGCAGATTCAACCTGGGTCGTAACTGTGGCTCAGAAGGATTGCACAGCTCTAAGACAAGCTCTGCTAGTGCCCTTCATTCTCACAGTGGTGGGTTATTTTTCTTTCTTTGATTGTTTGTTAGATGCTGAAAGTAACTCAGTGATTGAGAGTACCCAGTAAAGGACTTTAGGAGCTCTAGTGGTAAGGTAAGAGAGGCAAGAGGGGGTGAGGATTTTGGAGGCATCTCCTGGAATGGGTGGCAAAAGAGGTGATTGGTTTTGCTCATTTGGGGTAAACAGATAGTATCCTGTCGCCTTGGGAGTTTATGGTGATAACATATGCTTTTAGTAGTCTATTCTGAACCTGCGGACCTTACTAAAACTCAAATATGTATTTTTCAGAGCTAATGGCATTACTGTTTGTATTCCAATATCTGGAAAAAAAAAATCATTTCCTAAAATACTTCCATGCTCCTTTAAATGACTGCCTCTGCCATTTAAATGGATTTACCATAGGATTCCTTTAAATCAGAAATTCTCAATCGGCAGAGATTTTGCCCCCGCCCCAAACATTTGGCAACGTTGGGACACATTCTTCAGTTGTCACAACTGGAGGGGTGCTACTGCTGTCTAGTGGGTAGAAGCCAGGGATGCTGTTAAACATCCTACAATGCACCCACAACAAAGAGTCACCCTGTCCAAAATACCAGTGTTGCTGCTATTGAGAAACCCTGCCTTAAACAAGGAGCTCCCCTAGAATGTTGAAAGTACAGAGTGTGGCTTTCCTCACAGCTTTTCAAAAACACTCTTACTACTTAACCAGGTGGAGAAGGGAGGGGCTGCTGTTAGGAGGTAGGGAGTCCCTGGGAAGAAGTCAAAGCGCCGGCCGCCCTGTTGCATCTCAGCTCTGGCCATGGGACAGTCTGGCTTTTCACTTCATGTTGGGAAGGTGAACAGTAGTCATTCTTTTTACCTCCCGGAGCGATTGTTCGGCTCAAATGAATTAATATATGTAAGAGTCCCAAAGACTTGATGGTGCTACACAAAGGCTAGGCTTATTTTTATGAATTACTGTCCCATCACTTATTTGCGTGCCTCCCACCCAAGTGCAGACTTAGAGTGATTTGGGGCTTATTTCACTCAGGCATAAGCCAAGGTCTCATGGTGAGGGCTTGAGCAACTGCTACATATTGGACACTATTTCTAGGCATTGGGGATACAGTAGTGAACCAGGGTCCTTGCTCTCGTTGGACTCACAGCAGAGCATCATTCATGTTTCAGATTAGCTGTATAAAATGGTCTTTGTGGTTTTATGAGAACGTGTTAATGGAAGTCATTAATAACCCAACATATAGGAAAATCCCAAGGATACTAAATGCTTTGTATCTTCTTGCATTGCTTTCTAAAGCAACATTTATTTCACTGTCTTTCAAGTAAAATCACTTTGTGGAGGGGAGAGGGTTAGTTGGTGTGGTGGAGAATAAGATTAAAGGATGGTTGTTAAAAACGAGGCTGATGATCATCTTTCTTTCCCTTTTTTGGACTAGGTAACACTTGTAGCACCATAATCATCGCTTGACATCAAGCTTTTAGAGGAAATTAGACAAAGATAGGGAGCATTTAGAAAGAAACAAGCAGAAAGGTGCAGGGGCTTGAAACCATGTCACATGAAGAACAGTTGGGAGACCTGGAGGTGTTTAGTCTGATTTCAGGGATGATATGATTGCTTTCTTAAAATATTTGAAGGGCTGTCATGTGAAAAAAGGATTAGATGTGCTCTTATGGCCTCAAGGGGATAAAGTTAGGATCAGTGGTTGGCGGTTATTAGGAGTAAGGTTTGGTTTAATATATTAAAAAAACAATTATATGAAAGTGGAAGCTGTTCACAGATGAAATGGGCTGTGTTGATGAGCGAAAATGTGCCAGCAAAAGTTGTTCAATTAGCTGAAATGTTGGAGAATAGACGTCTTTTTTAAATTATAAAACTTTAAAACAATATAAAAATAAAATACCAGTGAAAAGAGGATAGGGCCTTTGTCTCTTTAATCCTCTTTATATCCTCATGATAGAAAAAGATCTAACTGGGAATTCCCTGGTGGTCCAGTGCCGGGGTTCGATCCCTGGTCAGGGAACTAAGATCCCACAAGCCACGTGGTGCGGCCGGAAAAAAAAAAAGAAAAAAAAAGCAATGACAAAAAAAGACCTACCTATACATGGGAGGAACTCTAAATATTTGTGGAAGAAATTGCTCAATGAAAATGAGTAGATTAAGTGACTTGATTCCTCTTCCTCAGTGTCTCCCCTGTGCCCCCAGAAGTTATCACGGTTTAGAATCTCTCTCTCCAGACCTTCTTCTTTTTGCTCACATATATACTATAGAGTGTACATCACCACACACCACACGTTAGTTTTTTCCTACTTGAATGGAATCATATTATAAATGTGGTTCTGAGATTTACTTTTTCCACATAATATATTTTGGAGACTTGTCCAATTCGATCCACACAGATCTTCAACTCATTTTTTAAACTGTTATATAGCATTCCGTAATAAAATGTTCCATAATTTATTGAATGATCCCCTATTTCGAGAGACTCTGGTAGTTCCTCATTTTCTGCCAATTAAGCCTTACTTAATTGCAATGAACATCCTTATCCATATATCCTTGTATACGTGAGCATTTCTGTAGCACAGATTTGGACTTTTTTCCATATATGTAATATGTATAAACAGAAGAAGTCGGCCAAAAAAATCTCTTAATCTAATATTGTTTAACCTCGAATCTTATTACAGCCTATTTTAGGACAAATGATAATTGTGTCTCCTGAAAAATATGGCTTAAAAAAAAAAAGTATCAACTCTAGCGACTGGTGTGTGTCTTTGCAGTCTGTGTGAACACTGTTAATTTTTAAAGGCTGTATATCTGGCCACACATCTTACACGAATGACTTTCTTTTCATCTGGTCCCAATGACCAAGTGAGTAGGAGTCTAGTTAACAGCTCCTGTTCATGCTGTGAAAGTGGGAACGTCACTGTCTTGAACAAGTTTGTAGTTCTCTTTACCTTTCCTGAGCTTTGTGTTCCCCAGGCCTGCATGGCTTTATGTGTCAAATGTGCAGCCACTGGTGATACAGTACCTGGGGTGGCAGCGGGTGCGCCTTTGAGTGGTCATAAAAATCGCAGGTCCGTGAGTTGCCACTTCCTACAGGTTCAGTTACCCTGACTAATCCAGTCATCTGTGTAACATGGTAGTAACAACCTGCTGACCTGGCCAGCTGTAGAAAATGCATCAAAATGGACTTGCCTCCACAGTTGCCTTATAGCATTTGTTTCCACAGTGAGTCCTATCAGTTTTCATCACACACAGGTGCTGAAGTGGTCTCAAGACCGCCCTCCTTCAGGCTTCTTGGTCATTTTGATTTACCTCTGGCCTGACAGCTGCCCTACGGCGAGATACTAAGAACTATAGTCTATATTTTTACGGAGCCGGAGGAGTTTGGCTCTAGGATCTACTCTCTTGGCTACAATATTATTCTGCCTTCACCTGACTGAAGGGTTCTCTCTAGAAAAGGTTGAGTGAGCAGCTGCCTTTTCTAACTAACCATGACCTCCCAAGGAGCAGTCCTCACCTATTTGAACTTCCTTTAGGTTTTAAGATCGGTTTGAACAGGAGCCCACATGAAGATCCGTGGTAGTGCTGGTCCTTGGCTGGCCCTGCTGTTTTCTAATGAGGATCCCCCCCCTTTGCTGTCTCTCGGCCTCACATACCTCTGGCCTCATGTGTCCCTCTTTCCTCGTCTCCTTTACCACCATCTCATGTTCTACCTTTGTCAAGCGACAGTAGGACCTGGAAACTTGTACAAAATGTAGGTGGCAGTGATGTGAACAACAGAAGTAAACCGAGGGTGGAGATGTAGGTGATTGGTGTCGACTTTAGAGGTCATTCTCTCCCAAGTGATTCCAATAAACCAAGCGCTCTGCTTCAACTGATGACCTAGATACTGAGTAGCGGCAGCCATTTGCTGCCATTTAGCTGCACTGCCGAGCATCTTAGTGGGAAAAACCCCTTTGGCCTGCTAAGCAAATGCAGCTGTGTGCTCACTGCAGCCTTTAGGGGAGGGGGCTTCAGTTTAAAGGCAGCTGGATAGCTTCTGCTTCAGTAGCTTACATAGCGAGAGTTGGTTGGGCACATAAAATAAGAACCTTGCTCCTAATTTTGCAACTAGGCCAGCCAGTACGATCAACGAAGACGTTCCTCAAGTTGCTGCTCTGGTCACGCAATACAACTTCAACCTTTGACTCTTCTGCTGACAGCCAAGTTTAAACAGTGAAATTTAGTTTTTGCTAGTCTACTGAGGAGTGTCATCTGACTTTTTTTGTGCTTGCTTCTGATTTTTCCTGGATCTGTTTCTTTCGATTTCTAGCACTAGAATGTCTTCTTTGAAGGATGACTTCCACATATGTATAAGGCGGACAGCTGCCTTGCATTTTGCCCCAAGTATAACATTTTACCTTTACATGATTGCAGACAGATAAATGGTTCTCTGTTTCGAATATTACTTGTTTCATAGCTATCTGATTATAGTTATTAGATAAAAACTGCTTTCCAAAGGCTGGTGAGATTACAGCTATGCTGCAGTAAACTTCTAATTGCTAATTCCTTTGAAAAGCATTTTCTTATTTCTCTTTGAAAGAGTCCAGAGATGATTTGGAATAGGTAATACATGCTTAGAATCAAGTTTTACCTCATTATGGAGTTTTTAAAAAACATATCTTACAAAAAGGAAGTGTTTCAGACCTGTTTTTTTGAAGAGAGTTCAATAACGATGGACATAAATTCATTCAGAGGTATATCTGGAGGTTAACGTTAGCATTTATGCAAAGAAGTCGGACATTTTGTCGGAGCTGGACCAAATTTTCTGGATACTAAGTAAAAGAAATAAAACTGCTTTAATGGTTGGTCCTTGAGTTTTGGCTTCAGAATGGCTAAGTGAGTTCCCAGCGGGGGTAAAACATACATCCCCTAGGCCCACTCCCATCCTCTATTCTGGGCTCCTTTCGTCCCCAGTTCTAATCCACGGTGGCATTTCAGTCCGTCCTTCCTCCCGCCGCCTTGACAAGAGATGTGTCTGCAGCAGTGGCTGCCTTTGCAGAGTATGCAGGTGGTGTTTATCTTTAATCACTTAAGGTATTTCCTCACAGTGGTGTGTGCAGATCAGCACCTCCCTGGTTGTAACATTCTCTTACTGTTCACATCCTGCAGTAGCCCTTTCCTGGGAGATCCTCTGGTGTTGGGTAAACAGAGGTGGTTTATATAAAGAAGCAACTTTCTCAGTTTAGAAGTTGTTGCAGCTAAAACGGTTGAATATGTCTTTTGCAGTTTAACTGGGAATTCCTAAATGGTTTGCAGCTGCTATTGGATTTTTAAAAACATGTTCAAAACACGTTCGTTTTCTTCCATGAAGCACGGAAACAATGACTTGAGATTTGGATTTCATGCTGCTGACTGCTCGGAACCTATTGAAGGACTATTTGAAAAAGCTGTTTGTCATAACACTGGATAACCATATCAAAAAAAATATTTTTGGGGAGGTTGTTTGTATATGTTAGAGTGGAATAGGTCTGGAGCCCACGATGAACTTGGACCATGTCATGGTAACTTGGAGGGTGGCAAAGTAGGATAAACTGGTACTTTGGGGATCTGGGAAATCTGGCACCCTGGCTATTGAAATTCAAATGGACTGTTGCCCTTTTTTTTTTTTTCTTCAGTGTTTGATCCTGTTCTTAGATTGAAAGGACTGATATGAATCATTCAAGGGCCTTTTCTTAACCTGAAGTTTGTGGTCTGAGATTCCAGTTGGAACACTTGGATATATGTAACAGTAGTTTCAAGGAAGGGAGCTTAATGATAGTGTGTGCCTGGGAGAATCGTGTCTTTGTTCCCTCTGCTGAGGTGCAGGTTGTCTGTGTTACTGGTTTGGTAGGCTCCGTGTTTATCTGTGGTCTGGAATGTCAAAGGACTGCCAACCTAAGAATTTTGCTTCCCTCTCTACCCTAAAGTGATGGTGTTGGAGTTTCTCGTATTGGCTCATGGGGGCGGGGACGACCATATATGGAAGAGGGAAGGGGGATTGGCCGGCTTTGGTATTCTCATCCTTTCTTCCTAATGCCATTTTCATTACTCTATTAAGAAAGAGTAGATATGCTGAGTAATTATTTGTCTGTCTTTTCCTTCACAGTGTAATGCACACTTCACTTGTTTTCTTCAACTTTTCGTAATCTGTGTGTTCATGATACACTGAAGAGCAATAAATTTGAGAAGAGAGATAATTAGCTTTGACAGACTTACAGAACTGAGACTGTAAGAGGAGGAAGCAAGAGGGTTGCTTAAGCAAAGGATTCCATTACTGGGTTTGAGGGAAATTATCCAGATAAATTCTTCAGTGTTAAAATTCACAACCATCTGGATGGCCTGGGTTATAAGAAGAAGTGGATTATTGTGTGATTTTAAAGAATTCAAATATTTTTCATAGTTTAAAAAAATACTTTTTTATTCCCAACATAAATTTTTTTTAACATCTTTATTGGAGTATAATTGCTTTACAATGGTGTGTTAGTTTCTGCTGTGTAACAAAGTGAATCAGCTGTACATAAACATATATCCCCATATCTGCTCCCTCTTGCCTCTCCCTCCCACCCTCCCTATCCCACTCCTCTAGGTGGACACAAAGCACTGAGCTGATCTCCCTGTGCTATGCGGCTACTTCCCACTAGCTATCTATTTTACATTTGGTAGTGTGTATATGTCCATGCCCCTCTCTCACTTCATCCCAGCTTACCCTTCCCCCTCCCCGTGTCCTCAAGTCCATTCTCTACATCTGCGTCTTTATTCCTGTCCTGCCCCTAGGTTCTTCAGAACCATTTTTTTTTTTTTAGATTCCGTATATATGTGTTAACATACGACATTTGTTTCTCTCTTTCTGACTTACTTCACTCTGTATGACAGTCTCTAGGTGCATCTACCTCACTGCAAATAACTCAATTTCGTTTCTTTTTACGGCTGAGTAATATTCCATTGTATATATGTGCCACATCTTCTGTATCCATTCATCTGTCGACGGACACTTAGGTTGCTTGCATGTCCTGGCTATTGTAAATAGAGCTGCAACGAACATTGTGGTACATGACTTTTTTTGAATTATGGTTTTCTCAGGGTATATGCCCAGTAGTGGGATTGCTGGGTCGTATGGTAGTTATATTTTCAGTTTTTTAAGGAACCTCCATACTGTTCTCCATAGTGGCTGTATCAATTTACATTCCCACCCACAGTGCAAGAGAGTTCCCTTTTCTCCACACCCTCTCCAACATTTATTGTTTGTAGATTTTTTGATGATGGCCATTCTGACCGGTGTGAGATGATACCTCATTGTAGTTTTGATTTGCATTTCTCTAATGATTAGTGATCCCAGCATAGCATATTTTTAACCATTTTTAAATTGAAGTATAGTTAATTTACAATGTTGTGTTAGTTTCAGTGATTCAGTTATATATATGCATATAATAATATATGTATTCTTTTTCATTGGTTGGATTAAATTATTCCGACTATCGTACATTATTTTCTATTTTCTGGATTAAAAAGAAAATGTGTGGAACAGAGTGTGAGAGGTTGACTATGTCAAAAAGGGAAGGGGGCGGGGTAAAATTCGCAACATCTAAATAAGAGAAATGCGCAAATAAGGCTCCCGTGTAGCCTTTATTCCTACAGAGCTTCCTCCCTGGGCCAAGTCATGCCCTCATCCACAATGGAGGTCATGATGATACGGAAAAAAGGGATCTATCTAGAACGTTCTGAGATACACTGGTTTAATGCTCATAGGAGCGGAGAGATGGCTTTGTAGGGGAGTTTCACTGAGAAAGAAAATGTTGAGACAGTTCAGGGTCCAGTCTATGGGATGAGTTCCGTTAGGTCACTGTCAGCTCTCAGCTGCAGGATCTCTAAGCATTGACCCAGGACTAGCTTGAAGGTGGGCTAGGAGGGAGTGGGGAGAGTGGAAAGGTGTGCATTTCCCTGCGCAGGGAATCTTCACTGGGGATCAGCGTGAAGAGCTCCTTTAAAATGTGCAGCTTTTCTCCTCTCCACACCCAGGAGCTGCTTCTGTTTCTCCCACCCGCTCCATTCCTCTGTCTTTTGTTCCATGAATAAATATTATGTGGTTTGGTGCTCATTACTCTTTGATATGAAAAAAGGCAATTCATTAGGTTGAAGGAGGAGGGGGAGGGAGACACCATTTTTCACCCGGTGCATCAAGCGCGGTTACACTGATTTGAATTCCCAGAAAAGTAATAAAACAGTGAAAATAATGATAAAACAGCTCCCGGGCTGACAGCTGTGCAGCACGCGGGAACCCCGCGCACAGGCCCCCGTGCTGCAGCAGGACAATATTGCGGAGCATATGGTGCCTTGCAAGCCAGTTGTTGAACTCGGTGGCTCGCTTTTGTCTGGGTGACTCTCCCAGCACCGGGCCTGTGGTGGCTCTTCAGAAACTTCTAGTCTCCTTGGCAGGAGGGCTCTTGGCTCCAGGCCAGCCGTGCTGTACGGTGGCTGACTCAGGCCACGCGGAAAAGCTCAGGCTTGGGGAGCGTTCACGCCTCCTTCCTTTGGTCACTAATCAGATCATTTGTTCCGCAAGGAGAAACTGGGATCTTTTTTCTCCATGGCAGCCCAGTGGCTCCATTACCAAAGGAAAATTTTCTGCAGGAATGCCAGTGAATTATTAGGGATGCATTACTTCACCGGGGGCTCACTTCTTCTTGCGAGTAACCATTGTTTTGTTTTGTGTTTAATGCTTTTCAGATGCACTTTGCACATTCCCTCTTCATTCTTAAGGCGAGAATAGCTAAAGGCAGCAAGTACGTTAGGGCTAGTGGTTGCTACTCCCAGGGAGCGCGTGTGCCCGTCTATCTAGTTTTTAAAAGACGTTGCTAAAATAGGCCCTTTGCTTAGCATGGGTCTTTTTTTTAAATGTGTGAAGCTGGCATGTGTGTGTGCATAAAAAGACTAATTAACTTCACTTTCCTCGGAGGGGTCTCCTTGGCCGCCCCGCAAATGTGCCCCACGTCGGCCGGAGTTGTGCCATCATCCTTGAAGCCTTTATGACGCCAGCCTCTACGAAGTCAGGGTCACTCATTCTGGTTCCTCTCTTCTTGACTCCAAAGCGCAAGGGAAGACCCAGAAGGGCTGCACGGTCCTGGGAGAGTGGTTCCTGCAAACATAGCAGAAGGCGAGTCTCAGACAGAATCGCACTCCATGAGGAAGGGCGGTAGCCTGTGCTATTGTGCTGCCTGCCTGAGAATATTTTTATTTCAGGAGCTGAAAGGAGAAAAAGGGGGTGGGGGGGTGATACGACGATTGAGGAGCACCAAATGTCACCATATTCTTGATCTCTATGGGATTTTTTTTTTTTTTTTGCAGAACACCCATAAAGCTTGTATTCTGAAGCTGGAATGAGTGAATTTCTTTTTCTCATGAACAAATGTCATTCCAAGGCCGAATCTACTGGGAAAAAATATACATATGTATGTGTATGTATATTTATTTATTTCTGTGATGTTCTACTAATGACTAATCAGAGATTACATCTGAACGCTCTTCTGGGGGAACTGATATTTTTTCAGGCCTTTAGTTTTACATTTGTGTTCACTGGCCTTGAAAAAAATGTTTCTAAATGGAGGGAAATCGATCTGCTATAAATCTGGTATGAGTGGGGAGGCACTTGCCGTAGCATTCGGGGCCTGGAAGAGTGGATGCTTGTGCCCTGGGTGTGATGCAGAACATCCCGAGGAATGAGTGGGGTGCGGTTTGCTGTTTACTTGCTGGGTTGGTTGTAGGAGCTCCTTGATGGTGTGAACATCCTGTCAACCTTCCCTTGATGGGGTGTTTTCACAAGTCATAGTCAAGGGAGAGGTATTTCGGCTTTTACCTTCCTGAGTTTCCTGAGTCAGGGGAGCAGTCTTAACCTTCTCTCCCTTTAAGATATGGAAGCAAGAAGATAATGACTAAAAAAGACCTACACTTGACTCTTCCTCTTCCTTGTCCTGAGCACCGTGGAGCTACCCACAGCTACTCCGGAGGTTTTGCTACAACTGTCACAGCCTCCCTCAAGGGACAGCTGGTAGAGAAGTTGGAAGGGACGAATAGGGGAAAAAGAAAGAGCTAGAAAGGAAAGCAGGAGACAAGAGGAAGAAGGTGAGGGTAAGAAATGATAAGACATTTTGGGGTGTTAAGAATAGGTGAACATTTGGCTAGACGAAGTATCCTTGTTTCCATTGAATTAAGTTTGTAAGTATCTTTTTGGCCATTTTATATTTGCACAATAATATTAGATATTCTAATTATGCAGTGCACTTATGGGATAAGTAGAGCTACAGTGAGACTCAGCTCACTCACCAAATGAGTGGGTGACAAAGCAAAAGTAGAAACAGGCTATTGACCTTCTACATTTGGTACAGCTTTTCCGGTTGAATGAAGAACCGTGAATCTGAAAATCCAGCTGTGTTGTTTTACACTTAGGAAATAAAAATCTTCAGGGGTTATGGGGACAGTTCAATTAAAAAAAAAACTTGCCCCCCCCCAATGTGATTTGTATTATAATTATTTAATACCTAAAGGACTCTTCTAATTGAATTTTAGGGTGCTTCATTTACATTCTAGCTGGCGAGAGTTAGAAATACTGTCACTTTGTGGTCCTCTAATTGTTGCCCCAAACATTCACAAAATGCCCTGTGATTCAATTATAATTATCTTCTGGGGACTGTGTAATTATATACTACCTAGTTATCCTTATAAAGCACCAGGGGACGGTAAGCCAATCAGGTAGCGTTAGTGGCTGGTTGTTCATAACCCTGTAATTGATAGTACAAAGTGCTTTGGGTAAAACTACAAATTTTATAAGGGAGAATGATCTAGCTTTAGGGGCAGGAAAGGGTTGCATACTCGTTTTTAAGTTATACCAATATGACTTTTGAAGTAAATGCTTGCTAATAATATTAAATAATTGACAAATTTGTTTAGCGTAAATGAAATATGAAGTCTAAAGATGTGGACCAGAAACGCTATAGCAGTGAAAGAAAGGGGAGGGTACTGGTGCGTACATAAAGCTGTGTCTCTGTAAAACGAAAATTAAACAAAGAACAATACAAGAAAATATGCCACGTGTGGGAAAGAATTACCGGATATGAGTATCTAGTAATCTTTGAATTAAAGAACGGAGAATGAATATTTTCAAGGATGTTTGTGCAAAATAAGAAGTCTTTAGCCTACTCTTCCCAGGGCACCACGGAGGCATCTACTTGCAGACGTCGCCTCTCTTCCAGAGCTCTTTAAAGTGGTCGCCAGCTCTCGACAGCAATTGCTTCTGAGTAGTGTTCAAACAACCCTGACATGAGTCCCCTGGTATGTCATTATCGAGTCTCATATTTAACCTTTTTCTAATAGCCTCCCCAAAGTCCAGAGTTTTCAGTTAATGCCAGAGGAAGTTAGAAAAGGTGTTTTTCCTCCTCTTGACTGCACAGCTGTGAGGAACATCCTTAACTGGAAGTCACCTTTGTTTTTCCTTTTTTTTTTTTTTTTTTTGGTCCTGTGAGGGGACCAGGTAGATGCGAAAGGAAAGCGACGCGTTGAGATAGGCCAGACTTTGTGGCGAGTGTCAATACATGAATAAGGACGTCTCTTTTTCTTATTTTTACTGAGTCTCTTGCTTGATTAACTCTATTCTTCTGGGAGAGAAGGGCCAGGGAACACAGGCATTCGTAGAGAATGCGGCTCTCCTCCTTTTCCCTTTCCTAAGCTTGTTATTAGTGACGCATGCGTGATGCTAAGAGGTCAGGGACAAGCTGCAGGGTGGGGACAAGCCCGAGAACAGGGGCGATGGTTACACTGGCGTGGGACCCACCTTGGCCGCTCCTTAACGGTAGGTAAACAAAACCCTTTTGCCCAAGTGCTGAACAGTCTCATGACCACTGTGCCTTCAGAAGGATGGTCCTTTTTTTAAAAAAAATTTATTTATTTATTTTTGCCTGTGTTGGGTCTTCGTTTCTGTGCAAGGGCTTTCTCCAGTTGCGGCGAGTGGGGGCCACTCTTCATCGCGGTGCGCGGGCCTCTCACTATCGCGGCCTCTCTTGTTGCGGAGCAGAGGCTCCAGACGCGCAGGCTCAGTAGTTGTGGCTCACGGGCCCAGTTGCTCCGCGGCATGTGGGATCCTCCCAGACCAGGGCTCGAACCCGTGTCCCCCGCATTGGCAGGCAGAATCTCAACCACTGCGCCACCAGGGAAGCCCCCTGAACCTTTCTTATTAAGAGAAGCATATGGAAGTGGTGACATCTCTGATGTCATAGAACTCGGAGAGAGCATTCATGAATTCAGGAGACTGGGGGACACCCAGACGTCTCGTTCCTGAGAGGAGGCTGGAGGCAGATGACCCAAAGAATCTTCTCCTTTCCTGCTTCTCAGCCTCTGGCCTGGTGCTGGGAGCAGTGGGCGACTGCAGATGTTCCTGCCCCACTGTCACCACCAGTGGAGATGGAGGAGAGGGGCTCTGGGAAGAGAGCTAGATAGAAAGGGGAGAAAAAGAGGTAAAGAAGGGCAAGGACCGCCGGGAGACGTTTGGACCTGGACCCTTCATTGCTTTTTGAAATAGTGAGAGAGAATGTTTCTGCACGTGTCTTGGAGATACATGGAAAGCCTCGTGGAAACCCCATTCTGACTTTCCTTCGTGGCTTGTTCCCTACTGACACATCTTTTTGGTTCTGCACAAATTCCCAGGCACCTTCTGTCTCTGCCCTGGGTCCTTCTCGCAGCTTGTGGTCCTGCAGGGGGGGAAGCGAGGCCACCTCTTGAGAGGGTCTCCTCCCTCTAACCCCTTACCCAGGGAGTCCCATCCTTCCCCTGACGAGGGCTCTGCCCGTGCTGTCTGGGTGGTGGGTGCTGTGCGCAAGTGAACACGCCAGCCTTTGGTCTCAGCGGCGGAGGTCTGCTGCTGTCAGGGTTTTCCCTGTTTTTCTCCTGACCTGCCCTGGAGGGTTCCCAGGTTCAACCAGCACCAAGCCGGTAACTTCCTCTGGGTGACTGTATAATCTCTCTTCTGTGTATAATACAGACAGAATTTCTGACTATCAAATATAACAAATGCTCCCCCTATCCTCTGTCTCTGGCTCCCATCCCCATGATTGGGGTGCAGTTTGTTCTAACTAAAAGAACATTACATGGAGAACCAGGAAATCAGGTCTAGTTCAGGCTTTTCCCCAACAAACTATATAACCTTGAGCAAATCACTGAGTCTCCTAGGACCACAACACTCATGGTTTGATTCCATTGATTTGTAAGGACACTTTACAGTAGGAAGGAAATATTTCTAAAATTCAAGTGTTTAGTAACTTTGTGTAGCCATGCTGGTACTACCTGAAAGCCTAGGAGTATCTGCGTCCTTCTTTCAGGCTACCTAGGGTTCCCACCAGGTAGAAACAGAAACAAAAGAGATCTCAACGTTCACTGAACTGACTGAAGGGTTTTGTCTAACAGATGGTAGTTTATAAATTTAATGCGTATGTGCACGTGCCCTGCTTGGAAATAGGGTGTGTAAAATTCGGCAAGTCAGCAGGATGTGAAGAATTGTTTCCTAATTCAGCTGGTCCTCTCTGTTTAGAACCCTGGGCCCCTCCTTCCCTCATCATGCTCTCCTAGCACCATATATATGAGTGGTCCTTGTCCTGTATAGCTTTTATGGGTGAGTGGCCAACACTGTGTGACGACCTTCTTTAAAGCAGAGGTTGAACCTGTTGTGTAGGAGGAACTCCACAGCTATTTCTTGAATGGACCTGAACTGTAATATTGGCTGAGATATTTCATCACGTCCTTATTAATTATGGCATGAGTGCTAAACTTCAGGGCTGGAGTCTTAAAATGTGGCTGGAAAACCCAACTTTGTTTTTCTAGTTGGTTGAAGCCATTTTTCTCTCGTCTTTCAATCAGCACGTATCCATCTGCCATCTAATAGCGAAACTAACGTGTCCTTTTTTGTACCATTTCTTAATGATTTGTGAATTTACAAATCATTATCCTTCCTTTACTAAGGCCAAATAATATCCCGGGGATCTTAATCAGTTTTTGAAAGTCATTGTACAAACTTCAGGTTACAGGCCTTTGTAGCAGGTATGTGTAGGTGACCCTCAGGGTGATTCTTTTAGACTCTTAATTTCTTACTGGTAGACTATCTCAAACAATGTAATACTGTATTACAGTATTTTAGCTGATTTTCCTTTAGAAGTATGCATTTGGGCAGATAAAATTATGAGGATGAGCAGTGGGCCAATTTATATGACTCAAACTATGCAAACAAGGAGGACACAGTCTGTAAATGTAGATATTGTTTCTTCAGTTCTAAAGATGTTTACTTTGTAGTAGGTTTACCAGCACATTTTCTAAGTAAAGAATTTCATAAATTAGAGTGCTTGGATCATCTCAACAAAGCAAGAAAAATAACAAAAAGCTTTTTAGGTGGAATACACTATCTAGCAGATTCTTGGGTACAAAGTCATTTTTCTGTCCTCTGCATCTTCTTCTTTGGGCAAGCCTATTTTCTCTCTGGTTCTGTCTGAGTAGTTTTGACAAGCATATGAAAAAAACCAGGAGAAGGCCCCAGAATTAAGTCACATTCAGATTGTTTTGCTAACAACTCATATTGTTTTATAATTCCAAGGTGAAAGATAAAAGTCACTCCAATCAAATTAAAAGGGCAAGAAATGAACTTGGTTGAGTCTAATGTTTGTTTTAGGCTTGGGATTTATACGGGTGATTCTACTGCTGTGATACACTGATAAACGTCTTATCCCGTGCCACAATTAAGCAACAAAACACTACAAAACAAAAATCCCTAAAGCAAACCAAAAACCTTAACCTTCTTGGTTTTAAGTTTGCAGACAGGTTTTTTCCTAAGTTAATTTTTTCTCACCTATTTCTTGTGTCTGTGCTTCAGCTAACACCGGCTTAGACGTATTACTGGTGACCTTTCCATCATTGCATATTCATTAGAATAGTAACAAATATTAAGGTGTGTTGATTGTAAATGACCACGTATGCTTTGGCTGTTTTACTTGCTATACTGATTGGCCATCAGCCTGAAAACTGCTCTTGTTCCCATTTTCTTTTTTATTTGTTTCAGCTCTCTGGCAGACAGAGTCTCAGCCTGTCCTTCCAGAGGGCCGGGGGCAGTTATTAAGAAAGAAAGATAAAAAAAATAATTGTCTCACTTGGAGAAAGAAGGCATGCGTAAGAATTGTGTGTGTATGTGCGTTTGTGTGTGTGTGTTTAGAAATTTGGTTGGATTTTTGTTTTACCTCAGAATGGAAAAACTCATGCTTCTAAGCTATTCATTTATATAACAACTTCGTAGCTTCCAGAATTTGCCATGACCTGGAAGGGGGCCTCCGTGATCCTATTGATGGAAAGAGTAATAATAGTAACAGCTCCCATTTCCTGAGTGCCAGACACTGTTTTAAATGCTTTACATGTTATCATCTCTCTTAATTTTCACAACCATCCTGTGAGGCTGTGGTAATTATTGTTTCCATTTAAAAGATGAGGCTATTGAGTCCCAGGCTTTGACTACTTCCCAAGGTTAATGAGTGGTAGGACAGGAATTCAAACCCAGACAATATTCCTCCAGCGTATGTGTGACTAACAACTGTGTCTAACTACTTCTCAGTGTTGGTCCTAGGAGGAGAATGATGGGTTTAGGACTTTGGAAGACTATTTACTTGTGCTGTGGAACATGGTTGAAGGGAAATCTTGAAGGTCCGCACCCAGATGCCACTCTTCACCATTTATTCCCTGACTGGCTTTTTCCACTCAGCCTGACCGTAAGGGCAGGGTGCCGGTTCTGGGTTGCTAGGGGTCAGCTCTGGGCTGCTCCTGTGTGTGGCCTGATAGCCATGGCTGTTCTCAAAATGTACCGTCTACTATTATCAATTTGTTCCTCTACCAGATTGCCAAAGTCAAAATCTTATTTGGGCTTCAGCACAAATCTAGAGGACTAGCATAGCTGCCTTTGGAGCAGTGCCTGATGAGAACCTGTGTGTGTGCACCTTACTATTTATTATTGAAGTATAGTTGCACAGACTATTAGGTATAAAATGCCCCTTTTTTGACAGCACATGGAGAGAGAGGGTTTTCCAAGAGCACCAGGTCTTCAAGGTTAGGGTCAGCCTCTGCTCCACGGACCCGGTTGCTGAGGTGCACAGATGCTTCCTAACAGGAACGACTAGTGGTCAGAGCTTGAAGCTCCAGAAAGGCAGGGATTTTTGTCTCTTTTATTCCCTGCTGTCTTCTGGGCCCAGAATAAGTGCTTTGGACGGAGTAGGTGCTCCATATATACCTTAATTAATTGCAGAGCCAAGCATGGCTGTCCCTTGGTATAAGGTTTCCTCTCTGAGTTCCATACTTCCCTCTCCATCTTTCCCTTTTTATAAACCACCAGAGTTCTCTCTCCCATGAATTTATCTAAATCCTTCTTTATGAATATTTTTGCCTTCTGTACCTCCTGAGGGTGATGAGCGTTCTGTTTTTATGGAGAAGAGATATTGCCTCTTACATGTTCTAAAGCAGCTTCCATAATCAAAGGTGGGAGGAGAAGTTTGGAGCAAACCAGAGAGGAATATGGACAGATGAGGGGGCGACAGAGAGTCGGGGCACAGGGAAAGGGGAGAAAAGCCGTCTCTCTTGTCACTTAAGTCTTGATGTGCTGATGACACTGTTTGTGAAGCACTGGATGAAAGCATGATTCTGTAATTTAGTGAAGTGACTTCATTTGGTGAGAGCAGTGGCTCAAAGGGTTGATGACAGAATACATTCTTTTGACTTTTCATTCAGGGTCAGCTGTCGATACACACATATAATTTTGGAAACTAAGTGAAATATATATGGAGGCTTGGCTTGCGTTCTGCCGAACAGTATCCTTAATAGTAAATCTCTGTGTCTTGAATGAAGTTACTTAATATCTGGCCCTCAATTTCCCCACCTGTAAAGCCGGGATAACAGTAGTTCCATCCTCGCAGTGCGGGTGTGAAGACTGAGAGGTATAATTCATGTAGAATTTTCAGTAAAGTTCGAGATACACGATAAACATTCTATAAATGTCAGCTGTTATTATTAGCACATCACCAAGATGCCCACTTTTGTGCCTCGTGACGGCAGGCTCAGAGAGTAGCCAACATGTTTTCTCTAAAAAAAAAAAAAAATAGAGCATGGCTCTAGGTGTGTGGTAGGTGTCGTAAGGAGGAGTCGAGCTTTTGCAGGCTCTCTTGTACTTCTTGTGTGGAACGTATTCAGCACGTGTAGACCCCGTTGCAGTGACTTTCAACATGCGTCCAAATTCCTTCAACGCTTTCTATCAGTGTCATTCATTTTGGACTTGCCATATACTGTCTTCCATTATTTATCCCTGACCATTCACAGGGCACCTTTAATGAGCCAGATGCTGGGCTAAGCACTGAAGTGATAACTGCAGCTGAACTACCGCCTGTGCCCTGGAGGAGCTTGAAGAGTATTTGGGCGAATGAAGGATGGAGGTGTGAAACACAGGGCATCAGCACAGAATTGCGAGTTGCTTAGTGTTGTTGAGACAGAAGTTTCAGGGTAGAAGATGGTGGGAGAGGAGGCTGGTAAGATAGGCAGGTATTAGGAGGCAGAGGGCCTTATATGCCATGCTCAAGAGCTTAAATCCGATGATGTAGGTGAAGAGAAACCATTCAAGGGTTGTAAACAAGGGAGTGACGTGGCCAGCCAACTTGAGATAAAGCATTCTGTCCACCACGTGAAGGGTGGGTTTGAGACAAGGATTGGAGGCAGGGAGGTCAGTTAGGAGATTATTGAATACTCCAGCAGGAGATGTTGAAGAGCTTGAAGTAGGAGAGTGTTAGGTAGAGATGGAGACCTGAAACCATTTTCAAAAAAGATCGAGGAAGTAATTCATTGAGTAGACAGGGATTATCGAGAGCAATAGAGATGACTTCTAGGTTTCTGGCTTGGCTAATGGCATCGTCATCCAATATACGAAATGCCTTAGGTTTTGGAGAGAAGATGATCAGTTCATCTTTGGACTTGCAGAGTTTAAGGAGATTATGGTCCATCCTGAAGGGATGTCCAGCAGTCATTTGGATATACAGGCCTTAGAATTTAGCCCAGAGTTCTGAGCTGTAGGCAGAGACATCGAAGATGGCTAAAACTCCAGAGTGGATGAAATTGGCAAAGGGTGTATAACATGAAAAAAGAGAAGGAGGTCAGGAACCTTGGAAAACAACATTCAATGTATTTTTAGAGGAGGAGAGCCTCAAAAAGAGATAAAGAAGGAATAGTCCGGTTGGTGAGGAGGACCAGGAGAGTGGTATATCGAAAACTAAGGAGAGCGTAGTATCACATGCAGCAGGATAAGGGCCAAGCAGTGCCCTGGGATTTGGCAACTGGAAGCTCCTGGCTTTTTGTCAGTCATTACAGTGGGGTGGTGTGTGTAGAGGCGGTGAATGAGAAGCGTGGAAGAGGAGAGGCTGGCTGGACAGGAAAAGACAGCATGCGTGGGGAGGTAGGGAGATGGCTACGAGGTCTCGCATTAAAGAGAGGGGCCCCTTTAAGTAGTTGGTAAGTCTATTGGAGATTAGGGTTTCTTTAGTATTTGTAATTTTGTAGTAGTTGTTTTTACAATGCATATTATGGTCTAATTATTACTATTATTATTTTTAAAAGGGTACATTAAATTGAATTATGGTGTTGTCTCTTTAAAACTTATACATTCTCCTCTACATAGGAGTGATATGATCAGTTGGTTTGCCTTGTGTATGAGTAAGTGTCTATGTATAATATAATTTGGATTCTTGTGAAGGACAAATAAGAGGAAATAAAGCCATGTGATTACCGATACATATTTCATGGTGAATTCTTTATTGTTTCTAAATATACACATTTAATAGCTTTTATTTTGTAAAAAAAAAAGTTCCTTTTATTGAGTATGTATCAGTTTATATATATTAATATTAATTTCTGTTCTGATATGAGTTGGAGTGTCTTTTAATAGAATCTATACGAATTGAACGTCAAAACTTCAGGATATTGAAAAATTAAGCCAAACTTGGGCTTAATTAAAAAAACCAAAGTCGTTGTCCAGTTTCTTTAATTAAAGAACATTAGAGAATGATTAATTTCTATGAATCATTTCTTTTGGAAGAATTTGCCTCTTCTGCATTATAGACTCTTGACTGTTTGCATTGGATGTAGGGAATTTGTAGACTGGGTATCAGCCTGATGAGACTTGGCTTTTGTGGGATTTTCGGATGCCGGACAAAAGTTACTCTGTTCATGACCCTAATCATGGAACTCCAGGTTGCTCAAGGCTCTGCCACCTGCATCTTGGGCTTTTCTGTAGTAAGGACAAGGTGTAATCTATATGCTCTAGGAGTTTACCAGCTAGAGGACTATGAAAAAGGGTCAGCTCAAGACTAATTAGAGTTGGAAATAGGCCTGGTAGCCTTGATGGTCTAAACATTAAATCCACCTTCCTGGTTGCTCTCCTTTTTAAAGAAGTGCCTGGGCTTCTGTTTTGTGATAGCGTTGACTTCTGTTCTTTCATCTAGATTTCATTGTGTTTCTCAGGGATAACTTGTGCAGGGTCCCCAAGGCTTTTGAGAGGGCACTTCCTAATGGTTATTATTTGTCTCCAGATTAAGAGAGACTTGGAAACGTCTGAGTGTTTTTCCTTCCTAGAGACTTTCCCACCAGACCTGGTCAGTGCAGTTGAAGGGGGCTGCATCACGCATCAGGGACAGAGTGCTGCCCTCGGCACCTGTGAGGAGCTGTAAAAATAAATCTATATGGGCTTGGTCTTGGGTACATTTAGGGGCTAATCAAGGAGGTAGGATCTTGAGCATTGTTTCAGAGTAGGAGTCGTTTTTTTAGCTCTCTGTTCAAGATGCTGACGTATCAATACATGGCAGCGTGCACAGTGGTGGATGAAGATTAGATGTACAGGAAGCCTCGTAGAAACTCTGGAGAGAAAAGGCAGAAAGTGTGATGGTTAAAAACCTCAGAGAAGGGGATAAAGTGTGGTCTGTTGGAAGGAAAAGCATTTTGACTGCTCAAGTTAGAAGTTTGAGAGGAGAGAAAATGAATAAATAGTTATTGGTAAATGTTCAGAAATGTTGGAGGAAAATCTGACAGGGTTTTTCCTAAAAACTGGAGTAAACCTTAGGGATTTGCATCTCAAACCTTATTCATTTTGGGGTTTGCAGTGAAAAGTGACACAACGAGTGTTTATTTGTCTTGAGGCTGAATAAAAAAGACCTCACGTTGCTCTATCCCAAAAACCTTACAAAGACTTTTCCCCCCCTGTCCATTTCTCCCTTTTTTTATTTATAAGTGAGTTCTCTCCCCATCTTCATTTCATTATTCAGAGGGTCTATGCAGTGCCTGGCTCCACAAAAAGAAATCAGCCATCCTTTAACAATGTTGCTCCACGAAATTAAATTTATATTTTTTTTACTCTGTAAATGCTTCATCTCACTCAGATCTGAATTACGAGGACTAATACCCGCTGTCAAACATGAGTCTTCTGATGGGGTGGATGTGCTGTGCTTTTTTGTCCATGGCCAGAGAGGGGAGTCCTCTGAACCCATCACACTTAGGAACTAGGAAACAGAAGACCGAATGAAAGTTACATATGAGAGAGAGAATATACGAAAGTATGTGCAAGGATGAGATAGGAAGAAAAGTATTTCAGGGAAGCTCAAACCTTATCAGTGGGATCAAAGCTCTAAGCACTTGAAGTACTTTGTAGATATTTACTTAGTAGTTAGTTAAATATTGCTGTGCTTTAAGAAATGATGATACTTTGAGTTTTACAAATGGTTTTCCTAAATGGATTCAAGGTTGATTATTCCTGTCACCAAAGTGTTTTGCTTTAGATAAATCTTTAGCTTCAGCACCTTTTTAAAAAATAAATTTATTTATTTATTTATTTATTTTTGGCTGCGTTGGGTCTTCGTTGCTGCACGTGGGCTTTCTCTAGTTGCAGCGAGAGGGGGCTACTCTTCGTTGCGGTGCACGGGCTTCTCATTGTGGTGGCTTCTCTTGTTGTGGAGCATGGGCTCTAGGCACTCTGGCTTCAGTAGTTGTGGCTCGCGGGCTCTAGAGCACAGGCTCAGTAGTTGTGGCGCGCGGGCTTAGTTGCTCCACGGCCTGTGGGATCTTCCCGGACCAAGGCTCGAATCCGTGTCTCCTGCATTGGCAGGTGGATTCTTAACCACTGCGCCACCAGGGAAGTCCCACCCTCAGCACCTTTTAAGTTCAAATACCTCTAGTATATTTTCTAAATTTTGTTTTGTTTTATAAAACTTGTCTAGATGCCACTTTGAGGAAACAAAGTCAATTCATTACATAAAGTCTATCTGGAAAACTACTTTTTGCTTTGCCGTATTGAGTCTCTATCAACATAAGTAAATCAGTGGCTAATACATAAAAATAGAGGCTTTCCCTTCACCTCCAGAGTCTACATAGCCTGTCACCTCTTTTTCCCTTTAGAAGTGGTAAACTAGTCATGATCGGCAGCTGAAGAATATTTCTGATTGATTTCAGAAGAACATTGGAACTTACTTACCATTAGAATCAAGGGAAAGACATGTTATGTTGTAAAGTGGCCGAGCCAGGTTTCTAAGGCTTCAAAGGTCGGATTATTTATGCAAACATAAGGAGTCTTTAACATTTTAAATTGTACCTGGGCTCTGGTAAGTCCCACTGAGCCATTAATACTTGAGCCTATTTGACACAACTAGAGACAGACAACTTTCTTAGCTTCAGAGACCACCGTGCAAAATAAAACAAACAAAAGCTTTAAGAAGCCAAGAAGTTGAGTCTGAGCTCATCACAGTTTATGCACCCAAGTGAAAATGACTTTGCCTTTTGATGTTTCTATCTACAGCATATCCAGTGGCAGAATTTTCCGTAAAATAGCTCTTCTGCAAACTTAGAAAAATGCAGACTATTTTAAAAGCTTAGAGACTTCCCAGGTGGTGCAGTGGTTAAGAATCCGCCTGCCAATGCAGGGGACATGGGTTCGAGCCCTGGTCCGGGAAGATCCCACATGCCGCGGAGCAACTAAGCCCGTGCGCCACAACTACTGAGCCTGCGTTCTAGAGCCCGTGAGCCACAACTACTGAGCTCGCGTGCCACAACTACTGAAGCCCATGCTCTGCAACGAGAGAAGCCACTGCAGTGAGAAGCCCGTGCACCGCAAAGAAGAGTAGCCCCCGCTACCACAACTAGAGAAAGCCCGCGCGCTGCAACGAAGACCCAGTGCAGCCAAAATAAATAAATTAATTAATTTAAAAAAAGAAAAAAAAGCTTAACGTTAAGTCTGTCCCTTAGTCTAGATTCAGAGTTTTTAGCCTCAAAGATTTGCTTTGATACTGGAAGTATACATTTTCCCTGAAACCACCCTGTTTTAAAAAAAATAATAAAGATCACCACGATGTAACCCATTCCTAAGGATGCTGTTGAGTTGCAAACTGGATGTTACTGTGATTCTTTAGCTCTGGGAACAAGAGGTGAAGGACACCCTTTCCCTACGTGTTGGTTGGAAATTTCAAAATAAAAAGTGAGAGTAAAAGGAAGAGTTAATAACATAATCCATATGTTTCTCCATGAGGGGAAAAAAAAAAGATTAAGGAGAAACTATTAGATCTTAGCTGTGACCAGTCTTTATATGGGAAAAGATTAATTCGAGTGGACTAACTATATCTAAAATTAGAACTGTGGGAAAAGGATTATATGCAACAAAATGCAAAAGATTAATGTGGAAGCATGAGGCCTAAGGATTAGATACATTTAAAATATTAATCTACATTAGACATATTCACACAGTTCCATGTTATCAATAAGGACATAGAGAAACAAGAATATCAGTTTAGTCAAAGGTTTCATTAATTACTCTTTGGTTAATAACTAGTTTTATAAGACATCATCTAGCTTGAATGTGCTGCTTTTTGTATCACGTATCGGTAGTAACCTGTAATTTCCGCCTACTCCTTACTCATTCGGAGAGGCACTTAGATTCACAGGGCAGGCGTCACACTTTGGTTAGCTTTTAACCTTAGAAGACAAACTGGATTGTGATTGGAAGTCTTTTTCTCCAGCCCACAGTAATTATTAATTTGCTTCTCTGGTAGAGCTAATAGCAATGGACTAAATGGTGAGGTTTAGAGATGTTTGACCACAGAAGGGTGCCTGTCTTGAAATGCATAAATACTGTGTGTCCCCAAGTCCGTTTAGGGGAAAGTATTGAGGAAGTCTGTAATGGCTGTGCCCTAAATGAACTGACACAGTTCATACCCAAGTGTGGATTGTGAGGTGTGAGGAAGGTGAGAAAAGTGTATCCGTTGAATTAGTTGAATTAAATTGATTTCTATAGATGATAAGACTTTAATGGCTGAAGGTAGGTTCTTTTCATGTCGTCTGAAATGAGTAGACAAATGTGTACAATTCCATCTCAAGCATATCTGTTAAAAATTGTTCATTTTACAGTAACATCTTTTCCAATGGTTTCTAGAATGGGTTATGTAGTGAAAAGCTGAGTAGGTTTTCCTATCACATGAGCTTGTAGCTGAGGACAAGACCTTGAGGTTGACCTTCTCAGGGTGAATTCTGCAAGCCCTCTTATACCACCCTGAACTTTTGCCTTGAATTCTGTGGGAAATGCTGTCATATAGACTTCGACTTTAGAATGTCTGTGGAAGCTGCCTTTAACAGAAGCTGCTTCTAGCTGCCATTCCTCTAGCGAACAAGCCGACACTCATTTCCAAATCCCTTGTCAAAAAATAATTTGGTTGGTTTGGATGACTGCATTTAGAACGTAGGCCCCTGTGCCCCTCCCCTGTGCCATCAGAGGCCTTGGCAGGAGGGATAGAATCGAGTCCACCTGGATCGCTTGATCAGAAGTGGCTCTTGTGTATGTTATTTTTGCAGTTGGAGAGAGTGTTCTGCTCTCTTCCGCTGCTGCAGCTTGTTCAATTCCAGTGGGCTGCGATATAAATATTGACCAGAGGAGCAAATTAGGGCTGTCCAAAATATTTTCAACATTATGTATGTCTGTCTTGTTAGGAACTCATATTTTTTCACACTGGAGTATAGAAGCCCTACAAAGATAGTCAAGGTTAAGGTTATGGTTCTACTACCAGATCCTTACACGAAAATATATTTTATATATTTATATATATATATATTTATATTTATATATATATATAATTATTTTTCTTACTAACTAATAATACTTGTATGGTACTTACTCCGTACCAGACACTGTATTAAGATTTTACACTTACTAGTTCATTTAATCTTCAAAGCAACCAATGAAGTATGGGTATTTACACATGAAGAAGCTGAGGCACAAAGAGGCTAAGAGACTTGACCAAGGTCAGGCAACTAGTAAGGGTAGAGCTGTGGTTTGAACTCAGGCAGGCGGCTTCTAGAGTCCGTGCTCATAACTATTATTTTTTAAAAGACCGAACACAGGTTTTTTTTTCTTCTTCTTTTTTTTTTTTCCCCACAGGAAAAACCCGTATTTATTTTGCCTTATGGTTTGTAGATGGTGTCAGACAGAAAATCTTTTGTGGCAAATGTCTAGCTATAGACTCTGAAGAAACGCCTGCTGTGGATGTCATGATTCTTATTTTAGATCATTATAAAAAAATGAATTTAGTGTGTTCTTTTAGGGTTTGACTTCTTTTGTATATTTGCATATATTACTGGGTGTGTTTATCTCAGAGAAGCCTTAAAAACATGTACACAGAAAATGCTCAGAGAGTTACCAGATAAAATGATCCTCTTTAATCTGAACTGTGGACCTCTCCCATTGTCTGATATATTTAGAGAACATGTTTGGCTCCTTGGATGATCTCAGGCTTTTGTAATTTTATTAAGGATATAGCTGTTATTTAGAAACTTTTAATTTGTATTTTAATGAAACCTGAGAAGGTGACATCAGATTAGATCAATTTCTCTGTTCTCTACTTATTATTTTAACGTGTTTCATGAATTAAAAAAAAAACTATATCTTTCAAAGGATTTCTGATTTGCAGTACCTTGCTTTGTCACTGATGGATCATATGAAATTTTCTTAAGGAAATAAGTATTCTATAAATCATACTTTTAAAATTTTATGTTTAGGATATGATTAAAAACATAAAGTTGCATTCAAATTTAACTTTATTTTTCGAGATTGGATTTTTATGTGGTCACCAGCCCTAAGTTAAAAGTGTAATTATAGAGGTTCCCTTTTTTGGAAACACCTTTTAAAAGTCTTATTTGAGAGACAATAACGAGTGTTTAAGAAAACACGAGGGAAGTATTTGGATCAATATAATTAGGATCCCCAAACATTTACTTTGGGATTATAGTAAAAAAAGATATAAGATAATGGCCTTCCCTATAATTAGGATTTTATTTGTATTAAGACCCTAAAAATCACCACAAATCACACTAAAGATAAAAGAGGAGACAACAACAAGGTCCTATTGTATAGCACAGGGAACTATATTCAATATCCTGTAATAAACCATAGTGGAAAAGAATATGAAAAAGAACATACGTATGTATAACTGAAGCACTTTGCTGAATCACTGGCATTGTAAATCTGTAAATCAACTATAAATAAAAAAAAAAAAAAAGAGAGAGAGAAGTAAGCCTGCATTTTGAGAACAAAAAGTAGAACTATTTTGTTCTGCTGAGGAAGAGGAAAGACAGTCCCAGCAGGCACTAGGCCTGTTTTGTGAGTAGAGAGATTCCAGCGCGAGTTGAGGTGCCTCGGTTGTTAGCGATTGCAGTCTGAGCGCTGATACTGCAGAGGTGGTCTCAGGAGCCGGGCTCTGTATCTGTGGGTGAGGTGCCCCATGCTTTTTAAAAGTCTCATCTACCAGGGGAGATGTAAATCCAAAGTGCTAATCCTTTGTCATCAATAACAATCCCATGACACTGCTTTACAAGATAAGTGTTACTGATTCAATTTGGTTGGCTGTGTTGAGCTTCCTGAAAATCTGCTGCACTTTCAGTTGACTAAAGCATGATTCCCTTCCTGCCCTGTAGGGTATTAACCAGCTCTCACGGTGGGTCTGGAAGTGGCCTAAGCCGTGGTGGATGGAAGGGAATAGCAACTTTGGAAGCAGGGGTTTGGCGCCCGCGGTGAGAGTGGCAGTTTCTAAGTGACTTTCTGAAGGAATTGAATCCTTCAAGGCATCCAAAAGGCAGCTGGCTCCACGTGACTTGTGTTTTGTTTCTTTGTCAGCCTCCCCGTCCTTGTACTGAAGTAGAATAGACACCCTCTTGATTTCCGAAGGCCGGCAATAGCCTTGAACACGCCAGCGCAATGTTCTGTGTGTAAGTGTCTTTCCTAGAAACACTTACGGGCCAATGATGGGTAAGGAGCTCCCTGAATCTTAAAGTACAAAAGGGCCCATTCTCTGGGGACCCTGGATATAGGATGGAGTTGTTTGGAACACATGAAAAAAAGTAAACATTAAGACTATAGGAATACAGTATGACTTAAGTTGAACCCGGATGTTCAGAACGTGTGGTGACGGTAATACGGCTTTTTACCATATATAAAAGAGTATCAGTAAACAAGTTAACTGAGTAAATAAAACAAAAATTGGGGAGGGTATTTAACCCATTAAATAAAACAAACTGCTTTTATTTAGAATCGTCTATTTTTTTAAACAGGGGAAACAGTAATTACAAATAAAATCACCAAAGTGAGGATCTTAAGGGACATGTATTTAGCACATATTCGTAGTCTCTAACATTGTATCTATTTTGAAGTAATTCCTAACTTTTTATTAGTCCATACCATCTTAACATCTGTTAGTGTGAATTAATACATTTTTTCTCTATGTAAATTGATATCTGCGTTTCTAGTGACTTTGTGATTTTGGTGGGAAGCCTTCTATAGTAAGCCCTAAATTTAAAAAGGATGATTTTTGCATTATAGGAAAGAGTCTTAATTTCTCGAAGTCTCTGCCTTAGTATTCATTTAATGGCAAGATTTTTGCATGTAAATGTTTGGTTATTTGTATTCAGTTTTTCATTTCAGTTGCATAAATTAAGTGCGCTTACATTGTGCTCTTCGTGCATAGTTTCCGATTCCAAATCAAGGAATATATACTATGTGTCTGGGGTCATCAAGAAACGAATTTAGGAAACTGTTCTTAAATCTCCCTCTTGCTTCTGAATATCCCCGTAGTCCTAGGTTCTGCCTGAAGAGACTGATTGCTTCCCATATTTATCCTGGTGTTGATCTTTTGTGCTCATTGATTTGTGTTATTATGGATGTAAACATTTTTGTATTACTGTTCATGCCCAAGTAAAAATTATGAGATCGTTTATAGGTTTGCATACTTTACCTTTGAATTGTTCTTGAGGGCATTTCTTTTCTGACCATAGTTTTATTTGAAAAGTGAAAATTTAGAGTGAAAGCACTTGTGTTAATTAAGAGTGAACCCTTGAGTTTCAGGAAGAGGAAGAATTTGTGCTTTAAGACTTAAAAATAAAATGTATTGTTGTGGGCCATGTATAACTCAAAACTAGTGCTAACTCATGTGGAAATCTTTGTGGAGTAAAATCTTTGGATAGAAAGGTAATGAACTGAAAACAAATTATTTTACATGTCTATATAGGACAAATGTTTAACAAAATTCAGCAGCACAATTAGTACATTGCAGTGAAATGAGGCTTCATGAGTCTTGTCTTGTGGAATGTTATGGCTTCATAAGTCTTGTCCTGTGGAATGTTACGGAATGTTAGGATACAAGTTTGGGGTTTCTTAATTTAAACAGGGCAACTTGTTTATGAGTTGTATGAAGTAACAGTATATTTTCCCTGTTAAAAATCTAGTGTAAAAGATTGAGACAGTTGAACATTTTAACACTAACTGAATATTTGATGATATTAAGGAATTATTATTGAGTACTTTTTAGACTTGTTAAGGGTATTATGACTATGCTTTTGAAAAAAGAGGCAATAACATTTAAAGGTACATTCTGAAATATTTACAGATACGATACGATGACTGGGATTTGCTTTAATATATATGGAAGGGAAACTAGGTGTCACAGTCTGTTTGAGCTGCTATAACAAATTACCACAGACTAGGTGACTTATAAACAGTAGGAACTTATTGCTCAAAGTTTTGGAACCTGGAAGTTTGAAATCGGGCTCCCAGCATGGTCTAGTAAGGGTCCTCTTCTGGGTTGCAGACTTCTTCTTATACCCTCAAGTGGCAGAAAGGGCTAGGGAATCTCTCTGGACCCTCTTTGATAAGGCACTGATCCCATACATGAGGGCTTCACCCACATGACATAAGCATCTCCTAAAGGTCCCACCAACTAATACCATCACTTCTGGGGGTTAGGCTTTCAAAATATGAATTTTGAGGGGGGACACAAACATTCAGACCAGAGCATTGGGTATGAGGAATAGATGAAACGGGAGAGGCCAAGGGTTGAAGCTGGACAGTGGGATTCATTACATTATTCTGACTGTGTTTGTATGTTTGAAATTTTTGATAATAAAAAGTTTAAAAAATGGAAAAAGGCACACACATACACAGAACTTATGCAGTAGAAATACACTGATATTTTGTCAAAGGTAACTAAGGAGGGTTTCAAGGGAAAGAGGTGCCTAAAAATATCAGCAGTTTGATTATGTTGCAATTATATACAACTACATATATACAACTACAGATACATGATTTTAAAACGCAATAATATTGTACTTTTATTTTAATTAAGATAAAGCTTAAAAAAGAAAAGAACATTTGCGGTTTTGGCAACAGTCTTTAATTCAGCAAACATTTTTTTAAAGCCCCACTGTACCAGGTACTGTAGAGGTTGCTGGAAATTCAAAGAAGAACATGGATATGGGCCTTGTACTAATGTAGTTGGTAAGAATTTTACATGTCATTCCCCAGTATAACGTGATAAGGGCTCTAATAGACTTATAAAAAAAACTATTATAGGAACAACAAAGGTTGGAATGATTTAAATCTGCTTTTGTAGGTCAAGGAGAGCAGGTAAGGAGCATGTCAGGCAAGACTGTGCAGGGAGCTGGCCTCTGATCTGGGCCTTAAGGGGGATGAGTAGGGTTTTTCTAGGCAGAGAAGATGGGAAAGCTTTTGCAGGCATAGAAAGCAGCACAATCAATAGCACGGAGCTGTGAGAATGAATTCAGCCAATGGTAATAGGCTCAGTGAACATGAAGTACCAGGTAAAATGGGGTGAGTGCAGTGGAGGAGAAGGCAGATACGTGAACATGAAAGTCAGATCCAAAATGTGAGGTCTCCCCACAGCCTGAAGAGTAGCATCCCTTAGACCTGTTAGCCTGAATTTCCAGGTCCAGTTTCAAGCTGTACCTATGACTTTGGATAGGATTTGTCACCCGAGTTTGATCAAGGGGTTCTAGGTGCCTAGCTGCGGTGTCACTTCACTTGGGGAGACAGACTGCCATCTGTGTACAGATGAAGTTGGCTAACAAACAGCCAACAAGACTCTCCACTGCTCTGCCAGACAGGTTGCTCTCATGCGTTTGTGGGAGCTCCGGTTGCTTTCCTACTTTATGCTGAAAGATACTGGTGGGGTTTGAAGCCCAAGTCGTAGATGTACTGTTTCCTGGAGTAGATCCTAGAGGCTCCGACTCTGTCAGACCAGAGGAGGGATGTCTGACCAGCCTCCTTGAAGAATTATTCTCCTACTGCTAGACCTTAGGGTCCGCAGCAAGAAGCTGAAATTGCTTCTGAGCAGAGGTGGATTTTTACCATGAAGTGAATGAAACTTAAGTTTCAGGTCCCGTCCCTTGCCCCGCCCTTCACAGAGTTCTGGGAGAAATTTTCATATAGGCATGCTTTATTTTATATTAGTAATTTCACTACTTTTATAGCTACTTTATTTATTTATTTATTTATTTTTGGCTGTGTTGGGTCTTCGTTTCTGTGCGAGGGCTTTCTCTAGTTGTGGCAAGCGGGGGCCACTCTTCATCGCGGTGCGCGGGCCTCTCACTATTGCGGCCCCTCCCGTTGCGGGGCACAGGCTCCAGACGCGCAGGCTCAGTAGTTGTGGCTCAGGGGCCCAGCTGCTCCGCGGCATGTGGGATCTTCCCAGACCAGGGCTCGAACCTGTGTCCCCTGCATTAGCAGGCAGATTCTCAACCACTGCGCCACCAGGGAAGCCCCTAATTTCACTATTAAAGAGTTAAATATTGCAGGCTTCAGGCCCCACAAAGCCTGAAACAGCTCTTGCTCCTGAGCATCTTGTAGAAGCTTCTCTGTTTTACTTTTCCTTTCTGAAAAGAACAGATCACAGTATCTTCCCCCTCACAAATCAGTCAGAGATTACTAAGCAATTGTATGTAAAATGGAACCAGAAGCTATTTTCTGAGCAAGTGAAATGTGATAATTAATTTGGTACTAATGGGAGAAGGGAAGGGTCTCCTCCTTGTAGGCTCCCTGGGTAGGTGCTACTGGTCCAGCAAAGAATCTTTGCTGAGTTTGGCCCTGCCCAGGGCAGACTACATACATGCTGTGCCTTGTGTCCACTGTCCTGCACTGATCTCTGTGTTCTCACTTTTCTCCTCTCTGACCTACAGCTGCCCCATGGCTTTCATAGCCCAGCTGTGTATAGCCAGGTGCAAAGCCAGTTCTGATATCGCTGGCAATGAGGACATGAAAAAGGTGCACAAGGCTACTATCTCTAGATGGACCCGCGATACTTCCATGACCAGAGATGTTTCTGTTCTATATTGAACAGACTAACCTTCATTTTTACATTGCTCCTTTTAACGTATTTGCATTATAGTCTTAGAAACCATCAAGTCAACATAGTACCTTTAAAAATACGGAGCATGACTCAGAGAAAAGGCCATTTCCTGGGCTGGGGTAGGGAAAGTACAGCGTGGACCTGGAACATCTTGTTGAGTCAGAAAGAAGTGGGGAATGGTCAGAGAATCAAAAGAGTCGAACAGCCTGCTTGAGGGGCTCCCACTGGTCAAATTGGGAGGAAATGAACGTCAAAATAAATATGGCAATGAGTTATAACTAACTGAGTAAAATAAGAATCCCTAAGTCCATACTGATACAGGAATTGAGTAAATAAATAGAGTGGGGAGAGAGAGAGTAAAACCCTTACTTAGAAGGCCAACCACTAAATACAAAAGGAAGGATGGAGTTGCAAAATGGCCCATGTATGGTAAGGCTAGTAGGTGGAAGTTTGATGAGGAACAGGATATTTACATAGTCTCAGAGTATCTCCCCACAAATTGCTTGTTAATTACAAAGACAAATAGAGTAACTTTATAGTAGAGAAACCTAGGGGATACCACTTTAACCAAATGATCCAAGTTAACATTGACAATATAGAGACAAACCAACATCTTGTGCTTCTTGGTATGATGCACTGAGGATACACTGTGTTATTCTAAAAAAGAATTACCTGAATCTAATCATGGGGAAACATCAGACATACCCATTCCATTCTGTAAAGGAATGGGCCTGTAATCTTCAAAAACGTCAAGATCAAGAAGACAAAGGACTGCTGAGGAGGGCAAGGGCAGGGACCACAGGAATGGACAGGTTGGAAAGGGGAGAACAAATACTTCTACTCTTTGGGTTGGTGGTGGGAGCTACTGGCTTGCTCAAGAACAGGTTTCTGAACCAGTTTTCAGACTTCGCTCTTCAGATGAGGTGGTGTGGGAGGGAAGGTCCTTTAAATGAGGATTACAAAAGGCATCAGAGAAGAAAGGTTTACAAGTTGGATCTCCTCCCACAGTTGGGGGTAACAGATAGGAAATTCTTTGCTGATGGTGACTTGAGTTTACAGGCTCTACTCTGTCAATACCTTTATATTTATCTGGCTCTCGTTATCTAAATGATGTTTTTCAAATTCCACCATAAGGAGGAGGGGACAAAGCTAGGATGACTAAGTGAAATCCACAGACGATTATATAAAAATGTTTCATCCTTTCAGCCACTGTGAAGCTGGGGAGATCCTGGCCGGGAGAAGGACTCAGATCTCGTTGTCCTCCCAGCCCTAAGACCCTCCCCCGAAGTCCCTCAATAAAATGGCTTGATCCCCTCCCCACCCCCCTAACCTCCCCCCCCCCGCCCCGAAAAAAAAGTTCCATCCAAGTGTTTTAAGTTGGCTGCTTTGATTGGAATGTTCTGGTCATGGGTTGGCTGTTTTGACTAGAGATTTAGTCAACGCCCCAGTGTTTGCTAACATTTGTATCTGTGGTGTCCTATGGAAAATTACACAAACTATTGAATTTTTCCATTAGGAGGCTCAGCCTCAGTTTCCTCTCAGACCATCTTTTTCTGGCCTCCAATGAGGACTGCTAATGAACAGCAATGTAGCCAAAGGACGCTCAAGGGAAGTTAAGAAGGCCTGTGTCGCAGAGGCCTTTGGCTAGTCAGTTTTCCCATGTTTGTTGTATAATTTTCATAATGCCATGTTTAATACATAGTGTAAGTTATGTTAGTTCATAAGTATAATGTTTTGACAGCTGGTTAAATGTTTTATGGCTGTGGTTTTTAGGATTTAGCCTAAATAAAACATTTCAGGCTCATTCTGACAGTTGTACAATACTAATCTAAGAATTAATTTTTTATACTTAAACATCACATTACTTTCGTCCTTTTGTGGATTGGTATCTGTTCCATCATTTGAAATTGCTTATTTTGTCTTAATGGGAGTATTTTTTGTTAACCAGGAAGCTAGGTACTGCTTCATATAACTTTTTTTTGGAGTTAATGAGTAGTTGATGGGCATGATTTTATTTCTGTGAAAATGACTGAAGTTAAAGAAGGGTGGAGCAGTCTTACCAAGAGCTGAGCGCCTGCATCTGGGGATTAGCTTTCTCTGCCCTTTTGTCCATTTTTTGCTCTTCGTAGTTTGCTTTTCAAGTCCATGTGACTTTTGACTTTGTCTTTCAGTTTAACGACTCTTTCCTGTAAGTGCTTTTCTTCACAAGGTTTTTCCACAAAAGTGTTTGCTGGTCGAAGTTCACTTTTTAATACTGTAAGAATGAGACTTTTCTTAAAGACACTGTTGTACCCACCACTAAGAATGTGCAGTGCTGACTTCAAAAATCGGACAGTCACACATTCATTTTTATTATTGGAGTGTGAAGGAGAGGGGTTGAAGAGTACCGGAAAAAACGACTGTAGGAGAAGGATCCAGACTGAAGGCCTCTGCTTCTTCCTCATTTCCACCCTTGTGAGCTGTTCGCTGTTGCCATGACTGCCACGTACTGTAGGGGGATGGTGATACCTGTGTAAGGGTTGCAATGGTAGTAATGAAATGCCTTTAGCATAGGCCGAAATTGGGGATTTTTACTAATTTCCTTACTCAGATTTTTAAACATCTTAAGATGGTATCCAACGAACTCGACCTGTTTCTGTATCCCTCTCGCTGGCTGGTGCCTTCTTCCGCTGCAAAGGGACAGTTCACACACGGTCAGCTACGTTTATACCAGTCACAGCCTTCCCTTTCTCCCACCACACCCCCCTTCCCACTTAAGGTTTCTTTTAGTTTTTGCAAAGCAGCCATGTGAGAGGAATAAAATAATTTTGAAGAGCATTATATGGTGGGAATTTTGACAATGAGTGGAAGATGGTAATTACTCTCTTCCATTAGACTCAGTGGCTTTGGACAGATAAGCTGTATTGAAACGTGTGACCAGGGCATGGGATCATGGATTGTCTTTCACTGTTGTCATGGCAACAGTGATGCAGGTGGCCTATAACTGCCGCGCTGTCAGATCTTATACATCAAACTGGTGCTAAGTGAAAATATGTTAGAGGCATTGGGGAAAAAATTGCCAGCAGTGTTTATAGGATCAGCTGGAGAAAAGTGAGCCGAGTTGAAGATTTCCGTTAAAAGCTCTAGGTGGTTCTGAAGAAATCAGAGTTTTTACTTTTTATTAATAAGAGGAAAGTGAACTCTCAAAAGAAAAAATTTGTTTTCTGGATGTTGCACTGCTGTCTGCATGCACATAATTAACACAATGCCTTTCTTCTTCCCCCTTGAGCTAATGTGATAATGTAGTGGCTTCAGAAGAGGAGGAGACACCGTGTGGTCTAGAAGCTTTGCTGGGGGGGCTGGGGAACCAGTTGTGCACACTGCAAGAGGTCTGCGTCCTTCTTTTTCCGGAGAGCTTCACTGAATTTTTGTTAGTAAGAAGTCATTATTGTGGAATTCTAATACAGCGCTTTAAGTATTCTGTAGAGTGTAGTGTTAGACTCAGTCATGCATACTGGACTAAATCTGTTTGAATGTAGGAGGGTACATTCAAATGTGGAGAGATTCCTCTTTGTCAAGCACTGTTACCACACCTATTTTTTCCTCTTTTTTTTTTTCTTCTTCTCTCTTCATCTCTTCTGTTCTCAGTGTTGTCTGTCTTTCCTTAAACATTTATAAATGCTTTGAACTGAAACCCTCAAATGCTAAGCAACAATGAATATAACTTGGGTGTGTGTGTGTGTGTGTAAGTGTGTGGTGCCTTGTCTCAAGAAGTTGAAACTAGCTTTGTAGATCTCATTTAATAATGCTGTCTTGGTAAATAGGAAGAAGAAAATCATGTATGTTTCCATTTCCATGTTATATTTGAGGAAAAAGAGGTCCTGTGGAGTTTAAAAAGAAGTATTCCTGGGTGGGTCAGTCTGTTCATTGGTGAGTCAGGCATAACAGACGAGGCAGTCGATCATTCCTGATGGGCCCCTGAGTTAGACAGTGTGGCCCCAGCTTCTGACATTTTATTTGAAATATCCTCTCTGGTATATTCTTCAGTATTGAAATCTAAGTCAACAAGAGTAGGTAGAATTACCTTTGTATGCCATTGGCATATAACTAATCAGTCAGAGTACTAGGGATTCGGTTTAATCCACACACATGTATTGGACATGTACTTAATAGTAGGTATTTTGCTTGTACTGGGCTTCAGAAGGAAGTAGCTCTAACATTTGTCGAGGGCCTACTATGTGCAAAGTAATTAAATTATTTAATTCTCACAGTATTCTTAAAAAGTTGATATGTCATTATCATTTTGCAGAAAAGAGCCTTGGCAAAATCAAGATTGAAATGTCTGACTCCAGACTGCATGTATTTTTTTCCTTATCATGTGGTTTCAAGAGATGTGCTTTGCCTTCAAGGAGCTCATGGTTTCACTGGAGATGCAGGGAAACATTTAGTAATTACAATACAGATTGTTAAGTGCTATAACAGACATATGTACCGAGGAGTACAGAGCAGGGGGCATCTAACTCCCAAGAGGAGTTCATGCTGTAGCTGGTTATTACAGGAAGAGTAAATCATTTGAAGGTAGATGAAGAGAAAAGGGAATTCCAGGCTAAGAGGACATCATGAGTAAAGACACAAAAGAATGAGACCATGACATATTCTGGAATGGCAAGTGTGTGTGTGTGTGTGTGTGTGTGTGTGTGTGTGTGTGTGTACTCATGTGTGTTGAGTTAGTTAGTTGACGGATGGGTGCGGGGGAAAGGTGTATAAAGTGATTCTCTAGAGTTAGCATAGTATATATACGTGTGTGTGTGTGTGTGTGTGTGTGTGTGTGTGTGTCGTGGGGTCCAAAGATTGTGGTTGCTGTTTTAAGTCTTTACAAGCTGGTGGTTGTTGACTTGCATGATAGTTCCCTCTAGATTTTGTTTAATTTCTATTTTTCCCTCTGTGCCTTCTCTTTTTTCAGAGTATTTTTTGCTTACCCCACTTTTTTTTCCCCATCATTCTGGTTGAGAGCGCTCTTGTTTCCCTAAAGAAACCTAAATAGAAGGAGCTAGTAGGCAGAAGAAGTAAACAGTCTGGTCAGCCATCAGTCCAGACAAATAATTTAAATAATTAAGATGAGGAAGATTTGTACATTCAAAGGGCTCAATGGTGATGGTTCTTCAGCTTTAAGCCCCAAGTAGCTGATTGAAAACTAGACTCAGATTTAGTCTCTGTACTAACTGCTGGCCAATATATTTTCATCATGTAGTTTATATACATAATGGAGATTTTAGTCCTCCATTCAATAATGGTCATAAATTCTCTGCTTTTTGTGTTCTTGTTTTCATAAAGGCACTGCTCCTTTTAAACCTAACTCCTTGATTAATAGATTTCATTCTGAAATTAATCTCATGATTTTGTTAAGCCTTGTCTGTTTTGTTTTTTTATTTTTTCATTTTTTTAATTAAAAAAATTTTTATATGCGTGGCTTGCAGGATCTTAGTTCCCCAACTGGGGATTGAACCCACGCCCTCGGCAGTGAAAGCATGGAGTCCTAACCACTAGACCACCAGGGAATTCCCAAAGCCTTGTCTATTTTAGATCAAAAGAGAAAAATAATGAATTTTTCTCAAGTTGTGATTGTCAGTGATTTCCAAGCAGTCCAGGCAATTATGATACCAATGATTAAGAAAAAGGTGAACATTAAAGCCATAAAAAGCGATGGAATTTGAGTGTTGGTGTACATCAGTCTCCATGCCACACTAAACTAGTTTGTTAATATAAGATTTCAAATCCTGCTACTTTAGAGGTATTTGGGAATACTGATTTTTTTTTTGGTTTTGTTCAAAGAAACCAGAGTCTAAGGTCCCAGTCACATGAGGAAGATTCTTCTTGACTTCTACAGCTCACTCATCTGTGGGGCATGCACACGAATATATACTTCTGTTGGATTGGTATGCCTAAGACTCATGCATATGGCAGTTTAACAGCGTGTTATGTAAGGATATTTACTCCCAGCGCTATAAATCCATTGACCAGAGCTGAGACTTATGATAGTCAGGAGCAATTGGAAGGAAAAGAATTTTCTTGTGATACCCAGGGCTGAATAGAAGGATTAGTCAGTCCACCCTTGCCTCCAAGCAGGGAATGTCTAATCAAAGAGGGAGATTTTTGGAAACAACAGGAAATGGAAAATTAATTTAAGCCTCCTGTCCCTCAGTCTTTTCACGTGTCTCTAGAGTGGTTCTTTTTTTTTTTTTTTTTTTCCTAAGAAAAGTGAGTTTTTACAAAGAAATATCCTGAACTATTGATGCCAAATGATTCGTTCATTTTAGAATGACTGTTCCTAGTGGTATAGCATAATGCAGAGTGATGGGATTAGGAGCATTGAGGTGGAAAAACCATGCTAGCTCATTTAAAATCTTTATGAATTTGGAATCATATTCAGTTATAATTTCTTCAAGGACAGAAATGTTTCCCTAGTTATTCCTTTGGGTGTTTGCACATCAGGATCTCAGGATTTCAGCATCAGTGGGCCAGTATCTCCATCACTCGACTGGTATGTCATGGATATATTGAACAGACTGTGGAAGAGGGTGTCATTTTTTTTCCTCCATGTTCCTCACAAACAGCTTCTTAGAGTTACATGCTCACTTATTAATTTGTCAATTAAGCTATTTAAACAGGCAACTGTTTGTTATACTTTATCAATACTAGGCTTCGTAAACAAGAAAAACAGATGTGCTCTAACTTGAAGATGCCCTGTTTTGTGAGACAGAGGCTGGGCTGACCTCTTGGGTCTTTTCATGTTTCATTCCTGTTATTCATTGCACAAAGTCCTAAGAGGTTCTGTAGGGATCCTTGACATTAAACTGTACCTAAGTTAGCTCTGAAAAAGTAGAACAGGAGCTGTAGACTTGATGAGAATTTGAAATGGAGTGTCAGGCTAAGACCATGATAATCTAGTTTCACATGAAACCTCTGGATCCACCACTGGTTAAATCTAGTGTCATGATTACTTTGATCACTATTTTAAAGGGCTTTTTCTCTAGTTATGAATAAAATGCTTTATCCGAAAATATGAAGTACCCAAAAAAGGACTTTATCGTACACAACGTCTTTTTTTTTCTTTCTTTTTGGCCGCACGGCTTGCGGTATCTTAGTTCCCTGACCAGGGTTTGACCAGGGTTCCCCGGCAGTGAAAGCACGAGTCCTCACCACTGGACCGCCTGAGAATTCCACACAGCGACTTTTTTTGTGATAGGACACAAGGCCTAAGGAAGTTCCATGCTGGTGGTGGTGGCTTTGAAGAGAGTGGAAAGCTTTCTGTGGTCAGCCAAGTCAAGGAGCTTCAGGACAAGGATCCTGGGATGTATTCCTGCTAAGCAGAGGATCCCAGTAAAAATAATAGGATTATCTTTTACTCCTTACAGAAGCACTCTGGACTCTCTACACCCATTCAGGAAGTTTAGAGAGAAAAGCTGAGAGGGTGTTGAATTAATATCTCAGATGAAGGGCAGTGCCGCTATTAGACTATTAAAATATACACATGACATATATATGTAACTTAAAATCCCTTTGGCTGGTAAAAAAATGTTTTATAATGGTGCCTTAATTCTTTTTTTAAAAAATTTATTTTATTGAAGTATAGTTGATTTACAGCATTGTGTTAGTTTCTGGTGTACAGCAAAGTGATTCATTTATACACACACATACATATATATTCTTTTGCATATTCTTTTCCATTATGGTTTATTATAGGATATTGAATATAGTTCCCTGTGCTATACAGTAGGACCTTGTTGTCTATCCATTCTATATATAATAGTTTGCATCTGCTAATCTCAAACTCCCAATCCCCCACTCCCCTTTATCGTGATGCCTTAATTCTTTTATTTAAGATGTGGTATTACTGGTTTTTAGTACCAAATGAGCATCTCTGCTCGGGAACAGAGGTTACTGATATGATGTGTACAACAGTACATATTGTATCTTTACTGGGAGAAAAATAGTGGAGAAATATTATTGTTTGAGTCATTTCCTGACCCATGGGCTGGGTTGCTCTATAAACCAAAATTTGGTCTCTGCCGTGATGAAGCTGACAATGTCACTTGGATGTCAGTGTGCTAGTAGCCAACAAGACTGAAGATGAGGTGGAATTTTTACCTTACTAGCCATTCCTGGGGTTAGCTGGTAAGGCTGGACCATCTTGCAGAGCCCAGGAAAGCGGTATCCTGAGGACAGGTAAATGGTCAACACAGATGTCATCTCGTTTAAAGTTACATCAGTCCTGCTGTGCCTCATACTTGTTATAGAATGATTCACACAGAAGAACCATTTTGATTTTTCATATCTTTTTAAAACAATATTTTTAGCATGTCTTTATGCTTTATATAAAGCTGTATCTCCAATAGGCCGGTTTAATTTTTTATGAAACCAGTTTCAGTTGAAAGGCTTCCTAATGCACAAAAGAACCTCAGCTGTCCCTCAGAACCAAAACAAACACATGCATAAACAACAACAATAAAAGAGTTTCAATTAAGATTTTCAGAACACAAATACCCATTTAAATGTACCTAATTCTCTGCTAGCAACCACTTTAAATTATTGTTCTTTTTAAAGGAAAATCCAATATAGTTGAAAGCCTGTGCTTTTATAAATATAAGATGCTTCCTTGCATTATCTGAGAGAAGGAGAAAAGCATGTCTGGCTTTTTCGAATTTAACATATTCTAGCTAATCAGAAAATCTTTATTAATTACATTTATGAGCTCTATAGCACTGGAAGAGGGTCTTTGAAATTTTTTTGGTTACAAAAAACATGATGAAAAAAGTTAAACTGTATATTATCTTGTAATTTTGGAAAAAGCACATTATTGGGTCATATCAGTCCAATGGCTTTTAGTAGGAGAACAAGCATTGGTCCCTAAGACCTTCCTCACCATCTGAGAGGATGAGGGAATTTGCTACTGTTAAAACAAAGCCAGCAACATGGGGGCGCGAGGAGACACTTGGCCACGGAAGAATAAGTTTGGGTGTGAGCTGCATTTCCTGTTTTGCAAAGAGTCAGTTTTTCTGGATTTTCGGCATTTCGACTTCTTTTCTCTCTTTATGGCCATACTCTGGCTGTCATTCCCTTAACTGTGTAACGGGCCATTTTCATTCCGGACACAGAATGAGGCGTTGGTGGGATGGCAAAGCAGCAAAGACAGCAATTGGGTGGATCATAGGAAGGGAGCCAGTAGGTATACCTCGGCTCCACAACTGACTAGCTTTGTGTTTTGGGGAGGTGTTATGGACTCAGTTATGTCCCCCCGCAAATTCATAGGTTGAAGCCCTAACCCCCAATGTGATTGTATTTGGAGATAGTGCCTTTAGGGAGATAATTAAAGTTAAATGAGGTTAAAGGGTGGGGCCCCTAATTCAGTATAAATGGTGTCCTTGTAAGAAGAGCGAGACACCAGGAGTGACTGTATACAGTGAAAAGACCACGTGAGGACACAGTGAGAGGGCAGCTGCCTGCAAGCCAAGGAGAGAGGCCTCTGGAGAAACCAAACCTGCCAGCACCTTGATCTGGGACCTCCAGCCTCCAGAGCTAGGAGAAAATAAATTTCTGTCGCTTAAGCTACTCAGTCTGGTATTTTGTTATGGCAGCAATAGAAACTAATACAGGAGAGTTACAAAATCTCTAGGCTTCAATTTCCCCATCTAAATTTAAGATGGAGTCAGAAATCATTCTTATGTTACAGGGTTTTGGTATGAGAATAAATGATACAGTGCCTCGGGGGTGCCATCTCATATATGGAGGGAGTGATTCCCACAAGCACAGGCTAGTGTTCATTTTCTAACGGCCCAGGCTTTTCGCTGAGCACTGACCGCTACAACAAAACAACACAAAGCGTCACACATGTAAGTCTGGAGTTTCCTGCCGCATTTGGCCTGGCTGATGTCTTACAGAAGACCCAGACTTAGGGCACAGATGATGCTTTTCGGTTCCAACACATGTTATATATCTCCTTCAAAAGTTAATTGAGTTCTCCCTGTACGTTTGAGTGTTGTTTTATTTACTTTAAAGACAATAAAAGGGAAAAGTAGTAAATGTCAAACAAATGCTCAGCCGACCCAGCACATGGAGTTGCATCTATTAATTCAGGCTGTTTTATATACTAGAATCACATGTATCTGCAAAATAATGATAGGAGCTTGAGTTTACCCACCGTTGTTTGGCCAAGGAACTGAAGGTGTTTTCAATCCTTAACCTCATTTCACTTCTAACTTATACTGATCCAAGAGCTATCGGATACGGTTCTCCCCATCAGAGAGTAAGACAGATGAAGGCACATAGCTTTTCTTCCTCACAGGCATAAGAGGGGGGGCTGGTTAGGGATTGGATGCAGAGTCTCCTGGCTTCCTGTGCTGTGATCCACTGGGTTGTTCCTAAATTTCTCTATTAACTGCATCTGTTCAAATATGAGTGCACACGTCTGTCTTTTCCCTTTTCACAGTAAATAGCAGAGCTTAGGCTCTGTACCTCCAGGGCTTCTAATACAATGCTCTTTACTAAGCTGGCAGTCAATAAATCAAGACTCAAATAGTATTGAGCACTAGCTGTGTAACTCATCCTGTGGGATAAAGGTGTCCTGTAAGACATGGGTGCTGCCCTCGCGTTGCTGATTGTCTAGTTGAGGAGATGAGAGCGCTACCAGGCTCTAGGACAGTTGGGCTTATCATACACATGCGTAATGTGTAATGCACATTTCTTTAAGATAAATTCAGTTCCCCCCAACTATTCTATCTATTGATAAATAAGAGAAGTATTTCCTCTGGAGGAGAAGTATTCTAGTAGTTAGGCTGGGACGCTGAGCCAAAACTGATGAAGATGGAGTTCCAGTTACCTCTTGCTGCTGGCAAACCACATCAACACTTGGTGGCTTAAAACCACCACCGTTTAATTATATCTGTGATTTTTGTTGATCATGAATTCGAGCAGGGATCAGCCAGGTGACCCTTCTATTCCCTGTAGTGGATCACAGGTCACTCTGTGGTCTGGTCTGGAGGGTCCCATATGGCTTCACTCACCTGCCTGGCACCTCGGCAAGGGTTCCAGGAAGGCTGATCTCCCCTGGGTCCCTCTGCCTCTCCATATAGACTCTGGGCCTCTCCATGAGGTTTCTCCACTAGGGTAATCAGAGTTCTCACGGGGAGCCTCAGGGTTCCGAGGGACCAAGGCCAAAGCTGTTAGCCGTAGGAAATGCTAGGCTTTGAAATCATATGTCACTTTATTGGTCAAACTGGTTACAGGCAGTTCATATTCAATGGGAGGGAAATAGACTCACCTGTCAGTGGAAGAAGGATCAAAGAATTTGTGGCCATCTTTAATCCAATATAGATGGCATACACCGCTTTGGTTTGCTGGGGTTTTTTAAAAATCTTTCTCTTTTTTCCTGAATACACTCAAGATTTCACTTCTAGTGCATTTTCAGTTTTCTTTTGCCCGAATTTGAAGCACCTTGGGAACGTCTTGCCCTGTTTTTACCTTTTGGTTCAATCTTCATGTAAGGAATGATAAAGCTTGAGGGTTCTTTTTTTAAGTGTATAAAATGTGGTCTCTAGCATGGCAGAACAAACAATCCAGTGGAGAAGGACTGTCATGGATGTGGGTAAATTTAGAACACAAAATTTAATACAGTTAGGAAAGATATCATCAGTGTGAGTGGAGTGCTGAGTCAGCCAGGAAATCGGGGAGGAATTCAAAGGGGAGCTGGCATTTGAGCTGAGCCTTGAGAAGGACAGTGGTCTCTACAGATGGGAGGGGGCGGAGTGGGGATGGCGTCCCGGAGGAGGGGCAGGGAGGTGAGCGCGCAGAGCAGACGGTGTGACCCGCAAACAGGGGCTGGGAGCCTGGGCTGCCGTCATCCAGGGGGCGGAGGTGGGGCTGTCGAGGGGTGGGGAGGCCGAGAAGATGGGTGGGGAACGTGCAGGCTGGGCTCTGAGCGCAGAGTCGTTCTGAATGTGATGACCACGCGGGGATTTGTGGCAGGGGCGTGCCATGATCCGATCTCTGTTCCTGAGTGCTATTTCTCACAGCAGGTGTGGGATGGATTGGACGAACTGCAGATGGGAGGCCAAGAAGCCAGTCAGAGGGCAGTTGTCCAGGAGCGGTCACTGGGCATTTGAATGGAAGAGAAAGGTTTTGAGATGGGTGTGTGGTGGGATTGGGGTGGTGGAACATCTTATTTTTCTGAATGCCTCACTGTGTCCAGACACTCTGCTTATATCCCTTATCTAATTTCTTTCTCTCAAAAATCCATTTTTCAGATGAGGTCACTGAAGCTTAGACACATTTCAGGACCTCCTTGACATTCGAGAGCTAGAAATGAGGAGGGTTGAGCTTCAAAGCCAACCATCTCTGACTCTCCACGAAACCTTATTGCCTTGCCCGCTGACAATAACGGGCGATAACAATTTATCGATTCTATCAATAAAGAAAAGTAAGATAAGAAAGTAAAGGACACAGTTCATGTCAGTTTACCTGATACTGTCTCTCTTTTTTGTGCCTAAGTGATTCTGAGCCTAGTAACTGTTTTTATTGTATATTAGAATCTTGTACACAAAGAATGTATTGTGCCACAGACAGAGCTGGGAAGGAAAAGTAAAAATGAGTCAGAGAGTAAGGGAAACAATGTAGCAGTTCATTTGGGAACTTCCTCTGTATAGACCTGCCCCCCCACCCCCCACCAAATAAGTCACCTTGCTCATTTTAAGAGCAAAAGGGACAACAATCTATGTCTCTAAAGTTCTATTTCTGCCTAAACCCTGAAGGCCAGGGGTGAATGGCCTGACACAGACCAGTAACCACAGAGGCTTTGTGCCCGAGTGCTCAGGACTCAGGGCTGCAAGCAGAATCTCACCTAAAAATGCAATTCTTGATGCACATCAAAATGAGATATTGAAAATCAAGACATCTGGAGTAACGGTACGGCATCCACTAGGTTTCACGTTCACAGGTTTTCAGAACCCTGATGAGTCCAGGTGGTGATATATAAAGGGTGAGGGGAGAAGAGGGATATTTCTTCTCCTTTTTGTTGCTGAGACTCCATGGCTGGATCAGAGCCTGCATGTAGTAGGTGCTCAGTGAATATTCACTGAATTCACTGATTGCTTAAATGCCAGGTGCCAGGTTCTGCTTGGTGCTTGACATCCCATGTTTCATTTGATCTTCACAAAACAATGAAACCTGGTCGTCCTTTAAACAGATGAAGAGACTGATGCCTAGAGAAGTTACCTGCCCAAGGGCAAGCACCTTGCATGTAATAGGGCTGGAATTCGAACCTGGATTTGTATAGCCCTTCAACCTTTGCCCATTTGAGTGTACTCTATTATATTCTTTATCAGAATATTGTTTGGTATCAATCAACACACTTCACTCATGCAAAATAGAAGTTAGCCGAGTTTGAAAATGTGAGAACTCTCACTGGACCAAGCACATAGTAGGTGCTCAATAAATGTTGACTAAATGAATCACTAGTGCGTCTTTCTCTCTAGTCTACTACTTTGTCATTAACTATTGTGGAGAAAAATATGGAAGACTTGAAGGCTTTTAGCTTTCAAAAAGTTATTTTTAAGACTAGTTTCTCAACACGGGGGGTTTGAGAAAATGCCAAACCAGTCAGAGATAGCTGTTCAATGCCTCCTATCCTATGCTGGTTTGGAAACATTTGGTAGAAACACAATATTGGGACTACTGTAGTAATTTCTCCCATCTTGCTAAGAGTGATCACCTCCCTCGTGTCACCAGGAAGGGAAGAAACAGTGAGCTGGGAGATGCAGTTGTGAAGTTTCTGGTTTTTCAGGAATGGTCAGATGAGTGGGCCGAACTTCACCTTCTTTCCCATCATTCCCTTAACTCTTTGATGTTGTTCGTAGGATTAACCCATTTCTTCTTTCTGGCCACCCTCCATCCTCTCTTTCCCCGGGGTGCATTCCTTCTTGCAATATCCTGTTTCTAAAAGAGCTTCTCCTTTAATATTTTTAATCCGACAGCCTTTTCTTTTAATCCCATTTCAAACTCCTATCTTTTGTGGAAAAATAACCAGATATCCCCAGCCCTCCCCTTCTTTGGATTTACCTGGGTTGTACCGGCTGAACCACTGAAGAAATGAGGCCCACATGACTGGCTTGAAACGAACAAAACCTAGTATCCGCCTTTTCCCTCGTCTGAGCTGCTTCTGTACATTTGAGGGTCTGAGAAAAGGTGGGGAAAGGCATCGGAGAGAGGGGAGGAGGGGAGAGATATTTACCTGCAGGGGAGATACCATGATCACGAGAGGAGAGGGACCTCAATACCGAGACCTAAAGAAAATTATTTTGGAAATGGGACCTGCCTTGAGATAGATCCATTTTTGTGCTCTTGACCTGAATTTAAATCTAAAAGTCCATGAGTGTTTTGCATGGAAGGGGAGGTGTGGGACATGCTATATTTGGTAGTTTTTTTGCAGATAGGGTTTCCTGTTTCACTGTGTTTTAAAATAAAGCTGCCTGTGCAGATGAATTCTCTAGGGTGTTAAGTTGTAGGTCGTACACTCTTGGTGGGCAAATCCTGTGACGCGGTTGCTTAACAGTTCCAATCTGGTGAAGGTAAGTTATGGTTCATTTGTCGGGTATCTCAGTGTAAAATTTCCAGATAAACACAATCTACCCCAGTAAGTGCTAAAACTTAAAACAAGCAAACAAACAAAACAAAAAAACCCAAGCACACACTGCTAGAAAGCGTTCTTAAAATATTTTACATTTCCTTCTCTCTGCAAGTAGAGAATACTGGACAGAATTCGAGTCTCTCTTGCAATCTCAGTCATCATTATAAGGGTAAATATTGCACCTCTGTTGTGTGATGGTGTCACTAGGGTCTGTTCATACGTGTGGGACTCATTGTCTCCAAACGTGCAATGTCCCCAGACTGCTGTGTGCTCTTTGTTCTTTTAAAGTTTGTCTCCTCTTTTGCACGTGTTACCCCTTGTACCGCTACCACTGCATCGGCCCCTGGGAGCCCCTCTCCACCCCACCTCACCTCATATTTTACATCTAACTTGCCGTGCCTGGGGAATGAGATGGCACAGATTATTGGAGGGTGGAGTTAAAGCGAGAACAAATAGGCTGTGAATGCAGACCAGACGACCCCTAGAACGTTATCTCTTTAAGTTCTACTCTGTGCACTTTCTGATAGTTGGTTTCTCTGGAGTGTGTCTGACTGAGGTTCCAGCCTGTATTCTGGTTAGTTAAGGTTTCAAGACAAGTGAGCTGTCATCCTGTGACTCATCGTGTACTGTTTTAAGCAACGACCCAGCCTCCGAGAATAAAAGGATGTCTAATCATCTCCAGTTTCCTGCCACGGTTGACGTCACTGTCATCGTCATTACCTTCAAGTCCATCACGTTATTAAGTACCCGAAGTAGATAAGTTGCCAGACAAAACATGTTACGTAGACACAATCCTTGGTGTCTTGGCGTCTGTCTTCTTTAAATAGATAACACGAAAATGGATCTAATTCGGACCAAGGTATTGATTGCCCTGCAGTAATAGAGGGCTTCAACCAGCCATCTGAAAGCACAAGTGAGGGGTCCCAATTGCTGAGAAACTGCTGCCTGTAGCAGGTGTCCACTGTGTGAAGTGGGTGCTGAGACCACAAGCAGAAACGTTACACACACACACACACACACACAGAAATGTGTGTGAACATGATGGGGGCCCAGAGGAGCAGCGTGTAACCTACTCAGGAGGTGGAGAAGTCGAAGAAAGATGAAGCCTGGGCAAAGTCATCCTTATTAGCTGGGTGAAGGGGGGGAGGGGCCGGTCTCAGGAGAGCCTGAGCAAGAAGGAGGGGTAGGAAGAACCCTGGGGGGGCAGTGCTGAGTGCACTTTGTGCATCAGGGAGTGACTGCAGTGACAGTGGAGAGGAGCACAGGTTCTGCATGTCACGATGAGGGGCTTGGCGAGCAGGCAGAGCGGAGGGGAGCTGGAGTCATGGAATAGGTCCTTCCTGTGAGGGTGTGTTGGGGGCGCTGGAGTTATGGAATAGGTCCTTCCTGTGGGGGTGTGTTGGGGGCGCTGGAGTTATGGAATAGGTCCTTCCTGTGGGGGTGTGTTGGGGGCGCTGGAGTTATGGAATAGGTCCTTCCTGTGGGGGTGTGTTGGGGGTGCTGGAGTTATGGAATAGGTCCTTCCTGTGGGGGTGTGTTGGGGGTGCTGGAGTCATGGAATAGGTCCTTCCTGTGGGGGTGTGTTGGGGGCGCTGGAGTTATGGATGAGGTCCTTCCTGTGGGGGTGTGTTGGGGGCGCAGGAGTTATGGAATAGGTCCTTCCTGTGGGGGTGTGTTGGGGGCGCTGGAGTTATGGAATAGGTCCTTCCTGTGGGGGTGTGTTGGGGGCGCTGGAGTTATGGAATAGGTCCTTCCTGTGGGGGTGTGTTGGGGGCGCTGGAGTCATGGAATAGGTCCTTCCTGTGGGGGTGTGTTGGGGGTGCTGGAGTCATGGAATAGGTCCTTCCTGTGGGGGTGTGTTGGGGGCGCTGGAGTTATGGATGAGGTCCTTCCTGTGGGGGTGTGTTGGGGGCGCAGGAGTTATGGAATAGGTCCTTCCTGTGGGGGTGTGTTGGGGGCGCTGGAGTTATGGAATACGTCCTTCCTGTGGGGATGTGTTGGGGGCGCTGGAGTTATGGAATAGGTCCTTCCTGTGGGGGTGTGTTGGGGGCGCTGGAGTTATGGAATAGGTCCTTCCTGTGGGGGTGTGTTGGGGGCGCTGGAGTTATGGAATAGGTCCTTCCTGTGGGTGTGTGTTGGAGGCGCTGGAGTTATGGATGAGGTCCTTCCTGTGGGGGTGTGTTGGGGGCGCTGCAGTTATGGATGAGGTCCTTCCTGTGGGGGTGTGTTGGGGGCGCTGGAGTTATGGAATAGGTCCTTCCTGTGGGGGTGTGTTGGGGGCGCTGGAGTTATGGATTAGGTCCTTCCTGTGGGGGTGTGTTGGGGGCGCTGGAGTTATGGAATAGGTCCTTCCTGTGGGGGTGTGTTGGGGGCGCTGGAGTTATGGATGAGGTCCTTCCTGTGGGGGTGTGTTGGGGGCGCTGGAGTTATGGATGAGGTCCTTCCTGTGGGGGTGTGTTGGGGGCGCTGGAGTTATGGATGAGGTCCTTCCTGTGGGGGTGTGTTGGGGGCGCTGGAGTTATGGATGAGGTCCTTCCTGTGGGGGTGTGTTGGGGGCATGGGAGTTATGGATGAGGTCCTTCCTGTGGGGGTGTGTTGGGGGCGCTGGGGTTATGGAATAGGTCCTTCCTGTGGGGGTGTGTTGGGGGCGCTGGGGTTATGGATTAGGTCCTTCCTGTGGGTGTGTGTTGGGGGCGCTGGAGTTATGGAATAGGTCCTTCCTGTGGGGGTGTGTTGGGGGCGCTGGAGTTATGGATTAGGTCCCTCCTGTGGGTGTGTGTTGGGGGAACTGGAGTTATGGAATAGGTCCTTCCTGTGGGGGTGTGTTGGGGGCGCTGGAGTTATGGAATAGGTCCTTCCTGTGGGGGTGTGTTGGGGGCGCTGGAGTTATGGATTAGGTCCTTCCTGTGGGGGGGTGTTGGGGGCGCTGGAGTTATGGATGAGGTCCTTCCTGTGGGTGTGTTGGGGGCGCTGGAGTTATGGAATAGGTCCTTCCTGTGGGTGTGTGTTGGGGGCGCTGGAGTTATGGATTAGGTCCTTCCTGTGGGTGTGTGTTGGGGGCGCTGGAGTTATGGATTAGGTCCCTCCTGTGGGGGGGTGTTGGGGGCGCTGGAGTTATGGATTAGGTCCTTCCTGTGGGGGTGTGCTGGGGGCGCTGGAGTTATGGATGAGGTCCTTCCTGTGGGGGTGTGTTGGGGGCGCTGGAGTTATGGATGAGGTCCTTCCTGTGGGGGTGTGTTGGGGGTGCTGGAGTCGTGGAATAGGTCCTTCCTGTGGGGGTGTGTTGGGGGTGCTGGAGTTATGGAATAGGTCCTTCCTGTGGGGGTGTGTTGGGGGCGCTGGAGTTATGGATTAGGTCCCTCCTGTGGGTGTGTGTTGGGGGAACTGGAGTTATGGAATAGGTCCTTCCTGTGGGGGTGTGTTGCGGGCGCTGGAGTTATGGAATAGGTCCTTCCTGTGGGGGTGTGTTGGGGGCGCTGGAGTTATGGATTAGGTCCCTCCTGTGGGTGTGTGTCGGGGGCGCTGGAGTTATGGATTAGGTCCTTCCTGTGGGGGTGTGTTGGGGGCGCTGGAGTTATGGATTAGGTCCTTCCTGTGGGGGTGTGTTGCGGGCGCTGGAGTTATGGAATAGGTCCTTCCTGTGGGGGTGTGTTGGGGGCGCTGGAGTTATGGATGAGGTCCTTCCTGTGGGGGTGTGTTGGGGGCGCTGGAGTTATGGATGAGGTCCTTCCTGTGGGGGTGTGTTGGGGGCGCTGGAGTTATGGATGAGGTCCTTCCTGTGGGGGTGTGTTGGGGGCGCTGGAGTTATGGAATAGGTCCTTCCTGTGGGGGTGTGTTGGGGGCGCTGGAGTTATGGAATAGGTCCTTCCTGTGGGGGTGTGTTGGGGGCGCTGGAGTTATGGAATAGGTCCTTCCTGTGGGGGTGTGTTGGGGGCGCTGGAGTTATGGAATAGGTCCTTCCTGTGGGGGTGTGTTGGGGGCGCTGGAGTTATGGAATAGGTCCTTCCTGTGGGTGTGTGTTGGAGGCGCTGGAGTTATGGATGAGGTCCTTCCTGTGGGGGTGTGTTGGGGGCGCTGGAGTTATGGAATAGGTCCTTCCTGTGGGGGTGTGTTGGGGGCGCTGGAGTTATGGATTAGGTCCTTCCTGTGGGGGGGTGTTGGGGGCGCTGGAATTATGGATGAGGTCCTTCCTGTGGGTGTGTTGGGGGCGCTGGAGTTATGGAATAGGTCCTTCCTGTGGGTGTGTGTTGGGGGCGCTGGAGTTATGGATTAGGTCCTTCCTGTGGGTGTGTGTTGGGGGCGCTGGAGTTATGGATTAGGTCCCTCCTGTGGGGGGGTGTTGGGGGCGCTGGAGTTATGGATTAGGTCCTTCCTGTGGGGGTGTGCTGGGGGCGCTGGAGTTATGGATGAGGTCCTTCCTGTGGGGGTGTGTTGGGGGCGCTGGAGTTATGGATTAGGTCCTTCCTGTGGGGGTGTGTTGGGGGTGCTGGAGTCGTGGAATAGGTCCTTCCTGTGGGGGTGTGTTGGGGGTGCTGGAGTTATGGAATAGGTCCTTCCTGTGGGGGTGTGTTGGGGGCGCTGGAGTTATGGATTAGGTCCCTCCTGTGGGTGTGTGTTGGGGGAACTGGAGTTATGGAATAGGTCCTTCCTGTGGGGGTGTGTTGCGGGCGCTGGAGTTATGGAATAGGTCCTTCCTGTGGGGGTGTGTTGCGGGCGCTGGAGTTATGGAATAGGTCCTTCCTGTGGGGGTGTGTTGGGGGCGCTGGAGTTATGGATTAGGTCCCTCCTGTGGGTGTGTGTCGGGGGCGCTGGAGTTATGGATTAGGTCCTTCCTGTGGGGGTGTGTTGGGGGCGCTGGAGTTATGGATTAGGTCCTTCCTGTGGGGGTGTGTTGCGGGCGCTGGAGTTATGGAATAGGTCCTTCCTGTGGGGGTGTGTTGGGGGCGCTGGAGTTATGGATGAGGTCCTTCCTGTGGGGGTGTGTTGGGGGCGCTGGAGTTATGGATGAGGTCCTTCCTGTGGGGGTGTGTTGGGGGCGCTGGAGTTATGGATGAGGTCCTTCCTGTGGGGGTGTGTTGGGGGCGCTGGAGTTATGGAATAGGTCCTTCCTGTGGGGGTGTGTTGGGGGCGCTGGAGTTATGGAATAGGTCCTTCCTGTGGGGGTGTGTTGGGGGCGCTGGAGTTATGGATGAGGTCCTTCCTGTGGGGGTGTGTTGGGGGCGCAGGAGTTATGGAATAGGTCCTTCCTGTGGGGGTGTGTTGGGGGCGCTGGAGTTATGGAATAGGTCCTTCCTGTGGGGGTGTGTTGGGGGCGCTGGAGTTATGGAATAGGTCCTTCCTGTGGGGGTGTGTTGGGGGTGCTGGAGTCATGGAATAGGTCCTTCCTGTGGGGGTGTGTTGGGGGTGCTGGAGTCATGGAATAGGTCCTTCCTGTGGGGGTGTGTTGGGGGCGCTGGAGTTATGGATGAGGTCCTTCCTGTGGGGGTGTGTTGGGGGCGCAGGAGTTATGGAATAGGTCCTTCCTGTGGGGGTGTGTTGGGGGCGCTGGAGTTATGGATTAGGTCCTTCCTGTGGGTGTGTGTTGGGGGCGCTGGAGTTATGGATTAGGTCCCTCCTGTGGGGGGGTGTTGGGGGCGCTGGAGTTATGGATTAGGTCCTTCCTGTGGGGGTGTGCTGGGGGCGCTGGAGTTATGGATGAGGTCCTTCCTGTGGGGGTGTGTTGGGGGCGCTGGAGTTATGGATTAGGTCCTTCCTGTGGGGGTGTGTTGGGGGTGCTGGAGTCGTGGAATAGGTCCTTCCTGTGGGGGTGTGTTGGGGGTGCTGGAGTTATGGAATAGGTCCTTCCTGTGGGGGTGTGTTGGGGGCGCTGGAGTTATGGATTAGGTCCCTCCTGTGGGTGTGTGTTGGGGGAACTGGAGTTATGGAATAGGTCCTTCCTGTGGGGGTGTGTTGCGGGCGCTGGAGTTATGGAATAGGTCCTTCCTGTGGGGGTGTGTTGGGGGCGCTGGAGTTATGGATTAGGTCCCTCCTGTGGGTGTGTGTCGGGGGCGCTGGAGTTATGGATTAGGTCCTTCCTGTGGGGGTGTGTTGGGGGCGCTGGAGTTATGGATTAGGTCCTTCCTGTGGGGGTGTGTTGCGGGCGCTGGAGTTATGGAATAGGTCCTTCCTGTGGGGGTGTGTTGGGGGCGCTGGAGTTATGGATGAGGTCCTTCCTGTGGGGGTGTGTTGGGGGCGCTGGAGTTATGGATGAGGTCCTTCCTGTGGGGGTGTGTTGGGGGCGCTGGAGTTATGGATGAGGTCCTTCCTGTGGGGGTGTGTTGGGGGCGCTGGAGTTATGGAATAGGTCCTTCCTGTGGGGGTGTGTTGGGGGCGCTGGAGTTATGGAATACGTCCTTCCTGTGGGGGTGTGTTGGGGGCGCTGGAGTTATGGAATAGGTCCTTCCTGTGGGGGTGTGTTGGGGGCGCTGGAGTTATGGAATAGGTCCTTCCTGTGGGGGTGTGTTGGGGGCGCTGGAGTTATGGAATAGGTCCTTCCTGTGGGTGTGTGTTGGAGGCGCTGGAGTTATGGATGAGGTCCTTCCTGTGGGGGTGTGTTGGGGGCGCTGGAGTTATGGATGAGGTCCTTCCTGTGGGGGTGTGTTGGGGGCGCTGCAGTTATGGATGAGGTCCTTCCTGTGGGGGTGTGTTGGGGGCGCTGGAGTTATGGAATAGGTTCTTCCTGTGGGGGTGTGTTGGGGGCGCTGGAGTTATGGATTAGGTCCTTCCTGTGGGTGTGTGTTGGGGGCGCTGGAGTTATGGAATAGGTCCTTCCTGTGGGGGTGTGTTGGGGGCGCTGGAGTTATGGATTAGGTCCTTCCTGTGGGGGTGTGTTGGGGGCGCTGGAGTTATGGATGAGGTCCTTCCTGTGGGGGTGTGTTGGGGGCGCTGGAGTTATGGAATAGGTCCTTCCTGTGGGGGTGTGTTGGGGGCGCTGGAGTTATGGATGAGGTCCTTCCTGTGGGGGTGTGTTGGGGGCGCTGGAGTTATGGATGAGGTCCTTCCTGTGGGGGTGTGTTGGGGGCGCTGGAGTTATGGATGAGGTCCTTCCTGTGGGGGTGTGTTGGGGGCGCTGGAGTTATGGATTAGGTCCTTCCTGTGGGTGTGTGTTGGGGGTGCTGGAGTTATGGAATAGGTCCTTCCTGTGGGGGTGTGTTGGGGGCGCTGGAGTTATGGATTAGGTCCCTCCTGTGGGTGTGTGTTGGGGGAACTGGAGTTATGGAATAGGTCCTTCCTGTGGGGGTGTGTTGGGGGCGCTGGAGTTATGGAATAGGTCCTTCCTGTGGGGGTGTGTTGGGGGCGCTGGAGTTATGGATTAGGTCCTTCCTGTGGGGGGGTGTTGGGGGCGCTGGAGTTATGGATGAGGTCCTTCCTGTGGGTGTGTTGGGGGCGCTGGAGTTATGGAATAGGTCCTTCCTGTGGGTGTGTGTTGGGGGCGCTGGAGTTATGGATTAGGTCCTTCCTGTGGGTGTGTGTTGGGGGCGCTGGAGTTATGGATTAGGTCCCTCCTGTGGGGGGGTGTTGGGGGCGCTGGAGTTATGGATTAGGTCCTTCCTGTGGGGGTGTGCTGGGGGCGCTGGAGTTATGGATGAGGTCCTTCCTGTGGGGGTGTGTTGGGGGCGCTGGAGTTATGGATGAGGTCCTTCCTGTGGGGGTGTGTTGGGGGTGCTGGAGTCGTGGAATAGGTCCTTCCTGTGGGGGTGTGTTGGGGGTGCTGGAGTTATGGAATAGGTCCTTCCTGTGGGGGTGTGTTGGGGGCGCTGGAGTTATGGATTAGGTCCCTCCTGTGGGTGTGTGTTGGGGGAACTGGAGTTATGGAATAGGTCCTTCCTGTGGGGGTGTGTTGCGGGCGCTGGAGTTATGGAATAGGTCCTTCCTGTGGGGGTGTGTTGGGGGCGCTGGAGTTATGGATTAGGTCCCTCCTGTGGGTGTGTGTCGGGGGCGCTGGAGTTATGGATTAGGTCCTTCCTGTGGGGGTGTGTTGGGGGCGCTGGAGTTATGGATTAGGTCCTTCCTGTGGGGGTGTGTTGCGGGCGCTGGAGTTATGGAATAGGTCCTTCCTGTGGGGGTGTGTTGGGGGCGCTGGAGTTATGGATTAGGTCCTTCCTGTGGGTGTGTGTTGGGGGCGCTGGAGTTATGGATTAGGTCCTTCCTGTGGGGTTGTGTTGGGGGCGCTGGAGTTATGGATTAGGTCTTTCCTGTGGGTGTGTGTTGGGGGCGCTGGGGTTATGGATTAGGTCCTTCCTGTGGGGGTGTGTTGGGGGCATGGGAGTTATGGATTAGGTCCTTCCTGTGGGTGTGTGTTGGGGGCGCTGGGGTTATGGATTAGGTCCTTCCTGTGGGTATATTTTGGGGGCGCTGGAGTTATGGAATAGGTCCTTCCTGTGGGGGTGTGTTGGGGGCGCTGGAGTTATAGAATAGGTCCTTCCTGTGGGTGTGTGTTGGGGGCGCTGGAGTTATAGAATAGGTCCTTCCTGTGGGGGTGTGTTGGGGGCGCTGGAGTTATGGAATAGGTCCTTCCTGTGGGGGTGTGTTGGGGGCGCTGGAGTTATGGATTAGGTCTTTCCTGTGGGTGTGTGTTGGGGGCGCTGGGGTTATGGATTAGGTCCTTCCTGTGGGGGTGTGTTGGGGGCATGGGAGTTATGGATTAGGTCCTTCCTGTGGGTGTGTGTTGGGGGCGCTGGGGTTATGGAATAGGTCCTTCCTGTGGGGGTGTGTTGGGGGCGCTGGGGTTATGGATTAGGTCCTTCCTGTGGGTATGTGTTGGGGGCGCTGGAGTTATGGAATAGGTCCTTCCTGTGGGGGTGTGTTGGGGGCGCTGGAGTTATAGAATAGGTCCTTCCTGTGGGGGTGTGTTGGGGGCGCTGGAGTTATAGAATAGGTCCTTCCTGTGGGGGTGTGTTGCGGGCGCTGGAGTTATGGAATAGGTCCTTCCTGTGGGGGTGTGTTGGGGGCGCTGGAGTTATGGATTAGGTCCTTCCTGTGGGGGTGTGTTGGGGGCGCTGGAGTTATGGAATAGGTCCTTCCTGTGGGTGTGTGTTGGGGGCGCTGGGGTTATGGCATAGGTCCCTCCTGTGGGGGGGTGTTGGGGGCGCTGGAGTTATGGATTAGGTCCCTCCTGTGGGTGTGTGTTGGGGGCACTGGAGTTATGGATTAGGTCCCTCCTGTGGGTGTGTGTTGGGGGCGCTGGAGTTATGGATTAGGTCCCTCCTGTGGGTGTGTGTTGGGGGCACTGGAGTTATGGATTAGGTCCCTCCTGTGGGTGTGTGTTGGGGGCGCTGGAGTTATGGAATAGGTCCTTCCTGTGGGCGCTGGAGTTATGGATTAGGTCCTTCCTGTGGGTGTGTGTTGGGGGCGCTGGAGTTATGGATTAGGTCCTTCCTGTAGGGGTGTGTTGGGGGCGCTGGAGTTATTGATTAGGTCCTTCCTTTGGGGGTGTGTTGGGGGCGCTGGAGTTATGGAATAGGTCCTTCCTGTGGGGGTGTGTTGGGGGCGCTGGAGTTATGGAATAGGTCCTTCCTGTGGGGGTGTGTTGGGGGCGCTGGAGTTATGGAATAGGTCCTTCCTGTGGGTGTGTGTTGGAGGCGCTGGAGTTATGGATGAGGTCCTTCCTGTGGGGGTGTGTTGGGGGCGCTGGAGTTATGGATGAGGTCCTTCCTGTGGGGGTGTGTTGGGGGCGCTGCAGTTATGGATGAGGTCCTTCCTGTGGGGGTGTGTTGGGGGCGCTGGAGTTATGGAATAGGTCCTTCCTGTGGGGGTGTGTTGGGGGCGCTGGAGTTATGGATTAGGTCCTTCCTGTGGGGGTGTGTTGGGGGCGCTGGAGTTATGGAATAGGTCCTTCCTGTGGGGGTGTGTTGGGGGCGCTGGAGTTATGGATTAGGTCCTTCCTGTGGGGGTGTGTTGGGGGCGCTGGAGTTATGGATGAGGTCCTTCCTGTGGGGGTGTGTTGGGGGCGCTGGAGTTATGGAATAGGTCCTTCCTGTGGGGGTGTGTTGGGGGCGCTGGAGTTATGGATGAGGTCCTTCCTGTGGGGGTGTGTTGGGGGCATGGGAGTTATGGATGAGGTCCTTCCTGTGGGGGTGTGTTGGGGGCGCTGGGGTTATGGAATAGGTCCTTCCTGTGGGGGTGTGTTGGGGGCGCTGGGGTTATGGATTAGGTCCTTCCTGTGGGTGTGTGTTGGGGGCGCTGGAGTTATGGAATAGGTCCTTCCTGTGGGGGTGTGTTGGGGGCGCTGGAGTTATGGATTAGGTCCCTCCTGTGGGTGTGTGTTGGGGGAACTGGAGTTATGGAATAGGTCCTTCCTGTGGGGGTGTGTTGGGGGCGCTGGAGTTATGGAATAGGTCCTTCCTGTGGGGGTGTGTTGGGGGCGCTGGAGTTATGGATTAGGTCCTTCCTGTGGGGGGGTGTTGGGGGCGCTGGAGTTATGGATGAGGTCCTTCCTGTGGGTGTGTTGGGGGCGCTGGAGTTATGGAATAGGTCCTTCCTGTGGGTGTGTGTTGGGGGCGCTGGAGTTATGGATTAGGTCCTTCCTGTGGGTGTGTGTTGGGGGCGCTGGAGTTATGGATTAGGTCCCTCCTGTGGGGGGGTGTTGGGGGCGCTGGAGTTATGGATTAGGTCCTTCCTGTGGGGGTGTGCTGGGGGCGCTGGAGTTATGGATGAGGTCCTTCCTGTGGGGGTGTGTTGGGGGCGCTGGAGTTATGGATTAGGTCCTTCCTGTGGGGGTGTGTTGGGGGTGCTGGAGTCGTGGAATAGGTCCTTCCTGTGGGGGTGTGTTGGGGGTGCTGGAGTTATGGAATAGGTCCTTCCTGTGGGGGTGTGTTGGGGGCGCTGGAGTTATGGATTAGGTCCCTCCTGTGGGTGTGTGTTGGGGGAACTGGAGTTATGGAATAGGTCCTTCCTGTGGGGGTGTGTTGCGGGCGCTGGAGTTATGGAATAGGTCCTTCCTGTGGGGGTGTGTTGGGGGCGCTGGAGTTATGGATTAGGTCCCTCCTGTGGGTGTGTGTCGGGGGCGCTGGAGTTATGGATTAGGTCCTTCCTGTGGGGGTGTGTTGGGGGCGCTGGAGTTATGGATTAGGTCCTTCCTGTGGGGGTGTGTTGCGGGCGCTGGAGTTATGGAATAGGTCCTTCCTGTGGGGGTGTGTTGGGGGCGCTGGAGTTATGGATGAGGTCCTTCCTGTGGGGGTGTGTTGGGGGCGCTGGAGTTATGGATGAGGTCCTTCCTGTGGGGGTGTGTTGGGGGCGCTGGAGTTATGGATGAGGTCCTTCCTGTGGGGGTGTGTTGGGGGCGCTGGAGTTATGGAATAGGTCCTTCCTGTGGGGGTGTGTTGGGGGCGCTGGAGTTATGGAATAGGTCCTTCCTGTGGGGGTGTGTTGGGGGCGCTGGAGTTATGGAATAGGTCCTTCCTGTGGGGGTGTGTTGGGGGCGCTGGAGTTATGGAATAGGTCCTTCCTGTGGGGGTGTGTTGGGGGCGCTGGAGTTATGGAATAGGTCCTTCCTGTGGGTGTGTGTTGGAGGCGCTGGAGTTATGGATGAGGTCCTTCCTGTGGGGGTGTGTTGGGGGCGCTGGAGTTATGGAATAGGTCCTTCCTGTGGGGGTGTGTTGGGGGCGCTGGAGTTATGGATTAGGTCCTTCCTGTGGGGGGGTGTTGGGGGCGCTGGAATTATGGATGAGGTCCTTCCTGTGGGTGTGTTGGGGGCGCTGGAGTTATGGAATAGGTCCTTCCTGTGGGTGTGTGTTGGGGGCGCTGGAGTTATGGATTAGGTCCTTCCTGTGGGTGTGTGTTGGGGGCGCTGGAGTTATGGATTAGGTCCCTCCTGTGGGGGGGTGTTGGGGGCGCTGGAGTTATGGATTAGGTCCTTCCTGTGGGGGTGTGCTGGGGGCGCTGGAGTTATGGATGAGGTCCTTCCTGTGGGGGTGTGTTGGGGGCGCTGGAGTTATGGATTAGGTCCTTCCTGTGGGGGTGTGTTGGGGGTGCTGGAGTCGTGGAATAGGTCCTTCCTGTGGGGGTGTGTTGGGGGTGCTGGAGTTATGGAATAGGTCCTTCCTGTGGGGGTGTGTTGGGGGCGCTGGAGTTATGGATTAGGTCCCTCCTGTGGGTGTGTGTTGGGGGAACTGGAGTTATGGAATAGGTCCTTCCTGTGGGGGTGTGTTGCGGGCGCTGGAGTTATGGAATAGGTCCTTCCTGTGGGGGTGTGTTGGGGGCGCTGGAGTTATGGATTAGGTCCCTCCTGTGGGTGTGTGTCGGGGGCGCTGGAGTTATGGATTAGGTCCTTCCTGTGGGGGTGTGTTGGGGGCGCTGGAGTTATGGATTAGGTCCTTCCTGTGGGGGTGTGTTGCGGGCGCTGGAGTTATGGAATAGGTCCTTCCTGTGGGGGTGTGTTGGGGGCGCTGGAGTTATGGATGAGGTCCTTCCTGTGGGGGTGTGTTGGGGGCGCTGGAGTTATGGATGAGGTCCTTCCTGTGGGGGTGTGTTGGGGGCGCTGGAGTTATGGATGAGGTCCTTCCTGTGGGGGTGTGTTGGGGGCGCTGGAGTTATGGAATAGGTCCTTCCTGTGGGGGTGTGTTGGGGGCGCTGGAGTTATGGAATACGTCCTTCCTGTGGGGGTGTGTTGGGGGCGCTGGAGTTATGGAATAGGTCCTTCCTGTGGGGGTGTGTTGGGGGCGCTGGAGTTATGGAATAGGTCCTTCCTGTGGGGGTGTGTTGGGGGCGCTGGAGTTATGGAATAGGTCCTTCCTGTGGGTGTGTGTTGGGGGCGCTGGAGTTATGGATGAGGTCCTTCCTGTGGGGGTGTGTTGGGGGCGCTGGAGTTATGGATGAGGTCCTTCCTGTGGGGGTGTGTTGGGGGCGCTGCAGTTATGGATGAGGTCCTTCCTGTGGGGGTGTGTTGGGGGCGCTGGAGTTATGGAATAGGTTCTTCCTGTGGGGGTGTGTTGGGGGCGCTGGAGTTATGGATTAGGTCCTTCCTGTGGGTGTGTGTTGGGGGCGCTGGAGTTATGGAATAGGTCCTTCCTGTGGGGGTGTGTTGGGGGCGCTGGAGTTATGGATTAGGTCCTTCCTGTGGGGGTGTGTTGGGGGCGCTGGAGTTATGGATGAGGTCCTTCCTGTGGGGGTGTGTTGGGGGCGCTGGAGTTATGGAATAGGTCCTTCCTGTGGGGGTGTGTTGGGGGCGCTGGAGTTATGGATGAGGTCCTTCCTGTGGGGGTGTGTTGGGGGCGCTGGAGTTATGGATGAGGTCCTTCCTGTGGGGGTGTGTTGGGGGCGCTGGAGTTATGGATGAGGTCCTTCCTGTGGGGGTGTGTTGGGGGCGCTGGAGTTATGGATTAGGTCCTTCCTGTGGGTGTGTGTTGGGGGTGCTGGAGTTATGGAATAGGTCCTTCCTGTGGGGGTGTGTTGGGGGCGCTGGAGTTATGGATTAGGTCCCTCCTGTGGGTGTGTGTTGGGGGAACTGGAGTTATGGAATAGGTCCTTCCTGTGGGGGTGTGTTGGGGGCGCTGGAGTTATGGAATAGGTCCTTCCTGTGGGGGTGTGTTGGGGGCGCTGGAGTTATGGATTAGGTCCTTCCTGTGGGGGGGTGTTGGGGGCGCTGGAGTTATGGATGAGGTCCTTCCTGTGGGTGTGTTGGGGGCGCTGGAGTTATTGATTAGGTCCTTCCTTTGGGGGTGTGTTGGGGGCGCTGGAGTTATAGAATAGGTCCTTCCTGTGGGTGTGTGTTGGGGGCGCTGGAGTTATAGAATAGGTCCTTCCTGTGGGGGTGTGTTGGGGGCGCTGGAGTTATGGAATAGGTCCTTCCTGTGGGGGTGTGTTGGGGGCGCTGGAGTTATGGATTAGGTCTTTCCTGTGGGTGTGTGTTGGGGGCGCTGGGGTTATGGATTAGGTCCTTCCTGTGGGGGTGTGTTGGGGGCATGGGAGTTATGGATTAGGTCCTTCCTGTGGGTGTGTGTTGGGGGCGCTGGGGTTATGGAATAGGTCCTTCCTGTGGGGGTGTGTTGGGGGCGCTGGGGTTATGGATTAGGTCCTTCCTGTGGGTATGTGTTGGGGGCGCTGGAGTTATGGAATAGGTCCTTCCTGTGGGGGTGTGTTGGGGGCGCTGGAGTTATAGAATAGGTCCTTCCTGTGGGGGTGTGTTGGGGGCGCTGGAGTTATAGAATAGGTCCTTCCTGTGGGGGTGTGTTGCGGGCGCTGGAGTTATGGAATAGGTCCTTCCTGTGGGGGTGTGTTGGGGGCGCTGGAGTTATGGATTAGGTCCTTCCTGTGGGGGTGTGTTGGGGGCGCTGGAGTTATGGATTAGGTCTTTCCTGTGGGTGTGTGTTGGGGGCGCTGGGGTTATGGATTAGGTCCTTCCTGTGGGGGTGTGTTGGGGGCGCTGGAGTTATGGAATAGGTCCTTCCTGTGGGTGTGTGTTGGGGGCGCTGGGGTTATGGAATAGGTCCTTCCTGTGGGGGTGTGTTGGGGGCGCTGGGGTTATGGATTAGTTCCTTCCTGTGGGTATGTGTTGGGGGCGTGGAGTTATAGAATAGGTCCTTCCTGTGGGTGTGTGTTGGGGGCGCTGGAGTTATGGAATAGGTCCTTCCTGTGGGGGTGTGTTGGGGGCGCTGGAGTTATGGATTATGTCCTTCCTGTGGGTGTGTGTTGGGGGCGCTGGAGTTATGGATTAGGTCCTTCCTGTGGGTGTGTGTTGGGGGCGCTGGAGTTATGGAATAGGTCCTTCCTGTGGGTGTGTGTTGGGGGCGCTGGGGTTATGGCATAGGTCCCTCCTGTGGGGGGGTGTTGGGGGCGCTGGAGTTATGGATTAGGTCCCTCCTGTGGGTGTGTGTTGGGGGCACTGGAGTTATGGATTAGGTCCCTCCTGTGGGTGTGTGTTGGGGGCGCTGGAGTTATGGATTAGGTCCCTCCTGTGGGTGTGTGTTGGGGGCACTGGAGTTATGGATTAGGTCCCTCCTGTGGGTGTGTGTTGGGGGCGCTGGAGTTATGGAATAGGTCCTTCCTGTGGGCGCTGGAGTTATGGATTAGGTCCTTCCTGTGGGTGTGTGTTGGGGGCGCTGGAGTTATGGATTAGGTCCTTCCTGTAGGGGTGTGTTGGGGGCGCTGGAGTTATTGATTAGGTCCTTCCTTTGGGGGTGTGTTGGGGGCGCTGGAGTTATGGAATAGGTCCTTCCTGTGGGGGTGTGTTGGGGGCACTGGAGTTATGGAATAGGTCCTTCCTGTGGGGTTGTGTTGGGGGCGCTGGAGTTATGGATTAGGTCTTTCCTGTGGGTGTGTGTTGGGGGCGCTGGAGTTATGGATGAGGTCCTTCCTGTGGGGGTGTGTTGGGGGCGCTGGAGTTATGGATTAGGTCCTTCCTGTGGGTGTGTTGGGGGCGCTGGAGTTATGGAATAGGTCCTTCCTGTGGGTGTGTGTTGGGGGCGCTGGAGTTATGGATTAGGTCCTTCCTGTGGGTGTGTGTTGGGGGCGCTGGAGTTATGGAATAGGTCCTTCCTGTGGGGGTGTGTTGGGGGCACTGGAGTTATGGAATAGGTCCTTCCTGTGGGGTTGTGTTGGGGGCGCTGGAGTTATGGATTAGGTCTTTCCTGTGGGTGTGTGTTGGGGGCGCTGGAGTTATGGATGAGGTCCTTCCTGTGGGGGTGTGTTGGGGGCGCTGGAGTTATGGATTAGGTCCTTCCTGTGGGTGTGTTGGGGGCGCTGGAGTTATGGAATAGGTCCTTCCTGTGGGTGTGTGTTGGGGGCGCTGGAGTTATGGATTAGGTCCTTCCTGTGGGTGTGTGTTGGGGGCGCTGGAGTTATGGAATAGGTCCTTCCTGTGGGGGTGTGTTGGGGGCGCTGGAGTTATGGATTAGGTCCTTCCTGTGGGGGTGTGTTGGGGGCGCTGGAGTTATGGATTAGGTCCTTCCTGTGGGGGTGTGTTGGGGGCGCTGGAGTTATGGATTAGGTCCTTCCTGTGGGGGTGTGTTGGGGGCGCTGGAGTTATGGATTAGGTCCTTCCTGTGGGTGTGTGTTGGGGGCGCTGGAGTTATGGAATAGGTCCTTCCTGTGGGGGGGTGTTGGGGGCGCTGGAGTTATGGATTAGGTCGCTCCTGTGGGGGTGTGTTGGGGTCATGGGAGTTATGAGCAGGAGGGGTTTGGGCTTGAACTAGGGTCGTGACCTCATCTCTAGATTCTGGGAGCTGGATTTGAGAAATGTGTGTGAAATAAAGTTCAAAAAGCTTGCTGATGGCCATAAAAAGAAACGAAATTGAGTTATTTGTAGTGAGGTGGATGGATCTAGAGTCTGTCATACAGAGTGAAGTAAGTCAGAAAGAGAAAAACAAATACCGTATGCTAACACATATGTATGGATCCTAAAAAAAAATAAGAAAGTTTCTGAAGAACCTAGGGGCAGGACAGGAAAAAAGACGCAGACAGACCTAGAGAATGGACTTGAGGACAAGGGGCGGGGGAAGGGTAAGCTGGGACGAAGTGAGAGAGTGGCATGGACATATATACACTACCAAATGTAAAAGAGATAGCTCGTGGGAAGCAGCTGCATAGCACAGGGAGATCCGCTGGGTGCTTTGTGACCACCTAGAGGGGTGGGATAGGGAGTATGGGAGGGAGACACAAGAGGGAGGAGATATGGGGATATATGTATAACTGATTCACTTTGTTATACAGCAGAAACTAACACAGCATTGTAAAACAGTTATACCTCAATAAAGATGTTAAAAAAAAAAAAAAAGCTTGCTGATGGATGTAGGCGGTGAGGAGAGGGCACAGTAAAGCATGAGCCCTAGTCCCGAGTGCAGGTGCTGTCACAAATGGAAGGGTCACGTTGGAGAGGAAGATAATGGATTCAGCTTTGTGAAGATGGCCAGGGAAGCACTGGTGGTCCAGGCTGAGTTCTCAGTATGATCTTGGAAAATCTGGGGTTGGAGGGTCCCACGGATTTGCTCTGTGAAAGTTGGAGACAGCAGCTGGCATTGCTGGGAATAGATAAGGTGGGAACAAAGGTTCTTCTCATTCAGCCAAAGTTAAATCTGACAAAAGAGGGAAATGTATGTTGCACCCTGATGGCAGGGGACTCTGTGACACTTTGAGGGGGCGGGGTTCCTGGCTGAGCCCCACCCCCAAGCCCAGGCCCAGCTCTGGGGATGGTGGGTGGCCACAGCCCAGCCGGTGGCAAGGCAGCCCCTCTGCAGACGGGGGCTCAGATCCGCCCTGCTGATTGGCCTGGGTTTTGTTCTGGGCCATCAGTGGCAGGCTTCCATCTATACCTCCAAGGGACTGCTACTCACCGGGGGGGAGGGCCAGAGAAGAGGAACTTGTTTTTCTATAAAGACTTCTGGCTTTGAGACAAAAGAAAATGAACAGTTTATTGCACACTTCATAACTCAGAAGCTATGGATCAGCTGAGAAACAGAGAGACACAGACAGACAGAGGAAAGAGGGAGGAAGTGAGGGGGAAGATACCTAAATAGTTTGTTCAGCTTGAAACACAGCGGAAAGGAAGAGAATGTTACTCTTGTGCTGGTCCTTAATTAGGAAATTCACACTCTGGCCCCTAGGTCTCTTAGGGACCATGCTCTCCATCTTTTGAAGTGCTTTCTCTCTCATCAGAGATGGGTCAGGGTGATGACTGAAGGAGCAAGAAAGGAGCAAACTGGTTGAGGTTTAAAGTTTTCTTAATTAGAAGAGCCGAGAGGAGATGAGCGAGGGCAATCCGAGTCTCCCCCAGTGTGGCTGCCACGGTCAGCACGGGGTGGGGGGGCCTCCCGGTTAGCTTTATCTGACTTGTGGTTTTTCTTTGTTGGGCACTGAACAGATTCCCTTCCCTGTTATTCAGTTGGGAGCATGTAGCCTGAGGATGGCGATTCGCTAGAGCCTGGCCAGCTCGTCTTTGCACAGCCCAAGAGGAGGCATACAATTACGAAGGCAGCTCACCAGCCCTTTCAGCCCCTCGCTGTACACACAGCAGGAGGACGGGTTCATCCTCCCGCGCCTCGCCCCCCTCCCCCTCCCAAATTCCTGCTTACCTGGATGAAATCCTGGTGTACACGGACCTAGCCTGCAAATAGAACGGCCGGCGCCTGTGACGTCATCGGGCCCGGCGAACCTCATTGGCAGAGAAGTTAAGAGTCTTATTTTAGACCCAGAGACTGGGCCCCCTGGATCCAGCTAGAACAGGTCTCTTCCAGCCTCAGCTGCCGGCCCTCCTCGCGCGCTTGCTGGGGCTTCAGAGGATGGAGTGTAAGGGGGAGCTTGCTGCTAAATGCAGGGTGATCAAGACAACCTCCCTGGTCTTCAGCTGGGAAAAGGAAGATGCTGACGACGCAGAGATCGCTTACCACCCAGCTAGCCGATATTCCGCCCTCCACATCGGCACATGCCGCCTTCCTAGGGCTGCTAACCGTTGTGCATCGGGCAGGAGCCGGTTATGAAAGACTCGGGCTGTTCCTCAGTCTCTCATGCTTTCCCCTTTGCTTCCCGTAGTCAGGGTTTAAAACCCGTGCTTTTATATCCCAAGTAGACCAAGTGTATTCCAAAGGATGTCTCAAGCTAGGCTAATAATTTCAACTAAGATGCTTTCTCTGCAAGCGGGAGGTTTAAACCTTCTGGGATAAAAGCCTTAATGCAGCGAACGGTGGTATAGATTTGATCCAGGAAGGCAGAGTAAATAAAATATTTGAAAAGACTAGCCTTCACTTTCGTGGTTAGGACCTCCTGAGCAACCAGAAAGGACATTTTTTCAGAAATTGAAAATCTGGACACATAATCTGGCAAAGCCTTTTTCTTTTTTTCCCCCCTGATTTAATTATAAAAATTCACGTCTGGTTATGCCTTTAAGGATTTTTTTTTTTACGTCAATTTTTTTTGGACAAAGTATTTACATATCTACCACAAACCTGTAAGATGACAGCAGGCTACAAATAGAATTTTTAGATATTTCAGCTCAGGGTTGCCTGAGAAAATTCACGTTCCCTACACTTTAGGGTCAAATTACAGATGAATAACCCCCCCTGTGTGGAAATCTGAGTGCAAAAAGAGCAGTGAGAACTGAATTAAGATCTTGCTGTCTTCACGTTTGGCGACTGTGCCTGCCTTGATTTCACAATAGTATATTGCAGTCGCCCCTGCTACTTCCCCTGCTTGTCTCTTGTCTGCTGTCAAGCTCAGCAGCTAAAATTCTAGTGATGGTTAATATCACCATCATTATTATCAACTTGGGGCTCTTAAGGGTCAGACATCCCTCCTTCTGGCGGCCTCGGTGTAGACCAGGCTCAGAACAAAACCGGGGTGTGGCGGGGTGGCCTGGGGTCCCCCTGGAGCGGCTCTGTGGGCCTCTCCTGAATACCCCTGCAGCTCCCACAAAGCAGCGCCTGGCAGCCAATGTCCGGGCCCGGGTTTCCTGTTCCGTGGTCGTCGCCTGGGCCGGGCCCCTGACGGCACACATTGAAACGCAAATGACAGCAGTAATTGGCTGAGAGAGAAACCAGGACGAGAGAGCGAGCAGTGCGGCGGGGAGTTAAGTGGCTAAGTGACAATTACCGCACTGCAGCCTCCGGGATCACGAGCTGCCGGCCGTTTGTTCTCGGTTTTAAAGGAGCAATAACACATTAATTGGAGGAGGGCGTCCCGGTTAACATTGCCTCACCCGGTTTCTCCTCTGATTCTGCTTTGAGGAGGGGGAGTAGGTGGCCTTGAGAAAGGTGGCTGTGCTGATCTGCCTTTCCCCACCCCACCCCCACCCCCGACCTCCAGTCGGATTAGAATTTTGGAAATTTTTGCCCTGGATTCGGGTAAACCGGTAGTTGGTTTAGTGTGAAGATTTTGTGAAAAGCTCCCTTACCGGAGGGACAGGTTTCACTCTCGGGGTCACAAGATTCTGGTGTCTACATCAGGGAAACGCGGGGCCTTAAAATCAGTCCAAGTGCCTTCTTTCCCTCCAAGAAGTTCATGAACCCTCTGATTTGTTTGTTTGTTTTGTTCAAGTTTTACTGCAAAAGTGATCAATTAGCTAGATATAGCAATGAACAACAAAGAAGGTCCCTGCCCTTTTGGGAGCTTATAGTCTGGTTTGAAGAGAAGGATAAGACATAAATAAAACCATGGTCTGTTGGGACTTCCCTGGCAGACCAGTGGTTAAGACTCTGTGCTCCCAATGCATGGTTTGTGGGTTCGATCCCTTGTTGGGGAACTAGGATCCCACATGCTGTGTGGTGCAGCCAAAAAGGAAAAAAACAAACAAAAACTATGATGTGTTGTTTTACTTGGAGTGGAGATCCATAATAAGGAGAAGTTTGGGGTCCTGCAGAAGGAGTGGGGAAAGAGGAAGTTGCAAACTAGTGTAGGCTGGGCTAGGCCTGCCCTGCTTTCTTTGAAAGGCCATTTCAACCCTGTTCTGGTCGTAAACAACCATTAAGATGATTAGCTTGGACTAGAGGTAAGCAGACTCAACAAACGCAGGAACTAGTTGAGAAGCCTTTCTCTGTGTAATCTGCCTTTCTACATTCAAACAGCGCTCTCAGGGTCTAAATATCTTACAAGTACTGTCTAATGGACTCATTTTGGGTGGGTTGATTTCCTTCAGCCTAGCCTAGGTTTTACCAGCCATACCCTTCTGGTTGAAAGCTTCTTTTGCCTTGTGCAGAGAACTGGTTATTTCAGGAACAGCCACTTGTCTGCTTTGGGACATGTTTCTACCTGGAGGCCCAAACCTACAAAAATCAGCAAAATGATTACAGGAAAAAGTAGACCCTTTCTAGTGGCAGGTAGAAACACAGTCCTTCTCTTGCCTAGTCTTGGAAGGCCTCGAGAAAAGCTTGCCTCTCAGCTGAGGCCAGATTTGTTGCAGGCCCTAAGTGCAGACTAGGAAGATACAGCTGGTTTTTTGCTATGCCCACTTCTTCGTGAACTCACCAGGCAGAGGTAGACATACTGGCTTGTCTAATTAGAAAAGGCTTTCTGTTCAACTTCTGAAGAAAGCCTGGATAAGAATTTGTGGAATCACATTAGTAGTAGCTAATGAATAAGACCGTCCAAGAAGGTGAATAGATTGCTCCTTTAAATAAACTTTTCTACACAGAATCTTAGCATTGTGGTAAGATTTGACTATCTAGATTTGCCTTCTGACTCAGTCACCTGCTAGCCATTTGACCTTGAGAAATTGTTTAATCTCTCAGTTTCTCGACTGTCAAATGAGGATAGCATAACCCATTTCAGGATTGTTCTGAAAAGTAGATGAGTTACTGTAGCACTTAGTAAGGCTGTATGTGAGCACTTACAACAGTGCCTGGAACATAGTAAGTGCTAATTAAATGTTAGCTGCTGTTGTTACTGCTGTGTTGTTGTTATTATTCATGTTCTGTCCCTCATATCTTTGGTATGAATCACAAGAGTAATAACATTCTAACATTCCGTGAACACCAGGGGGGGCCTGGGCAGCCCAAGAATCATTCCCTCTTGGGTTCATTTTACTTTTTCATTGTTAGGTGTGCCACACTGGAAAATTAGCTTCACAGAAAGGATTCCGTAGACTGTTTGTCTAAAGGTTAAAAACAACAATAGCACCACAAAAACAAGCAGCAAATTATTTGGATACAAACTTGGTTCATCAGTCTTGGAACAAAATGGTGTCAGCAAATATAGAAGGTCAATGTTATTCTTGGGGGAAACTGTCCATTATGTTGTCGAAAATTGCACTGGATATGGAGAAATATGTTTTTTAATACCTTGAATCATGTGATTCATGTACAGCAAAATTCACTCGTTTCGGTGTACTGTTCTGTGAATTTTGACAAATGCAGAGTCACGTAACCACCACGATTAAGACACAGAACAATTCCATTACTATACCTCCAAAGAAAATTTCTTCATGCTACCCTTTTGTAGTCAAACCCTCCCCGCGACCTTTAATCCCTAGCAACCACTGATCTGTTCTCTACTCCTAGTTGTGCCTTTTCCAGAATGTCATGTGAAGGTAATCACAGAGTATGTAGCCTTTTGAGTCTTTCTTCACTTAGCATAATGCATTTGAGATTCATTCATGCTGTTGTGGGTATCAGCGAAAAGCTTATTTTTAACTCACAAATCATTGAATTGAATTTTAGAGCTGGATGCAAGCTTAAAGATCAGAACCAAACCCTCCTATTTCCCAGGTGAAGAAACAGACCCCTAGGGTGAAGTGACTTGCCCAAGGTCATGAAGCTAATTAAAGAAAGAGCATGAATTTGGAATTTCCTACAATTAGTCCAGGCAGCATCTGCTAAATCATGCTGGGATTAAGAAAAATGGGTAGCTGATGTCAAGGGGGAGCTCCATTCTTCTTCTTATTTTTGGTGAAGATCTGATCAAGCAAACTAAGCCTTATTTATGATAATTTTGGAAGAAGTAGATTTCGAAGGGTTGTAATTTCTTTAGAAAGTATATGGATTAGTCTCTTAGTAACACATTTCTTTCTGTGGCACGTCGGTATGTTAATTATGATTTGGTAATAGAGCTTAGCCTGAAGGCCTATTATTTATTTTATGTTTACAGCATGTTCTTTTTGATATCTAATTTATAGGAGTATCCTGAATATTGCTATCTTCCTTTCAGTTGACCTTTTAAATACCAATATGTTTCTAGGTGGCTTTTTCTGGAGCACGCAGCTAGTGGATCCAGGTTGGAATTAAGAGCTATCAGTTCCTTAATTCATTTGTTAAACAATTACTTGTGGAAATTCTACTACATAGAAGAACTGAACCTCGGGAGATATAATTAAGACACTGTTTTTAAGAAGCTTACATTTGAATTGGTACTAAGAACTGGGTACACGAGAAACTCCAATTCAAATTAGTTCTTTTGAATACACTCAAAATCTTGCTAAGCACTATGAAGAAATAAAGGTGATAATGCAAACTCCCTTTCCTCAAGAAGCTTACAAATACCAAAGAGAGGTACAAATAGAGTGCTATTGGAAATGTGGTTTCTTGGTTGGGAACCAGTTGCGATGTATTTTAGTGATGCATAAAGCCCCCCAGAATTTTGTGCCAGGGATGGACAGGTCAGGTCTGTGCTATAGGAGATTTATCTGGTAGCAGCTCATGGGATGGATGGAGGACCAGAGTCTGGAAGCTGGGAAGCAAGCTTGCTGGGAAACGCATCGATCTGAACAGAAGTGAGGAAAGCCAACCCATTGGGGCAGTGGGATTGGAAAGGAAAAGGTGTTTTGGAGGTAGAAGAACTGGTTGAAAGAGGAAGCATTCAAAGAAGATTATGAGATTGTGCCCTGGGTGACTGGAGGGGCCGTCCTGATGTGATGGACAAATTAGGGTGTGTCTGGGAGAAGGGGGTGGGTGGTAAGTGGATGGTGGAGAACAGTAAGGCGGGGAAGGGAAGAGGCTTTCTCCCTTTGTTCCTAGGTCAATTTTGTGCGAACAAAATTTTGTGGGAATGATTTTGCATATGGGGGAACCTGTTAATAAGTATTTATGATTGACTGTTACTCATTTCTAGAAGTCTAAATATTTCCCATTTTCCTTAACATAATTCCTTAAGAATTGTGTTTTTTGTCCTCAAGAGTTGATGGGATAGTTAGTTATGATTAGACAATGATTTTTGACCCCTTTTCCTACTGATGGCACGATTCATTGCTTAAAAACAGGCAGTGTGAGTAGTGAAGAAGACAGTTTTTACATAGGGTGGAATACAGACTGTAAATTGTCACTCTGAAAAGGGCGCACCTTAGTTAGGAGTTAAAGGAACACATGTTAAGACAACTTTAGGATGAAGTTGCATGCCTAGAAGACTGAAAAAGTAAATAGAAGTTTTAAACCCAGTGTCGATCAAAATGCGGGAAACCATCTTCGCTTACACTTTGTTGATGTTTCTGTAAATGAATACGATATATGCAGAGAAAAATCTTGCTTTAAGTAAAAAAGAGCTAAAATGTGACTTTTCATAGCCTTCTAGAAAACCCCAAATACTTGTAAAGCATGGAGTTTCTTGTGGCAGCATTATTTACAACCGTGAAGAACTAAGAACAGTACAAATCTCCAAATAACAGAATGTCCAGGCAAGTATTGCTTAATAGGATATTTTATTTGGCTTAGAATAGGATGTTATGACAGGGATGAGTATATAAAATAATATTCAGTGGCGAGATGTACAAGATAGATGGACCCTCTGCTGAGTAGAAGAGAACATGATTGCTAAAGGAATCTAGTCACACAAAAAAATGGAAGTTTGTAATACAGGGAAGGGATTGGTAGAAGAGTCCGTTTTGTGTTTTCATTTTTTTCTTGAGTCAAATGGGGACATAGTCAAAAAACAGGAAGAAAATTTCTAGTGAAGTAGTTTACTGTTCATTACTTTGTCTCCTCCCCCTTTCTCTTCTCTCTCTCTCTCTCTCTCCTCCTCCCCCTTTTTAAGTGGTTCAAGTTCCATTTATATTTACTATATATTCACGAGACAGAGTAGTATGACAAATTAACCCTATCAGTGAGAGTCTGAAAGCTGGTACTTTAGTTATGATTCTGTCATACCTGAATGATCTGGAGCTAGTCACATAATTTTTGATAGTTTAAATTTCCTGATCTTCTCTGTCTCACTCTGATGTAGAAGACCATTGAAATAAAACAGATAAAATCACTTGAAGCATCTTGACAATTAAATAGTATATTGTTTAACTCTATTGTGAGACAAAAGAAGATAAAAGAAATGGATACTAGAGATGAACTGGTGAGAGTCTGAGTCTGAAAATGTATGTTTACCAAAGTGGAATTAAAGAAAGAAAAGTTGCAGTGGACACTGAGGGGACAAGGTCTTAGGGCCACACTTATGAGGCAGAGCCCACATGGGGACATTAGAACCCTCTGTGAAGATCAGCTAGTCCCAACTTAGAGCGACTTTGGACACCTCCATGAAGCTTTTAATGTTTTATGTATGTACAGAAAGATGCTCTTATATTAGAAAATAAACATTCATGGATGGCCTTTAAGAGCTGTTACTTAGATTCAGAAAAGACATGCTGAATCCCAAAAGAGAAAGCATCCTGGTGAAATGGAAAGTTTATATGAGTTTAGTTAGGGCCAGAATTTCCTTTAGTAAAGTAAATTTAGACCAGTAGTAGTTAAAGGAGAAAGCATAAATCTTGACAAAAATATTAGAGGCCTAAGCAGCTGCCTGTAGGACAAATGGCCACAGGTGTAAAACAAATTTAAATGATGGTTTTCAGTACACCTGGAGCTAGAGTTTCTGGGAAAATGTGACTCTAAATGAAGGTAGCTCTACCCAACAGGTAGGATTTTGCGTGTTCCTAAACAACTTGGGTGCCTCATTTTTCATTTTGAAACTGTACTGTAAATTAAAACTACATGTTGACTAAGCATGCTCTTGGGTGAGAGATAAGAAAAGAAATTGGAAGTATTTTCAGAATTCCCAGTTCCATACAGTGTGTCACCTGCTTTGACCAAGTAGCTCTAAAAACACGACTTTTCTAAGTAGCTTGTGTCTGGGCACAGAGAGCGGGAGTCATTAAGAAGTGGGAGGGACCAGGGCAGAGACCCATATTCTGTTTTCCTTTTCCAGAGAGAGTCAAATAGGGCTGAGTAGGGAACCCTTTTGGCTTATGATTGGGGAGTACATGTGGCTCAGGTAACCAGGGGCGGGGAATGAAGTAATGGTCCTGAGTTTTAGGAGGGCACCCTTGGGCCCGGGCTCTGTCCCCTGTGAAACTGATCCAAACTAGGGGTGTCCTTTGAAGTTACTGGATGCTCTGCTGGGACCAGCCCTGTGATCTGAAAAGCAGGATGAATAACTGGTCCCAAATGTTTAACTACTACCCATTACCTGTTTGTTAAGAGCTTGGGAAGAAATAAGCAAAGACAAGAACAGGTTAGACAACAGCTAGTTAGATCTTTCAGTTTCTCTATACTGTGGCTGGAATGTAAACAAATCCTCGATTTTGTGAACTTGTTCACATCCTGCTAACAGCTTGGTTGTGGTCCTGGGAGCAGATCCTCAGATGCAGAAAGCTTTAGGGAGGACTTAAAAAGGGAGCATTTCCAAATTATCTCTCAGCAACTGCAGCCCCAGAAACGGTAGCAATCACACAACACCAAACTGTGTGAACTGTCCTTTTAAAAATAATATTTTCTAAGGTTACTATTGGGCTAGGTGGTTAATTGTAGGGGAAAAAAATCTTAGCATTTTAAATATTAGACCTTTGTATTTTCCCCATTTTTGATAAAACCTTGAACCTAATGTGTTCAAAGCATGATTTAGTCCACAAAGTAGGTTAAAGGATTCTCTCTCTCTGGAAAAATAAGGCTTGTTTATGGGGTCCAAAAATAGTTGCTAAAAAACTTCCTCTTTTTTCTTCTTTATGAGTCTTTTTCATTTTGGAGGTCAGGAAATAAATGCTGGTTTGAGGTCATGTTTCATAGTAACTTGAAGTGAAAAGCAGAATATTAGGAATAAAGTGATGGGAAATGAGGTGATGGGGGAAATCTGAGACATAAACACTCAGATACAGGAAGCTGGAGGATTTAGGAAGAAATAAACTTCAAAATGGCTGATCTACCAGTAAAGATGTATAATGAGATCCACAATATTTCAGTGGTCTTTGAGGAGTCTGATCTTTAGAACGAGAGAGTGCCAGCTTTACGCACTTTACTGGCGTATACACGCATATCACGTTGCTCCTATGGCAGCAAATCATCAAAAACAGTTGAGAAACGTTTTGTAAACAAGTACAACATTGAAATGATTGTAACAAGACAAGTAAACAGAGCTTTAAAGTTGTGTATGCCGCTAAGGGATAAATATCTGAGTGATCATTGATCCTTAGCTTGTCCAGTAATTTATATTTTCGCTAAGAGTTTGGAAAAGTTTCTCTTAAGTGCGTATTACAGGACAATGGTAGTCATTCATTCATTCATTCATTCATCCATTCTTACTGATTGCTGAGGGTTGGTGACATATCTCCAGAAACAAGGAGATGGGTTTGGCCATTCTCTGCTGGCAGCAGAGTTAATAGTGAATTGCACCTTGTATTCCTAGGGCTGAGGTCCACTATCAGCAGGTTGGTTTTTTAAAAAACCTAGAGTCTTTCTTTTGCCAGTTGACTCCTTTGAAGGCTGCAGGAGCCCGTGTGTGGGAGAGAACTTGGGCCTGGAGGAGGCGTGGAGGGGACCAAATGCCTGTTAACAGCTTGGGACAGACGGGGACTGGCTAGTTGATTTTAAAACAAAAGAAAGCCCCCAAATCCTGCCATGAACAATACATCATTTGGCTTCGTTAAAACAGGGAAGACTTAGGGGAACCTTCTGGTAAAACTAAAGAATAACTGGAGTTTCCAGAGAGGTGGATGGCGAACTAGTGGCATAACTTTTCCAGATGGATCTGCATATGAGAAAAAGAACATAATTCAGGAAAGTCTTACTGTCAGGTCTGAGGAGCCCAGATGACCTTTATGTGCAAACAAGGAGCATATTCATCTGTATTTCTTCTTTTTCTTCTGACTATTAGGATTCCATATGCAACACACAGATATTCTAAATCTGGCCCAGGGCAGGAAGGATGAAGGTATATTGAAATGGTATGGAGTGGGAGTGTTCGTTGATTCAGACATGATTTGCTGAGTATCAGCTGTATGGATAAATGTAGGAGGTATTTTCTTCCCATACCTAAGAAGAACGGGCAACATGGGGAAAAATAAGAGAAATCCTTTACTGCTTCTAAAAAGGCAAGGCTTTTTTCTGAAGGTGAGCTGTGAGGCAGGGGAAAGAGCTGAGACCTGAGGGTTTTTTTTTCAGTTTTTTACTCACTACCCAGATTGTTTGGGAAAATCACTTTGCCATCCTGAGCCTTAGTTTCCTTTTCCATAAGATGGGGCTAATCATTTCTACCCTTCTCCCTCCTAGATTTGTTGTGAATACGAAATGAAACTGATCATAGAAAGAATGTGGAGTAAACTGTTAAGCACTATGTATACATGTCAGAGGATTGTTATTAAAAAAATAATAATAACAACATACCCCTTTTTCTAGCGTTGTTGGCTGGCCTCACCTGTTTTCAGAGATTTCCTGCTGGATGGAGCTTCAGGAGCACAGCTGACTTGTAGACAGAACCTTTTCTGGTTCCTTTTGATTTTAGGGCTGTTGGTACAAGCTGAGTCCCAGAGGGGCCCAAGAGTCTCACTCTGGTCTCCAACTTCAGGGTATATTTGTAGCAGTTTTGACAAGTCCCCAGTTCAGTTTCTTTTGAAAAAAATCCCTAAGTGGTTTTGGTTCTGATCTGGGGAAAGCCCGGTGGGTGCTTCAGTGACTGCCTCATTGAACCTTCACCTCCCGACGTCCGTCGATGAGATGGACTTGGCTTGTGACGTTAGATGTCACATGCAGAGGACTCTGATGGTCTTCCACTGATGCAGGCTTTTGGCCATGGTAACGGCACTGACTGTGGGCAGAGCTCCATGTGAGGCCCAAGAGGCTACAGGTAAGGAGGGAGGCCGTGAGATACCAATGGAAAGACACCCTTCCTTACATTCTGTCGCGGCCGTTCCATCCTGCAGGCCTAACTCTCCTCTCACAGTGAACATCACTGCTTTACCACGTAGTGTGTTGTGTCTCTGTATAGCTTGTTTTAAATTAGACCAGGCCTGCAAAAGGAAAGGGAAGAAAGGGAAGAATTTCACTTTGAGAACATATGGAGATGACCAAACTCATCCCACTTGGGCCCCCCGGGCAGAATAAACTTGCACTGCTAGTGGTGAATAGCAGTGTGCCATAAAACATTCTTTTCTTGAACCCTTTTGACTGGGAAGGAGGCACAAGGGGAAAACACAGCAGGAATTCTTTCTCTTCAGCTGCTTCCTACTCTGTTGCTTACATTCACTCAACAGATCTTATTGGGCTGCTACTGTGTGTGTAAGAGAGAGAGAGATAGAGCCTGTGTTTTATGGACGAGACTGATGAGCTTGGGCCGGTTTTTGTTGTCATTGGTGGGGCCGTGGATCCTATTTTATGTTTACTGCCCCTTGACATTTCTTAAAAGGAGTCTTCAAAGCAGAAAGTCCTATTCTGAAGACAGGTTTCTGGGCAGTAAAGTTGACAGGGTTTAACATCGGGAAAGTAAACCTCATAGAAAAAGAAAGCAGGATAAACAACTCCAGCTCCATTCTGCGAAGGCCTTTGATGGGAAAGGGGGCCTGTTTATGAAGATCTAGGGGCAGGTCTGCACCGTTCACATCCTCAGTGGTGTAGGGCGTGAAGTCTGTTTCTTACCTTCCCCGTAGATGACCCCCCGCATCTGTGGGAGCGGCTGAATATTAACGCTGTTCATAAGATCATGCCAGTGAGACTTGAGTGTTTACTAACAGGATTTCTCAAATTGAGTCCCTGTTGGCTTGTTTTCACCTCCCCATCTACTTCTCCCCGGCTCACCCAGTCTCAGAGTCCCTCTCTTCTTCAGCCAACCAGTGCCTGCATATTTAGTGCAATTAGCATTTACATATTGAACTTGAACCTGACTTACTATCACCAAGGCAATAGCTGAAAGGTTTTATTTCAGTAAACACTCACTGTTGGTAAATAATGGGAGTGTTGTCTCGCGTGGTCCCCAGGCATACTGTTTTTCTTCTCAGTGATGAGACAGTGAGTCAGGGAGGACTGTGCTGCTGGGACTTCAGGAGTGGGTTGTAGATGTGTGTTTACACTTGTGCTCATGTACAAATGTGAATATATATTTTGGTTTTCTTGATGTGCTTAGCGTTATGACAGGGACATCTTTTATGCCCACACCTCCTCATAAACAGAATGCTAGGGGAAAAAAATATCTAGGCAGAGGAAGCCTCAAATATTTTTAGAAGATAAAAATCGTATTGCTATAACTACAGAGAGTAAAACAAAAAATAAAGAAGAGGTCGAGAATGTAAAGCGGTCCAGGTATTGTAACACATTCCTTTACAGTAAGGCATGGGAGAGAAATGCACCCATCTAGCCGTTCATGTATTTTGCGTTGAATGATGTATAAATATTTGGCTGTGCTTAATCATTAAAACTCTTAATTCCTTTTCCTCTGGAGTAGACTGTTCCATTCAGAATTCTTTTTTACATACAAACAAAGAGAAAGATTACGTGGGGTTTTGCCTTATGTGGAGTAGATCAACAGCTTAAAACCAGGGGTGGGGTTGAGGGGAATCAGTGTCTTCAGCTAAAGTAGCCATCACATCTTGCTTCTCTCATCATTTTCTGCACCAGCCAGGCAGCCTTCTGCATCGGGGAAACATAAATCAAAGGCAAAAACTGAACAATGGAAAATTTCGTGTATTTTCTTAACTCGATGTTGAGAGCTTACCATCTACAATTTTAGGTTTTAGGTTTTTAGCAGCGCTCTGCAGACTGCCTCTGGTGAAAGACCAGTTTCTTCTCCTTCCATTTCCAATCCATGGTGGACCGATACATTGAGAAAACACAGTAAAAATGAATTGCTAGAAAAACGATCACCTGCTTGGAATGTTCCTTCAGTTACAGATCTCTATAACAGCTGCTATCTTCGCACTCGCAAAGCTGGAACTTATCTTGGGCGTGTGGAACGTTATCGGTTTGGCAATGAGTACTGGGTCCATAGACTGTACTTTGAATAACACTGTCTTCGGGCACATTCTGACCCACGACCAGAGCGTCTGTCTGTGATGGTTAAAGGAGGAAAGGAGCTAAAGAAGAGATATTTCGGCTGTGTGTCATTTCTGCACGTACTTCTGTGCTAGCTCATTCTAGCTCCTTCGTTAGTCTTTACCTTCCATTCTTTATATTGTGTACCTTGGGGTTAATTACACGTCTTAACTTCCTGCTTCCTGCAGATTAACTTTTACTTCAAAAATCTACGTGATTACCTGCACTTCTTTTTCCCTGAATTAACTACCACACACTCTGGTATTCTTTGTGCAAGGGAGTAGCGTATTTTTTTTTTTCTTAAATACTTTTGAAATAAATCCAAACAACCGTCTTGCATCTTGTAAACATGTATTTAGGAGTGAATTACACCTTCTGTGATTCCAAACATTTTACAGGTCAGTCTGAGACTTTTACATAACAATTACAAAATGAATATTCTGCTAACTTCATGTCTTTGGCTTTGAATACCTATAAACAGGCCGGCAAGTAAGAAAGTCCTGGGATTAGTAATGAAGAGTCAGTATTTGGTTGCAGGACATCTGGGAAATATCAGTTACTCTTACATATGGCTTAACCTTGACTAAACATTTTTTAGGATTTAGAGGAAACTTTCTTTTGGAGATGGGAGTTGTTTACTCTTTAGTTTCCCAATGAGAGGAGTAAAAATACAGATACGTAGAACTACCATTTGCTTCTTACATGAACTGCATTCACTCATGAATTCAATTTCCCCCAGTTTGTTCTATTTTAAAAGCCCATCCTGGGAGTTCCCTGGCGGTCCAGTGGTTAGGACTCCGCCCTCTCATTGCCGAGGGCCCCGGTTCAATCCCTGGTCGGGGAACTAAGATCCCACAAGCTTTGTGGTGCAGCCAAAAAAAAAAAAAAAAAGCAAAGCCCATTTTGCTGAAGAGGCTGCCCTCCTTTCTGCAAAGTGAGGCAGGGCTTTCCTTGCCAGTGGTGAGCCCTAGAAAAGAGAGGGCCCTGAGCTCCTGGTCCCGATTTTGCCCAGTTCTCTTAGTGACCCCAGAAGGGGATTTAGAAGACAGAGCTCCCACGTCTGGATGAGCAGAGCCCTTGGGGTTTTTCACGTGCCCTCATGGACATAGTTTGGTAACGGTGCCCACCCAGACTTTTCTCTCTCTCTCCTGCCTGTCTTTATTCTAGTGACGATGGCCTTCAGGACCGAGGGGCTGGGAGCCCCCCTCTGTTTCTTTTCCTTTCCAGTCTTCAGGATGGGCTCTGGTGAACCTGTGCTGAGTTGGGAGCTTCTCTACCCTTGAGCCCAGCACGAAGCAGCTCCTGTCTTCGGGCAGTGGGTGCTGGAGTCAAGACTGAATGTATTTGACTCTATAGCTGCCTTTTCATTTTTATGCCCTTCTAGTCTGTTCTTGCCCTACTCCCTTCTTTCCTTGAATCTTTTACTTTCCATCTTTAAACTTTTCTTCTAAATGGCTCATCAAGTCCAGGCAGGCTTCAGGAGCAGAGTGTGGGATTCTTCTAAAAGTAAAGTTCTAAGTGGCATCCCCATGGCAGAGCTGGTGTCCCATTAACAGCCCCAAGCTCTTGTAGGGTTTTCTCAGAGCACTGTGTGCAAGGCACAGAAGCGTAATAAAAACGGTAATGATTAAAAAAGAGTCCTCGTTTTCTCTAGGGTCCTTCTGCCATTTCTAAACTAAACTAGGGGTCACGAGGCTCGCGCTAGCAGTTTGATCAAGCTGCAAATGACTGGTGTGGGCGTGGGTGATATTTTATAAAACCCATCATCCTAGGTCTGTTCCTTGGTGCTGGAGTGGACACTACGGTGCCTTCGTGTCCTTAGCCTACATTCTTTATCCCTGTTGTTTTCAGGCCTCTTGGAAAGAGTGAGAGGGAAGGAGGGACAGCCCTCACTTCTAGGAAAGACTGTTGATTGCAGCTGATTCATTTCTAGAAGTATTTGGGGACAGAAGGAGCTGACTTGTTTTTAACTCTGCTTTGCTCAGAAGGAGATAGTGGCTCCTTTGATAAATACTACTTAGTCCTCTGTGCAAAGATCTGATATGCATCGTCCCTCGTAAATACCACGGCAACCGTAAGATAGCTATTCATCATCAACCCCACTTTGAGGGTGAGTAAACCGAGGCTTGGAGCGTTTTAATGACCTGCTTACTGTCTCAGGCCTTTGTGAGATTTGGAATTTGAATTCAAATCCCACCCCCCTTTTTTTAAATAAATTTATTTATTTATTTTTGGCTGTGTTGGGTCTTCGTTTCTGTGCGAGGGCTTTCTCTAGTTGCGGCGAGCGGAGGCCACTGTTCATCGCAGTGCGCGGGCCTCTCACTATCGTGGCCTCTCTTGTTGCGGAGCACAGACTCCAGACGCGCAGGCTCAGTAGTTGTGGCGCACGGGCCTAGTTGCTCCGCGGCATGTGGGATCTTCCCAGACCAGGGCTCGAACCCGTGTCCCCTGCATTGGCAGGCGGACTCTCAACCACTGCACCACCAGGGAAGCCCAAGAATTCAAATCCCTTTGACTCCAAGTCCCAGGAGCGTATTGGGAAGGGGTGTTACGATGCCTAAAAGCATTGGCCTCCACGGTGGAGGGACGCTTCAGGGCTGCCTTTGACATGGGGCCGCCAGCTCTTGTTGGGTGTGGAGGGAACAGCCTCTAATGCTGTTCTAATACCTTTTGGGGAAGTACCGACTGGGCAGATTCCTGTAAATTAGGAACATTGGTGTTATACAACTACATTGATAAGATTTCTGCTCTAGACATGGAGAGGTGAACAGAAGACTCTTTGGGATGTTTCAAATGAAAGCACTTGAAGAAGTTACTGAGGATGAGATGTGGTCTCTGTGTCTGCCTATGAGTGGGAGCCATGCCCCAGTCAGGGAGTAGCAACTTGCGTGTGACAGCTTATCTTCAGGAAGAACAAACTCTGCAGTGGATGGTCGGAAGGGACAGAAAAGATGCAGGCAGGTTTCAGGTCAAGATGACCCCGTGCAGAGGCCATGAGTGAGGCCAAATGCTAGCTTGGAATAAACGGCAAAGGAAAAGAGCTTCTGAAACAGCCTCAACAAAGTCGGAGGAACCAAAGGGCAACGAGAGAAGTAGGGTGGAGGTGAAGGCAGGACTGCCAGGGGCCCGGAGCCCGAGACCTTGAAGAGGCAGAGAAGAAAACTGCAAAGTCAGGACGAAGTGACTGGAGACTTTTCTGAATCTGAGCACAGAAATCTCATTTGTCCCATTTTCATGTGTACCCTTCATCCTAAGATCTCCACCAGTCAAGGAGATTAGTTTGCTTTATTTCTGTTGTTTGCTTTATAAATGCAATAGGCCTGCATTTTCATTTTAAAGATACAAAGTTTAAATGTTAAATATCCATTTTTTAGATTGTGCAGAAAGATCTAAAGCAGACTCCTCAGTCATAGTATCTCATTTGATCCTCACAGACCTTGAGTTGGGGGATAGAGAAGGAATATTCCTAGAAAGAATGAATAATAAATAGCTTTTATATTGTGTTTAAACTATTTAAAGTATACATGTGTTATATATTCTTCCTAACATCCTGGGAGGAAAATTGGCTGGTAAACTTATTCACAAACATTTAGATTTTGATGTTAAGAGCACAAGAGGCTGAGACCTCCCTGGTGGTCCAGTGGTTAAGACTCTGTGCTCCCAACGCAGGGGGCCTGGGTTTGATCCTTGGTTGAGGAACTAAGATCCCACATGCTGCACGACACAGCCAAAAAAAAAAGAGCACAAGAGACTTGCATTTTAACTTGGTTTTTTTTTCCCCAAGAAGTTATATTTTGTTTTTTTCTTAATTCTTCAGTAAAGTTAGTTTTGGAAAATCCCAGCCGTGTCTTGGCCAGAATATAGGAAAGATTCCCTATAGTGAAGTGGTTAGGAGCCTTGAGACTGGAAGGGGACATACCTGGGTCTGGTTCCTGCCACTGTCACCTGCTAGCTGTGTGACCTTGGGCAAATCACTTAACCTCTCCAAGTCTCAGTTTTCTCATCTGTACAGTGGCAATAATACCAACCTCAGAGAGATGTTACGAGCATTAAGTGAAGTGCTAGATCTCAAGCACTGAACAGATGCTGAGCCTATAGTCAACACTCAACATGGGAAAAAATTATTGTTATTGTCATTGCTGTTAGTTTTCTCCCCCTAGAGGTCATTGTGGTGGCAGCTAAGGATTCTGCCTGAGGTGTTTTCCAAGAACCAGGGAGAGCTGGCAGACAGAAGGAAAACAGAGAGAAGCTGGGGCCAGCTGGGGATGAATAGTGACCCTCTCCTTCATCGTAAGCATCCTTCTTTTTCTGATTTCTTTGCTCCCTTCTTTGAACCAGGCCTCCCATTTGGCTTCGGTGATCCTGGTTCCTACCTAACCCTTAAAGTTTCTCACCAATTTCTTAGATTTCTCCAAAGTACCAATGTGAGTTGTTGGCAAAAAGCAATATAAGAGTGGTTTTGAAGACTAGTTTTTCCAGCTTCAGAAGCTGTGAGTTTTGATTGATGGCCACTCATACGCACCCTCTACCCCAAAATGGCAGGCCGGGGACCCCCATACCTCTGCTTCTCTTGTATTCCTGTGGGTTCCCAGCAGAGCACCTCATACCCAGTAGGTGTTCAGTGCCCGGTGGGAAGACAGATCCAGAGGGCCAAGGAACTCATCTATCCTTGTGGTACCAGAGTCCCTCTGATGGAAGTTTATAAGAGATTACGCTGAAAAGGTAGATATAAATCGGTACAGAAAACCAGACAGTCACAGATCTGTTGATTTCTGGTCCTTCCATCACTTTCACTGGGGCCTGTTGTCATCCTCTGCCCTCCCCCCCCGCCCCCGGCAAACACACACACACACACACACACTTTCTGTTACCCAGGTGGAGTGGTGACTTAAACTTAGAGGCGTTTTACCCTGGAATCCCTGTGGTTGAGATGAACACACCAGACCCCCTGTTTCCTTTGTCATTTTCCATGTGAACCCAGAAGAGGTGCCAGAGAAGTGACAGTTTCAGTCAGCATATCCTCTTCTGTGCCCCTTTATGTTTTTCCGATGGAGAGGTACTTATGTCTAGAGAAGGAGGGATCGTTGGCAGCTATGGTGACCTCTACATGGTTTTCTTCAGTGTTAATGCTGTCGAGGGAGCGGGTAGAATGGGAGCTGGAAGTGTCTGGGCGCCGAACCGCTGCTGAGGTGTTCACGGCTCTTTGGATCACGATGGGCTGTGTGTCCCTCCCCCACGTCCACTGCCTGGCCTCGTATCTCTCACACACACACACATTCTTCAAATATCACATTCTGGGACATTCTTGCCCCCCCACCCCAGCCTGCCCAAGGGACTTGCAGATAATAAATGAGAGCTTTCTTAACTAATGATATTCTTCACCATCTGTCCAGCTGGTCACTGAGACCATAAGGCAGATGCTCTTTTTTTTTTTTTTTTTTTTAATCCCAGTCCTTGTAAAATTATAAACATAACAATTTCTGTCATTGAATCTGAAAGAGGATGTCTGCTGATCCATTTTCATTGCGGGTTTTTAAAAAAATTATGATTACTGTGAGGCCGTGAGTCTAAGAAATGATGTGATTTTTTTAAAAAGTCCTGGGCTAGTGTGTACGTGTTGAGCTTTATTGTCTGCCACTTTGGATTTCTCAGTGTTCAAAAAGTGGGCATCCTCACCCCTCTGTTGTTAACATTTAAAGCTCACGGGAGCAATGGGAATGTGGGAGGGGGTCTCACCTCTGTGTAAAAGCTGTAAAATGAGAAAGCCCAGCAAGTGTTGGTTCCCACCTGGTTTCCTGGAGGCGAAGGAATGTATGTCCAGGAAAAGGCTGGCTGGTGGAGTCAGCTGGGTGGGGCAAGTTCAGGGCAGCCTGCAGCCTGTGTGGACGGTGCTTCTGAGGGAGGGAGGGAATGTGTGTGTGTGTGTGTGTGTGTGTGTGTGTGTGCCCGCGCACATGTGTGTCCTCTGCGGCAGCTCCTGCAGACAGCTGTTGAGGAACTGCCGGTTGTATTTGCCCTCCCCAACAATGCCAATGCATGGTACGAATCCCCAGGAACTGAGAGACAAAGGAGGCTACAGAAAATGAGACTTAGGCAAGTGATCCCGGGAGCTGGAGTTGGGGGCCGAACAATGCCGCCCTCATATTTCCACGGCACACTGTTGTCTGTTGTGGGAAGTTTGGCGGTTCTCACAAGGACCCTGGGCTGGCAAGGAGGCTGGGCTGCCAGACCCTGCTGTGAGGTTGTTGGCATGAAGGAGGTTCCCCCATGGAGAGGGAAGGGGCATTTCTACTTCCCAGTGATTTTAAACGATGACCACCTTGACCAGATGCAAGGGGAAAAATCATTTGTGTACCAACAAGGCTCAATCAAGTGCAAATACAGATAACGATGAGTCAAAGCCTGACTGCCTTTGGTAGGTGCCCTCCTCTCTCAAGGGGCTCATTTAAAGGCATTTGCCCCCTCTGTGTTGAGGCTTTAAAAATTGTTCATCATCTCAGAGGTGCCATTTTTATTTCAGGGAGTTATTTTTCAAGATTCGAATTTAGGCTTTGCTAAGCAAAGGCCAATTTCATTTTGGTTCCTGGGTGTCTACTGAGAGCTGCTGTGCAGTTTGTTTGCTTGTTTGGGGGATGCTGCCTTCACTTTTGTTGCTTGCCTTCCCCCCCCCCCCCCCGGAGTGTGTCCTACTTTATTCTGATTATCTTCATCAATGCACTGAAAAAGTAAGCTCCCTTTCAAAAGGGAGAAATGTTTTCATAATGGAAAAATAAGATTATAACAGATTAAAATAAGATGCTCTGTGGGCCTCAAAGTCAAAGTACTTACTTAGGTTAAAACATCTAGAGGGGTCCTTTCCCAGGCATTGATTTTAACATGAATTTATGCAGCTCATTCAGCAAATACTTCTGAAGCCTTTGCTTAGTGCCAAATACTGAAGTGGGTCTCAGAAATGCAACAGTGAACTGGACAGACGTCACAGAACTTAAGAGCCTATCTTGTCTTTAGTTTACTATAAAAAAAACCACAAAAAACTAGCAGCACTATTTGCAATAGCCAAGACATTGAAGCAACCTAAATGTCCATCGACAGATGAATGGTTAAAGAAGATGTGGTATATATACACAATGGAATACTACTTAGCCATAAAGAAGAATGAAATAATGCCACTTGTGGCAACATGGATGGACCTAGAGATTATCATACTAAGTGAATTAAGTCAGACAGAGAAAGACAAATACCATATGATATCACTTATATGTGGAATCTAAAAAAAAAAAAATGACACGAATGAACTTATTTACAAAACAGAAAAAAACCCAACTCTAGTGTGATCTTTCTCTATAGAATGATTTAACTATATATTCTAATCTGTAGGCCCTCTGCTACAAAAGTCATCCCTCCTCCTCTTTTCCTAGCATCATACCTCTAGACTTAGCAGTTGAATTTTGCTGCTTGGTCCTCTCTCGTCTCCTGAAGAAAGAGGCAGCCACGCTATAGTAGAACCTTGTGAAAAGAAAAAGACTCCACACTTCGCCTTCTACAGGATAATAACGTTCTGAAGTTGCAGCATTCAAGGGGAAATCTTTTTTCATAGGTCAAGTCCAAGCTGATAAAATCACATATTGATTATCCGAATATTCAAGGAACCTACAAAGCCTGAACTTTCTTAAAGTTACCCATCTTTGGGCATTTCCATTGTTCTTTTTCACATTTTTCAGATCGTAAAGAAAAAGTGTAAGAAGTTCTGAAAGTCTGATCTGTCAAATTGTGAATTTTGTCAGCAACCCCTTCAATGTTTGGGTGTAGGGGGAAGGTAGAGAGGGGGATAGAAACTGGACAAAATGAGGGTTAGAGGTTATAATTATATTAAAAGTTAACGTTTAAGGAGTGCTTACCTTGTACTATGGAGTGGCCTAAGAATTTCTGAATAGTAATAATGATACAAAAGCCACACATACTTTTTGAGTGCCAACTATGTGTCTGGCCGTAGTTTTAGCCTTTTATAGATATTCACACATTTAATCCTCACAAGAGCACTATGAGATAGGTGGTATTATTTGTTACTGTTTTAAAAATGAGATAAAGGTTTTAGAAGGGTAAAGTCATGCGTTTTAAGGTCCAGTGTGTAAGTGATAGGGTCAGGATTCAGCGCCACATTTTTCTCACTTGAAAGGTGACAGAGTAAGCTCTCGGTTGAGTTCTCTTTACTGAACGTGCTTGTTTTCATTCTCTTACAAATTTAAGAACTGGCCCAATTAGTCTGAAAAGTGCCTAGGCAGAGACCCTTGGTTAAGCACGCCGATACACCCCAGATTTTTGAACACTCCTTTGTGAGTTGACTTCAAGTTCATGGCCATGACCTACTTTTCCCTCTAAGAAAAGTACTCTTGATATGCCTTTCAAACATCTATCGAACACATGCTATGTACAAAGCCTGTGTGTGCTCAGGTTCATGGGCATAGATTCAGCTATCTGCAAAGAATGACAGAGAACGCAAAGACTGACAGAACCATTGTGACAGTTGTAAAACATGAGGCCCAAACTTTCTGACACTCTTCCCATTGAGAGGTGAGGTCTGCATCTGGGTGGGCTGGTGACTACTTGGGCCAATACAATACATGGAAGTGATGCTTTGTGATTTCCAAGGTGTCCAAGTCTAGGCCAGAAAAGGCCATGGTCGCTTTCACCCAGTCTTCCCGAGACCTCTGCTCTAGAGGCCAGCGCAACATAAGAAGTCCGATTACCCTGACACTGCCATGCTGGAGAGGCCGCTGGTAGATGCTCTGCTTGACAGCTCCAGTGGAACTCCCAGCTAACGGCTACTGTCAGTTGCCTGCCATGCGATGAACCACGTTGGGTAGCCAGCCCGTTGGAGCCATCTGATGATGCAATGAGCCCTTCCCAAATTCCTGACTCACTGAAACAAAAATGGTTGTTCTAAGCCACTGAGGTTTAGGAATGGCTGTTATAACTACAGGAATCAACTCCGCATACAGAATTTAAAAATGAATCAAGTTTTAATACCAAATATTGTGTGGTTTAATGATTTTTTACTAATTTTCTTGGAAGGGATCGTAGCTTATGATCTGAATATATTGCAGTGTTAACAGTGGTCACTTAATTTAGAGATGGCATAAATTCCAAATGTAGTGGTTTCTATAGTCATTTAAAAATTACCAGTATTTACTCTAGTTATTGTATGATCTTTATTCCTCAATTTATCCTTCCTTTTCTGTTCACTAAAAGCAGATAAAATCAGGATAAGATTGACATTTACGTATTACCCGCAGTACACATTTTAAATACAAGGAAAAATTCAGTGTTGTATTATATTTACTATCACAAATAGAATAGCTGCGTGGTCTTGGTAGCTGAGAATGTTTTTTGTAGAATAGTAGAGCCAATACAGAAAACTGTGCTGTTTTAGGAATTTGATACTTTCAACCACACCCCTCCCCACTCCAATGACTTTTATATTCCGGGGCATTATAATTTAATAACATAGAGAAATGGTTAGCAAGTTTTGTAGTAAATGCCACTTATGCTTTCTCCCTCCCCTGACGAGATTTGCAAACTCTTGGCCATTTCAATAACTGGACTCAAGTCATGTACCTGAGCAGTAGAGGGAATTGAACCCTTTCTGAGAGCCTTGGGTCTCCTTTCCTCTGTTCCTTTTCTTCTTTTTTTCTTCTCCTTTTTCTTATTCTCTTCTCTCTCTCTCTCAATCTCTCCCATGCACATACACTTCCTGTGATCCACTGGGGTTGTAATATTTCATGATTTCCTCCGTTACTATCCTGAGTCCCTCTCCCTGCTTCCAAACTAGTGAAAGTATTCCAGAAAGCCTTGAGATTGCAGAAGAAGCATGCCAGATGCCTCTCAGGGTCACTCAGGGATTCATAGGTGCACATCGTTGTTGTAGCAGCTCGTGGAAGGGATGCTGGTCCTATAACCCATTTACATAAAAGACTGGGAGTCTTTGAGATTAAAAATAGCCTGTGTGGGATAAAACCCCCTTCCGTGTCTGAATAATTGATTGATAAAAAGATTTGTGGTTCATCTCTCAACACTGATCTAAAGCTATTAGATTCACGGTGATACTAATCAAAAATTGGATGTGATCTCCAGGAAAGGAAGCGGCAGCTAGGAGGATGGGAGACTCTGAGGCAGTTCTGGCCCTGCTGGCCAAATGCTGGGCCATTCCAGACCAGGTCAGGCTGTAGCCTCCGGTGTCACATATAGTCCCTGCCTCTGGTGACCTTAGTGGGACTACAGCTGGGATTCACTTGACACCATTTATTATTTTGGAATTATTCAGCTTTGAATCCCCAAACTTCACGTTAGTCATTTCCGGCAATATGATTTTCTCCCCCTGCTCCTGTTCTTATGGATATACTTGTATCCTGAACTAAAGTGGAACTCCTTCCTCTTTGATTAATTCCAGGGCACATCTATCCACATACATGTCACATTGGGCAAACCACCGCTCTATGTGGTCTGAGAGGTGTATATTTGAGAGAGAACTCTGTAAGTGTAAGGATGATACTTCCTAAAACCTCTGTTTTGGATAGGAAGCAGAGAGATGCAGACTTTATTCAGGGAACCAGCACCTGTCAGGAGCTGGCCTTTCTTGCATGTCTTCTGTGTTAGCTATTTCATAGTTCATTTACTCCTCACATCAACTGCAAAGGTAGTAAGCCCACTTCCCTTGTTAGAAAATCAAGGCTCAGAGTATTTACAGTCCTGCCCAATAACAAAGTTGTGATTCAAACTCAGGTCTGTTTGCTGCTCAAATCCGTGCCCTTTCAGGATTCTGATTCTAACCCACCAGTCTTGAAGAGCAAAGGTCTAATCGGGGATGCTTCGTACCTCTGATTTACGTATCTTCACCCATCTTTTTTGGACTGCCTGGTGCATGAGACACATGGGTGTGTCCTGGAAAATTGGTGGTAAATCAATCATTGCTAACAGTGTGTGCTAACTAAGAGGCCTGACTTTTAAGCTCTCGCAACGAGGAAGATCTTGAGTAAATCCTTCTGTGAAGTTAGGATGCCATTCACTGATCGAGCAGCTTCTCCATGCCAGGAGCTGAGCTGTGGCATGCTTCCACATGGAGCGTCTGTCTGGTGGAGGTGCCAGGAATATGGTGCCAGGGGACTGGGCAGAGGAGGGCCCTTTTTTTTTTTTTTAATTTTTTAAATTTATTTATTTATTTATTTTTGGCTGTGTTGGGTCTTCGTTTCTGTGCGAGGGCTTTCTCCAGTTGCGGCAAGCGGGGGCCACTCTTCATTGCGGTGCGCGGGCCACTCACTATCGTGGCCTCTCTTGTTGCGGAGCACAAGCTCCAGACGTGCAGGCTCAGTAATTGCGGCTCACGGGCCCAGTTGCTCCGCGGCATGTGGGATCTTCCCAGACCAGGGCTCGAACCCGTGTCCCCTGCATTAGCAGGCAGACTCTCAACCACTGCGCCACCAGGGAAGCCCCCAAGAAGGGCCCTTTTTATGATGAGAATAATCTCAGAGATCCAGTTGATCTACAGTTTTGGATTTTCACATGTTAGATTACTTTTTAAAGAGGGAGTGAAACTTACAACGCCTTTGTGGGCTACCAGAGACTTTTAAGGCAGGGCTCTCTGCCAAAGGTTTCAAAAATCTTAATATGGATGAGTCAAGGCCCACACTCTCATAGCAAACTCTGTTAGCTTTGCAAGGCTTATGATTTGTGAAGGTCAGCAGAGACTGTCTGGACTGAGTTTAATCCAGAAGGTCTCGAAGATGGTAAAACCATTGATTTTGAAAAGTTACAGCTCTGTGGGTGAAAGGCTGCTTCTGATTTCCGGAGGCAGAAGGAATCAGCTGCATTTTATATGAGAAATAGCACCATCAGTAGAGCCAACTGATATGAGCAGTTATTATATTTATTTTCCTTCTGCTTCAATAAAATAAATACTAGCAATGTGTATCAGAAAAAAAAAAAAACTTAAAAAGAGAGATGGGATTCTACTTTAATGGAATTTTACAAAGGAAAGTCAAAGCAAACCATAACTCCAAACACAACTGAGAATTTAATGTCAGTTCATACTTTCACTTCCATATACGTACCCATCACAAAGTGGCTTTTGGATTTTGCTGTAAAACCTGTGTAGAAAAACAAGTTTTTGTTTCTACTTCCTTATGAAGTCTTGGCATTTAATGGTGGAGGTGCCTTTGTGGATAGGAGTTCTGCCCTGTAAGTAACTTTACATGTCAACAAAAGATAAAGACAACCTCAATTCAGAAGGAATGGTGAAAAAAATTTCAGTTTAAGGAGATGGGAAGTTTGGAGTGATTGGAACCTTTCAGCAATTTGAAAAGAGCCTTGAGAAAACCTTCTGGTAATTAGAAGAGAGCTTTAAAGAATAAGATCAAAGAGTCCCACTGTAATAATTAGGGCATAGCTGTTCTGTTGTTTTGGGCAAGGTGAGGAGGGATGAAGGTCATGAGAGAAAGGAAGTGATGGTTTTTGTGATAGGGAGACAGCAAGGAAGGTGTGTGGGTCTCACTGGATAGTCTGAGCTGATCAGTACAAGATACTGTGAAATACAGTAAGTCCCCTACATATGAACCTTCAAGTTGCGAACTTTCAGAGATGCGAACGTGCCCCTGTATGCCAGCTGTTGTACTGTACTACTGTACTTTTCAAGGTACTGTAGTGTAAGATTAAAAATGTTTTCTTTATTTTTTGTGTTTTTTTAATGTATTATTTGTGTGAAAAGTATTATAAACCTATTACAGTACAGTACTATATAGCCGATTGTGTTAGTTGGGTACCTAGGCTAACTTTGTTGGACTTAACGAACAAATTGGACTTACAAACACGCTCTTGGAACGGAACTCGTTCATATGTAGGGGACTTACCATATTGGCTTCCAAAAAAGACCAGGCCACAGCAGAGTCAGAAGGGCTCCAGTTATCGATCTGCCAGGAACCAGAGGGCCCAAGTTCGATGGCTACCGTCCACCTGTCCTTGAGGAGTCAGCCGGACAAACTAATGCTTGAAGTGTGAAATGGCAAAAAGCCACCTCTAGCCCAACCATAAACAACAGAAAAACGTACAGTTTAGTAAAAGCCTATGATAGAGCACTTAGATGGCACCAATTTGGTAAACTTTCGATAAGACTGTGCTCCCCCTTTTGTCTTATGTAATGTCTTCCTCATCAAAACACAAAAGGCTTATAATGTGTTTCTTCCATTTCCTCTGGCATGAGTGTTAAATCAGAATGCTAAGATATCTCGCTTAGTGAAACAATTAGATATTTCCCCCTCAATTTGGTCACCCCATAGGTACTTTATTGGATGCATTTTTTTCCTGAAATACCTCCTTAAAGATCAGATCCTTTGAGGAATCAAATCAAAGTGGATTGTTTGTAATTTAGAAAGCAGAGACCCATTTATGTGATTAAATATGGATTATAATCCAGTTGGTGAAATAAGAAGTTTGTTTCTGATTTCTTTAATAAGAAATGGAGTTTTCCCAGCAGCTCTAAGGAGGGAGGAGAGGGGAGCACAAGGTCTGCCTTGATGCTGTGTGACACACATTCTTTTTTTCTTAAAAAAATTTTTTTTTTATTGAAGTATAGTTGATTTACAATGTTGTATTAGTTTCTGGTGTACAGCAAAGTGATTCAGTTATACATACATATATATATTCTTTTTCATATTCTTTTTCTTTATAGGTTATTACAAGATATTGAATATAGTCCCCCGTGCTATACAGGGGGACCTTGTTGTTTATCTATTTTATATATAGTAGTTTGTATCTGCTAATCCCAAACTCCTAATTTGTCTCTCCCCGACCTTTCCCCTTTGGTAACCATAAGTTTGTTTCCTATGTCTGTGAGTCTGTTTTGTAAATAAGTTCATTTGTGTCATATTCTAGATTCCACATGTAAGGGGTATCATATGATATTTGTCTTTCTCTTTCTGACTTACTTCACTTAGTATGATAATCTCTAGGTCCATCATGTTGCTGCAAATGGTGTTTTTTCATTCTTTTTATGGATGAGTAGTATTGCATTGTATATATACCACATGTTCTTTGTCTATTCATCTGTCAATTGACATTTAAGTTGCTTCCATGTCTTGGCTATTGTGAATAGTGCTGCTATGAACATAGGGGTGCATTTATCTTTTTGAATTATAGTTTTGTCTGGATATATGCCCAAGACTAGGATTGCTGGATCATATGGTAATTCTATTTTTAGTTTTTTAAGGAACCTCCATACTGTTCTCCATAGTGGCTGCACCAATTTACATTCCCACCAACAATGTAGGAGGGTTCCCCTTTCTTCACACCCTCTCCAGCATTTATTGTTTGTGGATTTTTAATAATGGTCATTCTGACTGGTCATGACACACATTCTTAAGCGAGCTCTCTTTTCAACATGCCTAATGTGTGTTATTCTACCATTATCCACCCATAGCACCTGTTTGTACATTAAATATTTTAGAGAGTACTGAACAGCATATAGTGCTACTGTGTGCTTAGCAAAATCGTAGGCTAAGAGAAAGAGAACTGGAAATCCCTTTCCAAACCAAGTAAGAAGTAAAGAAGATGTTTCAATTTATAGTAGTCTGGATGGTCAATTATTATCAGTTATAGTATCTCAGCCATGTGGCAGAAGATTCTGACCTCATGGTGTTTACAAATATAAAGATCATGTATGCTTTAAACAAGCTTAAATAATAACTGTAAGGACCCCGGAGTAGGGTATAAAAGGGAATATGGACCCCTGTGGAAAATAGATCAGGAGCCTCTCTTATTGTGGACACTGGCAGGTTTTGACTTCCTAGGTAGGATGGCATGACTTGAATCTTCTGTCTTCCTTGATTCCCCCCTAGGAAGAACACATCTATTCCTTTTCTGAATATTGGCCATTCACCACAGTCCTTTCCTACTCTTGAGATTCATCCCTGCTCCCACCCCCTTTTCTAAGCTTTGAGTTCACACCCGGCTGCCTCTTTGCTACATAGCCCAGTGATATTTTTTTAAAAAAAGGAGGAGAAGAAGAAAGGAAGAAGGAGAAGAAAAAAAAAAAGAAAATAGGTGGCTTTAGAATCCAGCTAACCTGAATTTGGGTTATTTTTCTTAATAGCCCTTTGATCTTAGGCAGGTTCCTGAATAGCTCTGTGCCTCTTGTTTCCTCATCTAGAATGATAATAATACCTACTTCTTGTTGTGAGGATCTGATTAAATGATGTATATAAAATGCATATAGCACAGTGTCTGGCACATAGCAAATATTTAATGAATGGTAGTCACTACAGCCCTGTTAAAAATATGAAGATGAATGTTGCAGAGACTCACTTGTAAACCACAGAAACCTTTCATTTTCTGGAACTCAGTTATTCAGCAACCTCCTCTACTGAATAAAAGCAAGTAAATATTGTACAATTAAGGAAGTAAGCAGAAAAGCCTCTAAATAGCCAAAATAGACACTCAAAAATCTATGTCCTAGAACTATGCATTCCCCTCATTAGGGTGCTTTCCCAGTTTTTAATGCAGTTCTTGACTCATTTGATCCTATGTATTTGTATTTTACACATGATTTTTAACTACCGTGAAAACTGATTTCTAAGTCTGTAGCAGATTAGATGCAAATTGGAAAGGAGCAAATTGGAAGGGAGAAGGACCAATATAGAGGCATATCCATGGCGGGCAGAAATAACTCGATAACAAATAAAAGGAAAACCCAATGAAAGCAGAAAAAACTCTTAAGAGCACAGAAATTCAGAGCCATTTAGTGGATGACACTGGTCCTTAAACCCTAGCCTATGTCAAACTCACCTTGTTAAAACACAGATGGCTTGGCCCCAAGGCGTTCTAAGTCAGAAAGATATTATATTCAAAATAATTAATTTTAAAAAGCCCTTTTTGTGGATAAAGAGGGAACTTTCATCTCTCCAGAAGAGCTGGCCATCCACAGTAATGAACTGCCTGAGAATCCTGGGTGGCCACGCCTACAGGGTATTGTTACAATGTTGGGGGTAGGAGGTATCCCTTGATAGTGCAATTTATGATTTTTTTAGAGGTATTTGTGTTTGTGTGATTGCTGTGTTTCCTCATCCTTTTCTTAGTGACTTTCTAGACAAAAAGACCTCACAGATGTTTTTTCTGCCACACCAACTGTTTGATTCAACTTAGCTCTCATAAATAGTTGAGTGTGTTTCAGTAACAATGTCAAAACACTGGGCTCTGTGGCAGTTGCAATATACAGGCACCATATTGTCATTCTCTTCTTAGTTCCTTTTGCCAGTTAGTGGCAATTTCTGCCAACACCAAATAAAGTCTAAGTAAGAAGTCTTGGACTAAGGTGACCGTTTGTGAAAGAGGCAACCGTTTTCCTCCTGAGGCCCGTTTCCATTCTGAACCTCGGATTTTTAAAAATTTTCATTAAGTAGGAGGAAGAGAGATCTATACTGGCAAAAATTATTATTGGCCATGGTTACATTTCAGTAACTGGGTATAAACTTAGTCTTGTTACTTTCCTTGAATTGACATATTGGAACGCTTGCATCGTTGTGTACGTTATCATTGTTCCGATTACAGACATCGTTCGGAATTTTCTAATACCAGACCTTCTAAGAGCAGCATTTTGTTTCTTGCTAATATTAGAGGTGCCTGAGTGCTGTCTTCCTTCTATGTCAGAGGCAGTGTGTTTTTTAACTAGAGAGAGAGAAAGCAGTCTTCCGTGTCATGGTTAGGGGATTACTTTCATTAGGCAGATCTCTCTCTATGATAAATCTCCTTGGTGCATTGAACTGTTTAACTTACTTAGGGATGGTGTTTTCTTTTGAGTCCAGTTCTGGGAAAAAGTGATGGCTGTTCCCAGGGTGTTCACTGAGAAATGAAATATGGCTCTAGAGTTTGGTGCTGATGGCTGAGGGAGTAGGGGAAAAAGGGGGAGGTGAGTAGAGCTTTGAAAAATCCATCTCTGCATGTGAGTGCCACGTAGAAATCCACATCAGATGTACATGCCTTATTGTCACTACTGGTGATACAAAATCTGAGCCATCATATTTCTTGATGGTAACTTGGAATAAAAGACAAAAATTTCTGGGACCACAGTTGCTTATTCTCCCTGCTTGTTTAGCTGAGCGGATTATTCTCTGCTGATGTCATTGAATTTCAGCTAGAACCTGGACCCTCTGGCTGAAATCCAGTGGCATGTGTAGTTAGATTTCTATTTATATGTGATCACACAGATCGTTGCATTAATACTGTAATTAGGAATAGGTCAAACCCTTTACTTCTGTTATGAACAGTACAAAATATTCAGTACCTGTATTTAAATAGATTCTAGATATTTAAGAACATCAGAATATCATTTATAACAGTGATAGTCAGGCAATGGCTATTTAAAAGTGTTTTATAACATTAATGTAGGATCTGACACTCTCTGTAGGGGAAATCCATAAAATAAGACTTTAATTTTCCTTTTAATTTAGTATCTGGCTTTGAAATGGCTTTCTGTGCATTTACTGTGACTGGCCATGTTAGCACTGATCTAATGCACTGTCCAAAGAAATCTTTATAATGTTTTCTAGGATCTGTGTTATTAAGCTGTATCAGAGGCAGGGTCTGAGGGTTAAGTTAGCGCGTCTTGGTTCACAGTTTTTACTTTGATTTCAAGCTTGTGCTAATCATGTCTGTGACTTCTAATAACTTCCCTGTCCCTTTTCTTTGAAGCCCTTGCAAATCCCAGCTAGACTCTTCCAGATTTCATTAATATAAATAAAAATTGATATTGCTTCATAGATCACATCATATATCAAAAATTAAGGCTCTTTTGAGTTCTAAATATAGTAACTGTTTTGTCAGAGAAAAGCATTTTTACCTATGTTTTAAACGCCTCTTACCTTTCTATTTGAAAAAGATGTATATTTGATTTTGCCATTGCAATGCCATAGAAACCCTGACAGTTTCTGCAAAACTAACAAATCCTTTTATTTTTTTCCTATCTCTTAACCTGATCTTTAACTCTTACAGACATAATTAAAATCACCAAGGTCTGTTTTTTACCCCAGCCTTCTTTATAAAGTTGACTCCCTTCAGCGAGGAATATACAAACACATATTTATAAAATTTGTCCTGTATCAGACTGTCTTCTGGTTCAGACGCAGTATTCCCTGTATTGATTATTCACCCCATTTCTTTACGTGTTTATTTTATAATAAGGACTTATTTTATTTCCTTAATAACCAGATCATGAGAATGTAAGAGCATTTCTTTTTTCCTTTGACCTGCATCCCCACCAGCAAATGCTCCTAAAACACATTCCTTCGGAACTATGCATTATCAGATTTTAAAGGCTTTTCCATCCATAACTATGCTGTAGAGTAGGGGAAAGTGATTTCCTTCAGGGAAGGGAACAACTTTCTGCCACCCATCATTCCTTCCGGAAGTGTTTACTGCATTCCTAACTTTATTCCCTTGACTGTGCTTATCAGCTATCTACTGTGTTCCCGTGAATGTGCTAGGGATACTACAGCGAATAAGAAAGTTGTTTTTCTTCACTTCCAAGCTTAAAGTCACCCTAAAAGCTTTTGATAAAATAATAACTATTTCTTTGTAGTATCCAACTCCATTTAGACAAATTTTACAAATGAAAGTAAACCTCAAGTAGAAATAATGGCAGTTGGTCTAGAAAGCACTGAACCCTGTTTCTGCTCTCCATTTAGAATTTCTAGGCCATAAGTGAAATCACAGCGAGAAAAACAATCTTCACCCGAATCGTAGTGTTGTTCAGCATTCACAGTAGAACAGATGATATAACCAGCGTTTTACATACAAGATGCAGCCTTCTCAGGAGAAAACACATCCCCAGACTCTTCTTTCATTTCTCTCATACCTGTTCTCATTTGCTTTTTCTTCTGTTTCTCTTTTCTAACTGTGCTTGGATTTTTTTTACTGGGTCAATAGCACGAAGATCCATGTTTAAACCCAAAGGATTAATTCAGAAGAACAAGTAATTTCTATGAAAACATTCATTGTCATGTTTTTTTAAACAACAACAAAATTGTAAAAACAAATGAAATGCTCAGTAATAGGGGAATAGCGAAACTAAAATAATAGGAATTTCAGAAAGCTATAACATAGTGATTGGGTACTTTGTTGAAACATTGAAACATGAACTAACATAACAGAGACAGGCAGAATACAAATACTGTGAACATACGTAGTATCAATAATTCCATATATATGTTTGTAAATATGTATATGTATAATATATATAAGGTTATATACATCATATATAACCTTCCATTTCATGTCTAGTATCTATCTATCCATTCATTGACCAAAATCCAGCAGGAATAATGAAGGAATTACATCAAACGTTGGGTTCTTTTTCTTACCAATGTAACTAAAATCTGTAATTAAAAAAAATACTCTAAACTTGAAGGACTATCACCAAAAACAAATGAAGTGTTTAAGGGAAAACAAAATTCTATTTTACTTTTTAAAAGAATCACACTTTTTTCCCCTTCCTGTTCCATTGTATGATGATATTTAATTTTAAAAGAGTATGGTCCTGGTTTCTCAGGTGAATAAAATAAAGCTTCTCCAGAAATCCACACTCTGGTTTTGAAGAAACACATTTTTTTTTTTTAAAGAAAAAAATTAGAGTAACTCTACCTTTGATTGGAGGTTAGGCTTCCATCAACCTCAAGCATCTGGAACCAGGAAGTGAGTTTGAAAGAAAATCAAAATAAACATTACAAACAAAAAACTCAGAGAGAGGTAGCAGGGGGAAACCCTTTACAATTAACTCTGGACAGGGTATGGAGCCATCCTGAGATCCTCAGCAAACCAACCATGTGGCAAATAAGAAAGCAGTCTAGAAGCAGCATGAAAGCAAGAAGTGCAGAGAGCTGTTGGTGGGAATGTAAATTGATACGGCCACTATGGAGAACAGTATGGAGGTTCCTTAAAAAACTAAAAATAGAATTACCATATGATCCAGCATTCCCACTACTGGGCATATACCCAGAGAAAACCATAATTCAAAAAGACATATGTACCCCAATGTTCATTGCAGCACTATTTACAATAGCCAGGACATGGAAGCAACCTAAATGCCCATCGACAGACAAATGGATAAAGAAGATGTGGTACATATATACAATGGAATATTACTTAGCCATAAAAAGGAACGAAATTGGGTCATTTGTTGAGATGTGGATGGATCTAGAGACTGTCATACAGAGTGAAGTAAGTCAGAAAGAGAAAAACAAATATCGTATATTAATGCATATATGTGGAACCTAGAAAAATGGTACAGATGAACTGGTTTGCAGGGCAGAAATTGAGACACAGATGTAGAGAACAAACGTATGGACACCAAGGGGGGAAAGCCGCAGTGGGGTGGGGTGGTGGTGTGATGAATTGGGCTATTGGGATTGACATGTATACACTGATGTGTATAAAATGGATGACTAATAAGAACCTGCTGTATAAAAAAATAAATAAAATAAAATTCAAAAAAAAAAAAAGAAAACAACAACCCACACACACACAAAAAAGAAGTGCAGAGAGGAGGATAAAAATAAATATAAAAGGCAGACTTGGAGACCTGGAAGACATGGCAGTTTGGGGTCATCTGTCGTGAGGTCATGTAATGCAGGGGCAAAGAGCTCTACTGGGTTTAACACCCCCCCTCAGAAGTAATTGAGTAGCAGCCTATTATTACTAATAATATTCATAATAATGATCCTGTAATAAATCATCGAGAAAATGGTTTCTGTTTAAGAATATATGAATATAAATATGTCATGTTTTAGAAAGATTTCCATCAAAATAGCTTTTTACTTCAATGACTAAACTTCGCTCTCTGGATAATTCAACTATGTGGAATGCCATATTTTTTTTAAAGCCAGATAAAGTGTTATCTTAGCCATCACCTTAGAACATTCTTTCGCTGACCAAGAGGCTGTTCCTTAGACTTTTTGGGTTTTTTTTTTTTTTTTGGCCGCGCCATGCGGCCTGCGGAATCTTAGTTCCCTGACCAGGGATTGAACCTGGGCCCTCAGCAGTGAGAGCGCGGAGTCCTAACCGCTGGACCGCCAGGGAATTCCCTAGACTTCTTGTTTTAATGCCAATAAATTGATTTTTCCTCTTCCCATAATTTCAGGAAAAAAATAGCTTCTGGCAAATAGTCCCTGGAGTCTGGATCAGTCTTTTGGGGCAAATTTTGTTTTGGATTCCTAGGATATAGTTTTTATTAATTGTGGTTTCTTTTTTAAAGAGAAGAACTTTTAAACTTTTATTAACGAGTAAACTGTTACCGTCTCATTCTGTGATGTTCAAACATTAAACAGCTCCTGCATGGCCTGAAGGTGAGAAGGCCTCTGAAGTTGAAAAGGCAAGTCAGTGTGGTATTTTAGGCATTTTACTGCGTTCTAACTCTGTGCTTAAGAGTCCTAGATTTGGAGTTAGATCACTTGGGTTTAAGTCCTGGCTCTGTTACTTACTAGCCTTATGATGCTGGGCAAGTTTCTAACTTCTCTAATCCTCAGTTTCTACGTCCAAAAAATGGGTCTTATGTAATAGGGCTGCTGGGAAAATCCATTTAAAGCGCTTAGCTTAGTGCCTGCATACAGGCAGCACTCAGTAATTAGAAGCTCTTAATATTACTCCCTGATTTGTTTTTACGGCCAGAACATGATTGAATCTTTTCTTAATGACCCAAGGAGACTTTGAAAAGAAAACCAACATCAGCTGAAGGTGTACTGTGTGTTCCAGGCTTTTTAGAACTTATGTCAGGACACCCTTAGAGAGTCCTTGGGACACGCAAGTATAGAGAAGTGATTCCTGATTATGAACACCGCTTAGTTTGCTAAAGTGAAGGCACCATGTGGCATTGGAGGCTGTGGACACCTGGAGTAGGTGCCCCGGTGATTTCCAGAAGGTTCAGTATTAAGCTCCAAATAGCGTCTGGGGCCCCGTTTCCTCTCTGTCAGCGTCTCCTTACTTCTAATGCCACGTGGCCTTGTTGCTGCAACTGATTCTCATTCTTCTCCTTTTTTTCCTCCTTTATGCCTTTCTTTCCCCCCTGTTATCTCTCCTGTCACCAGCTCTCCATTTGTAGGCTCTTCAATAAAAAGGTTGGTCTCTGATAGACACTGAAAGCCAGTCGATGTATTTCTTTCCTTTTTTACAACTGACTGGCCCTTCTAGGTGACAGTATAAGTCCTCGAGTTAGGGTCTGTCCCCGGTACTCAGCGTACTGCCTGGGCCAGGGTGGGTATTCAGTAGCAACATGATGAAAAAACCCATGACATGTAATTTTGGAACTTTGTTTACATGTCGCGGAGTGCTCAGAGGTTATATTTTTTACCTCCAAAGAGGTTGTGGGGTATGTGTGTCTAAGTTCCTTTTGAACCTGAGGTTTTCCCAGAGTTCTAAAGGCTCTAAGAAAGCTGGATGCAAGATAAGCAAAATATAGGTGTAGTTATGATTTACATATTGTCATTCAGACAACTGATTGTGACAGCAACCCAACAACCTTTAAAAAAAAAGAATCAACAAACAAATGGATAAACAAAAACAATAAGAAAACCATCCCCAGGGAGCTGTCTAAACAAGAGGCAAAAATTCTCACGGCTCTGGGATCTTTCACGTCAGTATTGGTGGTTTATCAAAAATATACTAAGCTTGCCTAGAACAAGCCGATTAATACTGTCCTGTCATACCCACAGAATTGCAACAAATGGCAAAGTAAAGTTTTTGATGATCTGAGTTGTGAATGTGTCACCCCTGTTACTTCAAATCACTTAATTTTAACAATAAATGAGATATTTGGGGTAGGGGCAGAGTATCGATAAGAATAACAAATTCTTGAGTGAGAAGGGACTTGAGAGCCCATGTGGTCTGACCTAAATAATACAGGAATTCCTTCCATAGAATCCCTGACAGATGGTCATCCACTTGTGTTTTGAATACTTTTTAGTGTCAGGAAATGTGTTATTTCAAGAGGCAGCGTATTTCATTGTTGGACAGTTTTGAAAGTTAGAAAATAATATTTTCATATATCAAGCCAACATTTCTATCCTTCTAACTTCCATCCATGGATCCTAGACTATTTATTAGCTATTCTACAATTGTATTTTAGCATAAGGTGACCAAAAACTGTCAAGTGTTTGTCGAACACCTAAGTGGAGATTTCTTACTGGTTGGTGCTGCCGAAGGTTCCAAGGTGGTCCCTGCCTGTGGGGAACTCAAGACAAACACACACTAAATTAACTGACAAGTGATGATCGGAGAACTGAAGCCTTCCCTTTACTCTCTTGGGTATGGGAGTCTTAAGGAAGTTAAGACAGGAAGTAAGCCTTGAAATACGAGTATGATGTTCCCAGGCAGCAAAGGTGTGAAAACAAGAGGGGTGCATAGGGTTTTAGGCAAATAATGAAGAGACACAGAGAATAGTAATGGAAATTAAGTTAAATAAGAAGGATATGGAGGAATTTGAAAGTTCTGAAGAAGCCTTTAATTAATCAATCACATCACGTCTTCCATGACTGTTTTTCAAATCATAAAAGTAAAATAATCCATGCCTGTAATGAAAAGGTAAATAATACAGAAATGTCTTAATTAAAAAGCGAAAAAAAGGACTTATCTCTTTGCTCTCCTGCCCATTCCCTCAACCTGACCACAGTTTTCACCACTTGGTGTATATTCTAGGACCTGCGAAACTATGGCCCGTGAGCCAAAATGTCCCCACCCCACTTGTTTTTGGGTGGCCCACAGGCTAAGAATGATTTTTACATATTTAAACGGTTGAAAAGCATTCACAAGAAGGATATTTCATGAGATGTGAAAATTGTATGAAATTCAACTGTGTCCACCAATAAAGTATTGAATTTTGTCAATAAGAAGTTTGTGGGAATTTTTCTCTCTCGTCATGTATCTACATAAGAGCCTCGATTTTGCCTTTTGGTCCGCCAAACCTAAACTGTTTACTAAGTGGCCCTTTGTTGGCCCTGGTCTATGCTTTCAAAAAATTTTTTATAGATATACACACACATGCATGTTTATGGTGTTCTATTTTGTTTATAAAAGTGGAAATGTAGGAGCCATTTACAGCAAATCTCTTTAGATCTGAAACAGTTAAATAAATAAGAACCACTGTTGGTTGTGAGGGCAAAGGGCAGACAGTGTCTCGAAGCTACATGGCCCAGAGGAGAAACCCAAGGATCCAGGATCCGGGAGTGTGGTCCCTGCAGTGATACAGGTGTAAAGTGATGTGCTCCCAACCTGGGTTACCTGAATTCAGATGGGAATGGGAGCCAGATGTGAGATGTTCCAGAAGAATAGTCCAAGGGGCAAGTCACTGAAGGAGACGAGGTGGGGAGCAGTCAAAGGTGCCCCCGCCTCCAGGTTAGTGCTGTGGAAGACGTGAAGAATGTTGTTGAAGGGGACTTTTTGGAGAGGCAAGCATCAGACTTGCTGACTTGGAAGCGGTCCATCCAACTCTAACCAGGGGCACTGGTTGTTGGTGCCGACAGCTCACGTTACTGTCTGAAGAATGTGTAACCCCTCAAAACTGTGCGATTGCATCTTGTACGATTGATTTGAAAAGATACAACTTTCACATTTTGAATGAGGGGAGTTCTCGGTGCCTGTTTATAGCTATTCGTATGCAACTCGTAAGTGATGTCCGTTAGGTTAATGCTGGATGTTTGGGTTCGTGTTAAAACAGCGTCTGGAAAAGAATCATGGGGACAGATGGACCACCATTTACTTCCCTATCATGGGGAAATAGTTTTAAGTTTAAGAATATTTTGAGGGAAGGAGCCTCTCGTTATAGAAAAGTATGTGAGATTTTTGAGGGGCATTTGTGGATGCCATTTCTACCACCCTCACCCCACTGACCAGATTTCTGCACATAGGGTTGTGTGATTTGTGGCATAGCTGTAGGTAGAGCTTTACTGCGCATACACAATATGGGTTTGTGTTCCAGGTATGTTCTGTCGGTGTGAACTTCTGTGAAAAAGAATGAAAGTTTCCCTGTTGTGCTATAATTAGACCATGTAGCCGGATGCCCCATAGCAGCTCCACCTTGTGGATTGTATCTTAGTGGTGAGTCCCTACAACTACTTTTCAGAGTATCCTCACTTAATACTCATTTTAATGTTAAAATGCTAGACAGTTAGGTAGTTAGAGGTGGGTAAATTTAGCCTTTCACTTGGCATATGTGTGAACCATTTCTGGGTTTTTTTGTAGGTTTTACTCAACCTTAACCCATTTGGTGAAAGCACCTGATAAATGACATCACAAAATAAGAAACGTTAAGGAGAATGTAAATAGAACGACATCTCAACTCCGAGACAGTAGCAGAAATTTAACACACAGGGATGAGGTATCCATAAGTGTATGAGGGAGACCTCACTGTGATTCAGAGAATGGCCTGGTTCTAGTGGCCCAAAGGCTAGGCCCTGAGCTTGAAATCAGGATGCCTGTTCTGATTTCAGCACCTCCACTGGCTCGCTCTGTGACCTTGGGTAAGCTGCAAGACTTCTCTGTTTCCCAGTTGGGAAATGAGAGTATCACAACTTAACATTCCAAGTGGGAAGTTGGGAATAAAAAGCAGAATATTTGCAAGCACTTTTGAGCATCCTTAAAGATGAGGGACGTTTGAATTTTCAGCATTGCTAGTGTTCTGTTCAATGTGTACCTATCTTGGTGAAGACTCATTAGATATTTTTTGCCAAAAATGAATCAAGCTCTACCTCCTGACCCATTACTTTTATCATCCTGGCACCTTTAATATGGCTTTAAATTTAGTGCCTATTTTGGGAGAAATCATGGATTCTGTTAGCGACATTGTTTCTTGTCCTTATTCTAAGACTTGTGGATATTTTTGTCATTAACATGGCATTTTTGCTATGCTTTCAGAAAAGTATAACTTTAACTTTCATAATGACATGGATTTTCTTTTTTCAACGGGAGGGAATTTCTGGGATCTGACTAAACACATAGAGTAAAAGAAATGTGGATTGATTAACATGCTGTTATATAAACTATGGAAGTGGAGTTTCTAAATATCTCCATTGTACTAGCCCTTCACTGTCATATTTTTCCCTGCAGAGTACCATTCTGTGGATACTGGAAACTTCCGTGGAAGTTTAATCAGGATAATTAAATCAGGATAATTTAATCAGGTGTCAAAGAGGATTGTTGATAAAAGTGATTTCACCTTAGTAGTGATTCTGAACGGGGTGTGGGCTCTTACGAAACTATGTTTTCTCTCCCTTGTGTGTAGAATCACTGCCAGACGGAGTCAGTTTATATTCAATACATGGGAGTTTTTGTACCCCATGTACCCCAGGACCCCTGGCCCCTGAGGAGGTCCTGAGTTACAGGTGATGAGGCTGGCCCAACAGTCAGAGGCTAAAAGTGTCCTCACTCAGCTGTTAGTAGAGAGAAATGTATTCAGTGGAGCCCACACCAGTGGAGCAAATTTGAGAACCTGGTAGATGATACCAGATTGTATAGCTGCGCCCCGAGCAGTAGGTGTCACTGTAGTCAGTGGCTTTTACTGCTCAGCGTTGAAGGGGTTAATTGGGTCTGATTTATTTGGGCAGATAGAGGTCCATCTGTGCCCTCCGGGCTGCCTGTCTTTGTCTCTAGGGCCCCAGTTGATACCAATGAAAGGCTCCAGTCCACGCTGAAAGGCACCCTTTTTCTCTAAGAAGGGAAGAAAGATACTCTCCCATCTATAGTTTAGAGTCTGAGACTAGGCTGTTTGATGTGATGGGGTGGGTTGAGTTGAGGTGGGTAAATAGGTGAGATAATCCTTCTCAAGTCTGGTGGGGGACCTGGGATGGAGGGGAAGGGAAAATTCTATTAAGAGAAATGAAAGAAGATGGACTAGCGGAATACATTTCCTTGTTGTTATTGGCCCTGGGCCCTGTTATATTCAGGCGGTGTGAGCTATCAGAACTTCTGTCGGCATCCTTCTCAGAAATTAAAAAATCTCTCTCTCGCAGAGATGTACTTCTCTTTTGCCACTTTCTACTCCAGAAAGTTAATTCTCAAACGCTAAAATGGAACTTAGGATTTAGAAACAGCTACTGTGTTGACTAACTTAAAAAAAAAAAAAAGAAATCCTATCCTGGGATTACACAGCCAACTGCTTTTTCAAGTACACCCAATTTTACTTTTCCTTTTCTAGTAGCACCCTGGTTTGAAAACAAAATAAAACGGAGTAAACCCACTGGACAGTTTCAGATTCCTCTTCTCTCTTATTTTTTTTTTGCCTAGAGAACCCATCTCTCTCCCCACGCACCACCCAGGCAGCACGGGGTCGTCTGTCCTTTAAACAAACAAAAAAAATACATAAAGGCTTTCTGTATATGGTTTATACCCAGATACTCATTAAAAATAGCTCCTGTCCAGTCTCCGCTCTTCCTCCCCTAGCCTGCTGGTTTGGCTGTAGTTAACACCCTGATTCAGCCCTGCTCTCGGCGGTACAATACGTGAAGCTCAGACTGCCCCCCGCCCCCCGCCCCCCCCCCCCCCCCGGCAACCCCGGCCCCGCCCCGCCCCGCCCCGCTTCTGTCTCCCTCGGAGCGAGTGGCGCGTTTTAAGCCATCCGCACCCTCGCCAGAGCCAGGTGGCGTCGCTTCCTGCCTTCCCTGCTCGCTGTTGCTAAGTGAGAGGCACCAGATCACACATAAAGCTGAACCAATCGCATCCTGACCCCCATAGGCTGGTAAAAGCCGAAGAAAAGAGACTCCCACCGCGTTGTCTGTGGCCGGTGGGTCCTCCTCCCCCTCCCTCTCCCCTCCCACCTTTTCTTTTCCAACAGGAAGGGGAGGCGGGGAGGGAGCCGGCAGGAGGAAGAGCGAAGAAAGAGGGTGGGGGAGGTGAAGCCTCGTATGCCTCGCTGTAGTTGAGATAAATGCCATTTTTTCTTTGTGAAGAAAAGGAATGGGCGCTTCTCTTGAGCAGTCATAGGCGGGCAGATGTGCTGCTTTCTGCCCCCAAACTGCTCAAACTGCTCTGAATAAGACGTCTGTCGATCTGCACATCTGCTTTGCTTTCTTCTCTCTCTCTCTCTTTCTCCTTCTCTCTCCATAGCTACGAATCTTTTCATCCCCCCAGTTTTGCAGATCTTGGCACCCTCTGTTAATTCTTCCTCTTCACCTCTCCATTTCCTTTCTGTCTCACAGTATTCTCCCAGTCCAGAAAGCCTTTCCTTGAATGTACAAGTTAGCGGAAGATATTTTGTATCTTGTCCTGTGGAGGAAGTCATCAGGTTATCCTAGGGAACGAGCAAGAGAGGAGGAATATTTATAAAGGCAATTAAAAAAAAAAATCCCCTGTTAAGAATGTTATTGTCTTTGGCAAGGTCTGTGCAAGCACAAAGTGAAATGAAAGGCGGTTCTTAACTGGATAAGTGCCAGTGTAGACAGCCAGTGGTATAGTTGCGATTATACAGAGAAAATGACCTTTCTCCTATAATTAGCGGGATATTTTGGGCAGCATCAGACCCAAGTTACCTGGGTGATTACGGCTTTGTAGATCTGACCTTAGAACAAAACATTCCACTTAAGTTCTCCACGGAAAATGTTTGCTATCTTTGGCCATAAAAGTAGCAAAGACATCCACTGCGTTTGCAACCAGGTGAAGTCCAATTACAGGGAGGCTTTCTTTGGTTCTATGTCTAATAGATTCCCAATAAATTTCTTCTGACCTTTTGGAGGTGGCTTATTATTTGGGCGCTCATGTGCCTTTGGAAAAAATAACCTGTGTTTATTTCTCAGTCAAGAGAGTTGTGGTTTCCTGTAACCTATTCTTGGATTTGCTGTGTTTTGGTGGGATATCAAAAGGACGCTACTCGTGGTTAAACTGTCCGTTTCCCTCAAGAAATGTTCCTTTCATACTTGAAATACTATCGTACTCCTGGGCCAGAAGTCCAGTCTACTTACTCAGTATCATACAGAAAAGTGATCATATTCTCCCACTCCACCTGCTGTTTTCCAGCCTTTAGACTAATTTTTGTCTTTCTTTCTTTTTTTTTTGAACCAAAGCTAAAATGGTTTCATAAAGGGAAGCATGGGGGATCAGATTAACCAAAAGGGAATTACCAGTGAAAAACCTTCGCAGATGCTGAGTACCTGGAATGTTTTTCTTTTTAAGAGTTTATCTTTCTCTTATTATCATGAGGTAAAAACTAGGCAGTACAGTTCTCACATATACCATTTAAAGCTACAATTCTTAGATAATCTACAGACATCATTTCACTCACTTTCAGTCTCTTCCAGGTTAAATCAGAACGATTTACAGGTAGGCCACTGCTCAGATCTGAGTGATACCTTCATCTTCTGCTGTGCCCATTTTTGGAAGGGAGACACAATGACAACATAAAACTCCGAAAGTGGGCAAAGAAGTGAAAAGGAGTGGGGGGGGGACTGGCCAGCTCGCCCTGTAGAACTGCCTTGCCCCTCTGTCGGTCAGTGAGTTAGTACCGTTAGCAGTTATTCATTTACCACTCGCCTATTTTATGTTCAGTCCTGTGCTGAAAGTTTTGAGCTGGAAACACAGTGCAAGCCAGGTCCACCTTGGTACCTTCTTCACTGGGTTGCAGCCCTCTCGGTTTTATCACCTTCATTGTTCAGACACAGGCGCCATGCTTCAGCCATGTCAACCTGCCAGGACCAGCTCTGCCTGCTGAAGGAAGAGAATGAGTTGATCATTCTCTTCCTTCAAACCCCTGGATCCTGCCTACCTCTGCTGCCCTGAATTCCCTGACTCAGCTATTCAAGCACAAATCCCTCTAAGCCCCTCAGCACTCTCTCCCCAAATTTGCACTTGTCTAACGAACTTCCTAGACATTAGTTCTGACTTCTCTGCCCTGGATACCTTTCTAGATATGTCCTCTGTTTTCTCTCCTCTGTGCCTTTGCTTAAACTGGGCCTTCCTTCCAGATGGCTTCTCTTCCTCCAGTCTCTCCCTGTGGCAATCTGGCCCCCCAAAGCACATCTCAGATACGGTTTCCTCGGTGAACGTTTTCTCTCAGTGTCTCCCACTCAGACTGCATCTTCCAGTCTTCTGAACACCACAGCCTCTTTCTTTAGAAGCTCTCCACAATCTGCTTTGAGTTGTATTTGTTGTATCCTTGGTGGTGCTAAGGGCAGCTCAGAGGAGGGCATTCGCCACTACAATATTCCCCATCAACCTCCCTGCAAAGCCACTTCAAATAAATATATAATTACATACCCACTGCGCTTGCTATGCAAACATAGCTTCAAGATAGTCTCCCAAGTGCCCTTTGCATCCCAATTGCTAACCCTAAATTCCTCCTTTGTAGAAATTCTGAAACTGTACCCTCCCCACTTTATTTTAAGCTTCTCGGGACCGCAGCTGTGTCTCCATATTTCCCGAAGCATGTAACGCAAGTGCCTGGTACCCAGAAGGCACTGGAAATACCCACTGAATGATCACATCATAAAGCCCAGGAGACCTTAAAGATTAGGTCTGTAACTCTTCAAGTTTTCAAATTATATGTGTAGAGAAGGATGGAGTTTCATGTAAATATTTTAATCAGATCATGAGACAGCAAAGGTCCGTGAAATATTATCATATTTATCCATCAAGAGAGGGTAGGTGATGATACAGTAACAAACAGCCCCCAAATCTTAGTGGTTCGAAGCAACAAAACTCTCATTCTTGCTCATGTTTATTGTGGGTCGGCCGGGAGGAAGAGGGACTCTGCTTATCGTCATCACTCAGGGACCCATGCTTGATGAAACTAGCCGCTATCTCACACCCGTGGCTGAGCCGAAGGAAAGAGAGCTCTCGGGAGGGTCTAACGTCAGCAATTTAATGTTCCAGCCCAGAAATGGTACCTGGCACTCTGCTCCCAGTTTATTCATCAGAACTGGTCACACGATCCCGTCTGACCACAGGAGGGCCAGGAAGTGCAGTTCTGCTGTGTGCCTGGAAGATAGCAAGTTAGAAATATTCGGAAAATAGCATAAAATAACTCCCACATTTTATTATTCACTCAGAGGCTTTTAGAGGAAGTTTCTATTTAATATTGAGCTTGGAAGTGTAGAGCATATTCACATAATTCCTTTCCCTTTACATACCGTCTTCTTTCCCTCACCCACCAAGACAGATTGCTTTGCTTGACTCTAGAAGGCTTGGCCACAGCAATTAAGGGATAAGTGGTTCTGTTTTCTCGAAGTATAAAGTGAAGAACTTGCCCATTGTTTATACCTCTTCAACTACTCTCACCAATACTTCAGAGGCTCTTATGATGGGTAAATTATGCTCTAGACACCTATCCAAGGACTGCCCCCCAGGTTCACTTAGAGTGTTGTCAGGATCATAGAAAATCAGTACGAGTTTTTATAAATTTATTCCAAGAGATTAGAGAGTATACACATATTACATACTGGCTGCATTATATTTCATAGTAAAAAAGTTGGAAACAGCCTTAATGTCCAATGATAGCGGATTAACTATGTTAATTTTGGTATATGTAGAAAATGGAGCATGTGTCGCCATTCAAATTATATTTTAGACGAATATTTAATGAGATTGGGAAAATGTTCACAATATATTGATTGCTAAATTTTTTAAAAGCAGGCACTAGAACAGAACGAAGAGCGGATTCTGCTTTTTAAAAATGCATGTAACTGGAAAGAAAAATACGAATATAAAAATGCATTATAACTGGAAAGAAGAATGTGAATGTGACCAGGGCTCATCTTTTTGTGGTAATATTATGAGTGGTTTTTGTGCTTTTCCCCTTGCTTTTCTTTTCTTAAGTAAGCAGGAATGACTTGTATAGTGTATAAGGAGGTAATGTAAATATCTCTGGCGTCTGACTGTGTTAATTTCAAGTAGCATACCTGGTGTTCGTTCTTTTATGTGAATAAGAGGCACGCAAATGACTCTCGTGCGTGGTGGAACTAAGCTGGTGCCAAGACAGAGGTGCAGAAGCAGTGTTCCCGTGAATCAGGAGACAGCTCGACGTCAGTTCACACTTGTCCGGGCGTAGGCATGTTACCATTTCTTGCCCTTTCTTTTGCTGAGGTGCTGTATAGATCTTTCGTGGCATTTTGACTTGACATTTCACAGCTGTTGCAAATCCACTAAGCAGGGACATGCCACTGGCACTTTGAGGCCGCTGGTAGCACAGGGGTTTGTCAAGAGATGCTAAATTTGCTGAGATAGTGAAAAACTGGCATGTATTTATTTTGGGTTGATACAAGCTCCTGTGAAATAGGGGCCCATTCTGGAAGAACTTGTAACACTCATTCATCTTGTGTTGTTCACCGAGCTCTAATGCTACAGCTGTCACCCACTCTCAATGAACGATTGTCATATTGTCAATCCACAATAATATGGGACAATTTTCACTCCCCATGTTGAAGTATCGTCATTGTAATATAATTCAGTTCATATTAACAGTGCTTTGATGACAATTCCTTTCCACTCCACCCTTTTAGTCCTCCCTCTCTCCTTTTCTTAACCAGAAGGAAATGTATTTTGACAGTATCTCCAGTGTAAACAGTTTTCTGCTTTTAAAACATTTTGGGCCCATAGCCCTCATTGAAACTTCAGAGAACAACTTCAGAGAACACACCAATCTTTTTTTTTTCTTATAGAACTATCTTGGGATTAGGTAGTGCCTTACCCACAAGAACTAAAAGTATTGGGTTGGCCAATATGTTCGTTCGGGTTTTTCTGTAACATCTTACGGAAAAACCCGAATGACCTTTTGGGCCAACCCAATATTTTTACCTGTTTGTCTTATTTATTCTTAAGACATCCCCCTGGAAAAAGAACATGTATTATGATTCCCTTTTTATAAGGGAGCATAATTAGGACTCAGCCATCTTCACTTTAGGGTTTACAATCTGTTCATTTGAAAAGGCTGCTTATTTTTCCAAGTATTAACAGTGATGTCAGGAACTGCTTACATGGTGGAATTAACTACCCTAATGAATTTATATTCACTGATTTTCCCTGCAGGGGAAATTGGTTCTATGTGTGAGTCTTCACCAATTTTCAAGGTACTTTCCTGTCACAATAGACTATTTTAAACTGATTGAGAGTGTTGTCTTTGTTAGAATTTTCCCAAGAGCTGAATCTAGATGGGCACAGTTGATACGATTAAAATATATGGTGCATACTTGTGAAGCTGTTCCAGCTACAATGCTGCAATTTTAAAAGAAAAAAAAAATCATTGTGACTGTTGGACGTTTTCACTTTTCTCAGTTTTTAATTCTTCACTCATCCAAATACTTGCCCAAAAACATGTGGCAGAGTGTGGGGAGAGGGAGAGAGTTTGGGGAAGGGAAGGAAGTTGGATGTCAAAAACCACCAGAAATTTTTGTAAGGTCACAAATCCCCCAGATGACTGCTTGGAAAATGTTACAGTATTGCCTTCTGGGGGCCTCTTCCTCCGCATTCTTATAAGCTAAAAATCAGGGCTTTTGAAACAGCACATTTCTCAAAGGTAGGGAAACAAAATCGAAGCTGGGTGAGGAAAAGCATGCTGTTTGGGCTCTGAGAGTGGAACAGAACTTGAGGTAAATGAGTCTAGAAATGTCTCCTATTCTGCCTCCATAAATGAAGACTCGAGAAATAAAGGGAAGAAGGGCGAGAAGCAGAGGGGAAGGGGAAAATACATTGTAAAACATGCATGTCATGTTCAAATTGTCATACGCTTAGTGCTGTGGCGCATCTTGGGACAGTCCTGATGAATTTGAAGACTTTATCTCTTTGGCTCCATAGGGGAGACCTGCTTTATGAGCCTCTCAGGTCTTTACGCCGCAAGCAGAGACACCTCAGGGCTGTGAGGTGCACGACTGTTACTCAACAGCTTGAAACAGGAAGTGGAGATCCTGCCACTAACTGAAACTTCAAACTTCATGTAAAGTGTGTGCCCACTTGGAACTTTGCCAGGGCACCAGGACCCATCTCTCTCCTCCAGCAGGAAGTGCCGTGGGCCCCAGAGGAAGCCCCGCAGTCACTCTTGCTTACAGCACTGCCTTGTTGCAGGGTCCCGATGTGACAGGGTCAGACAAAGGAGACATCAGCCTTACTTCTGACTCTGCCCCTTTGAAAAGGGAGGACCAGGTCGGGATGAGGGTGCGGTGCGGATAGGGGTGTGCGTGAGGCATGGTTTTGGTGACCCACGTTTATAAGGCAATTCTTTGTGGTAGGGACAAGCTCTGCCAGCAGCCTTTAAAGCCACAGGTTAGAAACAATCAGCATAACTTTTGCATTCATTCATTCATTCACTCACTCACTCAATCCCTAATGAAATGGTTAAGAGTGCTGCGTCTGTAGTCAGACAGCTGGGTTTGACTCCCCAGCTCTGCCATTTCCCAGCTGTGTGATTTGGGTACACTCCTTATGTTTTACTAGTAAAATGTGGATAATAATAGTTCCCACTTCCCCAGAGCTTTGTGAGGATTCAGTGAGTTAATATGTGCTCCGAACAGCACCTTACGCTTAGTAAGACCTTAGTAAAGGTTAACTGTTTTATTCTATCTCATGAACGAGAGATGGCTACCCACCTAGTCACACTAGGATCTCCTCTCATGAAATACCTTCTCTGGATGATGGAATTGCAACATCCCCTTTAAATCCTAGTTTGGTTTCTCTTTGCATTTCTCCTTGTCTGAATCATTAAAAAAAAAAATGTTCTCCCATCTTAAACAGTGCTGGAGGTGAGATCACGCCTTCGATTGTTTGTTGGGGGGAACGGGGGGGATGGAATTAATTCTCTTTCCCCAGTTTTGAGTAGTTATGCTTCTGCCTTGCTCCCTCTTCTCCTCTTCTATTTCTTCTATTCTCCTTCTTCCTGCCTTTCTTTGTCATCGTTCTACCTCTGCCCTACTCCACAGAGCCTGGGCTAGCGAAGGTGTAGTATCCAGTGGTAGGTGTATACCACGCTCATTCATAGTTGGTGCTTCAGGACTTTCTCCCAAAACAGTGTAATTTGCCTCTCTAAAGTTAAGATAGCTCAATATGCATCTGTATAGAAATGCTTGCATATTATTGGATGTTAAACAACTCTTATCTAAAGAAAATAAAGTCTTATTTTAAATGTCAGGAATATGAAAGTTTAAAATATATTCATGGTGTGTCATACAACACAATGATTCCATGAAAGTTTCATAGAATGCATTTCACAGACAAGCAGAATGGATCCAGCACTTGGCTAAATAGTAAGTGTAGTTCTGTTCTCTCGGGGACTTGAGTTGAATTAAACGTATTAGCTCAGATTGTCATAAAGTCTCCAGAATGGAAGGAGGGTAATATTTTATGTTTATGTAATACTGGAAAAAGACTATTATTATGCATAATATATATATTTGAATCCTATTTAAATCAGTAACAGGTTCATTCCTGGCACTGATTCCCATACTTTGGCAAGATGAGGTCAGCATGAAAGACATAAATATGGCAATTACTCTGTGTGTAATTTAACATTTGCATTTTTCACAAAATTAGGATGTCCTTTTGTTAAGCACTTTACCCTGTGTATTGTTGAATTTTTTTTTTTTATTTTTTGAGGTGGTGTGCGTTGGAGTTTCTAATTTCTGTTTAACATCATGTTAGATGTAATGTGGTACCCAAGGGTTAGAGGAAGGAGGGATGGACACATTAGTGGATGGCAACTGTATCAACCTTGTATGGGAGAGAGAGGGTCGCATTAATTGTGCACATTCATCGTCTTCTGCCTAGAGATGGATTCCCTTTGTGAATTCTACATAGTGGTTGAGAACCACACGAGCACCTTGCTCCTGGGAGTTTTGACAAGTTTTGAGAGGCATCTCCTAAGTTCAAGATACATTTTTTTGTCTCCTATCCAAATATGAGTTCATTCATTCAGATGATTGGAGACGCCCTCAACACTGTGATGGAGCAGAAGTGAGAATGAGAAGGCATCCCTGTCTCCTCCCCTTTTCCTCTCCCTCTTTCCCTCCCTCCCTCCCGTCTCCCTTCCTCTCCCTCTCCCTCTGTTCTTCTCACGTGAGACTCAGTATTCACACTATATAAAGGGAAAGAGCCGGAAGTCAGGCAGCATCCCTCCCTTCTTCCTTTTCTACACTAAATGTTCAGTTCTCAAGCGCCTTGTGGTCTCACGCGTGTGTCCACCTGTGTCTCCCTGTGCTCCCTTTCCTGCGTCCTCTTGTTTAGCTTCTGTGAGTGTTTGAGTGTGTTTGTCCCCCTGCCCCAGCAGTGGCAGAGGAGCTTGCCTCTGCTCTCATGTGTGTCTTCTTTTTCTTTGCGGGGGGATGGTTGCTAGAGGTGATAGAGGAGTATATTTGCTCTTAAAAGATAAAAGAGCAAAGTCTCAGAGGCATTTTCTGCCAGTGCGTTAGCACTCCGTATCAGAGTAGCTCTTGTTGTTTGGTGTGTGTGACACAGGGACAATCCACTGAAGGGGCCCTTTTGTCAAGTTCTTGCCTGACCTTGAGTTCAGGAAGCACTCCTGGGGAGTAGGACATTCAGAACTGGAATGAGTAGGGGAGTCATACAAGTAAACCAGCAGTGACAGGGCAATGGGCCAATGGGAGGAAGAGGTGAGGGAAGCCTTATGGAAGAGGTGACATCACCTGGATCTGTAGCATGTGGAGACTCCAAGAATGGGGATGTTTCTGACCAAGGTGTGTTGGGCTCTCAGACCACTCGAGCTGAGTGGCCAAGCGAAGGCACCTGAAACAGGGCCCCTTGGCTGGTGGGCTGCAGGAGTGAGTGGGCACACAGATTTCCCCCTCCTGTGTCCAGGTGACCCTACTGGGGAGCCTTCCAGCAGGCAGGTAGGATGCTATGGCATCATCATCCAAAGCTTCAGTGATGCTTTCACAGGGAACTGTCTCTACCACACCAGCCTCACCTTGGCCTCTCCCTTTGAAACTTAACTCTTCTTTCCGTCATTCCCTCAGGGCTCATCCTAAGGAAAGTTATGGAATTTGTTTACTTCGCCCTAACTTACCACCGCGTTATTCCTGTCCACACAGAGGTAGCCCTGCCATTGTAGCTGTCATCGCAAGAGCCCCTTCCGAATAACAGCTGAGCTTGCACGTGTCAGCTCCTGTCCTTTGTGTTTTGTGTAGACTAATTCCTTTAATCCTGATAACAACCCTGAGGGGTAGATATTATTATTATCCCCATTTTATGGACGGCAAAACTGAGATACAAGGAGTGCAGTGTTTGCTGGAGGCCGCACATCTAGTCAGTGGCGGAACTGGCATTATGGACTCAGATTGTACGGCTTAGAAGTCATTGCTCTAAATACAGACAGCGCTTCCTCAAGACACCATATGCAGTCATTGTGCTTCCCCTAGAAAGTCTGGGAAATAAGATGCAAGATCCTTGCCCTGAGAAGAGACAAAAGACGCATTTAAAAATACCAGTGTTGTCTGGGGTAGGACATCCTACGACACTGGGGAGGATGTTTGTTGGTGGGGGGGAGGGTATGTCTTTACCTAGGTGCGCTCTACCAGGATCACCCAGATGGAATGGGGAAGACAGCAAGGAGGACACACCTGCACCTCTGTACGACCTGGGGGAGGGTCGGCTAAAATTAAAAAAAAAAAATCAGAAGCCTTGTGTAGGCTGTGTTGCCTTTGGTCTCTTTGTTTTCAACAGCTTTAAATTTTTTACTTCGAGTAATGAGAGGTGCACCTCTGCCAGCCAGCTGTGTGACCTTGGACGAGTCATTTTGTTCCCTGCCTTATCTGTAAAATGAAGGAGCTGGATCAAATTATCCTCAAGGTTGCTTCCAGCTCTGAAGTCTTCTGGTTCTGTGTCTTTTGTGTTTTTGTGTAGAGCGCTCATGACACTGAAAACGTTTAGCGCTTCCGATTGCATCGCTCTCTGATTTTCTTCTTCCCCCATGTAGAAATTCTGAAGCAGCCTGTGATCTTTATTAATCACACAGAGACTGTCCTCTTCTCAGACTCGAGTGGAATGGCTAAGGTGCCCTCTGCAGAAGATATCGTGGCTAATGTTCTCATTACTGACTAATTGGCTAAAGAGACTTCTCTCACATTGCATTTAGCCTGATTGATAGTTTTCTATCACCTGATGGGTAGAATGGACAGCCAAACCAATTATGCCTGCAAAGAGAGTCCCATACAGCAGAGCAACACCGCCTGAGACAAAAGGCCCTTATAGATGATGTCTAGTCGGGGTGCCTGCCAAGAGTTTGTTAGAGGAAATGGTTTTCTGAAAAGTACAGTTTGACATGCCTTGAAATACATGTGCCTTGGGTCACCCCTAAGCTCACTGGGCCTCGTCTTACTGAAGGAGGAGGGTACGTTTCTGATTATGTTTCAAACCTGGATAGCTGGGATACCTAGTTAGCTTTGTGCGGAGTGAAACAGAGATGCCAGTTTGTTCAGAACTGAAGCTGCAGAACTGAAGCCCTCCCACAAGTCATGCCACACGGAGACGCGCTCTTCCTCAGATGCAATCTTGTAGACGTAGGGCATTACTCAGATTCCTTTTTGGATTCATTTTCTTTTTATGTTGCTTAGGCTGTTGAGAGGAAATAATATTGAGGTCACTTGCTTAGTCATTTCAATCGAGGCCGTTTCTTTTTAGCTAATGCATTAATTTATTGAAATCTCTGTTTAAAGTGCAAACTCTTGTTTTAGAGTGGAAAGATCCTCACGTGGTAAGGATTCACGTGAAAATCTACGTCAGGCAACTTATCGTTCACAGCTTAGTCTTTTTTTTTTTTTTTTAAGGAGAGGGTCAGAAGGCATTTATAGTGCTTCACTGTAAACAGCCTTACTTTTTGGGATATTCCGGGAAAGAAAAATCAGGGTTCTTAGTGCCTCACTTTCCCGGTAATCTACTGAATTGTGTTACACAATCAGAAGCAGAGTAAGAGACGCCAGTGAAATAATATGATGTCTGCTACTTCCGTCGCTTCTGTCACCCTTAAGCAGGGCCACAGTGATGTCAGCTTATGCTTGGGATCCTTGGAACTTGTGCCAATATCGGTATGACATCAATTCTTATGGCTGAAGCCAGTTTCAGCCCATGTTGGAAAGGGAGACGGAGGAGCCCAGGAGAAGGGCTGTGATCGCAGCGTGTAGCATGGTGTGCTACTGAGTGTTGTAACCTTCAAGGGCTCTTCTTTGCTTTTTTTCTTTAAAACCACTTTATTGAGGTCTGATTGACATACTGAAAGCTGTCCATGTTTAATGTGATGCAACTTGCTGAGTTTGGAGATAAGAATACAGCCGTGAGACCATCACCACAATCAAGACCTTAAACATAGCCGTCACCTCCAAAAGTTTCCTTCTGCCCCCTATATTTTATTTTTTAGAAGATTAATTTTCTTTTTCCTTCTGTGGTAAGAACACTTAACATAAGATCTACCCTCTTGCAAATTTACCTAAGTATACAATTCAGTTCATTATAGGCCCCATGTTGTACAGGAGATCTCCAGAACTTACTTAACTTGCATCCTGAAACTCTGTAGCCTTTCGCCAGCCCCTCCCCACGTTCCTCTCCCCATTTCAAGATGTTCTAAAATACACACCAAGAGTTTGATGCTTGAGATCAGCTCTAGGGGACCAACTGCTGGGAAAAGAAATGAAAGAGAGCATGATTGTTTTTGTGACCTAACAACTTTTAAGTAAATTATCCTTGTGTGACTATTAAGTAGAAAGAGGAAGAAAGGACATTTCCCTTGGAGTGGGAAGAGGAAGGCTGGAGTGTGTTGGAGGCGGGAAACGGGACCTGTTCCTTCTCAGCACCTCTGTTCCTTCTGCCTAAGCAGATCCTGCTGCTGTAGCTGTGCGGGGCGCTGTGGCCGCACCATGCCGTCCGCGCTGAGCAGTGAGAGGGCTCGAGGCCAAGGTGCCGACTTGAAAGGGTCGTTGTGCAGCACAGCAGTGGCATGGCCGTTTCAAGAGGGGTGGGTTTGAAATGACTGTAGCTCTTTCATCCTCCGTGTAGTGTTCCCTGTCAATGCAGATGCAGTCGGTAAATACGCGTGTTCCTGCGTGTTGGGTGACTGAGGTCTCTACATCCCACTCCCCGACTGCCGTGTCCACCGGCTGCAGCGGTGCAGGCTGCGACCTGGGCAGTTGGTGCCTTCTCCTCTTGCCTCACATTAGCAGTACTTTGTCAGAACGGGCCTCAGATGCATTAGAAAAAACACACGCGCTTGGTATTTAGTGAAAACCTTGACCGGCAGGGTATGTAAGCAGGAATACTACGAAGAACATAAGGCTGTGATACAATGACAAGCCATTTAGAAAAGAAATACGTCCCGATCCTTACTTTCCTATACAAGCCATTCCCTGTTGGAGATAGGCTTTGTTTCTGGTTTGAGCTCATCTCAAGCCATTCCCAGCTCTGCTGCTTCATCGTCTGTGAGCTCCTCAATAAGAAATACAGCGGGATAAACCTCTAACAAAAAAGTAAACAACTTAGACATAGAAAACAAAATTATGGTTACCAAAGGGGAAAGGGATGGAGGGATAAGTTAGCAGTTTGGGATTAACAAATACACACTCTTACATATAAAATAGATACAACAAGGACCTACTGTATAGCATAGGAAACTATATTCAGTATCTTGTAATAACCCATAATGGAAAAGAATCTGAAAAAGAATATATATACATGTAAAACTGAATCACTTCGCTGTACACCTGAAACTAACACAACGTTGCAAATCAACTAAATTCAATTTTAAAAATTAAAAGTAAAAGCGGGGAAGATGGGGGGGGGGAGTAAACAGCAAGTTCTGAAAGGAAATAAACTAAAGCTTTACCCCTCAACCTTAGATGGAGCAATTTGGTGTTAAACTTTATTGTTCTATGAACATTTTAGGGGAAAGACTTCCATATATTCCCTAGAGGTAAAGACATGGTTTGTCTCTTAAAACCTGTATTTTATTAAGTGATGATTCCATTGATTGTGGTATTGGATAAAAACAGGGAGGAAAACCTGGTCTTGAGTTCAAACATCAGTTCTGAAAAGGACTGTATTGATCTCAGTCATTTGGAACACGGACATTCTATCTTTGAGGGTTTAACCTTAGGTCTTCCTAGACTCATATTGTTGGACAACTAAAGACATTTTGACCTGCGTCTGGTAAATTGCCTTCCGGTGGGGTTTGTAAACATTACTCTGCCTGATTCTACCCATATATAACTCCCACCAATGCATGATTTGATTTGGTTATGTATCATTAAGTGGAATTTACTGGAATTAGACAAGCAGGGAGTCACATACAATCAAATAATAGAAATGCCTTCTTTATTACCCCCCTTCAAGTCCAAAGCAAAACAAAGCTTTGCTCAGTTACTGAATAGTTGAATTTATAGATATATGAACACTGGACAGTAAAACCTCAACAAATTATTAAGGGTTTCCTTTTTTTGGTCAAAAATTTCTGTCAAAGTCAAATCGCAACCAAATTACCACACATCAGATGTTCATTTATAAGGAATCAACTTCCAGGTTGGGACAAGGGATCAGGTTGTATTTAGCCCCCTCTCTTCCATGATGTCACTTGGTAGGCAGTAGGACCCCTGCCAGGTACATGGAAACTCTGGGTCCTAGCCTGGCCTCCATCATGATACTTGGCTGGCTTACCTCACAGGGTTCTTGTGAAAGCTATAGAAGCCTTTGGTAAACACTTGGGTGCTATACAAAGCTGTTGTTGTTGTTGTCGTTATCGTTACTATTATTATTATTAGTCTACACTGTGAGAAGAGCTGTGTGTAATGATGACTCTGAGACCCATTGCAAGATGATTAGTCATCAAAAAACAATCTATGTGCAGGCAGTTGTATTTTCAAAAGCAGATAAATTATTTACTATATCTTATGAAGATTTAAAAATAAGAATTGAAGAAAGTTTCAAAGTCTCATACCGCTGCTTAACACAGGCAGACGTCATTCCATTTTATGCTCAGTGCCTTGCCAGTGTGCCACCATTTACACTGTTCTCACCCGTAAACGATTGAATCCTCCTGACAGCCCTGTGTGATGGGCGCTGTCTTGATACCCATTTTACACACCTGGAAACTGAGACCTAGAGAGATGAGGTGACTTGTCCAAGATCACAGAGCTGGTAAGCATCAGAGCTGTTTTGTTTTTTTTAAAAATTATTTATTTATTTATTTATTATTTTTGGCTGTGTTGGGTCTTCGTTTCTGTGCGAGGGCTTTCTCTAGTTGCGGCGAGTGGGGGCCACTCTTCATCGTGGTGTGCGGGCCTCTCACTGTCATGGCCTCTCTTGTTGCAGAGCACAGGCTCCAGACGCGCAGGCTCAGTAGTTGTGGCTCATGGGTCTAGTTGCTCCGCGGCATGTGGGATCTTCCCAGACCAGGGCTCGAACCCGTGTCCCCTGCATTGGCAGGCAGACTCTCAACCACTGCGCCACCAGGGAAGCCCAGAGCTGTTTTGAATCCAGCTCCTCAGTGCTCTTCACCACTGCACTGTATGCCTCATGTCGCATCTGGCCCAAAATAGACCCCCAGTGAGTGTTTGGTCAAATGCCATTAGCAACCTAAATGTCTATCGACAGAAAAATGGATAAAGAAGATGTGGTACATATATACAATGGAATATTGCTCAGCCATTAAAAAGAATGAAATAATGCCATTTGCAGCAACATGGATGGACCTAGAGATTGTCATACTGAATGAAGTAAGTCAGACAGAGAAAGAGAAATATTGTATGATACCGCTTATATGCAGAATCTAAAAAAAATGATACAAATGAACTTATTTACAAAACAGAAACAGACTCACAGACTTAGAGAATGAACTTATGCTTACCAGGGGGGAAGGAGGAAGGGGAGGGATAGTTAGGGAGTTTGGGATTGACATATACACACTGCTATATTTAAAATGGATAACCAACAAGGACCTACTGTATATTACAGGGAACTCTACTCAATCTTTTGTAATAACCTAAATGGGAAAAGAATTTGAAAAAGAATAGATACAGGTATATGTATAACTGAATCACTTTGTTGTACACCTGAAACTTACACAACATTGTTTATCAACTATACTCCAATTTAAAATAAAAAGTTAAAAAAAAATGCCGTTAGAGACTCAAGGTGCCCTTCAGGCTGGGCCCAGTCAGCCTTTCCCTCTGACTTGTTTCTCAGTATTCTCCCACTCAAAACCAGAAAAACCTTTCTTCACCCTGTCCTCCAGTTTTCACTTTTCCTTACATTCATTCATTCATTCACTTATTCTTTTGGCAACAATGCTTTTGACACGCTCCTCACGATTAATAATAAAAAGTCTAGGAAATAAAGTACTACATGGCCCCTGTGCCTGTGGAGTTCATGGTCAAAAGGGGGGGGGGCAGAATCATAAGCAGGGTAATTATGTTTTTTTATAGAAAAAAGCAATAATCAAAGCATGAGGGTGTCACAAACTGTGTAGACAGCTAGGGGAAGCCTTCATGGGGCGGGTGACATTTGGGCTGGACTTTAAAATATGAAGAAATTTTCAGGTGAAGAAATAAGGAAGAACAGAGGGAACAGCCTATGCTAAGGCAAGGAACGAGAAAATGGAAGGCAATTCAGAACAGCAGGGAGAACTGAAGCTAGAGGTTTGGGTGAGATTGGGAAGGGCTCCGTGTGCCATCGGTTTTAACTTCATCCTGTAGGTGAAACATTTGAAATGCCTCATGAACATGAGGCCCTGAAGACCTTTTTTTTTAAATTGAAGTATAGGTCATTTACAATATCACGTTAGTTTCAGGCATACAGCAAAGTGATTCAGTTATATATATATTTTTTCAGATATATTCCATTATAGGTTATTACAAAATATTGAATATAATTCCCTGTGCTACATTAAATCCTTGTTGCATATCTATTTTATATATAGTAGTGTGTATCTGTTTACCCCATATTCCTAACTTGGCCCTCCTTCCCTCCCTCTCCCCTTTGGTACCCATATGTTTGTTTCCTGTATACCTTTATTTACTCCACTGCCCCTCCCAGGTCAGCCCTTTCCCAGACTCTGCCTCCATCTCTTTTTCGAGTCTTGAATCCTTCCTGCTCTGCAAAGCCTTTCTGCATCATGAAGCCTGAGCTTCTCCCTTCTCTAAATGCCTACCTTTTTTATTTGGAAATTAATTATGCCTCTCATTCCCAGTCATCTTTTCATGGGCTTATGTCATTGCTACAGGGCAGAAATAGTCATGAAGGGCGAGGAAATGCTGCTGAGGTGTGTTTCTGCAGAGCTCTCAGTGCCATGCCGGTCATAGGCTGTGTTCAATGAGTGTTTTTAGGTCTATTGATTATGTGAAATCCATATGCACAGAAGAGGTTCAGCTGGATCCTTGTTCTTCTATAGCTTTTCAAAACTTCAGACACCAACTAATGTTCTGAACAGCTGTTCTCACAGTTACAAGTTGGTGACCTCTTCCAGAAAACACAGTTTTTCCCTTTCTATAACCTTTGACCAGAAAAAAAAGAAAACATCAAGCAGAGCAGGAGAGCTAAAAGGGACCTTGGAGGGTCAGCAACCTGTTCCATCCCCTCATTCTTTACAATGAGAGGGTTTTTGTTTTTTGTTGTTTCCAATGGCATAACTGACAAATTCATTGTAAGAAACCTTGGAATGTCTCCAAAAGTGCAAAGAAAGAGGAAGAAAAGTTGATCGTATTCCTAGATCTCTAGTGAGTTTTCCTTAAAATAAATTTTTAGAGGTGACCTTGACAGGTTGAAGAGGATTCACGTGTTAAAATCTTTTATAACATCTGGCTAAATGCCCTTCGGTAAGATTGTGCCCATTTACCTACTCGTACCAGCAATGTGTGTGTGAGTCTAGTACTTTTATTTTTATGCAAGGTGCAGTAGACATTATTCTCAAATAACTAACAGTTTTTATAGCCAGAGGACTTTGAGCCTGCTGAGGCTTGGTGAGGAACTGAATGGAGAAGTGAGATGATTTTAAATCTCTGGTTTAACTATAACTATAATTTAACTAATTGTTTAAATTAACAATTTCAGTCTCCTTGAGAACACAGTAATTTCCAGTCTGAAATTTTCATTCAGATTAAACTCACTCCGCATTCATTGCTAGAGGTCTAACCAGTTCCAAGACCAGGTCATCTGCTGCAGAGCAGCCCCTTTCAGTTTTGTCTGAATTTTACCACCAACTCTGATAAAAGGGGCACTTAACCTCTTTGAGGTTCCCTTGCCTTATCTTTGAAAATGAGTGGGTTGAACTAAATTATATCTAGAACCATCTCCATTGATGATTCTATTAGAACCATAGATCTAAATCGATATGGAAACTCGTGGAGTTATGGGAGTACTGTTGGGTGTGTGGGAAAATGAGACCTGTCTAGTTAAAAGCTGAGGCAAATCTGAGACTGAGCTAGAGTTAGGATCCCAAATTCCACATTTTCACCAGACAATTTTTATTTATTTAGTACTCGCTACAGAAGACAATGGGCCAGTCAGCCAAGGCAGAGGCTGCAAAGTTAGTTACAGTAACTGATACAGTTGCTTCCATTCAGGCTTGGGGATAAAGCAAGGCTGGAAATAGACCCGTAAGAAAATTTGAGTGTAGTTCAGAGGTTGGAGAGATCACCTAATTGGGAGACAAGGAAAATCTTTGTCAAAGAAGAAATTTTTCAGATGCATCTTGGCAAGTAAAGATGGCGGAAGGCCGTTTCAAGGAATCTTGTCATTTCCAAAACATCATGATGACTAACTCTATGAAAGATTAAAATTTGTGGAGAAAAGTTTCCATGCCACTGCTACGGGATTATTATAAAATTTAAGTTAAATTCCACTTCAACATTGTCATTTGTTGAAAATATTTGTATAACCAATATTGCAAAGCCTTTGCCGATAGATTGCTTATTTGAATCAAAATTTAATATAACAAAATTTCAGTGAAGGCATTGGGACAGGCTCAGCGGGTTTGTTGTCTATCCCCTAATAACTTTACAGTTCCCTCACATACAGTCACAAACTTCCTCAGAGTTTGAACCAATGTGAAACTTTTTGTTCTCCACGGTAGTCTACAAGAAAAAAAAAATTAGTTCACTGTTAAATATTTATTCTTTCTATAATAATATTACATACACACGACCTCAGCTTTGACCCTCAGAGGAGAGCTGGAGGTCCAGTGTTCTGATGATTTCACATGGACACACTCACTGGCTATATTTGAGGAATAAATATTTAAATCATAAAATGAGTAAGCCTTGGAAGAATAGTGGACAAGTTTTCTCTTTTGTTAATCTATTTGTGCTCCAATTTGTTTTAAATGCCCAATTTTTAAGTTTTCTAATGTAACAGACCAGAGAGAAGAATCCCAACTAGTGGCAATATTGAAGGAAAGGGTAATTTAGTGCAGGAGCTCAGTATCGCTAGATTCTTGCAGCTGTTTTCTGGTTGGATTTTCATCTCTGCTGTCGTTGCCTATTGTGAGATAACTAGAGCTTGAGTTTTTCAGATGGTATTATATGCTGATGCTGTGTAACCAACCTATGTAATTTGAGTTTCTCATTATCAAAGGTGGCAGCCTTAATCTCTGTCTAGCGCTGCAGTGCCTGGAGACGTAATAATGATGATGATTTTTACCATCCCTGGGGTTTAAACTGTCTTCTCTGTTATGAGGCTGGCCCAGTAGCAGCGGGTAACTTCAGAACTCCCTCCTCCTGAAGCACTTAGCTGGCAGTGTTGGAAGCCTGCATTTGTGTCTCAGCAAGCTGGGAGACTAGGATGGAGAGCCAGAAAGGGATTGGGGAGCAGCAGGGGCCGGAGGGGGGGCGTTGGTGGGGGGTTAGATGCCTGAGAGTTGAAGGGGAAGAAGCTGTGATGAGGTAAAGGAACCTATGGCTTTAAGGAAATACAGAAGCAGAAATGGGTAGGAAAGAAAAAAAAATTAGAAGAAAAGGAAAGGATGGGAGGAGGTGTATGGGATGAGGATGACATGCCTTGGAATAAGCCGATCCAAGCCCGGCCCTTGTTTTCATTTGACCTGTTAGTAAAAGCGGATTTTACCTTCCTGTGTCATATCTTCACCCCCGGGAGACAGTCTTTCCCCTTGCATGTGTGTGGACAATTTAGGGCGGACCTGTTGCCAAAGCTGGTGTTTTGTTGTCCAGTGTCTTATGTGTGGTAGTTTATCAATAAATGGTTGTAGTTTTAGAATAATTTAATCCGCTGTCTCCAAAGAAGCTGCCACAAGGTTACTGCTGTGTGGTTGGCGTGGCATTTAAAGATGAAGAATGCAATTATCCTAAAAATGGGAGGGGAGGGGTAGAGTGAACTGCGGACGGGATCAGTGCCAGAATTAAAGGAGGAGAAAAGAATTGTGGGGGAAATAAGTTGGGGGCCAGATGGACACAGAGAAACCAGGATGGGCAAAGAGAAAGATGTGGTGGGAGAAAAAGATCCGTACTTCACTTTATTCATTTCTTCTTCCTCATGGACATGCTATATGCACTCCCAAACGAAAAGAGTGTGAATGTTTGACTAGCTCTCGCTCAGGTAGAGGAGGAAAAAAATCAACTCGTTTTGTCTCCATCGTCTTATTTTACCAAACCAAGCAAAGAGCCCTCTTTAAACTATCCACGATAACTTTAGTTAAAAATACAGGTCTGGGACCAAAAAATTTAGATTGATTAATTTGGTGTGAATTTTAAAGAACATAATAAATTGACATCTTTACTTTTTTCGGATTTGAAACAAAAATGCACACATTTGCTAAGCTGGCATTTATGTAATAATTAGGGGTATCTTATTTCAGTCTTTTAAAAAGAAGCATATAATTGAAGTGATAGATGTAATATTTGCAAATAGTATTATACTTACTAATATAGTTATAGACCCTCTTTTTCTTTAGTTTGTGATTTCTTCCTAGTTGGACTCTTTAAAATGAATCTTTTTCTTAAAATTTCCCTATCTTTAAAAAACATGTATTTTGTGCTGTAATACAGGGTGAAAACCAGTTGGAAATTAATCTAGCCTAGCAATTAACAGTCACAAATTCAGGTAGCACACGAATAAGAAAGGGATAAAAAAGAGAGTGAATATCTAAAGTCAAATATAAGCATGGCTATTACCCAGAAAAGAAAGATAATTTAGTATTTCTCTTAGTTTGTGGTCTTTGAGGCATAATTGATAAATGAGGGAAGGTAGTTAATTGTCCTAATGGCAGTGCCGGTTTTGAAGAAAGGGACCGTGGCTGGAAGTGGCCCAGTCTGCTCTTTTGAGGTGGGAGATTCACAAATAGGGATCATCTCCCTTTTCGCCAGTTGAATCAGCTCCACTGTGCTGAGCGGAAGTTTGGTTTTACTGAGGAGATGGAATCCGTCCCATGGGGGCAGGAGAATGTGTATCTAAGTGGTCTCTGACCCGTGAACTTGCTCCCGTGGTTCTGTGGCACTTCTCACCCTGTAACATTGGGACACAGGCTTCAACTCAGGTCAGTGGTTTCACCACAAAGGCCAGAGGTCATTGGGAAAACCAGAAGAAACATCCAAGTGACAGTGACAACTGTGCAAAAATAGGGGAAGAAAACGGAGAAAGCTGCGAGTAGATGAAGTCTGTCTGTAGGACTCTCAGAGGAGAGCACGAATCATCAAAGAGGTTCCAGAGTTACAACCAAGAAGTATTTATGGCAATCAGTGGTGCAAAGGGTAATAATACAAACATAATAAAGAAGAGAAAGGAAGGCATGCCAGAGATAAAGGAGGCCTCACGTTAAATGAATGGGGAGATAAGTGTAATGATTATGCTCAAATGACTGAGCTATTGATGGCAAAATGGCTGAGCTCCTGAACTGCTTTTTAAGACTGGCCTTTAAGAAGATAAATAAGGATAATTAAACAGCAATGAAGACCTGTTTCATTAAAAAAAAAAGAAAAAGAAGAAAACAAATAAATAGGCAAGGTCTTGGATGATGTGTTAACCAGTGTTAATGGAAGTAATAATGAATTCATCAAAATACGGATGCTCTCCTTTGGAAATCATGAAGGAATAATGAGGGGTGGGGAGAGAGAGAGAGAGAGAGAGAGAGAGACTGACAATGCGTGGTTATCCAGTGTCCAAGAATGAATATTCAATTGTCAGCAGACATAGCACAGATAAAGCACAGATCCATTCTCATATCTTATTTTAGCCTCTTTTTTTTTTCAGGATTCTCACCCCAGGAACCTGTTTATCATACCTTCCAATAAGACTCCAAACTCAGTTTTCTCTCTTCTCCCTGCCCCATCTATGATCCAGTGTTGCTAATGTATAGTAAAAATAACAGTTTAAGAGAGCACTGTCCTGTATATTTCACAGAACAAGAGGCCCTGAATAATTCATTTCTAAATAGAATTAGTTTTAAACCTATTCCAAGCACAGTACCTGCCCATGGTTAAGTACGGTCATCCCTCAGTATCCACGGGGCATTGGTTCCAGGACCCGCCAGGGGCACCAAAATCCACGGATGCTCAAGTGCCATAGTTGGCCCTCAGTATCTGCAGTTCCACAACCACATATCCCGTAGTACTGTATATTTATTGAAAAAACGCCATGTGTAAGTGGACCCATGCGGTTCAAACCCGTGATGCTCAGGGGTCAAGGGTCAACTGTATTCCATAGGCAGTTGTGGAATAAATAAATGAATTAGGAAAACTACATTGCTAACAAATAGAGTATTTGAACGGATAAATATAAGAACATCTAGGGGATATTAGAGCCATGAGCCACAACTGGCATAGATTTATCAAGCTTTTTATGTTAGACCAACTTAGCTGATTATTGTTTTGGAAAATCTGAAAACAAGTGGACAAAAAAGAATGCACTGAATATATTATTATTTCTACATACATCCAGATGTGAATGGAAGGGTTGATACCAGGTCTTATAAAATCTAGTTCGGAAAATGAATTCAAATTGACTCGAATGTGTCAAATTGATTGAAAATTGCCTAAAGGACTGAAAGGGTAATGATAAATGGCAATGCATCGAGTCTAGGGGAGGGTGGGAATCTATGTTCAGCAAGATCTTACTGAACATCTTCATTAATTATCCGAGAAAAGATGTAAACAGCCATTCATTAAACGTATAGAAGAAGCTAAATAGAGAGGAATTCTAAACACTGGGTGGGGCTGAGGACAGTAAAAAGGGAACCAACCTGCTCAGGAACAGAATGACGCTAATAATTGGATTGAAATCAACTCATGTTCCGGCAGTGTTGATTCTGCAGGGCAGTCCCCGGCAGTGTTGGGGCTTTAGGGGTGAGTTCAAGAGACTTAGCAGACAGATAATGCAAACAACGGACTATAGGATGAGGAAGAATGAAGGAAGTGCAACCTTGGAGGTGGAGCAAACTGCTGTGGGAGCAAAGAAGGGTGATGAAACTCTAAACGGAACAGCCAGGACTGCAGATTCATGTTGTTACACTGTAAGAAAAACAAGGGAGCAAGAAGCATTTAGGGGAAGTGACTAGGGTTAGGTCAAGGTTAACCCCGTGTGCAACCAAGAAGTACCAAGACAGAGTGACATTTTTCTTCAAGCACATAGTATGAGCCATAGATTTTGGAGTCAGGACGTTAGGGCTCGTCTAATGCAAACTCACTTCTCAGTGGGACCTTTTTTTAATGATTCTTTTCTTGTGTTATGGTAAATTACTAGATACTATTCTTAGTTTCATTTTTAAATTTTACTCTGAGGATCAATTCTGTGGAAATACATATAATTATGTAAGAAAGTATTGCACATAAAGATGTTCATTAGAGTATTATTTATAATATTGAACCAATGGCAACCCCCTGACATCCAGTAGTTGGGAAAAATTTAAGTTTCCTGTCTTCCCTTGTGAGGATATGGATATTCTCCAGCCACTCACGGGTGTTTATGAAGAATTAGAAGAGGAAAATATTCATCTTTTAATGTTAGGTGAGAAAAGTAGAATGGAAAATTTACCATAGAGTGTAATTAAAAGCAAAAAGCTAGTGTATGCTTAGAAACAAAATGTATCAGTGATTGTTTTCATCAGGGGGGAAAGAGGATGCTATAAAATGTAGTGTTTGTTGAGTCTGACCAACTAATTTGTTCCGTGTGTTTATTCCTGTCTCTAAAGGTTTTTATTTGTATTTTAATATGTTTTGATGAGCCTCTAGTAAAGGGACTTAGGGAAAGTATAGTGTTTTAGCTGTGTGGTTTTTCTTTGGGAAAAAAGACTTACTTCCTAACTATTGAGAGGTATCAGCTCTCCTGAAGATGGATGTTTAGTAAGCACACCTGGAATACCAAATGGAAACGTGGCCTTGTATTTTGGCCTATTTTGGTCTTATAATAAAGCTGTAATTCAATGGGTAGAAGACAAGGATGTACATGATAACCACCACGATAATGGAGAGGCTCCTCACACACACAAACACCCACCTACCCCCAATGATTACGCCAATTACTTCTAAGGACTGAGCGCCAGTCAGTGGGTGAGATTATAAACACCAACGACCCAAGGTGAACAGGGGTACCAGGCTCATTTTATTTACTATTTTTCAAAGTAGTTGAGAATACTGGGTGAGAAGCACATTTCTAAAGGAGGTCTAAGCAGAACCAGCAAAACTAGAGCTGGCAGGCTAGTCCTCTAAAATCTCCCTGAAACAATGGAATTGTTCTTTTTCCTTCCTGTCTCTCTCTCTTCCATAGTCACTCCATGCTCTTCCCTTCCATTCTTACTTCCCTTTCCCGGCCTAGGTGCACATCTGGCCATTGCTACAGTAGTTTGTTTTCAGTGTATTTGTTTTCAAAGTATTTTCCATCAGGAGGGAAAAATCCTTCCATATTCTTTATCAACATATTTTATCTTGAAAATTGTCAAACACGCAGAAGCAGAGGAACAGTACGATGACCCTTTGTATGCCAACAGATTCAACAGTTACCAAGATTTGCCACACTTGCTTCATCCAGCCCCCTCTTTTTTTTTTTTTTTTTTGGTCAAAGTAAAGATCTCAGCCATCGTGTTGTTTCACCCTTATTTACTTCAGGATGCACCTCTACAAATTATGAAGATCTTTCAGATAATCACAATGCTCTTATCAGACCTAATGAAATGAACAGTAGTAACTCCTTGGTATCATCTGATACCCAGTCCATAACGAGATTTTCTTGATTATCTCAAAATAGCCTTTTCCTAGTTGGTTTATGTCAATCAGGATGGAGACAAAGTCCACACATTACACTGGTTGTTCTGGCTGTTAAATCTTTTAAATCTCAGTCCCTGCTTCTGCTCCTCCTTCATCACCTTCCCATTCCCATTAACATGTTAAAGAGCATTCTTTTAATGACTTGGAAAAATAATCATGGAGTACTTGCAGGAAGGACTTGGAATAACAAGGTTGAGGACAGTTAACTTGGCCCATTTCAGTTTCTGTGAGACTTTTGCCAGAATATTTCAGATGGTTCTCTCACTTTTATTGTTAAGCATTTTGGAAAGAGATTTCTCAGCCTTCTTAGCTAGGCCAGTCTCATATCATTGAAAAGACAGACGTGTTTTCTTATATCTAACCAGTATCCTTCCTAATATAGGTCAGGCCTTTCCCCCTTGATCTGACTTCAATAGAACCAAGAGGTCTTTAGTTATATTATGGAGTTCATGTAACCCCACCTTATGTCCCTCAGTGATTTATTTATTTTTATGGTGATGGTTCTATTGTTTTACAAATTTAAGCAAGAGGTCCATATAGCCTGGTGATTAAGAACACAGATTGCTGGATTCAAATCTCAACTCTGCCACTTCCTAGAGGTATGTGGCTTTGGAAAGTCACTTACCCTCTTGGCACCTCAGTTTCCACATCTGTAAAATTGGGGTAACAATAGTACGCATCTTATAGGGTTGTTGTTGAGATTAATGCACACATACACACATTGCTTAGAATAAAGTGTGTGACATACTAGGCACTTATATGTGTTAGTTATTGCTGTTATAGCATTAATATGTCCTTGTTGTAAAAACAAGAAAGTCAATCAACCTCAATTTGTAGATAGATAACCCTTAGTTTTCTTTAGACGGTTTTGAAGAAGAAAAACATGTAAATAAAAGGAAAAGGTGAATAATTTGTGAAACTGTATAAAAGTTCTGTTTTCAGTATCAGGAACCATTCTCTGGATCGTGATCATTTTTTCCCCGGAAAAGTTGAAATGTCAGGGTTAACAGCGTTTCAAGTGAAATCAGCTGAGAATAGAGACTAAGAACGTAGGCCTAAAAATCAGTTGTAAGAGTTTGCCTCATTTCTCTGTTTTGGATGAATAATGTTTATTAAACTTGCATAATTAAATGAAAAAGCACAAGAAACTATTTTAACAGTCATGTCTGAATGCCAGCAAATGTTTCAAAGAACAAACGTAAGCTTGTTTTAACAATTCTCTACAAATTTCCCTCCCGCCACTTATCCCCCCAAAGCAGCCTTTGCAATGCTAGCGCTCAGGCCTGGGCATAAAGGGCCGAATGTGAAGGGTGTAAAAGAACCCATTGTCTAGGCTGCTCCTGCGTGATGTGAGGACCTCGGAGGTGTGGGCCCAGCAGGAGGAGCTAGCTGGTCCACAGTGCCTCCTCAGAGCCCAGCTGCCATGCTGCTGACCAAGGCCACTTAAGCTGATGAGTCGAACATACTCTTAGAACCTCGTGGCTAAACAGACTGAAGTCCTGGAAGTCAAGTGACTCAGGTCTCACAGGAAGGAAAGATGGGAACTCAGTTTGACCTCCTCCTGGTCCAGAGTTCTCACCTTCATTCTGCACAGAGATGTTAATAGGGGTTAAGAAAAAAGGATGATATGGCCAAAAGGCTTGGGAAACACTGGGTTACCTATGTTAAGCAAGTGTCTTTGCTGAAAGACCCTGAGCCCTCAATATCTTAAAAGGGGGGTAAACATGCAGCATTTCTCAGATTTATTTGAACATGGAACCCCTATTGTATTGAATATGCTTTGGCTAATAAAAACTTTCTCATGCAGTCCTTTTCTTAAATAGAGTACACGACACAAGAAGAGAGGGAGAAAGTAATAGCATAAGCTTGTAGTATTTATAATAGTCATCCTGACCTGTATTTGAACTAGGGGTTATACATTCTCCTGTTGAGCTAGCAGTGGCAGATGAAGACAGGGAGGGAAAGGTAAAAATTGATTAAACTGCTTATTTAGTGGGTAGAGCTAAAAAGAGATGGCCATATTTTATTGTCTATTTTCAATTCCTTGAATCATACAAGGAAGAGGTGAATTTTTTTTCTGACTACGCCTCTTGTCTCATGCCTTCCTCCCTGGCCTACACCAATTTTGCTATTTCTAGAACCAAGTTAATCCATTGTTCTTTGCTAGGCATCTTATTGATCTTCTATGTTATTAATATTCACTTTTAGCTGCCAAATTAGCTCTAACGAGCCATTTATGTTTATTTTTAGCGCACTCAGAAAGCTGGGATGTATTATCCAGATCGCATTCTGAATTGTATCTACAAGGAATTTGAAGTGTCTCCTTTCCCCTCTTTTTCCTGTTTCCCTAACTTTATCCCAAATGGAAATAAAGGAAGCCTTCAATTTATGAGCAGGCTGTTCCAATAGTTTTTGTTTTTGTTTTTGTTTTGTTTTTTTCTTTTTTGAAAACTCAGAACTTATGTTCCCATGAAAACAATGTTCCTAGGCTAGCCCAGTATAAAATAATTTTATCCATAGTGACTTTCAAAAAATTATCAAGAATTTCTTGTTCCCTTTTAAAAAACTATTTATTTTGTTAGTTAGTTTATATTTTTTTGGCTGCGTTGGGTCTTAGTTGCGGTATGCGGGATCTTCGTTGAGGCATACGGGATCTCTCCTTGCGGCGTGGGCTCTTCGTTGTGGTGCACGGGGTCCAGGGCATGTGGGCTCTGTAGTTTGCAGCATGCGGGCTCTCTCACTGAGGTGTGTGAACTCAGTAGTTGTGGCGCATGGGCTTAGCTGCTCCGCGGCATGTGGGATCTTAGTTCCCCTACCAGGGATGGAACCCGCGTCCCCTGCGTTGGAAGGCAGATTCTTTACCACTGGACCACCAGGGAAGTCCCCATGGTGATTTTTAAAAATTTACAACAAAAAGGAAGCAATTTTATTTCAATCATCATGAAATGTATTTACCCACTTTTTAAACAGGTACTCCTCTCTCCTGCTCTGACTTACTTGCTGAAATCAGTGACTTACTTTGGGTTTCTCCAGGGCTGTGGAAGCAGTGTAGTGTAGGATTAGATAAAGAACTTTGGAGCCAGATTGCTGAAGTCTGGGCCCCTGATAGGGAGGCTACTTGCCTTTTCAGTGACCCAGTTTCCACATCTCTAAAATGGGGACAATGATGGTAAGGTAACTATCTCATAAGGTATCCAGTACATAGAAAAGTGCTAAATAAGTGTCTGCTATCCTCATGATGATGGTGCAGATGGTGGAGACGGATCTAATAGGAGTAGTGGGGTTGAGGACGGGGCTCAAACCAAACGGAATTAAGTAGAAGTACTAGGATCAGTGGTACCAGGAAGTAGGTACGTGATTTTAGGAAAGTTAAGCTGGCCAAAGAAGGGAAAGAAGGAAGAAAGACTCAAAGTAGTTGTGACTTGGAATAGCATTAGGAAAAAAAGGACTCAGAGAGGGAAGGAAAATTCTTGGGTCATTTTTTAAAAATGAGAAAAAAAATGATGTAGGTAGATGGTCTTGCCATTTTTCAGCTTTGAGACCAAGTCTAATTCCTTAGCTACTTTGAACATGAGTTTTCTTATTTTATAAACTGAGAAAAATAGTATTAACCTTGCAGGACTGTATAAAGTTTAGAATGATGTGTCTGAAATGCCTGGTTCATAGGAGACCGTCAGTAAATGGTAGCAATTATTCTTATGTAAAGGTTATGTTGCTAAAGTACTTCCAGGCAATCACTCTTTATTTTTTCATCCCCATTTCATCTCTCTTATATTAGTAATCCATGCTCACTTTTGAAAAATAGAAAATTAAAAAGTTAATTTGTCCAAGATCACAGCTACAGATTGGTCAGATTGGGATTCGAAGCTTGCAAGTGTAGCTCTTAAACAACACACACATTTGTAAATCCCAAGGGAAATAGTATCACTGTCTCATTTCTTAAGGCTCTACACACAGAAAAGAAACAGTATTCTGTTTTCCATACTTGTCTGTTTTACTTCTATGTAACTGCTTGGGCACTTTAAAAGTGAAAAGGTGACCCCCATCTTTGCTTTCCATGCGTCAAATCTTGTCCAGGAAATACATATCTGGCTTCAGTTTGTTTCACTGGCAGTCATGTTCCCAGAAATTCTCCGAAGATGGAATTTTGCCTTGTCACCTGACCCAAGCCTAAACTTGGGTAAATTAATGAGAGTGAGCCAACTTTTACAGAAAAGCTGACTCCAGTGAAAGGTTTTCCCCCCCAGGTCAGTTTTTTATTTGTATTTGATCTTGTCTGTGTGGTGTTTGGCCCTCCTGTTTGCAAGTTTTGCAATTTCACTGTCTAACAAGCAGTAGCTGATAGGAGTTTTAATCAAACCCTTCACCCTTCTAAGTGCTCAAGTAAATATGGTCAGTTTTCTTCCATCCCCTCAGAAACAGGCTCCCACCCACTCCAACATAGCTATTCCACGCAAGAAACCAAGCATTCAAATCCTAAGCAAAGAGAGTCCAGTGCCAAGGCTTATTTCTTTTCTCTGTATTCTGTGAAATATTTATACACTGTTTATTCAATAGCAAACTCTTTGAAGCCATTATAAGCAACCCAGAAATAGGTGCTTTGTATCTCCTATGTTAGCAAAAACCTGAAGTGGCCAAATGCACAGACAAAAATCAGCCATGAACAAGACTTCATGGTGCAATTATTTTATGTATATCTGAAAACGATGTTTTTAACATAGCTACTGTTTTGTTCTGGCCTTTCAGTTGTCTCCACGTCTCCTCCCTGCCCCTACCTAGCAAAAGACAAGGCTCCTGTTTGCATTAGGGCATTTACATAGGCACGTCTTTCCTGGAGAAATATGGCAGCAGCTAAGATAGCACAGGCCTTGTTAATACTTAACACTGAATAAACAGGGCAGGTAATGACCATTGTTAATACTTCCAAATGCAGTACAGCAACACAGTTGACAAAGGTCAGGAGGAAAAAAAATAGCGCCGCTGTTTGCAGTGGGAAGAACTCTCTGAAATGATACGTGAGAAAACAAGAGGCTGGCATACATCCTGTGTCTTAAGGCCTTTGTCCCTGGGAGTACTGCCGAGCTCTCTCAGAACTGCTGTTTAAGGCAGTCTCAATACTGAGAAAGATGGAAACTTAGAGGCAGACTCTTAGTACCAGGAAATCCTCCCTTTAAAGTACCTGGGTCCTTAATATTTCTCCAGGAAAATGAAGCAGTCAGATTAACCTACCTAAATATTACATTGCAGGCAGCCTTTTATGCCAGCCTCACTGGGGACACTCCTAGCTGCCCACTGCACACTGAAGCTACGTGATGTATCTTTTCGAGGACCTTGAAGTGTTTGCTGTAAAGGACTTTGGTACTTCCAAGAGTAGCTCATGGGAGACACCTGTTAGAATAGGTGGTGTTTTCTGCAAAGATGCTTAAGCTTCTAGATTGTATAGCAGTGGAAAGATGAAGCTCTAAGATAGATTTGGGGCATCTCCAGGGAGCTTGCTCATCCTGTTGACCGTGTTCATAAGCGAGAATCAGTTATCGGGGTGACCAAGGAGTTGCCCATTTTCCTATGCCAGAGGTTTAAGAATCTGTTTGTTCATTCATTCATTCTCATTCTTTCATCACTCTTAGATATTCACTGAGCATCTGCTATGGATCAGGCCATTTTCTCAATGCTGGCGATAAAATAGTAAACAAAATATCATCCCTGCCTCAAAGAGTTTTAGGTCCATCGGGGCAGGCAGACAAGTAAAGGGGTAATTACAATATGGTGAAACAATTACAGAACACATGAGGTATGCTTCATCCAGCCTTCTGAGCGATCTGGGAAGATTTCACAAAAAAAGTGTCTTTGAAACCCAAAGATTTAGTAGGAGATAGTCAAAATGTTGGGTAGGGTAGTTTTCAAGACTGAGAAAACACACCAAATCCCTGGAAAAGAACATAGCTGGTTAGGGGAACTGAAAGTAGTTCAGCATGGCTGGAGGATAGAGTTCAAGGGTAACTTAAAAATGGGTCAACAGAAACCAGTTGGAACCCAAGTTGGTCAAGAAGCTGAGGTTTAAACAATTTGGAAGAGAAAAAAAAAATCATCCTCCAAATAATAATTTTTCATATTAACAATTTAAGCTGAGAGGTTAAGATTTCATCTTTCTTTAAATAATTTTTCATCTTTTAGTTTTTTGGTCTTTTAAAATTTTTAGTTTATTGTCGGTTATTACTGCTCTTTGTTAATTACAATCATGAAAAGTTGAGAAAACATATAAATGCCCAACATTAGGGGATTAGTTACATAAACTGGCAGCAAACTAAAAAACACTATTTACACTGAGGAAAAAATTGTAAGAAAGGTTTGAGGAGTTATTCAATTTTCCAACCCATTTTTAAAAGTTATTAAAACATGAGTAGCAGAGACCACTTCTAATTCATCTTCTTGCCTCCCTCAGTACCCGATAACAGACTCTCAAAAATGCTTGTGGACACATTAACGAATGAAAGGGGAAGCATGGCCTCAAGAGGCTGTTGGATATTCCCTGTCACAAAAAAAAATTAACTGCAGAAAAAGAATTGCATGAAATTGGACAAAACTATTTTGATGAATGTAATATTTGAAATTAGTAATTCAGGGCCAAATAATTGTCCTATGCTTTTTTCTATTCCTTTTCATTTAGTGAAATTAATATATTAAGAGAAACAAGATTATTTTCCTTATTTAGAACATTTACTCTATCACTGCTGCAACAATATTGTTTGACGTATTTATCATATTCCACAAGTAGATATGTGGAATTAATTCATTTTCCACTTTAACACTGTGTGTGAAAAGTTTTAAATTTTTTATGGTGTCTTATACATTTGTTTGGTTTTTGTTCAGTACATATATCAGCAGAAGCGGCTACATGGGGGAAGGGGACACCTAGAGGTTTTAAATTAGAATCAGGGTTAGTTCTTAAATTAAAATTTTAGGTTACTTGAACTTGGGATATCTATACCAGCACTTGTGTGTAGACAGCCTCTTAGATTTGGTAGAATGTTAGCTGACCCTGACTAGCACTGATTTTCATTTCTGTTTTGATTTTCCAAATTAAACTTTTAATTTTGAGATGATTGTAGATTCATATGTAGTTATAAGACATGATTCAGAGAGATCCCGTCTATCCTTAGCCCTGTAGTATAATATCACAACCAAGATATTGACACTGATACAGTCAAGATAGGGAACATTTCCATCACCACCAGCATCCCTCACATTGTCTTTTTATAGCTACACCTTTTTTAACCCTGGCAACCACTGGCCTGTTCCCCATTTCTATAATATTGTCACTTCAAGAATGTTATATAAATGGACTCATGCACTCTGTAATCTTTTGGGATTGGGTTTTTTTACTCAGTGTAAATCTCTGGAGATTTGTCCAAGTTGTTGTATGTATCAATAGTTCATTCCTTTTTATTGCTGAGTAGTATTCCATGGTATGGATATACCACAGATTTTTTTAACCACTTATTTCTTGAAGGACATTCTAGTTATTTCCAGATTGTGAATAAAGGTACTATGAACAATCATGTACAGGTTTTTCTGCTGTCATAATTTTCATTTCTCTGGGATAAATGCCCAAGATATTACAATCGCTTGATCGTATGGTAGTTGCATGTTTAGTTTTTTAAAAGAAACTGCCAAACTATTTTCTGTGGCAGCTGTATTACTTCACCTCCCCACCAGCAATGTGTGATTGATCCAGTTTTCCTGTATCTTTGCTAGCTGTGTTTTGAGAATTCTTACTGCTATGTTTGAGAATATTTTATATATTCTAGATACAAGTCTTTTGTCAGATAGGTGGTTTGCAATTATTTTCTCTCAATCTGTAATTTGTCTTTTCATCCTCTCTTTTAAGAGTCTCACAGTGCAAAAGCTTTTAGTTTGGTGAAGTCTGATTTATTCATTTTTCTTTTACTCATTCTACTTTTGGTAGAAAGTTTAACAACTTTCTGTCTAGCTCTGGATCCCAAAGACTTTTTCATTCATTATGCTCTAAGATTTAGTTTGACATTTTACATTTAAGTCTATGACTCATTTTGAGTTAATTTTTGTGTAAGGTGTGAGGTTTGGTTCAAAGTTATTTTTGTCCCCCCCAACCTATGAATGTTTAGTTGCTCCAGCCCATTTGTTGAAAAAGTTATCCTTCCTCCATGAAATTGCTTTTGAAACTTTGTAAAAAATCATTTGAACATATTTATGTTGTATGGATGTATTTTGGGGTCCTTTATTCTGTTCCATTGATCTACCGTCTATCTCTCATACTGGTACTGCAGTCTTGATTACTGTTAAGTCTTGGAATTAGGTAGACTGATTCCTTCCACTTTATTCTTCTTTTTAGAAATAATTTTAGCTATTTAAGTTTCTTTGTGTATTTATATAAATTTTAGAATATTCTTGTCATTACAAGAAATCTTGCTGAGATTTTGATAGAAATTGTATTAAACTTCTATATCAATTTGATGAAATTGACATTTTTTACTATGTTGAATGTTCCAATCCATGAACTCAGCAAGCCTCTCCATTTATTTAGAACTTCACTGATTTCATTTATCAGTGTTTTTAGTTTTCAGCATATACGTCCTTACATGTTTTGTTAGATTTACATCTTTTTCATTTTTAGTGATTCTAAATGGCATTATAGTTTTAATTTTGGTGCCCACATTTTTTGCTGGTATGTAAAAATATAACTGTATTTTCGTATGTTAATCTTATATCTTGCTACCTTGCTGGTCTCACTTACAAGTTCTAGGAACTTTTTTTGTACCTTCCTTACAGTTTTCTACCTAGACAATCATGTCCTCTGCAAACAGGAACAGATCCTTTCTCATCTGTATACCTTCTATTTCTTTTTCCTGCCTTATTGCCCTGACCAGCACTTCTAATAGTTTGTTGACTAACAGTGGTGAGAGCAGACATTCTTTCTTTGTTCCTGATTTTAAGAGAGAAAGTACTCGGTCTTTCAATATTAAGTATATGGTATTTTATAGATGCTCTTTATCAATTTGAAGGAGTTTCCCTCTATTCCTAAAAATTAAGAATTTGAAAGAGTAAAGAGGTTTGAATATTATAAATCTTATAGGTTATTATTGTTTAGCTTAAGATAGTCTTATAGAGTTTATCTTCTTGCTAGTTGGATATATCTTCAGGACTTACACAAAACAGGACAACCCAGAGAGGTAGATGTCCTTTTTATTGCCATTTCATAAGAGATTTAAAATTTCTTTTTGCTTTTTATATTTGACTTTGATTCCTTTCTCTTTCTGTTTTTTTTTTTAACACATCAATAGACAATACCTTTGCATCATAATTGACTAATGGAAGCCTTTTAGTTCACACTTTAAAATAATATATATTTATAATGAGTATATAAAAATATTTCAAAAAGCTATCCTAAAATTAGTTTCCGTTGAGATTCAAATTAATCTTTATTTGATTTATACTTGCCTCCTTTTCACTTGAAATTTTGTTTTAGAATGTGCAGCTTTACTTCATCCTATAAAATTAAATATTGCCAGACCTACTCATGAAGATGTCTATTTCTTCAAGGCAGGCTATGAACACAGAACAAGTATATCTTCAAGTTATAAAAAAAAGCAACAACAAAAAGTTAATTCATATAAATTATATTCCATTGTAACCCACTGTGTCACTCAACAATATAAAAATGTTTTTCCTTACATATTCTTCTATATCATCATCTAGACTCTAAGCACCATGAAGACAGGTGTCATTTCTTTCTTACTTAGCTCATTCAAATGAGGCATTCATTTGCATTTGTTGAATGACTGAATAATTTCTGATGGCTGTGTAGTATTCCATTGTTTGGATACACCATCGTTTATTTAAGCAGTCCCTTTATGTTGGACATTTAGGCTGTTCCCAATTTTTGCAATGATAGACATGTAACTAAATCTTTGTACTCCCTCCTGCTTTGATGAACCATCTCATTTCAAATTAAGTTACGTCTTCATTAGACTTTTAGACATCCTGTATAGTGTCTTGTCATTTTAATGACTCTACTCTCTGGTTGTTTGGTTGGACACTTATGTCAAGCTTCTTAACAAATGAGCATATGGCATTACTTCATTGTTCTACTGCAGTGTTGGGAAGTCAGAACAGTGTTGGATGGTGAGCTCTTTAGAAGAATTGAGAAAGAGGTTGACCGGGAAAGATTTAAAACCTGTAACTAAAATGTGTAAGACTAATTTAATTTAGCAGAAGATCATGGAAAGGTGGTTCCAAATTGTGTAGCTTCTTCAGTGCTGCTCCTGCAGAGACTGGCTTTGCCCATACAACCAAAGGAAGTCTCCTCACATGCTGAAGTGTTTTCAGAACAGTTGAAGGTGTAGTGGAATATACACAGCATTTCTGTCAGAAGAGACAAGGAGTCCCAGCACCATTGTTAACATATATTTATTGACTATACCCGATGGTCAAGAAGGGATCTCTTTTGGGGACTGTGGAGAGGCACATAGATACCAAAAATATGATGCTTGCCCTCAAATAACTTAAACCATGGCTGGGGAGGCAACACTGAAGTGCTGTGGTAAGAGCTCAGGCTGCAGAATTAGATACATCTGGGTTTAAGCCATGCCCCTTCCTGGATATATGGCTTTGAGAAAGTTATCTAACTTCAATAAACCTCAGTTTATTCATGTGTAAAATGGAATAAAGATACTATTTAAGGTTATTTTGAAAAATAAATAGAAAAAAAATGCATGTAAGACTCTTAGAACAGGGCTTGGCAAGAGGTAGGTGTAAATTTTTTCTTAAAAAAAGAAAAATAGCACAGAAGGCTGTATGGCATTGTGTCAGAGATAATATAGAATTTCAGAGGGCAGAGGGCTTGCGTATGGCTAGTGAGATTAAGGAAGATGCCACAGAAGGAAGTAGAGTCTTAAAGGACAGTTGGAATTGTAGATGGCTGAGAAAAAAACATAAGAGAGGTATTCCAGAGAAAGGGAAGACATGAGTCCAAGAAGAGGAAGAATGGCAAGGTGTGTTCATGGGGTTGTAGGTAGACCAGGTGGCAAGGGTGAAGAGCTATGTGGGTGCCCCTGGCAAGCTAAGCATCTGGCCCCTTGAATATTTGTTGAACATTTCCTAGTGGGAGAGTAAGGGGAAAATGATTTTCTATCAATAAGATCAGTATACTTTTCTCTTCCTGTTTCTGTATGTTCAAAATAAGATGTCTAGGGACTTCCCTGGTGGTCCAGTGGGTAAGACTCTGTGCTCTCCAATGCAGGGGCCCTGGGTTCGATCCCTGTTCGGGGAACTAGATCCCGCATGCCTGCCGCAACTAAGACCCGGCACAGCAGAAATAACTAAGTAAATAAAAATTTAAAAAAAAATTAAGATGTCTGTTACATGCTCTGAATGCAGCATGACATTTTAACTTATTTGGACTTGTCTTTCATTTTAGTTTTCTTTAATCACTCAAAATTGGATACAGTTAGTTGTACCCACCATGGATGGAGGTAATCTACGTGGTTACAGACACGTGGTCTCTTTGCTCAAGGCATTGTTTGCTTTGATGGGAATGGGTCTGGTTTACATTTCACTAGTGAGTAAGGAGTTTGAGGGTAGAAACCCGAGTTAACTGGCACTGGATTTCTGATTTATTAGTGGTGTTTCAGTGCCCCCTATGGGATGGTGCCAGGGCAGCTGTCTCATTGGGTGTCTACGTAACTAGACAATGAGGATGAAGGATGGCAATAGAACCCAGAGCTGAAGAGGTAGGTTAGAGCCAGACCCTGGGGAGACTTGACTCACTGGTTAAAAAGGTATGGATTTTATTTGTTAATCAAAGAGGTCTCTTGGAAGACTGTTAAACAAGTGCCCAGATGAAATTTAGGAACACTTTTTTGGTGGTGAAGGGCGTGGGTGAACGAAGGCAGCAAGCTCCCTTGGTGGTAAATTCAGAAATATAGGTATAAGGTCATAAATGCCGACTTTGGATGGGAGTGCAGCAGCTGAAAGGAAACTGAGAGCTGCAGGCAACACAAAGAAAGAGCTGATGTGCTGGATGGCTGATGATACAGAGGAAGCTGGGAAGAGGGAGTGAGGCGGGACGACGGAGATCACATTGACCTTCCGGTATGTCTGTCACCACAGCCTGTAACACTCACAATTTATGTCTTCTGGCAAATACAGTATAATAGATTGTCATACATCAGGGGAACGGAAGCTTAGATTTCAGAAGCAAAACTCATTTTTGAATCTAAACAGCACTCCTTTCATCTTCTTTTCCTCACTGAATTAGCTCCAAAGTAAAATTTTTTTTTTGGTTGTCAAACTTGCAGGAATTCTGTTTTTCAAAACTTTCCATTTTAAGGCCCCTTTCTTACCAGAAAACTTGTCTGATTGAAGAGGTATTAAATAATAGGTGGCTGCTTAAAACCTCTGTAAGACTTTTTTTTTGAGGTTTATGTTACTTCTCTAATATATGTAAAAATCAATTTAGACTTACTAATTCAGAAGTTTCGATAATTTAGGCAAGAAGAAATTTTCATTGTAATTCTCCATGAAAAAGGTTTTCCTCCCTTTTCCCTTTTATTTTTTTTTTTTTTTCCAGAGGTAGAATGTTTAAGATGGATTGACTAAGAGAATAATTTGTTTATAGCTCTTTGGAAAAGTGAGTAATATGCTAATGAAAGCATCTCTTCTCCACATATGTAGAAACTTGCCAATCTACAGATGGACGAGAGGTTAGATGTATATAGCCAAATGTTAAGCGCTAAGAAAAATCGTTAGGGCCCTTAGTGTACGTGACCCCAAAAGGGAAAAAAACCCTCCTTGGAGTATAACTAATGAATATCCTTTCTCTGCTTTGTAAAGTCATCAGAATAAAGTGTTTAGGGCCTATATATCTCTTATACATTATTTAATGGGATCATTATTTCATTTATTTCCCTTATTTCAAATCAGAAATAGCTTCGTATTTTTTATCAAGTGTGTTCCCCGTTCAAAATATTTTGACACTTATTTTGTTTCGACTGATCCTAAAGGATTTTTTCCTAACATGAGCCGATCTTATGAAGCTGTTGTGGATATGTGAGTATACTCAACAAAATGCATTCAAGTAGGTACCTTAAGGACTTAATGCTTGGCAACACATGTTTTATTGATTTAGTTCTAGTTAGTCATGTGCTTGAAAACAAACAGCATTTCTTTAAATAAAAAATTCTTAGTTCTAATTTTTTTTTTTAAATTTATTTTTGACTACTTTGGGTCTTCATTGCGGTGCGCGGGCTTCTCATCTTGGTGACTTCTCTTGTTGTGGAGCACGGACTCTAGGTGTGTGGGCTTCAGTAGTTGAGGCTCACGGGCTCTAGAGCACCGGCTCAGTAGTTGTGGCGCACGGGCTTAGTTGCTCCGCGGCATGTGGGATCCTTCCGGACCAGGGCTCGAACCCGTGTCCCTTGCATTGGCAGGCAGATTCTTAACCACTGCGCCACCAGGGAAGCCCCAGTTCTAATTTTTAAATGGTTCAGACTGATCTTCCCCCTACAAAGAGAATGAATTAAAGAGCATATACAACGATACTCACAAATAAGTATATATTTATATATTCAGCTTGAATGAATGCTAACATTTAGAAAACACTTCTACCATATGGCACAAACATAGATGTGTGTGTGTATATATATATAGGTGTACTTATCAGTGGTACAAATTTCCAATCACCCCAGTCAAAACATCTGATATAAATTTGTTCCTCCTGCTGAATGCCACATACGCAGTTTGGAATCAAGTGAAATGAGCCATTTTTAGAGAGGTCTAGAACTAACTTCTAAACAGGGTCCTCGTATTTGTAGCTAACGAATGATTTTTTAAAAGTGGAGCGTGGTGGACAATAAAGGATGAAGTTTCTCTGATGCTCCTTTTCCCTTGAGTTAGTATACTCAGTGCCACTTTCATGCATAGGAGGGTAAGGTTACCTTTTGCACTGGGAAACAAAATTTTTAGAATGTGGAAGAAGCCACTAAAGGCAGTGCCTACTTCCACACCATCTTAGTTGAAAACAATTTCTCTGAATAACGAAAAGTTCATTCATTTGCTATAGTATCCAGCCATTTGTTCAACAAATGGTAAGCCCAGCCTTAGGATGTTTAAATAACAGTATTATGCCAAGGTACATTCTGTCTCGAATGAATTTAGCTTAAACTGATAAAATTCCGGTGATTTTAGACCTTTCCAGTTACTCAGTACATTTACGTTGAGTGAAATAAACGACCAACCCTTGTGTCTGGATTACCGAGAATAGTTTCCTTGATTTAAGGAGAACTTCTTAGCGAAGTGATGTTTAAGATATATTATTATTATAATACGTGTTACAGTTGAGTAAGAGAATTGACTCATGTAAAGATTCTTAAACATTGATCAGCATGGTTGATTGAGGACAAAAAACTTTATAGGAAATGATGTCTTGTTAACCAGAATAAGAGACCAAGGAAGAGGCTGGGAGAATGCATTCTGTCTGCACTGAACTGTGGCACGGACTAGGGAAGCGGGTTAGGGTCGGCAGCACGTGTGATGGGAGGGCTGAGGGAAAGCTTATTCTAAGAAAAGTGCGAGAGCTCAAGCTGCAGAATGAGGCCTGGGAACCAGGGGCTCGTTGGTTCCTGACTTTGACCCCTGACTGTGTCTTCCTGGCAATTCCCAGTTAGTAAACCAAAATTCTAGTGACTGAAACGCACATCACACGTTAACAAGAGGCTCGGGCTGACGTTCTGTCCAGCGTTAGCTGTTGTCAGACCTGAGCAGGTAGATGCCTGTATCTGTACAGTGGTGTCACACAGACTGTGTTTTGGGTATCGATCATGGCATTATAGTAAGAACTCAAACTCACAGGAATAACTACCATCAAGTCACAGTTTGGAAGGTGTTAGAATTTTCAGGAAAGATGACCGTTTTAGATATTCAAGGAACTCAAGATTAAGCCAAATATACAAATCATAATTTATGAACAATTTCACTGTCCCCTTTCTGTCAAATCCATTGGTAAAGAGTTTGTTTCTATGGCAAAGAGTCAATTTCGTATCAGGTTAACGTGTGTGTGTGTGTGTGTGTGTGTGTGTGTGTGTGTAAAGGTTGTTTACAGATATAGATCCATCTCTTTTTTTCATTCTCATAAATTTTATTTGTTTATTAGAGTAAGACACGTTAAGATTATCTGAAAGATGAACTATGTATATTCAGTATCTGAAAATCAATATAAAGGCAGGGTTTTAACTTGTGAGGAAAAAAAAGAGTAAGATTTGTCGTTTGCCTTTTCATCTCTTATCGGCCCATAGTTTCTCTACAGAGTTCCTTCAGGGACCACTGCCATAAGGGAATGAGAGGTGGTAAACTGTATTTCTAATAAACCTACTTTATTTGAGAAAATATTTGGTCAGAAAATGTTTGGTCGTCACCATGTGATATGATTCTAAAAGGTCAGCAACCTGTAAACACCATGTGAAAACATTTAAAAAATATTCTAACTCTAGGGTAAATATCACAAATATTAATCCTAGACATTGGAATCTCTTTTCTCAGAAGTCCAGAGTGACTTAACAACACCCAACAATGCCATTTCTTACTGATGAAAAATTCTCTTTGACAGTAGGGCCAAATGAATGACTGTGAGTTATTGGATTAATGTGGCCTAAAGGGCCATGTCACTGAAAGGCTTTCCCAGAGATTTTAGTCAAAGAGCAGGGAAGCAGTGTTAGTGGATGGAAGCCGGTGGCTTCTCCAGGGTGGTATGGGAAAGACAGAGGGTCAAGAATTGGAGTCTGGTGAGACTAGTGTTTTCCCCCAACTTTCCCAGTTAGCTGTTGATGGAAGAGTGTGATAAACCTGGTCTTCCAAGGCTGTCCTGGGCTGGTGGCTTTGGAATATAACCTGATCACCCTTCCCTTTTTTTTGTTCCAAAGAGCTGAATTTAAAATGGGTGAGGGGCTTCCCTGGTGGCACAGTGGTTGAGAATCTGCCTGCTAATGCAGGGGACACGGGTTCGAGCCCTGGTCTGGGAAGATCCCACATGCCGCGGAGCAACTGGGCCCGTGAGCCACAACTACTGAGCCTGCGCGTCTGGAGCCTGTGCTGTGCAACAAGAGAGGCCGCGATAGTGAGAGGCCCGCGCACCGCGATGAAGAGTGGCCCCCGCTTGCCACCAACTAGAGAAAGCCCTCGCACAGAAACGAAGACCCAACACAGCCAAAAATAAATAAATAAATAAATAAATTTTAAAAAGAAAAATAAATAAAACAATAAAATGGGTGAGAAGGCAAAAGTAACTGATACAGGAACGCTTTTTCAATTATTTCTTTTTCCTCTTTCTTTCTAGATCTCTGAGGCTTCCCTGCTCTGCCCATAAATGTAATAGAATACAGAAACATTTCCTATTCTCCCTTTGCTTCATTTTCCATATCCTTGTCATTATTTTAGCTACTAGGAATTGGTATTAGGAAGAATCCCAGGAAGTAAAAGCTGATTATGATTTCTAAGAAGGACCAGCCCAGTCTTCTTTTGAGATTTTCTTTTGCTCTTGAAATGAGTGTAGACAATTTTCCTCAAGTTGATGGTAGATTTTTAGCTATTGTGAAGTCTTTTCACCCTTTATTACATATCCTCTTCTTTTTCTAATCTTTTTTAAATCTTACATTTTTCTCGACAGAGATTAGTTTTCTCTTCAGTGGAAATTTATGAGCAAAGCTATTTAAACAAAATGCAAATAAGAGATCCCTATATGTTTTCTTCTTGTAACATTTGCCCCCAGCAATATATAGGGCAATATCCTATGTTATAGGATGTGTAGGCTTCAGAGATTTCTTTTCAAAATTATTACCCACCTCTATCCCATTATACCACCAATATCATGAAGCTTTTTATTTCTCAGGTATAACCAAGTTTATATTCACATGTATACCGTACCTACCTCGGGGTTGTTGGGAGGCTTAAATGAGTTAATACAGGCAAAGCACTTAGAACAGTGTCTGACACAGGGTAAGATATATGTAAGTATTTGCTGTCATTATTACTACCTGTTTTATTGTTTTAATTTGATGGAAGAATATAGAATGTCAATTTCAGTTCATCGTCAGCTATGGTTGGATGCAAAGTTGGCCCGGAAATTGTTTGCCCATTAGAGGTCAACAGAACTACTTCCGTTGAATGAGAAAACATGCCAACCACCCTTTTCTCCATTTTGCTCAGGGTTTTTGAAATGTTCCCTAACTTAACGTCTTGTTCACACTAATATGAGTTGGGGAGGAGAGGGCTGCAGGTCCCTCCTCCTTCCATTCTCCTCCTCTCTGTTGGCATCTTAGAGTTAAGGACACGGCAGAAGAGTATTTTTTTTTTTTTTGATGCCTCATTTGTTCTGATAAAAAAGAATCAGCTTATTTTATAAAGCCCACTTAAATTTGGAAAACCCTTGCAAGGCACATGATGTCAAGTGGCAGCCTCTAAGCAACAGATGAGTCTACAGCCTCTTAAATTCAAGGTCAGGATACTTGAATTTGAGAATATTCAAATACTGACTGTTTACCCACCTGGTGCTTTAAAACTGACCTGTGTTTCCCACAAGATGTCTTGAGGTTGAATTATGTCACAGCAGTAACATCTTTAACACCTTAGGCTGAGATGATTTGAGAGAGATCAGATTTCATCAGGTGAGCGACAAGACTTTAACTCCCTCTTGCAGTGTATAAAAACAATCAAACATTAAATGCATTTTACTGCAGACTAACGTGTGCATGTTGAAATTTTTTTTTTTTCAAAGACCTGTGAAATAGGAACCTATCTCCCTATGAATGTTTATAGTGCTCATTACCAAAATTCATCTCCAGGATGTATGTTTTTCTGTTTTTTCTCTTTCTAATCTCCTTTCGGGAGAATGGAGGGTGGGTGGAAATCAATTTTCCCAGCTAGATCTGCATTCTTCCAGTTTAGAAGGGATGTTTCATTTTAATTTGTTGTCTGATGGAATTGAAATATTTTTTTCCAGTCTGTTGTTATTTGAAAGAGCAAACCCTATTCCTGTCATCATCTATTACCTGGGGTAGTATTTAGTAAGTGCTTTGTTTGTAAACAGACAGTGGTTTTTAAAAGATCTAGTTGTGTGGTGAGCATGTTTTCAGCAGCCTAGCGTGGCTTCTTAGCAGCTGCAACTGTTAGTTTGCCTCTTTTCCATGTTTTAGTTTTAGATCTCACTTCTGAGTTGATTTTTTTTCCCGAATGTTTTCTAGGTTAAGGAAGATTTTACACATATTACTTGTGAAATCCCCAGTTCTTTTTTCTGTCAAGGATGACGAGGATTCACGAGTGAATTAACCTGTTCCAGATCTTTCTGGGGAAAGAAGAGAGATGAAACATTAAAAATTCGACTCCTCTGCATTGCCTTATCACTACGGCTAAACAGGACAAAGGGTGCTGATACCGTCAGGTTAAGGTTAACTTACCGACATTAACAGCCCCTGTCTCCCAACCCCCCATTCCATTTAGGACGCCAGTTTTTCTACCTGTGTTTTTCAAACCAGCACCGGATTTGAACTACTTTGCTGAACTTCTTTTTTCCCCTTAATTATTTATTTCACAAGCAATTCTCAACTCTTCAAGAAACCGAAATCATTGTTTGTTCTTTGGATGGTTGAAAATACAGCTGTGTTTGGGGAATGTGGGGATGGGGAGGTGTTAGTTCTTATCTTAAAAAAAAAAAAAAAAGCAAACCTAATTAAAACGGTAGGAATACTTTTAGCCAGGAAATGACTGTGTGAGCCTCTCGCAGTGGAGCAGCTGCTGTGAGCCCGTCAGCTGGCACCAAGCGAGCATGGATTTGGGGAGGGGGCTGCTGGGGGGCTACCCTGCCCGCCCCGCGTGCTCTGCGTTTGCTCTGAGCCTTCATTGTCTCCCTTCCGTCGCCTGGTGTTCTTTGTCTGCGGTGGGTAGCTCGTGTCACACACTGCACTCCGTAGCCAGTCTCCCTCAGCCTCTGTTCATTCCATTTTCTTTCTTTCTATTCCCACTACTCCCCCCCCCCCGCCCCCGCCTTTACTGGTTCTGTGATTCAAGTGATCGGAGAGGATTTTAGTGAAGTAAATGCTCAAAAGGTCCAGCTTCTAATGAGCTTCAAAGAAGCAAAGACACAAGACATGATGCCTTTAAAATGGACAGTGTGCCTGTGTGGATTTGGGAGTTGTGTGTTCTTGATGTAACAGTTTATAGTGACAGTATATACTGGGGGGGGGGGCGTGAATGGGGGGCTGGGGCTCGTCCTTAAGTAGTACACCAATAATAGGTAAAGGGGTATGCAGCTGAGGAACACCCCCTCCCCCAGTATTCCGGGGGTATGGAGAGAACTGTCTGTGCCCTGGCTTCTGTGCCATTGTTAACAAGAAACGAAATGTGACAACAAATGCCTTGTGAATTTAAATGGCCAGGTACATGTTGAGAACAGCTTCTGAAATAAACACGTGCATCCACATTCTGGCTGGTGTAAGGCATTAATAATGGCTTGGTGGCTTTACTCTGAAGAGCTCATTTACAGTCTCTCTTCTCTTCTGACCGTTACCTGTAGCTTACAATGTTTTTTAAGTGATTCTCTTGCTTGTGCTGAGGAGGAAGACAGCAGGGGAGAAAGGTGGGGTTGACAAGGCTCTGAAAGCCATTTGTAATTGACACAGAAACTTTCCTTGGGGGAACGTCAAGCGCTCCATGTAAAGAAATCATAGAGCTGGGACAGACTTAATTCAAGGAGCCTCATTGTTAGAGATACGGAAACAGCTTAGAGGATGGGATGCTTCAGGATGGTTCCTAGGACACTGAGCCCATGTGTGGCCACACGAGGGCTTGAATCTGGTGCTCTTTCAAGACTCCTTCAGAGGCACATGCTAATATCTCAGTCCCCTTTGAAAGATGTCATTGGCAAAACGTTATTATCCCCAAACACTGAACGAGGGCATTGCCTGGTGTTAGCCCTCTATGGCAAAGCCAGTGAGATAGGACCCTATGTTTCTCACAGCCCTCCTGAGCTATCTGAGATTAATCGTATTGGCCTTACAGGTATCAGTCCCTTGGCCCCAGCCATGCCAGAGCTCTTGTTTCTGCCTTTCTTTGCTGCACTTCTCCCTGACCTATCCCCTCCCCTCAACACCACTTAGCCCCTTTTCTCCTTATATCCAACGTGTGTCCTGCATTTTTCTTTCACTAGGTACTTCCCTCCCAGGATATCTGGAACTCTGTCCAAGAGCTCCTCCTAAACTTTTCTCTTAGGTAACCCAGGCCTGACCCATGTTCCCAAGAAGCAATGCTAGCACCATTTCCAAATGTGCCCCAATCTGGTGTGGCAGGATCAACACAGGACAGGCTCAGGGGCAGGAGATCAAGTCCCGGCTAGCACCAGTTCAGGAAAACGTATTAACTCCTGTGGCCTCTAGAATCCTAAATCCTCATGTACGTTTACAGAGAGGAATTTTGAGAAAGAATCGGTCAACTGAAGCATCAACCCAGTCAAACTGTGTTCTTAAAAGCTCGGGTTCCTGGACGCCCAGATCTTTAGTCTCACACTGGAGCTGGCTGCCTTGTTCCCGCACCGCTCTCCTGGTGCCCTTCACAGAGCACTTCCACGTGGGTCTGCCAGCGCTTGCTCAAGGGACTGGTGCTGCTGGTGAAGGAGGATGGCAAGGGATGCTATGTAATTGGAAAAGAATTCTGATACACACAGGTTTCTTCTCTGCCAAATGGTTTGGGTATATCTAGTAAACAAATCAAGGGACGGGGTAGCAGTGTTCATGTAATTTCTATTTTCTGTGTTGTGTGGATATTCTGATTCTATGCCAGAGTATAAGCCTCCGTGGAAGCCACGTAGTGACACAGTGTTAGGGCTGGGTTGCTGCTTCATAAGTGATTAATGATATAACAGTAAGTCCCAGGTCTTCTGATTGTAAGTCTAGTATTTAGAACCCCTAGTGTGATGGAATTTGAAGTCATTATTGTCCTCTGAATATTTACGAATGTATCATGAAAATTAATTTGATAGGAAGTTGACTAATCTTCCTCTTTCCCACTGTGACATTAAAAATCCTGATTTGTGTTTTCTGCTTCTACTTCTATGTACGTTTTCCCATTTTGGGCCTCAACTGGAATAACTCTTCAGATTTTTAAACTTATTCCAAATGTAATTAGCAGTTCAACAGAACAGATTTCAGGTAGAGAAAAATCAATAGTGTTCATTTGAATGGTTTTCATCTCTCCATGTTGCTGTGAAAAAGGCATGGTAGTCCGGGTGTGAATCTGGTTCTGCTGGGTTTTTTTTGAAAAGGAAAACTGTCCCCCAGTGTCGATGGACAGTATCTGTTAAGCCAAGGATGTGATTAATTAGTGATAAACTTTTGTGAGGCAAACATAGATTTCATTATCCAAATAAGTTATAGTATATGGGGAAAGACTCATCGTGGTTTTTGTAGAATCATCTGGATAAATTGGGAAACACTGTTGGGTTAATTAATACTCAGAATGATACCTTTGATAAATCAAGGTGTGCATGTGTATGGATGTGCAGACAGGTGAGAGTATTCATCTGGCTTCTGTATTCACCTGTAATTTTGACCCATTTCTTATAAGCACTCAGGATGGGGGTCAGCCCAGTTTTTTAGACACAGCTCTGTACCAACTTCAGCGACTTTGACTTGTCACTCTGCTACTTATGAAGTCCGAGACCTCTTGGCATCTTTTAAGCTCTGGCTTTCCTTTCACTGGAATTATAATACCTGCTCCCTACCTTTCTTAAATGAGTATTATAATAGTTATCAGGATATATGGGATAACGCCCCCCATGAGAAAGCAATTTGGAACCTTCAAAGTGGTTTCATTATAGAGAAGAAGCTCTGAAAATGTATTTTAACCTGGTAAGAACTGATGGTGGCTAAAACTGCAGCTGCTCATGGGGAAAACTAGAGAAGAATGTTGCAAATTTAATAGACATCTATTCCATTCTGGGCTGAAACAGCAAAATCCACCTGTGTTTTGTTAGTTTATCTGAGATTTGGTTTTGCGATCATACTTGCAATCCATTTGAAGGGAAAGAAGGCCACATCTTTTCTTAATTCTTGGTTCTTTCTCTATTGAGGGTGCCATTAACACGCTGGATCTTGAACCAATCTCTGTCCTCTTCCACACCACCATTCTTTGTTTTTAGGAAAACTCTCAAGCAGAAGTGGTGCTGGGATAAAGGTTTTGGTAACTGGCCCTATAGTTTGGTTTTGATGTAAGCAGAGGGAGACTGGGATATGGTGATGAAAGGACAAGCATTCTGGTCTACTTTTCTGGTTGTTGTACCAATTTATTACATGATCTCAGGCAGATACGCTTATGTTCCTTTAAGGGGCTGGTATTGATTTTAACTTCACCAGCTGTGGTGAGTTTTAGTTGATGTTGGCAAAGCGCTTTTTATTCCCAGGTTGAATCATGCCATGGGAAATGCTGTGTTGTTTTTTAATTTCAGAGATAGGGACTAGAGGTTCTGGATATCCTGCTGCTTTGCTGGCTCTTTTCGTTCCGTAATTTCAGACTTATAGCAATAAAGCACCATTGAAAGTAATAAACCTTCTTTATTGAGGTAAATGAAGATGACTATGACAGTTTTAATACATTCATCAACTGGTATTGCTGTTTAACAACATCTCAATCAGATGCTTCCTTGAGATTAAATGGAAAACCCACTGTGACTTTCAAGAGGAAGATCACATGAAAAAGTAAAATGTAGCTATGATTGGATGTTTTTAGGGAAGGTATTTTTTAAGTAATCCTTAATTATATCCTTCATATGGCATTTGTTATAATTGCTTGATGAGACATAGTGGGCAGAAATACTGTTAAAAATGGGGGGAAATAGCACATTTCTTCTCAAACTATATGTGGTAATCCACATCTATGAGGCAAGGGTCATTTACTGAGTTTCTACTGTGTATCCAGAACTGGGACCCCAAATGGTTTGACTTAAATCTTTATCAATAGTGTTTTTATTCCACAGTTTCAAGTTGGACCTTCTTTACTTGAAAAGGTCAATGTTTTATCAGACCTACAAAGAACTACATAACATTTGACTCTGTAAAAATCATAGTGGATGGGATATAAATAATTTGGAGTACCAAGTTTCCGTGTAGTCTCCACAGCATTTAAAAATAAATCCTGGGGCGGGACTTCTGGCTCCGTAAGGAGGTCAACAAATCCTCTCTTTAAAAAGGCAAATATAAAATTGGACAAAATGAACAAAAAGAATCATTTCAGTGCTCTGGCAATTGAATAAAGGCACAAAATCAATCTGAGAAATGTTCATACTAGAACAAGTGCCGAACTTCTGTTCAGAATAGTGGGAGTTCGTGGAATTCTTGCCTGCGGCTGCACCCATCCCTTTTTGCACCCAACCTCCCCAATCCCAGTTGCCGGGGAGGTTGTAGGGGTGAGGAGACCGTAGTCCCCAAGGACTGGCAGGTTGCTGCTGCCCTCAAAGAGGACTCACTTGGCTTGGAACGGTGGGCAACACTCATGACCAGAGGTGGACGTAATGAACTTGGGGGCTAGGGATTGGGGAGGGCCATTGGCTCTGTTATCTTGGGGTTGCAGATGGGGCTGGGTAAGCAGATTTCTGGTTGAGGCTGCCCACATATGCAGCGGACAACAGAGGGTCAAGCTATCCATGCACTCCTGGCCAATCCTGAGGCTGAGCACGTACACAGAGGAAATGAGGAAGGGCTTGGTGAAGAGCCAAAGCTGAGATCTGCTTGAAAGTGGCCTGCACTTTGAGGGGGCTCCTCTATCTACAGACAGATCCATCAGCAGAGAATGGGAAGTCTTACTGGCTTAGGGTGCTTGATCACAGTTCTGTCAAATCATTGGCCCATCATGAAGTTATGCAGACACAGGGGTGACAACTAGGAAAGAAGAATTAAAAATAAAAACAAAGATTAAAAAAGAAAACCAAACAGAGAGGAGATATCAGTGACCTCACACTACAGAGGTGATAGATTTCACAGAGTTAATCCAGGCAAATTACTAAACAACTCAAGAAATAGACAGAAACAGAAACAACAAAAACCTTCAGGGGGAAAATATCGCAATCCAGAATTGCTACAATATATCCATCTTTAATGTCCATTTTCAACAAAATATTGCGGGATATGCAAAGAAAGAAGAGAGTGTGACCTATACTCAGGAATAAAAGCAATTCATAGAAACTGTGTTCCATTAATGTAAAGTTGAAAATTAATTAATGTAATATACCATATTAATAGAATAAAAGATAAAAACCTTTTCATCTCAGTAGATGCAGAAAAAGCAATGAAACCCAGAACCCAGCCATGGTAAGAACTCTCAACAAACTAGGAATGGATGAGAATTTCCTCACCTGATGAAGGGCACCTACAAAAACCCTACAGCTAATAACATTGTACAGAATAGTGAAAGATGAGATGCTTTCCCACTAAGATAGGGAACAAGGCAAGGATGTTTGCTCTTAACACTTCTACTCAATATTATATTAGAAATTCTAGACAATGCAACAAGGCAAAAATAAAATAAAAGCATCATGAATGGAAAGTTTATTTGCAGATGACTTGATCCTGTATGTAGAAAATCTACAAAAATACAAGGAATCCACACACACACAAAAAAACAATTAGAATTTATAAATGAGTTTAACAAGGTTGCAGAATACAAGATTCATATATAAAAAACATTCAGTTTCTCTTATAAGCAACAATTTTAAAATTGAATTAATTGACACCATTCCCAATAGTATCGAAAAATGAAAGTCTTAGAAATACAGCTAATAGAAGTATAAAACTTATATACTGAAAACTATAAAATATGGCTGAAAGAAATTAAAGACCTTCATAAATGGAGAGACATTCCAGTTCATACACTGGGAGACTGAATATTGTCTAGATGACAGTTCTTCCAAATTGATCCATAAATTCAGTGCAGCCCTTATATGAAAATCCCAGCTAGATTTTTTTTTTTTTTTGTAGAAATTGACAAGCTGGCTCTCAAATTTATAGGGAAATGTAATGGACCTGTAATAGCTAAAACTGTTTTGAAAAAGATGAACAAAGCTGGAGGACTTACTCTACTCCATATAGTATTTCAGAATGTACTGTAAAGTCAGAATACTCAAGAAAATACGTTATTGGTGCAAGGATAGGCATATGGAACAGAATTGAGAATCCAGAAATAAACACTTATATTTTAAACCTCCAGTAATTCTATTTTCAAGGACAAGATTTACATTGTAAATATGTTAATTGATATTAATATTGCCATTTAAAGCTAGTAAATATTATTCTTACTCTACACATATCTTTTTAGCACATGTGATTCATAATCATTAGAAGTAGTGTCATGACCAGATTTTATTTTATTACATGTGATTTTTAGGTCTGTCCAGGTAAGTAAATACTAAGATTTCTGGGTGGTGGGATTAGTTACTCATATAATTATAGAAGTTGTAATCAATAGTATGTCAGACTCTGAAAAGTTTGAAAAAAGGGAAAAAAAATTTAAATTATTTCATGTTAGAGCAAAATAATTAATATCTTCTAGTTCTAACTTGTTTATTTTCTTACGGTCCTTATTTTCTTTTCTTTTACCTGCCAATTTACTTTAAAAGTAATTAGTATTTAAAATATTTAAATTATTCTTTTTTAACATTTTATTGAAGCATCCATACAGAGAAGTGCACAGATCTTAAGTTATACCTTGATGAATTTTCACAAAATGAACACATCACTGTTACCAGCACCAAGATCAAGAAACCCATAAGCTCTACTTATGCCCTCTTCCAGTACTTAGTACATGCCCCAAAAAAGTAACCACCATTATGACTTTTAAAAAATTTTTATTTTATTGTGGTAAGGACACTTAATATGAGATCTACTCTCTTAAAAAAATTTTAAGTGTACCATGCAGTATTGTTAACCATAAGTACAATGTTGTATAGCAGATCTTATTGTTGTATAGCAGAACTTATTCGTCTTACTTAACTGAAGATTTACCCCTTTTAATTAGTAACTCCCCATATCCCTCCCCACTCCCAGTTCCTAACAACCATCATTCCACTCTTTATTCTATAAATTTGGCTATTTTAAGTACCTCATATAAGTGAAATTATGAAGTATTTGTCCTTCTGTGACTGGCTTATTTCACTTAGCATAAGGTCCTCAAGGTTTATCCATACTGTCACATATTGCAGAATTTCCTCCTTTTCAAAGGCTGAATAATAATCTATTGTACGTATATACCACATTTCCTTTATACATATCCACTGATGGACCTTTAGGTTGTTTCCACATCCTGGCTGTTGTGAATAGTACTGCCATGAACATGAAAGTGCTAATATCTCTCCAAGATCCTAATTTCTGTTCTTTTGGATAAATATCCAGAAGTGGGATTGCTGATCATACAATAGTTCCATTTTATACTTTTTGAGGAACTTCCATACTGTTTTCCATAGCAGCTGCACCATTTTTAATCCCACCAACAGTGTGCAAAGTTTCCAATTGCTCCGTATCATTGCCAACACTTGTTGTCTTTTGTTTTTTGTTAAGAGGCATCCTGGTTGGAGGCAGGTGATATCTCAACTGTAGTTTGAGTTTGTGTTGTCCAGATGATTAGTGACGTTGAGCGTCTTTTTATGTATCTGTTGGCTATTTGTATGTTTTCTATGGAGAAATGTCTGTTCAGGTGTTTAACCCACTTTTTAATTGGGTTATTAGTATTTTTGCTATTGAGTTGTAGGAGTTCCTTGTATATTTTGGAAATTAACCCCTTATGAGATATATGGTTTGCAAATATTTTCTCATAATCTGTAGGTTGCCTTTTCACTCTGTTGATTGTTTCTTTTGCTGTGCAGAAGCTTTTTTAGTTTCATGTAGTCCCACTTGTCTATGTTTGCTTTCGTTGCCTGTTCTTTTGGTGTCAGATCCATGAAATCATTACCAAGACCAACGTCATGAAGATTTTCCCCTATGTTTTCTTCTATGAGTTTTATAGTTTCAGGGTTTTAAGTCTTTAATCCATTTTGAGTTGATTTTTGTGTATGGTATAAGAGAAAGGCCCAATTCCATTCTTTTGCACGTGGATATCCAATTTTGTCAACACCATTTGTTGGAAGAGACTATCCCTTCCCCATTGTGTTTTCTTGGCACCCTCGTTGAATACCAGTTGTTGACCGTATATGCATGAATTTATTTCTAGGCTCTCTGTCCATCGGTCTGTATGTCTGTCTTTATGCCAGTACCATACTGTTTTGATTACTGTAGCTTTGTAATATATTTGGAAATGAGGAAGTATGGTGCCTCCAGTTTTGTTCTTCTTTCTCAAGATTGATATGGCTATTCAGCGTCTGTTGTGGTTCCATAAGAATTTTAGGATTCTATATCACTAAAAGTTGCCATTGGAATTTTGAAAGAGATTGTTTTGAATTTGTAGATTGCTTTGGGTAGTTAAATTATTCTTGAAGTAAATACTTTGTGTGTGTGTGTGTGTGTGTGTGTGTGCGTGCACGGCGGAAGCAGTGATGCTAAGTGCAGGAACGAGATAAACAAAATTATTAAAACACCAGGGTCACAGTTATAGCATTAACGTGTTCACATGTTCCCTGCTGTGATCCAGCCCTCTAAAGGCCTTGGGACATTAGTTTTCAGAGACAAAGTGTAGCACGACCAAAGCACTTGGGTAGAAAGACAATCAGATTATGTATCCTTTGTAGCAGGAGGAAGCTTAGCACAAATCATTTGGTGAGGCTGGTGGGATAGGAAGTAGGTAGAATCTCTGGGTTTCAGAGTGAGTCCTGTGAGCTCCATGACTCATGGATATGTAATAACATCCCAAACCAGAGAAAGTTCAGCTGAAAACTTATACACATTCAGTGACAAGTTCAACAAAATCTTTGTCCAGGTTCTCATCATAGAATTACCATAATAGGGACGAAGAACAGGGAAAAGGCAGTTAAAACCATCGAAGTATTTTGTCCTTAAATACTGGCTCGGGGGAGGCTGATGGTTCTGATTCGCCTGGCGTTCTCTCTGGGAAAGTGCTCCAGAGGGTTCATTATTTCATTAATTCTCACAGTGCCCTTGTGGCACAGGTAAGGTGGCGCATACTATTAGGAAAAATCTGGGTAATGGGATATCAAAGAATCCATTCCTAACATTCTTCTGTTGGAGGGCAGCGCCTTTGGTGGTCCTGGGAGATTTGTGTCCTTGGCCACGATTCTTGTTTCTCTCCCTGCCAGAGCCCTCCTCTGGGCTGTGCTCTTGGATAGACAGAGTTCATAAATGCCCGGGAAGAGGGAGTTCTGCCAGTGGAGGCGACTTGCAACTTAGTACATCTGTACCCAGCAGCTGCCGGCAGCCAGACAAGGGGCAGGTTCTAGCAGTGAGCACTGCCTTGGATTCTGCACCGCTGCTCTGAGAGCTTGGATTCTGCACTGCTGCTCTGAGGGCAGAGCAGGGCTGGGTGATTCTCCAAGGAATGTGCAGTATTTGAAGATGATAACCCCTTGTTGAATAGGGGGTAAGACAAGGACATGTTTATCTCACTTCCCCATCCGAGGATCTGGCTCCTTAGTTGGGAGTTGCTCGTCCTTCCAGAGTTTTTAAACTCAATTTTCTTCAGACAAAATTTACATACAACCAATGCGCCAATTTTAAGTGTACAGTTTGAGCTTTGACAAATGTATACATTCGTGTAACCACCACAGTACCGAAGATATACACCATTTCCACCATGCTAAAATGCTCTCTCTTGCCCCTTCCCATCCTTGTTTTGTGTAAGTTTAAGCCGGGACAGCTAAAGAACTGAAGTGATTTGTAAACGGCAGTTTATTGGAAGCCTTTAATGGACTTAGACTTTGCTGTTCTCTCCAGCTCATGAAAAGGGAATTTATCCTTGTCTGGAAAAACTGTTAAAACGCAGCAAAAATAAACCTTAAGAATTAAGTGGGGGACAACTCTTCTGAGGCTCTCTGCCCTTTTGATTAGTTACCACTAATGGTCAAGCCAAAACGTCCATCAAAGTAGTCATTGTGGGACAGCCCACTATTTCATAGAAGACTGGCACCAAACAAACAGGCCACAGAAGAGGGGGCACCAGAAGCCCGGTGAGGGTTGGAAAAGAAAGACTCCGTAAACTTACAACTCTGGGTTTCTTCCTGAGAACTCCCATATTGTAAATGAAGATGACCGTGAAGGGAGAAAAAAAGATGCCCAAGCCCAAGAAGAGATGGAACTGACTTATATTTTGACATGCTAGGAACACAGAGAGGCTGGCTTCTCTTTCAGCTTCTCGCGGACAACGTAGAGGACAGAAGGAGCCTTCTGGGCATACGGTGATGTTACGTAGCGTTCCCATCACAGAACAAACAGCGAGTGACATCATAGCCACAGAGCTCTCTGGTGACTGGTGGGGTCCAGAAGCAATAGGATGGCTGTCTTTCCTGCTTGACCACAGCTCCTGTTCAGTCATTTTCTTTGAGGCTGTTGGCTCTCATGAAACTGCTGACCAGGATACCTCAATTTATGCCCAAATGTTTATAAACAGTCATCCCCTTGGGAGAGAGAGAGAGAGAAAGGGAGTATAGTGCAAGTTTTCAACAAAACCTTAATGTAGGGCAGGTGAGGGGCTAATTTATATCCATTTATCTTTCTAACGTGAAGGGCAAGAAGCCTGCTTTCTGCTGCTCTAAAGGCTTCGCAGTGGCTACCTCACACATCACTTCTCACACAGCCTTAAGCCTTTTCAGACTGGCAGGTCGGCAACCCTCAGGTTGATAGTGCAGAAGTGCTAAGTGCGTTTGATTGGTATCATGACTGGTCCCTAGCAATTGATTACCGTCCATGGTGAAATATGCAGGGCAAGCACACAGCCAATAGCAATCAGTTAATCCATCATGGCTGTTTGTTCCTCATCTCCTGAGACCTATCAGCCACATGCTATCTGACCCCACCAGGCAAATTGCTGATGGCTGCTTTGTGTGTACAATTTACTGTGTATTTACTATGTCTCCTGTGTTAACCAAAACCACTAGCTTTAGTGAGCAGGGAAACACGGGCGGGGTGGGAGTGGTTCTTGCTTTGCAGTGTCAAGTTTACTCTCTGGTTAACCTCTTTGGCCTCCTTTTCATGGAGATTTGTGATTCATTGGCCTCCGTTTTGTTGCTTAAAAAAAAAAAAAAAAGTCGAACAGCATAGTGGCTGTATTATTAATATTAATTGTAAGACTGGAGATAGGTTGATTGGAATAAGATCCTGGAGGGTTGTTTGTAATGCAGATTTTTTAGAAACAAGAAGTGGGAGAATAATGAATAACAACCAGAACTAATCAGTTTTGTGCGTGCACATGTGTTTAATCCAGTGATAATGACTAAAAGTAGTTATAAAAAGAAGTAGAAATTCAGTGGCTACACCATTTTCTTGGCTTCCTTCCAAGATGCTTTATCCTTGGATCTTGGCAAATACACCTGTCCCTGATATATACTAAGAAACTTCGGTACTCAACCCAAGGAAACACAATAGGAGGGGGAGGAGGAGGTCAGCTGGGAGGAGAAGAATAAAGAAATGACTGTTATGTGTGATAGTACTCTGATGACAAGTGATAATACTGTCTATGACCAAAATCAGAAAAAGCACAGTTTATACTCAGCAATCTATAGGGAAAAAAACCCGAGAGCCACGGATGGTAGAAAGCACACATTGGTCTGCTTCTCTGCTCATCCTGACACTGCTTTCAGTCGAGCTGGAAGAAACAACATGATAGGTGTTACTAGGTCCACCAGTGAACTTGGGAGGCCATCAGGAATGAGACTGGGAAGAACACGAGGAGGTGTCACCTTAGAGACAGCAAAGAGATCCTCCAGTCTATTTCCATAGCGACCCTTCAAGAGCTGGTATTCTATAATTTATAGAAACTGTTGTAAGGATCTCAGTGGAGATCTTTGTTGCCTCTTTCGGTGTTTTGTTTGTTTTTTTCAACACTCCTTGGTATCTGTAGCACACAGTGGAATTCTAGTTAATTCCCCACAAGCTAGGGCAAATTTGTGCATGCTGTGCTCCTGGATGAGGCTTTTTAGGACACCTGCCTACACATGGTCATTTCTAGAGAGGACAGAACCTTAATCCTTGTACATAGTCATTCCTCATTCGGGGCCTCTTAGCTAAATGACATGGACAGCTGGCTTAAGTGATTCCCAGGTTAGACAGGCATGTTTCACTGTTGATCACAATTCATTTTAGCTCAAATAAATAGATGAAACACATCTAAAAGCGCTGACATTTTATTGTTGCTGTGAGACTTAAATTATTGCAGAGTATTGGCTCATCCTTCTGCTTATTATCTAACATGTGATGTATTGATCCTTGACGATTTGAGGATCTTTGAGATTTGATCTTTCCTTCTCCACAGCTCTGCTCCATGGCAAGATTTCCCTTCTCTGGAGTCTGAGGATACAGTCCTCCTCTCATTCTTGAGTCACTGACATTGAGAACTAAAATAGCAATCAGTCATTTCAGCTCTGTTGCTGGAAACTTCTAGATCAAGCCTGTGCTATGCTAATACTTGTCACTCTTCTGTACTTATTTACCACTCAGCAACAGTTAACACACTTAACCATCACCCCGCTATAAAAACATTGGTGTTCAAACTGGATTGAAAAGGCTGCATGCTGTATGATTTTATTTTTATGACAGTTCTGTAAAAGCAAAATGATAGAGATAAACAGAATAGCAGATAGCAGAATAGCAGTTGGCATGTATTTGAGGGGAAGGGATGATTGATTATGTGAGGCACAGGGGATTTTTTTTAGGGTGGTGAACTATTCTTTCTCTGATACTGTAATGATGAATACATGACACTGACTTTGTGAAGACCTACTGAACTTTTCAGCACAAAAAGTGAAGCTAAATGTATACAAATTAAATATACATATATATATTTAGGGAGTCAGAGGATCCCAGGATAGGATGTAGATTGCGACAAAAGAATCTATATATATGATGTAACTTCAGTGAAGGGAGTGGAGGATAAAGGTGCTGACCTAAGTAGCTTTAGAAATGAGTGAAGCCCGCAAAACTAAAGGCAAAAGGAGCTATACATAAGCACTGTCCTCTAATTGATAGCTTTTCCCTATAGAAAGTATGGACTGATAGTTCTGAAACAACTGTAACGCATGTTGGAATTGAACAATTAAGTAAATGAATGGTGGACTGTGGGAGGCAGGGGTCTCACTGTTGAGGTGGAAGGTTACAGTGAAGCAAGGAGAGGAGGCGAGAATGATCCATAAATAGAGTTGGAGACATTAGTATGATTTCGTGTTTGGCTTAATATAGGTACATTTGCATACAAATAGAAACATTTGTAGATGTGTGTATATACACGTTACTATACACACATACATTCCTTTGCTCCACCAGTTAAGAGGGCCTAGAAATGACACCCTCGTAACAACAAACCCATCTAGTGCCCAGATCTTGGTTTTTAATACCATTCTCCAGTAAAAGGAACCAGGACTTCCTGAAGAAATGGCTGATTGTAGGTCTGGAGCAGGAAGATGAGCCTGGAAGATCTTGTAAGATCAAGAAGTAAGGAAGTGTTTTAAAAAAACCCCACAATAATAGGGGTATGCCAAAGGGACACAGGAGCCAACTGAAAGAGCTCCCAGTGGCCAACGCTGGAAACATCAGAGCAACAAAATAAATAAAATAGCATTGGATTATAACCCAAAGTATAAAATAAACATTCATGAGTTCATACTGATATAAATAAATGATTGAATAAGTAAATAAATGATTGAATAAGTAAATAAATGGGGAGAAAGACAGATCTCCTGCACAGAAGAATTCCAAATCATTTATGGAACTACTCCACTGACAAGGAGGTGGAACATAATTTCCCACTCCCCCTGAAGCGGTCACAGAGTCACACAGTGACCTCCCCCTGAAGAAGAAAGAGGGAAAAAAGAGTGACTTTCCAGTGAGGAAATCTGGCAAACACTGCCTCAGCCAGATGATGAAGATTCACATCAACAGTGATAAGTCACGTTGATATCATGCACCCTTGATGAGATGTGATGAAAATGGCTCCTCACCTCTGTGGCCTCCCTCCCAAAAACTTGTAACACCCGTGTAGCCATGAGAAAAGCATCAGACAAATCCCAAATAGCGGATCAGTCCTCTCCAAACTGGTTATCGAAAACAAGGAAAGTCTGAGAAATGATCCCCAGGCCAAGCCAAAAGGAGCTTGAGAAGACATAATGACTAGAAATACTGTAGTATCCTGGATGGGCTCCTGGAACAGAAAAGTGACATTAGGTAAAAACTAAGGAAATCTGAATAAAGTATGAACTTCAGTTAATGATAATGGGTCAGTATGGGTTCATTAGTTGTGACAGATGTACCATACTAAAATGTTAATAATAGGGGATAGAGTATATGGGAATTCTCTATACTATCTTTGCAACTATCCTATAAATTTAAAACTCTTTGTTATGGGCTAAATTGTGTCCCCCCCACCCTAAATTCATGTGTCGAAGTCCCAACCCCCAGTACCTCAGAATATAACCATATTTGGAGACAAGGTTTTTAAAGAAGCGATTGAGTTAGAATGAGGCCATTAGGGTGGGGCCCTAACCTAGTATGACTGGTGCCCATCTACGAAAAGGAAGAGCTACCAGGGATACACATGCACAAAGGGATGACTGTATGAAAAGACTGTAAGAGGGTGGCCATCTGCAAGCCAAAGGAGAGAGGCTTCAGAAAAACCCAAGCGCTGACACCTTGATCTTGGACCTCCAGCCTCTAGAACTGGAAGAAAATTTGTGTTGTTTAAGCCACTCAGGCTGTGGTATTTTGTTAGAGCAGCCCTAGCAAACTAGTACACTATTCTAAATTAAAGGTTATTTAAAAAAACACTGGGGCTTCCCTGGTGGCACAGTGGTTAAGAATCTGCCTGCCAATGCAGGGGACACGGATTCGAGCTCTGGTCTGGGAAGGTCCCACATGCCACGGAGCAACTAAGCCCGTGAGCCACAACTACTGAGCCTGCGCTCGGGAGCCCGAGAGCCACAACTACTGAGCCCGGGTGCCACAACTACTGAAGCCCGCACGGCTAGAGCCCGTGCTCCACAACAAGAGAAGCCACCGCAATGAGAAGCCCGTGCACCGCAACGAAGAGCAGCCCCCGCTCACTGCAACTAGAGAAAGCTGTGCACAGCAACGAAGAACCAAAAGCAGCCAAAAATAAATAAATAAGTAAATAAATTTATTTTTTTAAAAAACACTGGCATTCTTTCTAGACCCAACGCAGGACCTTTGCCTGGATTTTCTTGTTCATTCAGATCTCAGCTCAAGATCACCCACAGAGGAACCTTCTTTGACCACACCATCACATTACCCTATTTTACTTCCCTGCATGGAGCTTACCACCAACGGTTATTTTTCTCATTTGTTAATTCATTTATCACCAGTCTTCCTGCAGTAGAATATGACTTCCTTGAGAGGAGGAACCTTCGCTGTCTCTTTCACAGCTGAATCCCCAGCACCAAACACCAGGACCACTGCTGGCTACATAGTTGACACTCCAGAATTATTTGTTGAATGGATAATGAATCCCCCTGGAGTAGAGGAACTCTTGATGTGGACCACTTACTCACTTCTATTATTAGACTAAAAGCACTTCTATACGTCTTTCTAAGTTGCTGGGATCCAGAGGGTGGGCAGACTCTAAACCATGTGGCCCAAGGTGTTTGATTTTTGAGATGGTCTCCCGTCTGAGAAGCAGCCTGAGTCCGAACCAGGACTGGAGGGCAGGGGGTGCTGACTTGGCCAGAGGCCCTCATCAAGCCTCAGAGACTGAGACAGAATCAAGTCAAAATAAGGCAACAGCCAAGGGAGGTGTGTATGTGGGCAGGGGAGAGGGAGTCTCAAAGGGAGCAGGATGGAGGGTGGCATCTGATGCTAAGGGCAGACACGGTCTTTGTCATCTATGTGTAGACGTGTTGAAAGCCAAAGAGGCCCTTCAGGATGAAGCTCCCGTGCTAGGATAAAGAGGCTGGTAGGAACGAGAGCCCCCAGACAGCTAGCTAGGTCCAGGGCTGGGCTTAGTCTCTGCAGGAAACTGAATGGGTGGGGAACCATATGTCACAAGCTCTGTGGCAGGCCAGCCAAGCAGGTAGCAGGATGGTCCAGGGAAACACAGCTCAATGCTCAGTCAGGCCCTGAGACTCTGTCCATACCCACCTAGACCCTGCGTGGGACAATAGGATAGTCTCAGACCCCATGTGCTAATGGTGGATAGTCTAGCTGTTAGCAGCTGGACCTGGGTAGAGCTGAGACAGCAGATGGAGGGCACCATTGTGGGTAGTGTGGAAGGGGCCCGGCAGATGGGCAGACAGCCGGGTGGAGATGCTGGTCTCCACAGAGGGGAGGATGGATGAGCTTGACCTCCAGGCACAAGATGTCAGAAGGCAGGTTTAAGTGAACACGATGAAAAAGATTTAAGGAGAGGGCTTCCCTGGCGGTGCAGTGGTTGAGAATCCGCCTGCCAATGCAGGGGACACGGGTTCGAGCCCTGGTCCGGGAAGATCCCACATGCCACGGAGCAACTAAGCCCGTGCGCCACAACTACTGAGCCCATGTGCCGCCAACTACTGAAGCCCGCGCACCTAGAGCCCGTGCTCTGCAACAAGAGAAGCCACCGCAAGGAGAAGCCCGTGCACTGCAACGAAGAGCAGCCCCCACTTGCGGCAACTAGAGAAAGTCTGCACGCAGCAACGAAGACCCAACGCAGCCAAAAAAAATTTAAAAGAAAAAGATTTAAGGAGGGAGCTATGAGCCAGGCAAGTCTAGACTCGTTTACATCATGTTGAAGCAAAAGGCAACTTAGACTAAAATGTTTTAAAATTTTATTTACTGGCTCTGTGATCTTACATCATTATAACCCTTAGTTCCTTCACCTTTAAAATGAAAGTAAAAATACCTGCGTTACAGGGTTGCTGAAAGGTTTGGAGATAATATCGGAATGACTCCTAACACAGGGCCAGACACATACAAGATGCCTAATAAACAGTGGCTGAGCTGATGATTTACTGATACCACACAGGAAGGGTTGTGGCTTTTGTTTCTGTCAGTTTCTCTAAAAGTAACTAGTTATAAAGCCCTTTGAAAGGGAAAGGAGAATGTGTCTTTGTTTCAGTGCCATCTGGAGATGGAGAAGTGACAAATCTGCTTCCTGTTCTACAGCCAGCTCTGCAGGGAAAGGCCAGGTGGGGGCAGCTGGAAAGGGGCAGGCTGACCTGCCAGGTCTGCGGGAGGCGTGTCATCCGTGGGAGGGTGGGGGAGCCACCGAGAGCAGACGGGGGGTGGCGAGGCAGAGAGGACCCCGGGTTCTTTGACAACCAACCCCCCAGGGCCGGGGTTGGAGACCTGGGAGAGACAGGGGGTCGCACTGCCCAGTGCGCTCGTGTCTTCTCCCCATCTTAGGATGCAGCTGTGCTGGGAAGTCAAGGGGGGCACCTGGAGGGTGTGGTGGGGGTGCCTCTGCCCCCGATCCGGGAGGAGAAAGAGCAGAGAGGCCATCCGAGGCTGCTCGTTTTTAAGGTGTTTCCAGATCTTCCTGTTTTGGTAGGACTTTCCCGTCAGAGAGAAGTGGTGCTTGAGATGCCGCCCTTGCCACCTGTTGGGCTTGTTCTGTCCTCACGTTAACAAGCCCCCTCTAGAGGTTCTGGCTAGTGCTAGCTGGGCCTGGGGAGAGGTCTGCAGCCAGACATGGTGCTGAATCCTCCTCTGCTCGGGCAGCTCGCCACTCCCAGGGACTCCTTGGGCTCCATTTTTCACATCTGCTTCTCATTCAAGTAGGAGGAGCACAGACATGGGGGATGAGGTGCGCTCCAGTGCCAGCTGTAAAACTAACCAGCCGTGGGCCGGGGAGCAAGTGCCCTGGACTCGCTGGGCATCACTCCCCGCCCCGCCTCCTACCCCCATAGTAAGATGAGAGGGTCCGCCTGGTAACCTCTCAGGGCCCGTTCAGTTTTGGTGTTCCCCGATCCCGTGGTGATACATTTCCCTGAATTTCCGTGTAAGAACAGAAGAGACCATAGAATATCCTTTTAATGCTTATCTGGAGATTTAATCTAAATGTTCTTAATTAGCATTACCAATAGGGACAGAACGTTCCAAAGCAGAGCCGGACTGCATTTTTTTAAACAATGCAAGTTGTGAGTTTCGACGTTTTCTACTTAGTCTTAATGTGAAAGACACACTTCCACGAGAAAGGTTATTACTCTTTCATCATTTGGTGATCTCTATGAGAGATGATTTAGGGCAGGGTTTCTCACCGTGAGCACTGTTGACGTTGGGGTCAGATAATTCTTTGTTGTGTTTGTCCTGTGTATTTGTAGGACGTTTAGCAGCATACTTGGACTCCCATCTACTAGATGCGAGTAGCAGCCCCTACCCTCCTGCACTTGTGACAACTAACATGTCTTTAAACATTGCCAAATGTGGCCCCGGGGTGGGGGGAGCAATCACCCCCAATTGAGAACCACTGATTGAAGGCTGATTTGTTGTATGTATTTGAAAGGCAGAAAAATAAATATAGAAGCAAACTTAATTATGCATATGCCTCTGGGAAAAAATACTGAATTTCTGAAGAGGTAATAGTAAAATCTGAGTTAGCAGAAGTGTAGGACTCTCTTTTATACATATATACCAACCGTCTGTACCTTCTCAATTGCACCTGAGATATCATTAAAAGAAAGAGGACCATCCACCTTTTTTCCTTCTGAAGGTATCACGTATGATTCCAAATAATATTGGATGACTGAATGTTAACATACCATGTTTTAATCGTTTCTTAAGAAATGCATGAATAAGACATCAACCTCACATATATAGTATTTTCTTGCCGTGACTCTAGTCAAATCTTCCAACCTGCACATACTGATAAAGACTATATCACAAACTCTCTTGCTTTTTCCAGTTCCAATATGTTTAATTACACCAAAACTGATGTTCGAAAGATTTATTATCATCTGCATTGATTACTATTTTATGTGAGGAGAAAACCCAATGAAGAGAAGAAAGGAAAAGAACCAAACCCCAGAAGAACCAGATCTGTCTTTCCTGTATTCTGTTTTGTGTTCCTAAGAGCTGCTAGAGAAGAAATTGTGAAATCAGGGTGAGGTTTGCCCTGTCATTCAGGCTGAAGTTGCCTTAAAAGGAAAACATGGCATGCTGTATATTTCCCCTTTCCTTTTCTTTTAGTTTCCTTTCAGCCATTCTCAGAAATGTAAGCAGGAAGAAAATTGCAATCAATTATGTTGAGAAACAACTGAAGTTAAATTCAACTGACATTTGTTTATAAAACTATGCCCCATTTTATTTTCAGTGCATTTCCAGTTCCTCTTTTGCCCTTGAACATTCTCCTAACTCCCATGGTGAATATCTTTCCTTTAATCCATGCCTGGATGTTGAATTCATGAACAGTCCTTTTTGGTTCTTACTTCTTGATGTGATCTCTAAGTCAGCCCTTTCCCTCTTCTCATGGCCCTTCTTTAGTTCAAGCTTTCATAACCTCACACTCCCCTGATGGTAATAACCTCGAGGCTCTCCCCCTTGCAGTTTAACCTGTGAGATTCATTGGCCTCAAGCCTTTTTCATTATATTCGTGCATTTATTCACGTGGGCCAGACATCATTCTAGGCTCTGGAAATACAGCCATGAATAAAGCAGACAAAAATCCTTGCCCTCGTGGAGTTTACATTCCACTCAGGGCAAGGGGGGCAGGGTTGCATATGGAGACAGACATTTTACAAAATGAATAAATGACAGAGTAGGGTAGAATATGGTAGATGCTATGGAAAAACAAAGTGGGGAAGGGAAACAGGGAGTGGTGTGTGTGTAAGTGAGTCTGTGTGTGTGTGTGTGTGTGTGTGTGTGTGTGTGTAGGGAAACAGTGGGCTTGATTTAAAATATGGTGACAGGGAAGGCTTCACTGAGTAAGCGACTTTTAGGCAAATACATGAAGAGGTAGCCAAACATGTAGATCCCCAGGGAAAGAGCAGTCCAGGCAGAGGAAAAGCGTTTGTAAAATCTTGAAGCATGTCAGGTGTTTGAGGAAAGGTCTGAGAAGGTGGAGGTAAGGTGAGAGAGTTAATGGGGCTGGGGAGAAACAGATGATTCAGGGCCTTGAGGACCATTGCAAGGACTTCAGCCTTTATCTAGAGAGATGGGATGCTGTTGGATGGTCCTGAGAAGTAGTGTGATCTGACTTACAGGTTAATAGGATCATATCCTCAAGTCATTACTTCCCCTGCTTAAACCCACCACTTGACAGCATATAATCCCGTTATCCACAAGCTCCTCATCCTCTTGGCCCCTACTCAAGAATTTTGCCACTCATCCTGAAAAAGCCCTCTGCACTCTCAGTAAAAAGAACAATCCCCATCCCCTTCAGATTCTACCCATCCTTCAAGTTCAAGGTGAAATTTCTGCTTTTCCAGAAAACCTGTGCACCCAACATTGATTTCTCTCTGCTTTTATCGTATTTATTGATTACGTAAAGCATGCATTTGGACTTGATCATATACTGTCTTGCCCTGTTTTGGAAGCAGGTCTCATGGGTATCATACCAAAAGGTCTGTGGAATTTGAGACCTGGAAGGGCCTCAGGAATCATCTGTTCTGACTCCTTCACCTTACAAATGAGGAAACTGAGGCTCAGCAGAGTTTAGGACATTGCTCAAATCCACTTAGCTAGTGGTTAATGTGTAGTAAATAGCCTTTCATAATGACGTTATAAGCTCATTAATGTATGATACCATGCCTTATACTTCTCCAAAGTCCCCTATATTAGTAGCTAACGTAGTACTTATATAACAGATGCTTATTAAGTTCAGTTAAGTATAAAAGTAAATTGATTTTTTTGGTTTGTCTGTTTTTAAAGGAACACTGTAGCCCGTTAATGCATCAACCACACCTTGAATTCACAGATATTCTGATGCAGAAAGCCAAGTAAAATGCTTGTGTGTGATTTGCCTTTGGATTTTAGGGACTTGCTTGTGAATGTGGTTAGGTGAAAGAATGAAAAATGTTGCCTTTCTTGTAGGTATTTGTTCTGATGAAATGGTAAAAGGTAATTCTATCATCCCCACGTGATATAGCTATTTTCAATATTTCAATAAGATTTATCAAAGCAATTTGGATTGAAATTGAAATGTTTTTTAATCATTCTTCGTCCAAAAGGGAAAGACCAGTCATGGCTGAGTCCCATCCTCCGAGCTGTTTCTTTGGAGAATTATTGGTTTTGATGGCAGACATGATCTTTCGATGTGTACAGATGTTGATGGCCTATCAGGACTATTTCAGGAGACCTAATTCACCCTGTGACCCAGAGATGTCCTTGTGAAGCATAGGGTTTTCTTGAAAACATAGCGCCAACGTGGGGGGTGATGCTAAGACCCTGTTCCAGTAATAAGTACACAACAAAACAAAGTGGTTTCCGAGAGTCCGTGGTCCAGAACATAGACTCGTTACACTTAACCTTTAGACCCACCCACACAAGTCAATAATGATTTTCCAGCGTTTCAGTCTTTGCCAGTAAATTCAAAACACCTGGAAAAAGTATGGAACGCGAACTCAATTTGCCATTGCTCTCATGAATGACAGCCAGAGCAAAGCTCCTGAGGTTTGAAATAACTTGTGGAGAAATCCTTCTGGCTTTTCAAGTCCGGTATTAGTGACCCATGGTCCGACTTTACGACTAGGTCAGTTCACTTAGCTGACCATATCATTGATGACAGTAACGCTAAGAGGAAGGAGGAGATTCCCGATTGAGCCAAGCAGCTTGAGTGATGGCTGCCCACTGGACGCTTACGCTAAGGAGCCGTCTAACAGATGAGTATCGGTGGTCACACATCCAAGATAAATTGTAAATGGTTCGATGAACGCACCAGAAATAGTCTTACTGAAAAAGAATCCAGATATGTATTCATATGGAAGATGAAATGAAATATCTGGTATTTTTGTGCATGTTATAGGGAAAATAGCCTCGGTGGTATCTCCTTGTATGTTTATGTATATGTGTCTGTAGTTCTCTAAATACTCTAATTGAATGTTGTTCCTTTAGAGTTGTGAAACGCTTCATCTATTTATCTTCATACTTAGGATATGGGCAATTCCTCTTTGGAAATTTTCTTCAGAGTTCATACTTGGGTCCGTTTTTGAAATCGAGATATCATTTACAGAAAATAAAATGCATGACTTTTTAGCGTACATCTCTATGAGTTTAGATAATGTATACATTTGTGTAACTGCCACCACAATTATGATATAGAACATTTTCATCTTTCCCCAAAGTTCTCTCATTTTAGCACGTTTTTGACTATTACTTTTGTTTGGTGGTAACTGCTTTAGTGGATTTGACTTTTGTAGGAATTGAAAAAACATAGGGAACTAAGTCCAGTGGCTAAGTGGTTGGAGATCAACAAGATGTGACTATAAAATCGTGGCATCTGTTTTCTGATGAGGCTTGTAAACTGGTTCTGACGGTTATTTCAAAGTTGAGCTCCACAAACATTTTGAGCAATGGGTTGGATATATTGTGTAATAAACCCTGGTATTGTCTCCCAGTGTGGCCACTATTATGAAGAACAACACTTATTTGGTTCCTTAATAGACCCCTGGTATTTATAGACTGAACATTTTGTGTATTTTGAAAAACCCAAAAGATCTGAGACAGGAAGAAATTTGTAATTCTGCCAAGGCGCAAGTTTGAGTCTCGACTTTATGAGCTGGATGGGTACAAGAGTAAGTGGGTTCACTAGTGAGTGAGCCAAGCCCCCTGCAAATCACCCCAGCTGCAAAAAACTGACCATTGTAAAGATCTCTTCCAAGTCTGAATGAGGGAATTTTCATAGAGTGATAGAAGCATGGTGTCTTTGTGAGAAACAGCTCCCCAAAGAAAGTTAAAAGTAGTATTGGAGATGGAAGTGAAGAGGGCTAGAAAGTAGTTTTTCTTAACCAGTAGAATGGAGGTGTTGACTGCCATTAATGAATTTACTCTATGAAAAAAAAAAATTAAATAATTTCAGAGAATAATTGGGGTAATGCAAAAAATAATTCTTTAAGAGAGAAACAAGTCAATAGGGATCGAAGAGACCCCTTAGATTTTCAGTCATATTTATATTAGTATGAAGTACAAGGCAAATTATATGCTATTGTATTTCTGAATTTGGCGATTCATGAAGATTGAGGCTTTCTTCTGTAGGCTCTGTTGTGTTAGTTTAGATACCAGCATCATTAAATATAGTTATATCTGGTGTGTCCAAGAATATGGGGGAAGTTGACATTTGAAATAGAATCTATTGCACTAGGGATGAAGAGAGTCCTTTGAGTACTTTCAGTAGATTAGTGTACAATCACTGGATTGGTAGTTGATCGGCAGAGGCCCAGTAGGCTGGTGGTGAGTTGGAGCTGCAGTGCCATTTAAATCGCTCAGAGGGTGGGGGAGTGTTTATAACTGGGGGAGATCATTCAAAGGGGGTGGAGGCTCATGGCTGTCCTTTTGAGAACTAGAGAGGAAAACTGATATATGAAGAGATTGCAAACTAACCCCAAGGTCCTTAAAACATAGATATAGATTCTAAGGCTGCCTTAGCATTAGTATGACAGTTTCTAGTGAATAGTGTAAACCCGAGATGTAGATTCTTATTTTCTCAGTGATCATGGGAAATTCCACGTCTTTATCTGGGAACTGGAAATAATAGAGTAATTCAGATGTTGGACTGCCTACTATGTGCGAGGTACCCTTCTAGGCCTCTAGAAATAGAATGAAAAGGCATAGGCTCTGCTCATAAGGCACTTCTAATAGTGAGAAGACAGACATGAATGTGAACCACAAGAATTCCATGAAATTTGCTGTAATGAAGATAGGTACCAGGCACAATTAGAACCCGGGAGAACAAGCCCATAAGTCTACCGCAAGATAATAATACTTAGACTCATCTATCCCATGATTGACCTTTTCCCCTCATTTGGAGAAAAACAAAATGATATTAAGGCCCTGAGCAATTAAATAACTTTCCTCGTCATCTGTCATCTAAACTGCTTGGGCATCCTAATCTCCCTTTTGCTTACTAATCTCTTGATTCTCTGGTCCATTCTTAAAACCACTGCTCCGTTTTCCTTTTAAAACTCTGAGGGTATCTTTATTGCCTGCAGAGTAAGTCCAGAGCCCCTGCCACGACTTCAGAGCCACGATTTCCTTTCTTCCCACTACGCTCCTCCACAAACTGAGCTTCAGTACCCTGCCCGCTCTCCTGCCTTAGCGTGCAGCCAGTATTTCCTGCTTCCAGCTTTTGCTCATGTTCTTCTTTCTTGCCCAGCTTCTTTCCACCTATCAAAAACAATGCGTGCATTCAAAGCTCAGCTCAAATGTTACCTGGTCCAAGAAGCCTGCTCTGATTCTCCCAGTTCAATTTAATTATTGATTCCTTGCGTCTCCACGATGCCCATTTGCAGACAACTTCTATGACAACGGTCGCATTGTGCTTTGATTATGCATAGCGTTTATAGTTCTAGGTCTTTCATTAAATTCTAAATCTCTGAAAGACTTTGGCAGGGACTGCATCCCTCATAACCCATTGACCTCAGAGCCCAGAGTTAATAAATAAACCCTCATCCAATGCTGTTGAATACTGCCCAAGGTCAGATGTTAGTGGAAGATCCAAGTCTAAAAACCTGGTTCATCTGATCTATATCAAGATTTTAGGAACTCCAAGACATTACCTAGCAGGTATCCACTCCATCAGTTGTTTCATCTTGCAGAAACTTCTTTGTGAGTCCGTGGTGCAGAATCACCAGTGTTGTCATGGCTCCTGAAATTTCAGGGGCAGCCAGGTTGAGGGGTAGTCGGGATGGATGTGTTTCTGTTGAGCATAATTTCCCCATCTACTGTACGCCCTATGAATATTTGAAGGGGAGTCTGAAAGCTGTTTCCTATCAGGGCAGTTAAGTTGAAATGCCAGAAGTAAAGATTAAGGAATATTAACATAAAATCTGTATTGTGAATTCTTTTACATAAATATGTTACCATTGTAGGGAGAAGTGGTGTCAGGGAGCTTTTCATATGTCTACATTTTAATACCCAAATGAAAAGTTTGTTATAAATTATGAAATGTGGAAATTCTTCATCCTTATAAAGGTCCTTGACAAAAGAATGTGCTGAAAGGAGATACTGTGTGTGTGTGTGTGTGTGTGTTCATTTTTCCAAGTATAATTTTCTGATGCAAAAATGTGGGACAGCAGAAGGGAGTAGAGGTGAAGTGAGGGGTGACTGCCTTAGTCTTTGGTATTTTAAACCAACCTCTCTCTCTCATCCATCTATCTGTCTGTCTATCTATCTATCTATCTATCTATCCATCTATCTATCTAAACTGTGTTGTGGGAATCATGTACAAGTTTCTGGTCAACCCAGCATTATCAACACAGTGGGAGGTCTGGAAAGAGGAAGGGGATTGCAGACCGTCCCTCCCTTAACACTGCAAACTTCCTCTGCTGGTCAGGGAAGGATCCGAGTTGTTATCATATTATCATGATCCGTGCTGCAGGTTCATGAGCTTTCACCTGAGGTCTTCCATTTACCAGCTGTCTGGCCCTGCTCCCTCCCCCTCCCTCCTCACCCTGGCTTGGGCCACCCAGCGTCCTTTACCTGTTTCTCTTGCCATCTGGTCTGGTTTACAGTCTCAATGCTACTGGGCAGGTCTGGGGCTACACACTGGTCGGCTTGCTTCCTCAGAACAGGAAAATGCTGGTAAATGAAAGCATCAGTAGCCTTCTTGTTCTCCACTCTTCAACAGAAAGGATTTGTTTTCTGTAATCCCCACAACCACTAAAGTATTTGAAAATGAGCGCATTTAAACAGTCATCTTTGGTGGAAAAATTCCTACCAAGAGGTAGTAGTTAAGCACCAGCCTCTGAAGTGGCACTGTAGGATTTCAAGCCCCTTTGTCTCTCAAGGGGGCAGGTCTTTGACCTCTATGTGCCTTAGTGTCCTCATCTGTGAAATGGGGGTAATAAACCCCACTTCACAGGGAATTTGTGAGGATTAAGCAAGTTAACATAGATAAAGCACTTAGAAGAATGTCTAGCCCATAATAAACTCTATATAAATATCAAGCCACTGTTACTGTAAGAATGGTTTTGCCTGGTGCTCAAGAATTCAGTTTATGCTAATTGAAATGAATTATTAAGAGGGATTAGCAGCCTTCTTGACCAGAGGAGACTGAGGCACTGAGCAGAAGCAGCTAGCTCATGGAGGTCAGGTGGAGTCCGTAGTATTGCTTGACTTAAAATGTGTATAAACTCGTCATGGGCCTCTGCCCACCCTCTGCGTATTCTTAAGGAAACATAGACACCCAAATGTGACTCTAAAATCAGATGGAGCCGTGGGGGTGTGTCCGTTGGGAAAGAGAAGTTGAGCTTAGATGAAAGTATAGCAAGAAAATAAATAGAGCAGTGAATCCTGAATGCAGTTCAGGGCCGGCCAAGAGGCAGGGAGGCTGCATTCCCCTTTGCCCAGGTGTTTGAAAAAATCTTCTCCAAACCTGTGCCAACCAGAATTCAGTCCTGCAGACACTGTGATTTTGCCATTTGCTTGCATCTGTGTTTTGCTAAAAGCTTTCAGTTTTAGGTGCCCTCCAGAACTCTTCAGACCTGGCAGGGACAGCCTATCTCTTGCTGTCTTCTGCAAGCAACCTCAGGACAGCAGATTTCACTTGGGAAACTGCTGGGGATGAAGAATTGCCCGTGTGTGTGTGTGTGTGTGTGTGTGTGTGTGTGTGTGTGTCCCTTATAAAGGAAACCAACTTGATATTTTTTCATGTTATGTTTAAAGAGGCATGTACTCTAGGCTCTGCAGGAAGATAGAGTAAGATTGTACTGTTTTAATGCCAGCTTATTTCTCAATCCCTTTTCCTTCTTTTGTTTCCCAAGTGCTACCAACAGGAAGGGCACAAACGCAGAGACAGAAAGGTGACCTCAGGGAAAGAACTGTGTATTTAACAGGGGTGACTGCTTTCACTGAGACCTCTAAGTGTCTCCTGTCCATCTCCTTCTCTCCTTCACCTCTTACTCACTAGTGAAGAATCCCCAAATATCTGTGAAGGTTCCCTAATAGAGTTCTTTTCCATTGCTGCTGTATATTTTTGTCTATTTGTGTTTTATTTCTGACGGAAAATATAAGGATTTTTTTTTTTGGTTTTGCTCTTAAATTAAGTATAATTATTTCCAATAGTTAAAAATGGCATGAATAGTCATTTGTTTACCAGATAGATCTATGTCTACATCTATTTCCATGTCCATGTTCATTCTATACATAGCCCTCAGATAGAACTTGTATTCTTCACATCTCTTTTTTAATGTCTTCATGCAGCAGAGCTAGTGCACTTGATGAGTGGCGAGTCAAGAGGTCTCTGTCAAAATCTTTCAAGAAAACTGGATATTGTGAATACTTTGTCTTTCATGATGAATTTTTTTGTCACTGTTAAAGCCTTAGCCAGTCTTCTGGTTAATGTAAAAATGTCTGTTTTTAAAAAAAAAAAAAAAGGGCTCCAATTTAGTGATAATAAGGTTACCCATCTGACTCTGTTAGAAACTGATCACCAGCCAGAAATCTCTAGTTAATGTGAAGATTAGCTGGCAGTCATCAGGCACTGGTAAGAAACATCCAGGATAGTAAAAGGCTTTCCTATGGCTAACAGATTCATCCACAGGAGTGGTAAGCCCATCCCATTAATAATCCTGTCAAGCTAGAGACAAACCTAGTGAATTTAAATGCATCTTAGGAAAAGGAGAGGCAGGGACAGATTCTGCCTGTTTTACCTTTGATGAGCTGACTTCCACCATTTTTCTAACATGAAAAATCCTTGCATGTTTCTAGTTGCTAACATCTGGCAAACGGCAGGGTGTATGTATACTGTGCTGTGTTTTGCATGTGTTATAACCTAGTGCGTTCATCCTAAACGGGGTACTCAGTAAAGAGAGAATTTTAAAAGTTCAAGAATTATGAAGACTTGACAACATATATTTTCAAAGAGTTAATAGGCACACAGGGTACGCAATTCCAAAGACACAAAGTGAGCAGGATGGGAGCGAGAAGGAAGACTTGATTTGAAGCAGTGTTTTTCCGCTGATTTGTTTCAAGCAGTATTTTTTCACGTCGGCTGCTCTGACAAAATCGTTTGCACTTGGGGTGGTGGGCAAGTGGTGGCGGCTTTTTGTTTGCTTGGTTTTGGCTTTTGTTGATGCATAAAGACACGAGTGTAGTCCTGATGCAAATGTTTTTCTTCAACTTAATGACATTACTTGGCCAGATATTTTTCGCCAGTATCCTCCCTTCCCCCATCCTGTGAGCTGAAGCCTTCTTTGCTTTTGTGTTCTTCTAAGAAGCTCACTGGCAATAAGCAGGTGTACATGGGTAAAAATATGAAATAGTTAAATAAAGAATCTCAGGTAGACTAAAAGTGGAATGAAGGCATGATATGTTAGAAAGAGTTTTACATGTTAAATATGTAAAAAACACACCTATGTTATAACTTTTTGTTAAAAATGCAGTTTTCTCATTCCAGTATCCTTTTAATATAAAATAGTTTTTTAATTTGAAGCAAATCATTTCGGATATAGGGGAGGAAATAAAGACATTAAGCTGCCTTTAGTCTCAGAAGTAGTGGTAGGGAACAATAAAAACCACAGTGATGGTAATTTCAGCCTTTTCTGCAGATCCACAGGCCACAGAGGCCCACTGAGCTGTGGCTTGTAGTTCATGAAAGGAAGAGCTTAGAATGATCCAGAAACAAAAACTCACAAGGTCATATAGAAGAATTCCGAACTTTCAGCATGTTTGTGTCATTAAAATCCAAATGGCTTACTTTGTAAGATTTTGTGGTGATTATACAGATTGCGAGATTGTCATTAAAAAAAAAAAAAAGAAACTAGCAGGGAGTTATTTTTGGTTTATAGAGACACAAGGGCTTATGGACTTCTTTGGTAACAAAGTAAAAACATTTTAATAAACAAGCTATTTTGGAATGATGGAATATTTTTAGTCCTTTTTAGATTATTAACGTTTAATTATGAAAACAACAGTGTTTTATGTCTTCAGGGTCACTTGTTATCGTGTACCAGAGCTGATTCTTACAGGTTTGTGATTATGCAGATTTCTTTCTAGTTTTTTGGTTCAGTAAAGTCAGGTTGGTACTTGAAATCGGCCACAGTGGTTGTATTTACACCATAAACATTGGCAAAAGCTACATACCAGGGCTTTTTTTTTTTTTTTTTTTTCCTGGAGAGCTGGTTATTAAATATTTATCAGCATATCACTGGATATAAAGCCTGAGTTGCATAAATCAAGTTATGGGAGAAATCCAAAATAAGTAGAACCATGGTTTGGAATTCAAAAATGTATTAAAGGGGTAAACAACCTAGTGGAGGAGAAATGTGGCATTTGTGGCAGTTACCACAATATTTTCCACAAGTTGTAAGAAATATGTTTTTCTGTTATTCAAAGTAGCTGCTGGCCTCGTCTTACCATTTTGGATGGAATAACATGAATCGTATCTTCATCAAGTGAATATCATCCACAGGACAGGGAGTCTTTCCTCCTGCAACAGTCCCCCTTGTGGAAGACAGCTAAGATCCAGCTCTGAAAATAATATGGTGCTTCTGGGGAAGCTCTAACAGTTACATGACATTTTTTCCCTTAACCTCAAAATATTAATAGCTCTAATAGCTAGTATTTTATAAATATATTGTAGAATGTGAAGTATGAGGAGACATAGAGTCAAAATAATAAAAATCAGATCTGTGCACACCACCCCTCCACCCTGCCACTTGCCCATTTTCCCTGATGCTGGGGCACTTTGAACAAGAATAAAGAGTTACTTCTATTATCGGGATTCTCTGAGCTAATGGACAATCTGACCCCTGGTATAATGCCATTCTACTAATGTATTTCAAATTTTTGACACAAGGGATGATTGGCCAAGGAAAATAGAAAATGTATATCTGTTTTGCTGGCAACTGCTTCATGCAGACTTCTCGTTGTCAGTCATGTAGTCAAGATATTGCGGTATTGCTTCTGGCCAGGAGCAGTTACTCACCCAAGTACTATTCCTTACACCCTTGCTACTCAAAGTGTGGTCCGTGGACCAGCAGTTTTGGCACCCATCAGGAGCTTGCTACAAACACAGAATCATGGGAGCCATTCTAGACCTACCGAATCAGAATGTGATTCGCAAGATCCCCAGGTGATTTGTATGAACGTAAACTTTAGGACACGCTGCCTCACCTGTTCACTATCTGAAGAGCTCTTTGCTCTTTGAAAGAAATGGTAGGTTTAAGACACACAGAGAAACAAACTGGAAGTTTGGATAAATGACCGAAGAATCAATTTTATTCATGGTATTTTCTTTCCCTTCACCTGCCTCTAGTCTCCCATTACAAACTTATTTGCAGAGGTTAAAAAAAAAAAGAAGCACAGCCGTATCCCCAGTATAGAGAGAGAATAACCTGGAATTTCCAAAGGGAACCATATTTTTTGGACTATTCAACTATTTCTAAACCTTGATTTTACATGGTAACCTGCTAAAGTTGAAGCCTCACATTAAATAACAGTTCTTTCTCATTCCTTCCTCTTCCCTCTTTCTTAATTTTTAAAATTAAAGCATTTATTTTAGAACAGTTTCAGATTTACAGAAAAGTTGCGAAGATAGTACAGAGAGTTCCCATTTACTTCATGCTCATCCATCTCTCTTGATTTTTGACCAGAGTTGTATTTACTTCTCCCTGATTGGCAGAGTTTCCTGGCTAAGGAAGCAAAGTTACAGCACCTAACACAAATAGTATTTGATTAAGACTAATTACAGTGCTGTCACATAAAAAGGGGAGAAAAGAAAGCTGGCTTTTTCCACCAGCAATGAAATAACCTGCTGTCTATCTACTGACTTAATAGCTTTAATTGCCAGAACATAATGAAGATCTGGTGAATGTGTTTGAACATATCAGCAGGCACCAAATACTTCAATGAGATCAAGTTGTATAACTAGATGTGCTCTAACTCGAGCTGAAATCCCTGTGACAAAGTAAGCTTTGTAGCCTAAAAGGCAACAGCTGTTGGGAGAGGCCCTCTGTTATGATGATTTGAGTTATTAACACTCTCTGAACTAAGAAAGTTTTAGGTTTAACATGGCTGCCTTAGATGAGCAATAACCCTATTCTATGTCTGGCTTCTTAGTTTGATGAATTAGGTCAGGAGTGTATTTACACTTTCTTTGGAGACTCATCCTGTTTCCCATTTATTGAGAACTTTTTTCCCAAAGAGACAGCAAAAATGGGCATTTCCTTTAACAGACTTGGTTAGTATATTTCAGATCATCAGTAAGAGTCATACATCATAGCAACCATTCTTCCACATTTTATTGACTTCTACTTTCTTGTTCTTAGGAACGTAGAACCAGAAATTAAGGCACGTATAAGACGGTCTAGGGGATTCCCTGGCAGTCCAGTGGTTAGGAATCCATGCTTTCACTGCTGAGGGCCCGGGTTCAATCCCTGGTCAGGGAACTAAGATCCCACAAGCCATGTGGTGCAGCCAAAAAAAAAAAAAAGACAGTCTACTTCCAGGAAGCCAGACCAGGAAGTGAATCTAACAAATGATTTTGAAAAAGGGGGTCCCAGGATGGGCCCATCTGGGGACCATGCAAAGACAATCACATCTGACTGGTTCCTCCCTACCCTGTTCAAATACTCAGTACCTGCTTCAGGACAATCCAATGGAGGGTTGTCTCTTGGTTGTTAAGTATGTATACCCTTGAGCTTTCTGAAAATCGAGTTCAAGTGAAAAGAACCCTTTTCGTGGAACAGTAAAAATAATTCCTCTCCCATTTAGTAATCATTGAATTCCTCAGAGGAATTCAAACTCTTTACCAACAAAGGACCCAGCCAAAATTCTCAAAAGAAGGTAAAGGTAGGTAGTGTGGTTTTCTTAACTTTCAGAAACAGAGACATGAAATTGCAGAGTAAGAAGTAAACCCAGCTTAGCGGCCCGCAGTAACTTTGGTCCCAGAGACGACCTTTTTCGGGAGGACGGCCGTTGTTAGGGTGCAGGGCAACGAAGAGGTGACATCGCTGTCTGTTACCTTGCAACCCCAGCTCTGTTGGTGGACTGCGCTTAGTGACTTAGCTGCTCTCTAAGAAGTCTCCATGTCTGCAACAGACCTGTCTCCTGGGTGACTCCTAGGTAACTGCTGGACTGAGCCGCGGGGACTTGAGTAAAAGGGTTTGGGCTGGGGGGGAATCTCCCCCATTTCTTTTCCTCTTCCTTCTTCCCCAACCAGGATTTCCTGATCTGTTTGCCTCCAGCATTTCCTCACAGGCCCTGAGAGGCTGTAGCTCCCGTGAAGCTGCTGAGGGACTAAGCAAGCTGCTTGCGCTGATGTTCACGTGTGCAGAAAGCTTAGCGTGTCAGGAGGACCACAGGAAGGGGCAGAAGACTGAGGGTTTGACTTTTCAAGTTCCTGCTGTTAATTTTTTTTTTTTTTTCATTTGCCTTTGCCTCTTCTACTACCTCTTTGAGGCTGAAGAGGCCCAAAGTGAAGTCTGTCCTAATTTTAAACTTGCCTCTGTGACTGCCCTGTAATTTTCATTCCACAGCCTAAATTGGAACATGTCTCCGTAGGCTGGGCTCAGAGCATCTCTTTCTGTGAAGCTTTAACAAACTACCCTTGATAGAGCAGAGGAATTTCAGCATAAAAATCCAGGATTCAGTCTTTGTCAGATGACCACCTTGGGAAGAGCTTTGTCCAGTTCCAGAAGGTAGTGGGCGAGGAGGGTAAATATACCCATTGGCTACAGCCGGTCATCTCTTAAGACAGATGCATTTCAACAGATGCCCACAGGACAATCTGTTTATATTCCTTCTTTGACATGAGGAAGCGTGACAAAATTTTTACTGCCATCATCTGACTCAGATTCTTTGTGCGTGTACTTCCAAGATTAGAGCTGTGACTCTGACCAAGAAGATCATGTAACTCTCATTTTCTGTGGGACCCAACTCCTTATCTTCCTTCCCTCACGTAGGCCTCCTGAAGTGACCTCAGACCACTGTGAGCTTTCTTTTCCTCTGAATTTCTAGGACGAGCATAACTTGGATCTCTGTGGTTCCCTCCAGCTAAATGATACTCTCTGTTTTCCGTTTTGTATATGTCCATTACCTGTCAGGCGTGGGGTGAGACATATAACACAATCTCAGTGAATGATGCTTCAATTAAGTAATTATTACCCACTATAATGATCTAAGAGTCAAGAATTTTCTTAGCATTTTAATCAGGGGTACTAATGGCCTTAAAACGTTCTTCCATTAGAAAGATGGAATATTTATTCTTTCTGTACATATATCTGCCCTACAAACAGAAGATAGATTTCTATTTACCTAGGAGCATGGAAGAAATCAGCAGTCATCATCCTAGTTTTTTGTTCAATGACAGTCAATGTTTTGCCAGATTAGTCCATTACAAGTAACTGTTCATTTCCTTCAGGACCCAGATTGCCTTAGAAACTTCAATCCCTGCCAACAGCTGAGGCCAAAAAGGCTCAGACAATAATGAAAACTACTGCTGGCCACTTAGTTTTTTAATTCCATGAGCACACTTGAACTCCGACCTTGATGATGGCCACCTTCCTTTCTGCCGTAGAGTGGTACCCAATATGAAGGAGATACGTCTTGAATCCTATTCCTGCTATGGAGGCCTCAGAAGAAGGATTTCAACCTGGAAGCAGCCCCACAACCTGAATCCCCTTGGATGCAGTCTCAAGAGGGCTAGGAAAGGCCCATGCTCTGGGCATCCTCGATCTTTGGGCTACCTGGTTTGTACCGGTGGATGTCAGAAACTGTGGAGACCCTGAGATTTTACCCTATTTACAGTCTACCCAGTTGGCTGCCTCTCTTCATATAGGCGATTTTGTTAAAATGCTTTTGTTCTGCTGGAAAAGACGTACCGGTGAAACACATGTGGTTGGTGCGCTCAGATGGTTATCTTCTGGGGCCCAAAAGACCAAGCTCTTTCGTTCAGTCCCCGCAGAGACTTGTTAGCTCCACCTAGGGAAAAAAATGGTCTAAGAACGGTGAATTCCAGCTCCCATGCAGGATAGCCATCTTACAAAAGTGTGCCACTGGTCCCAAGAGAAATCAATAGAGGATGATGGATGTGCTGGCATGAATCCAACACGACTGCAAGACAGACAATGCGAGCACAGCTCTACAGAGTAATTAGTATCATTGTCATATACGTGGAGGACAACAGAGTGTTATTATCACTGTGCTCCTGATCCTAATAGTTTTTCAGAGCCCCAAGGGGATAGGTGCTTTAGCCACGTTGGAAAAATGGAGGAGGAGCCCTATTGGCTACAAACCTAGCACAGACCTGAGTGTGATGATAGACATTGACTCACCTATGGTTCTGCCATCAGGTGACTCTCTTGACGTGGCCCAAACTTTGTCAGATCCACTTCTTCTACTCTTCCTGTTTGTCCTGCTTATGTGCTATCTCTTCCACGAAGTATTCCTCAGTCCTTCCCCTGCCTGAAGAAGTCTGCTTTTCCTTTGAGTCAGGTTGGTACTCTTTGGCAGTGCAATTCCCTCCCTTAACATTTTAGCTGTGTGTACACTTTATGTCTCATCTTTCCTGCTACGCTAGAAAGTCCCTGAGAGTAGAAATGCTGCCATATGCACGCATGTATTCTCCACATTGTCATTGGTACAGAGATCACACCCAATAAATATGTAGTGAAAGAATAAATGGTTGAGCAATGACAGAATACAGACATAGGCAGAGCATCTCTAGACTATCAGTGGTAGAGGCATATCTAAGCTCTGTCGACAGAAAAGGGTCCACAGGCACAGCTACCAACCGGCAGAGTAGTCAGAAATACAAACGAGAGGAAACAGACAAATGAAGACACTGACAGATGAAGAGTCGTAACATCATTTGACTCCTTCCACTGTGTCTGGTCTCCTCACAGAAGCTTTTCTCTTCATTTTGTTTCTGAGATCGGGGTTGGGTATTGTTTGTGGAATTCACTCAGGAAAACTTCGTAATTTTCCAACATAGTTAATATTCAGATATGAAAAATCTCTTACAGTTTAAATGGTGAATAGATGCTAATTTATACATATATACTTATGCTCAGAATGCCTAATTAATGATCTTCCGTGTCAGTCATGGGTATGTTAATGAGCTTCTTTTGCTCCTGTGTCATAATTGCATTGCGCCTCTCTAGCTTGAGGTTGGGAGAACATTTTAGCTGTGGGTTATGCAAATGACGCAAAATAACAACAAAACAACTAAAAATTATTCAGTGATTCATAAGTTTAGGGAATGTGGAAGTATATGATCATAACAATTTAGTGTGAGTAGATGTAAAGACAGCCCAAAAAAAAAAAAAAAAAAAAAAGGGATCAGCTACTTTCGTAGTAACTCCATTTGCTGAGTTAAAAAAAAGGTTTGCTTGGTGTGCAGGACTATCTTTCTTTGGTCCAAACAGTCAATTCACCATCTTTTTTACCCTAAGGACAAAAAGGCTCTGTGATAAAGGGAACTCTATCAATAGGTTTTATCCTATATTTAGATCTGTTCTATTTCTCAGAACCCAGAAGTGCCAGCTTCTACCTACCTTCCATAGTCTTTCTTTTCTCTGCCTTATTATTGTATTTGATTTCTTCCCCAAACTCTGGCATATTTTTCAGCCAGAAACCTTCCCACTTTAATCTGGCATAGTCAGGTTGGACTTGATTCCTGACGTTTCACTTTTTGGCTCTGTGACTTTAGGCAACTTAATTGACCTCTCTGAGCCTCTGTTTCTTCACCTGTAAATGGGGAATGAATACCAGTTGTTAGAAAAGATATGAAAATGAAGCGAGTTAAAGTGTCTGAAGCCCATTGCAAGGCACGTAGCAGGTGATAGGATTGCCCCTGTTTTCCCTCCCTTTTTCTATCCCTCCCTGATAAATGCAGTGGTTAAGACTGCAGCATCTAGAGCTAGACTGTCTGGGTTGTTGTTTTTTGTGGGTTTTTTTTTTTTTTTTTGGTTATCTTTTTATTTTATTTTATTTTTTAACTTTTTATTTTGTATTGGAGTACAGTTGATTGACAATGTTGTGTTAGTTTCTGGTGTACAACAAAGTGATTCAGTTATACATATACATGTGTCTATTCTTTTTCATATTCTTTTCTCCATCAGGTTGTTACAGAATATTGAGCAGAGTTCCCTGTGCCATACAGTAGGTCCTTGTTGGTTATCCATTTTACATATAGCAGTGTACACATGTCCTGGTTCCGCCATATCCCAGTTCTGTTCTGGGACCTCAGACAAGTTACTTAGCCTTGCTGTGACTCAGTTTCTCGGTATTTAAAATGTCAGTGCTTGGCATTTAGTAAGTGCTCAAAAAAAGGCAGCTGTTATTATCTGAGAATCCAAGCAGCTGGGTGACAACAGCCCTCTGCAGATCTGTTTGTCGATCGGTGTCATCTGCTGTCAGGGTCAGGAAGCCCTTCTCCTGGGTTAGAAGCAGAGTGCCTCGGCCCTTTGTCAGGGACAGCAGGGCACACAGACGCTGGCCCTGCTTCTAGATCTTCTCTGTGTGGAGGCCATCTCCTCCGTTTCCCCTCTCCTCTACGGAGAAATCTGTCTTCTTTGTGAGAGTAACACAAGCATAGATTTGTACTACCCCTCCTGAATATACATGGCTCTCCCTGCCTCCCTGTGCAGGGGTGGAGTCTGGAATGCCCAAGCTCTCTGTTCCTCCCCTGTGTTCTCCCTCCCGCCTCCCCTCTGACAGGCTGTGGGAGGAATGAAGGGCTTTGTGCCAAACCTTTCACTTGGGGCCTCTATTTTTCCTTTCTTTTTATGCCAAAGGCAAAATAGTTGAGTTTGCTTTTGCTGGAAGTGAGGCTTCTGAAACCATTCAGCTAGCCCTGACATTTTTAAGATAACAAATTATTCTCCAAGTGGTATCAGAATGTGACTTTTCATGATCCTGATCTATAAGTGGAATGTATTGCTTGGCATTTTAAGAATGATGAAGCCGTGAATTCTAATAACTGATCCCCCAAAAAGCAGTCAAATTTAGCCCCTTAAGTTCTCCAGATATACCCACCGCAGCAAGGCTAGCACTTCACATCTAGGGTTGTGATTTACAGATTTCAAAATGCTTTCAGAAAAATTCATTTGATGCTCACATATCCCTGGTTGGTAAACATGCCAGAATACATTATTCCCATTGTACAGTTAAAAAACCGAAACAAAGCAAACAGTCAAACAAAAAACCCTAAGCTCAGAAAGATTAGGTGACTTGTTTACTAATTACATTGATAGGAAGTCCAGTGTCCTGACTGGAACTCAGAGATTTTAGACCGGTAGCCTTGGTGAATCAGAAAAGGCAAGATCATCTTGCAGTAACCGGTTGTACCTGCCCCCCTCATCCCACTGGCTTAACACAACAAATATTGCTCCTGCCACATTTCCAACTCGAAGTTCGTGGGAGAAGGGTGCGGAGGCTCTGCTCCGCCTGGTCACTCAGGGATCCAGGCTGACAGAGGTTCCACCATCTTTTGACACTGCCATCTCCATATGTGACCTCAAGGTTTGCTGCAGCAGCAGAAGAAAAGGTGGAGAATTCACGGGGGTTTTTTTTCTGCTCATAGCCTATTGGCCAGACTATCTGCATGGCCCCAGATTAACCACATGGGAGCCTGGGAAATCCTCCCATACACTCAGAAAAGGAGGAAAGCCAGCTCTGATGAGGCCCAGAAATCTCTACTGCAGGCTTTTAGGTGGTCCATTTAAAGACACTCTGCAGTACAGGGGGCCCATTTGGAATTAAGGATGCTTTATAATAAATATTGTAACAGGGACATTTTTTTCATTTGTTTGAGAAGGATGGAAAGAGATAAAACAAATTTAAACAGCACCTGATGTATGAGGTAGTTGCCAAAAAGAAAAGGGAAATAATTTGTATTCACAATAGGTCATGTTAACATTTCCCTTTGTGTTTGTTTTAAATTTTAGCCTTATTGAGGTATAAGTGACAAATAAAATTGTAAGGTGTTTGATATATGTATACATTGTGAAAGGATTTGATATACATATACATTGTGAAAGGATTCCCCCCATCTAGTTAACTAATATCCATCCCTTCACATCTTTATCTCTTCTTTTTTTTTTTTTTTTTTTTGGTGAATATTGTTCCCTTTTTGAACCTGGTAGTTAAAAAATTAGAATGTTCTCCAAAAAGTAAACAGAAAACTTGTGATCTAAATGTACTGATTCTCTCCCTCCTCTCCCCTCTGTTTTATAGAGAAACTTTTAAATTAAAAAAAACTCTTCAAGTTATTCCTTAGGAAATATCAAGGTTTACTCTTAAGATATTTTAGAAAACGCATCGTGTCATTCCAAACAAGTTTTATTAACCACTCAGGTTATTTCCCAGGAAATAAGCATCTCCATGGTTTGTCCTCTCTATGTTTGGATAATTGATGTATAGGAAAATTGCAATCAGGGATATGAACCAGTTTGACTCTGAGCTACATAGAGGGCTTGGCTGTGGATGGCCTTTTGGTGTGAAAGATTTTAGAATATTCAGAGATAAGGATGGGACCTGTGAGCTGAACAGAAAATAAAATGGTCCAGGGCCAGCTGGGCCGCGTGAGATAGTTCTCACGCAAAGTGAATCTCTTGCATCCATCCCCGTTCCATATGGTAATCTGCCACAGAACCAGTTGCTGCCTGAATATCCTTGTGTTTGAATTGCCCTCGCCTCCAGCCAGTGGGCTCACCTACGGAGCTTCCCTGTGGCTCCTACCCTGCTCTGTGCATTCTGGAAGCGGCCGTACTTGTCATGCGTGGAGGATCGGCCCAGTGTGAGCTCCCTACTAAACACCTATCAGCACGGCAGAAATTCTTAGAAAAGCTTTTCCACAGAAACAGAGACGTGTTTTTCACCCCCACCCTTCTCTTTCAAGATGAAGTATTTTTTTGATAAAGTGAATTTTAAAACATAAAATAGGAATCCAAAACACACATGCCAACATGTGTAATTATCATCAGTAATTATCATCATCGTTGGCACTTGTATGTAAATCTCATGACGTGGGGAGTTCAGCCTTTTTCACAGGCATCACCTAGTCTCAACAGACACTTCTGAATTTCACAGGTCAGAAATTTCATTCTCTGTATTCCAGGGAGATAAAAGGTGAAAGCGAAGCGACTTATGCGAGGTGACAGGCAGGACTCACAGACAAATGAGAATGGGGTTTCCCAAGTGTGCCTGGGCACGGGGGTCCACCGACACTTGTTAACAATATGGTTCCCAGGCTGCACCTCAGAACTACTGAATCCAGATTTTCAGGAAAGAGGTCCGGGAATCCTTCTTTTTACCAAGCACTGTGAATATCTTGTGCGACACACAGCAGTAACCCGATCCAGCAGAAGGGACAACTCCTCTCTCATTTCAGCCTCCTGTCACCACTGGAAGGAAAGGAAAGTCTCTAAGGGGATGAGGAAGTTAACCCCAAGAATTCAGATGCACTGTGGGAATAGCAGCTACTTCTGCCCATCCCTGGAATTTTCAAGAAAAGTACAGTTTTATGTATTTTTAAATGTCAACACTTCGTACCACTGGTTTTCAAAAAAGGCCCTGGGGACTAATAGTCGTGTCTGTAAGCATTCTCCAGGTGGTCAGAAAATGGGGTGCTTTCAGAATTTGTGTTTTTTAAATGTAACTTTTGACTGGGTAATAAATGCACAAAGTACAAAATTCAAAATGTGAAAAACAGTATATCGTGGAAGATAAATCTCTTTTCCACCCCTTTTTTCCCTCTCTCCCAGTTCCCTTTCCTAAAAGCAACCACTGTTACCATTTTCTTATGTTTCCTTCTAGTGACATCCCAAGCATATATAAGCGTATGTGAGCGAATATTCTTTTTTAACCCAAATGGTATCCGTGTTTAACATCTATGTCACTGTGTCTAATTAAATTGATACTTTTTCCTCTGATGACGCATTGATTTTGCGCTGTAGCTTTTGTAATAGAGAACGCTAAAATCCCCAGTGGCTTACCACTGAAAGTTCATTTCTGTCTTGTGCAACAGGCCAATGTGGGCATTCAGTGGACAAGCAACGAGCTCCTTCCATCTTGAAGTTTGTCCATGGGTTTTGGAACCTTTTGCTTCCAGCTGATGGGGAAAAGAGAGAGCCTAGAAGATCATGGGGAATCTTGCTGGAGGTTTTTATGGGTCACGCCTGGAAATGGCACACATCATTTCTGCCCACAATCTTTTGGCAAGAACTAAGTCGAATATCTCCATCTAGCTGCAAGGAGAGCTGGGAAATGTAGTTCTTTACTGGGCAACCAATCACCAGTATCCAATCCATACAGGTGAAGGGGGGCACACATCTTTGGTGGACAGCTAGCCATTCTGCCATAGTTTTCATCCCCAAATGTACCTGGCATTTTTTGTAATTACAGTGAGTAGGGTTTTTGATTCTTGGCATGTGGGAGGACAGTAGGGAGGTTGGTAAGGGATTTTTATACCACAGATGTGACCTGTGAGAGTTTGAGAATGACCACTTTATTCAGGAGGCCAAAGAGCAAGTTCAGCTTTTGCCCCTGCTAGTACGTGAGCCCGGGTCCCAGAACTGCCCTACTGCATCTGTCTGTGAACAGGGAAATCCATTGCCCACCTGAACACTATTTGACCTCCTCAAACGAAATGATTTCCCTATTATCTAACCCAGATAGAGCCAAGAATAGAGGGATTCCAGAATCCCCAAATCCTAGTCTACCTATAACACAGTCTAGCAATATTCTTATTGTCCTTTTCAAGATTTAATTTAATGGTCCCTCCCCACGCCCTCCTCTCTTGCTAGGTTTGCTACACAGCAAGTTTCAATTTTGTTTTACTTACAAAACTTTCTTTGCTACTAGAGGGGAAAAAAATGAGCAAAAACAAATCAGCAATATAAAGAACTTTTGTAAGTTAAATGTTGGAGAGGGAGAAGTTCTGAAGCTGCTGGGAACGTCGCAGCCTAACCTCCCTCCCGCCACCTCCTGTCAGTGGTGGAGGGATGGCTCCCTCCTCCACAGCTCTGCCTGCGTCAGCCCCCAGAATAGAAACTTTGAGATGAAGCAGTGATGGAAGGGAAAAGCAGAAGGAGGTGAGCCGCATCCTTTCCCTACCATCCAGCCCGGCCTCTATGAGCCGGTGGCCTTACCGGTGGAGCTCCGGCAGGCAGGGGAGGAAAGAGGCCTCGCGTCCCCCTGGGCATTTCCGCCTGGGTTTTCTCTTCCTTGCTGGCCTGCGTGGCCTCTGTGGTCACGGTTCTCCATGTCAGCACATTCGAAATTGCTGACTGTAAACACTGAAGGCAGCGTGCCTGCTACTGAAGAAGCCACAAGGAAAACAGCTCTGGGCAACCGTGGATGTTCTCCGTGTGACTTCTTCCCGGCTCCCAGCACTGGCCCTTTACCAGGTCCAGGGCTCTGTGGTTTGGGTGGGATGGAGAGAAAGACAGAAGGAGGGGGAAAAAGAAGGAGATCGGTCTTTTGAGATCTTTTCTTAAGGAAGTAAATATTGGTTTTCTGTGGGGTCCTTTCTTTGGGAGCTGGGACAGGAGAGGAATTCGGACAGCTGGAATGGGAGGACTGCCAGCCGGCAAAATAAGAGGATGACAACCAAGCCCACGTGCAGATGGAAGTTGGGAGCCATTGGAGTCCCGAGGGACTTCACCAGATGTTGGGAGGAAATGCTTACCAAAATACCACTGTCAACCAAATCACCTCTTCAAGCCTCTGGGGCTGGCCCAGAGTGGCACCCAAAAGCCACGATGGTGGGTGGTGCCCTCCCCACGGGGCGGGACTTGGCGGGATTCTGAGCTGGGCGGCAGCGGGTCTCTGGGGCCCTGTCTGGGGACTTCCACAGGCCAGGGTGTGTGTCTTTGTAGCCTGTCAAACCACAGCCGTTCACAGAGGGCATGTGGATTAGAATCCTCCATGGTCAAACCAGGAAGAGTGTGTTACCTGGCTCCAGAAAGTGTGTTAGTCAGTGTGCTTGTGCTTAAAATAGCCAGCTTCATCTTTTCTCGTAAGAACCACAATGGGAAATCAGGAAGGAGGCTCTACCTAGAACAATTCGTGACTGCATATCGAGAGCCTTGTATGTAAAAGTGATAGAGGCTGGGTTCTGGGGTGGATGAGTCAGTTCCCCAGAGAAAAAGAACTAAGAGGACAAATATATGTCTATGATATGTATGTGAGGATATAGAGATACATACATCTATGTATCCAATAGGGTATATATGCCAATAGGTGTGTGTGTGTAAATATATATATATATGAAAATAAGAGATATATATGTATACCTTACATATGAGATAGATATATGTACACACATATACATTATATATATTATATATATCACATATATCCTATATGTCAACAACGTGTGGGTATATATGTACATATACATATATAGGGATGTATATATAATACCCACTCACATTAAGGAGGGCAATGCTTTACTCAAAGTCTACTGATTTAAATGTTAATCACATCTAAAGAAATAACCTTCACAGCCACATCTAGACTGGTGCTTAACCAAAGAACTGAGCACCATAGCCTAGTCAATTGACTCATAAAATTAGCCATCACATGGAGAATTTGTACATTGGGAGTGGAACGTTATAGTCAGATGATACGTCAAATGATAGAAATTTCTTTAGAGTAAAACATGTTATAAGTCAGGCTGTCTCATTGACATGCTTGCTGGTTTCCTTGTGACAAACTGTACTTGGTGTAATCTCTGATCTTAATGGGCATTCATTGGAAAGAGTTCTTTTTACCTTGATGTCAGAGGAATAGCACATGGGCTAATGCAGAGCACTGAAAAAGTGGGAGTTCAATTCCTGATCCTGCCTCTGTCTTATGATAAGAGCCTGAGAGTAACTAATTTCTACCACCGCTTCTGTACGTTGAGAAGCGTGTCGATAAGGCACAGAGGCTGCATCGCTAGAGGGGAGAGTGCGAACCCTGGGATGAAACTGCCCAGGTTCAGATCCCAGCTCAGGCACTACCGGTGTGTTGTTTAACCCACCCGTGCCTCAGTTTCCTCCTATGTGCAATGGGGATGACACTAATAGTTTCTACCTCTTAGGGCTCTTGTGGTGATTAAATGTATTAACATATGTAAGTGTCTGCACTTACAGACACGTAGTTAGTGCCACATAAATGTTTGCTCTTATAATGATTACTTTCTGGGACTATGAAGAGATAAAGTCTGAGTAGAAGACGGAGATGGTTGAAGAAAAGTTTTTAGAAGTAGAGTATTCATTAGAACTTTGCTCTAATTCAGTCCATGTTTGAGACTACTTTCTGGTGTTGTCCTTTAGGGAATTCCGTTCATAATCCCCTTAGATGAGTTGAAACCAAGGTGGAGCCTCCTTGTATCCAATTCTGCGCTGTAGTTAATAGTGTCATGGTGAATTTCTGGGGTATTAATAATGAGCTAATACAGCTATGAATGTTAAATGTCTTGGAAGCAGTTTCCTGATGAGCAAATAGCAGATGTGGCAATGGCCATAGTCTAATTGCCCGAGAGGCAGTTAAATATAGTTTTAATCCTTTTCCAAGCAGTTATTTGAAAGCTGAAATATTTTCCCCGAAAGCCCTGTCACTTGTTCTTAGATTCCCAAGTGTAGCACAGAATAGAAAGAGCACTTGGGAGTGTGTTTTCTTCCTCTACATCTAATTTATCGCTGTAAATTGTTGGGTTTTCTACATAGGTTTTGTTTTGTATACTTCCATGTATAACTTTTTGGTGTAGAGCAGTGGCTTTTATTGTCCTACAAACTAATACTAGTTACCTATTATTAAGATTTTCTGTGCATCAAGCACCATACTGAAGGCTTTATGTGTATCATCACATGTAATCTTCACAATAATCCAACAAAGAAGGTACCGTTATTATCACTATTTTCCATTGAAGAAACTGAGCGGTTACTCTAAGGGGTAACCCTTAGAGGGGTTACCTTGCTCCAGGTCCACCTGAATTCCAGGTGGCAGGAATACAAAAGCCCAAACACTTACCACAATCCTCTAATGTTCTTTAAGTTCTGTAAATTCACATCAGCCCTACCTTCTGCTAGGGGCTTGGGGGTGTTTTGCAAGGTGTGCGCTCAACTGCTCTCAGGTTTGTAATTGTTTTAGTAAATAGTACTGAGTCCAGTCTGGTGTGTTAGGAAGTGGTCATTTTCATGCTAGTATTGTTGGTGTTTCACTGAGCAGGACTTTCCCTGGGTGCCTGACAGCTAGCCTGTGTATGTAGGTTCTCTGCTGTGGACCAGTTTCATCCCTGGAGGAGATCTGGGGACTGAGACCTAAGCCTTGGGCTCTGGCTAGCTCTCATGTCCATTTGGCAAACAGCACTTCACTACCTTGGGAGGAAGAAGAAAAATGCCATTTAAATAGCAGTTTAAAGCTAGAGGAGGGACGAGGAAGGAATAAAATTGACCCGAGATGTTAAGAAAATCTCCACTGCAAATGAAAAATTAACGTGGTCCAATTTTCATGTGTACTGTCTGTGTATGTTCAGAAAGAGTGATTCTTTTATGCAGCGGTGGTGCTGACATGTCAATGGTGAAAGTTTTACAACAACAGTCAGAGAGGTTGTGCAATGTGGAGAGTCTTCCTCTATATTTAGAATAAAACTTTGTGTTTTTTACTGCCAGGATGTGAGCTTAATTATAGCATGTTGCAACCTTTGCCTTTGTAAAGGGTGGGTGGGTGTGTGTGTGTGTATGTGTGTCTGGAGAAGTTCAGGTGCTTTTTTGTTTTCCTTTAAGCATCAGTAGGAGTCGATATATGGTATTTTAAGAAATATGCTATTTCTTGACTCTCAGTGAATTGATAAGCTCCCTGAGGGCAGGAAGCATGTTTTATTCCTCTTTTTGTAGCCCTTACCGTAGTACTTAATATTTGTTTACTTGAATAAAACCAGGGATATCAACTTAGGCTATTTGGAAGGCTTTCATTTTGATTTTTACTTAAGTACTGCACTAATTATTCTACTGGAAATAAATTTTTTCCAGCCCGGAAACTTACATTTTTTAAAAAAAATTTGTAATTATTCATCATATTATCCCCAGAACTAGCAGCTATGTGTTTGGTCTAGTTATTTCTTGACTATTCAGGAATTACCTTTCTGTGTTGGTACATACCTGTGTGTTTAGTGTCAAAGAAAAAAAAAAATTACTGCATTGAGATTTTTCACATTGTCAGGCTCATTTCACAGACTGAAAAGTACTTGATTCTGGCCACAAGTCCTTCCTATCAACCATGAAAATTTGCTGAAACCCACGTTCCCTGAGTCTGAAAGAATCAGCCTGGATGGTTTATCTAGAAGAATAATAAATACCACCTTGCCTTTAAAGACTTTAGTGTGAGTCTGGTGCATATATTATCTATAGATTCTGAACGTTAAGATTTTGCCGCACTTTGCACATCGTTAAGTTTTCACTATTGTGTATACTGAATGATTAATTCAAAACACATCAAGATGGAACTAAGAAGGATGAAACCAGCCCACATCTGGGGGTTATATAGTGTTCACAAAGTTTTATTGGTATTTTCCATTCTGATTCTACCATCATACCGTTTGGGGAAACTTAACATTTTCTCATTAGAAGATGTCTGATGCTAAAATAGAATGTAGTTAATCAGGACTGAGGAGATGTGCAGTGCATACACTTATTAGGGAGCAATCCGCTGGCTCCTTATTACAGCTGTTAGTTCCCAGGCAACACCTTCCCCCTTTTTTTTGTTTGTTTCATACAGTGGCTTATTAAAAACCACTGCCTGCTTGAAATGCTTTGGTATGATGTACATGGGTAGGTAGATGAAGCTGTGCTGGTAAAACCGTGACCTAGAGGAACTGAAACATTCTAACAATTGAAATAAAATTTTGTTTTAGTTTTATAAAATATAGGGGAAAATCTGCCTAGGACAAACATTTATTAAATATCTATCTAGTATCAGGCTATCTAAACTCAGTGAAACAAAGTTGGTGAAGCTAAAGTTAACATGATGATTTGTTAACCTTTAAATACCTCCATGCAGTTAAAACTTTGACTTCAAATTATATCTGAAAGAGTGTTGTGGAAGATGCTGTCTTGTCTGTGGTTTAGTTTTAGTATTAAGGATAAATGTTTGACTATTAAAAAAGAGGAATTGGCATCCAGCAATCATCAATCTATAATACCAAGTATGAAACTTCCGGGCTTAAGGATACATCTTTTTAAAAGTGTTTCTTTACAAGGTTTTTGACAAAGTCACATCAGTGTATTGCTGGAAGTCATTCAAACATCTGAATTCTTTTTTTTTTTTTTATTTTTTTAAATTTTCTCCCCACTCAGGTCCACAGCATTTTAAAATTTTATTTATTTATTTATTTATTTCTGGTTGTGTTGGGTCTTCGTTTCTGTGCTCTCTAGTTGCGGCAAGCGGGGGCCACTCTTCATCGCGGTGCGCGGGCCTCTCACTGTCGCGGCCTCTCCTGTTGCGGAGCACAGGCTCCAGACGCGCAGGCTCAGTAGTCGTGGCTCACGGGCCCAGTTGCTCCGCGGCATGTGGGATCTTCCCAGACCGGGGCTCGAACCCGTATCCCCTGCATTGGCAGGCAGATTCTCAACCACTGCGCCACCAGCAAAGCCTGAATTCTTCAGAAGCAAGTAAAATGATAATTCAAATAATCTGCAGGAATAGAAAGAGTTCTTTGGAATAATTCAGTCTTTAAAAAAAAAAAAAATCTGGAATCAGCCATTCTTCCAAGGACCCCTTCTTCATTTTAGTGGAAGATAGTCTTTGGAGGCCACAAACTGGGCCCTAGGGGTGCTCCTTGCTACAGGATTGTCATTGCTCTTAGGCCTTTCAGTTGACAGAGCTAGGAACTGTGTGTGTGTATTTTTTAAGAAAAACTGTCATGGATTTAGACTGATATTTTAAATTCAAATTTAAGATTAAATGATTTTTTACTTAACTTTAAAAAAATTCTTCTGATAAATTCAGGATATGATACGCAAATACTTATTTAAGATGTTTCTATTGAGGTATAATTGACATACAACATTATATTAATTTCAGATGTGCAACATAATGATTTGATATTTGTATATGTTGTGAAATAATCTCCACAATAAGTCTAACTAACATCCATTGCCACACATTACAGTGTCTTTTTCTTGTGATGAGAATTTTTAAGGTCTACTCTCTTAGCAACTTTCAGATATGCAATAGACTATTATTAACTTTAGTCACCATGCTGTGCCCTAAAGGGAGAGTTACTTGCCTTGGAATAATTCAGTCTTAATTGAGAAACTAAAATTTAAAAAGCAGAGAAGCGAAACTCCCCTTAATGGCCCAGGGAAATATGAAGGAAAAAGGGAAGCCTGGGAGAGTGAATGAAACTGCCCAGAGCCGACCTCAAATCAAAAGTTCCTGGAACTTGCCTTTATCCTTTCCTAGGACTTGGGGTGAGGGAATCCTCCGTTTTTTTAAACTTTTGCCTTTGGGCTGCAACCTAACCTTTAGTACTATGTTGTATTTCAGACTTTTTGTAGTGAATAATCAACAGATTGTGGATAATCAACAGAAGGGAGCTATTTAGCATATAAAATCTGCTACTGCAAGAAGATCTCCATTGAACATATTCTAAACAAGTAAATCACATACGTTCAGTGTAGGTATTAAATCTAACTCGATACACATCCACACTTGGTCCTGGTTCTTTCTATTTGCATTTTAGCCCAAATGATACTCTACATAATCACGTGGATCCACAGCTGACCATTCCCTAGAATTCCAAGATTGCTGCAATGGGCTTATCTCCTTAAATAAACTGTAAACATCCTCCTGTGCCCATTCGCCCATAACCCGCCTCCCACCCCAGGGCTCAAATTCCAATGGCTTCCTTTTCTTCTTCCCTAATGTTTGGTTTGTTTCTTCTCTACTTCTTTTCTCTATTTTCAAAGCAGGGACACTTTACTTTTCTAGCCCCTGGCAATCTGTGGCCTCTCTAGAGCCCTTCCAGGCCCCATCAATTGTGGGTCCTCTTTATTCTTTTCCTGTCAATCATGCCTGGCTTCTCCAATATCTTCTTTTACCTCCATATGCTGTAAAGATTATAAACTTTTTTCCTCTAATAGAAGAAGCTTTCTATTCTTTGATATTATATGATTGGTGGGGCAAGGTGCTATTCAAAACAATCCTATATTTTAAGTGTTTCATTTTGGAAGAATCTTTTTATTTAAGTGAAACATTCTTTTTTATTTTTGCCGGCACCCCATTTCATAGGTATCAGTAAAATAAATTTTGATTTTATATTTTTGTTATGAAATTATATGTTTTGTTGAAGAAAAAGATCAAAATACAAACACATTTATATAAACATTTTACCTTGGCAAAAACTTAATATCAGTTGTTTTGAATTATGATGGTCATTATTCTAATATAGCAGAGCAAAAACTGTTGCCCAAATTAACCTGTCAAGCTGAAAATGCTTTGTCTCACTGTAACTTCATAGATAGCTGCTTTATTTAGCGCTGAGGAATAAAATAACCAAATCACAAGTCAGTTTTCCTATGTAACTACTCAAACATGTGTTTCTATGTAGTTTACACATATACTGTGTGTCTTTTTTACATGCGAGAACCAGAAACCCGAGTTTTTTCTCATCAGTGGTAGGAATAGATACAACGGGGGGCATACCTCAGTAAGAAAAAAGAGTCATGAAATTGTACCTTCTTGAAGTTTGCTTTAAATCATCTTTCTGATGAGTGATTTAAATAAGATACAACCTAAGATGATGGGGGCCCAAGGGTCTCATGTCATGGTCATAAAGTAGTGGCTCTCAGCTGAGATGTCTGGTTCGTTTCTTCCAGTCAGTGTCATGACCAGATTCATCACAGAGAACTGACTTCAGTAATCACACGGTGGTTCCAGGCCACAGCTTGTTTGTAGCAGGGCAGAGGATGGGAAAGAACAAAGCTGCAGCCTTTTGTGTTAATCAGCCCACGGTTAAGTGGGCATGGGCTCCTGAATCTCTTAGCTTGGCTATTAAAGAAGGTAATGAAATCCTCTGGGTTGTGTCCTCCTTGATGCTATGCCTCTTTGTTTGGTGTTAAAGGCTTCTAATGGGAAGTAAGAGAGATTGAGTAATTCACTCAGTTGGATGTTTCATCCTGAAATATGAAGGCATATTATATCAAAGGGCCCAGAAGCTAACCTTCTCTCTATATCTTGCAACTAATGAGGCTTAGCATGTATCTCAACTCTCTAAACATACACACATGCACACAACACATGCTGACACACATACATGCACATATCACACATACATGCACATGCCTTGTTGATGTCTGGTCATGATTATCATTCTTTCTGCCTCCAGAATTCTCCCCCAACCCTGAAAAAAGGACTCCAGTACCACCACCAGCAGTGACGGCAAATTAGGATTACCCTAGTTTTGTGCATTGGAAGGAGACTACAGCATGACACTTGGGGAGAAAACTTCTTAATATAGTACAAGTTGAAAGTTTTATACCTAATTCATCGACCTACCTCTGTGTGTTGATGGCTTTGTTTCAGAAACTTACAGTGATAAATTCATGAGTCCATGGATTATTTCGCAGAATCTACAATATGGTAGGAAAACCAAAGATTAAACACATACAACAATTTAGACTAGAAAATCTTATACCCTGAAAAGAATTTTCAAAGATAGTATAAGTTATTACCAAATTCTGTAATGTGGGCAGCATAAGTTGCCAATAATGTACAGCTAAATCTAGAAATAGAAAACAAAATAAAAAAGGCAACATGTCTTTAAGAAAATGAAAGGAATATTATGTCATCATAATGAAACCCTAGACCAAATCTGCATAGTAGGGGTGGAGAGCATTTTAACGTATGATTGTAATTGAACTAACACAAATGTGACATCCAACTCATTCATCAGCATCGCTCATGATCTATATTTAACATAGATCACAGGACAATATCATTAATAACAAAGTCTGAGAATTGAGCCAGCTCCTGAGTTATGTAAGTAAATCTTAATGAACAGCAGTCCCCTGGTGTTATATCTCTGTGTACTGGGACACGGCAGAAACGGAGACTGAGCTCTACTGTGCTCTTAAAGTGAAGGGTGACATGTGCCGGGCATTGCATTGTGTTGTACATGTGAAGAGAGATAAGTAATGGCATCCATGTGAAGGAATTCAGAAAGCCAGTGTGCTGGAGAGAAGCCAAGTGGGCCCCCAAGGAGGGACCTAAGTTTTGGGTTCATTCATGAGGCAGCTAACTTAGGCTTAGGGGAACAATTTGCTTCCTTTCTCAGCCGACTTTCTTTGGCCAGGTCTAAAATCTACCACGTACTATTTATTGAATGCCTCCTCTATGCCAGGTGATTTACCTATATTACTGCTGCAGTAATCCTCATGGAGTTGAAGAATTACCATCCTTTTCTACAGGTGAGGAAACCAAGGCTCAGAGCAGTTAAGTACCTTGCTTGAAGTCACATAGACAGGAAGTAAGGGGTGCAGATTCCAATCATCCTTTATTTTAGATGCCCTAGTAAACCTTGAGATATTTCTGTAGGCTGAATGTTTGTGTCCCCCAAATTCATATGTTGAAACCTAACCCCCAAGGTGATGGTAGTAGGAGGTGGGACCTTTGGGAGATGATTAGGTGGGATTAGTGGGAATGGGATTAGTGCCCTTGTAAAAGTGGCCAAGAAAGCTCCCTTGCCCCTTCCACCATGTGAGGACACAAGGAGAAGTCTTTGACCTGGAAGGGGGTTCTCACCTGACCATTCTGGCACCCTGATATCAGACTTCCAACCTCCAGGACAGTGACAAATAAATTTCTGTTGTTTAAAAGCCACCCAGTCTATGATATTTTTGTTATAGCAGCCCAAATGGACTAAGATATTGTGCCGATATGACATAGATTAATTGGAATAAATGTGGAGAAAATAAGTTTGCTAAATACAAGTGAAGGTGGTTGCTGGAAGATTAAATGAAGTATTAGTGGTTGGGGTAATGGAAGGGCGAGGAAGGGAAAGTGTACAGGTACACCTAAAAAACAATTTTAAACAATGCAGAAGAGGTAGAGCGGGTCGGAAAAGTACAGCAGTAACAAATGATTTGGCGTGTAGAAGTGCATTCAGATTCAAGTAGTAAGCAGAAGGCCCTGTACTGGTGCCTTGTTCAGACATATAGGAGGTATCAAAGCCCTCAGGAAATTTATAGTTGAATGGAGAAAAAAGACATATAATAATGTATTAAGAGCTATCATTAGAGATATTAACAGAGTGCTGTGGAAGCCCAGGAGAGAAGAGACTAAATTGTAACTGAGAGATTTGGGAAAGGATTTGTTGAGTATGAGCCTTGAAGGATAGATAGTGCTCTGGCTGGTGGTGACAGAGCCTGGGGTGGGGATAAAAGTGTGGGAAAAGGGCATTCCAAACAGAGGTCGGTAGGAACTTGATAGGAATACCAGGAGGTGCCTAGAGGATAGAGTCAGTGTCGTAAGCCAGACTGAGCCATCTTTTGGAGCATCTGGGAGGTCATGCCAAGAAGTTTGGACTTCACTCAGCCGTAGGGAGCCATGGAAGATTTCTGAGTAACTTAATGATGTCTGGAGTTGTGCTTTAGGATGATCATTCTGATGCCTCTGTCAAGAATGAAGAGAAATGAGGATAGAATCAAAACTTTTACAGTAATAGTTTATATAAAAGGTAAGGGAACCTCAGCCAAGTCTGTGGCAGTGAAAGAGGAAGAAACACATACAAGAGACAGTCATTGAAGAGGTAGCATCAGAATGTGAAGAATGAAGAGTAGCAAAGAATCAGTGATGTGGCCGTGGGTCTTTCTGAGTAAAGGTATCCTGTGTTCCAGGAGGGAGAGGAAGTAAAGCTGTTCATGGAATAGAGACTTAAATTAGAAGCCAGGCTTCATGGTCTGCAGTGTGGGAAGCACTACTAGTGACAGACTCTTCTTTAGTCATATGTACATCAAGGTTAGAAAAGATGACTAGGAAAATTGTGTCTGGCAAAGACAATAGCTGTACCACACGTTATAGTAATTGGGTTTGTGTATATCCGAAAGTGTTTGTGCACTGGATAGCACTGTGAGTACCATTGGCCATACATTAAAATTAGTCTCAGGACTTACCTGGTGGCGCAGCGGTTAAGAATCCGCCTGCCAATGTAGGGGACACTGGTTCGAGCCCTGGTCCGGGAAGATCCCACATGCCGCCGAGCAACTAAGCCCGTGCGCCGCAACTACTGAGCCTGCGCTCTAGAGCCCACGAGCCACAACTACTGAAGCCCACGTGCCTAGAGCCCGTGCTCCGCAGCAAGAGAAGCCACCACAATGAGAAGCCCCCACACCGCAATGAAGAGTAGCCCCCACTGGCCACAACCAGAGAAAGCCTGTGTGCAGCAATGAAGACACAACACAGCCAAAAATAAATAAGTTAATTAAAAAAAATTAGTCTCATTTTTAAAATTACAATACATGTAATACACATATATACCTTTAAAATATATTCATATATACACAGATATATTACTTAATATAGATACAATAAATATATCTTTGATATATATAAAATACATCATATATATCTTTAAACCACTTTTATCAAGGAAAAGATAGCCTCCATTGACTTGAATGAACTATTTTTGTTTTAATTTAGAGTTTCATCTTTTTTTTTTTAAATTTTAAAGTATAGTTGATTTATAATGTGTTAATTTCTGCTATACAGCAAAATGATTCAGTTATACATGTATATATTCTTTTTCATATTCTTTTCCATTATGGTTTATCACAGGGTATTGTATATAGTTCCCTGTGCTATGCAGTAGGACTGCGTTGTTTATCTCTCCTATATATAATAGTTTGCGTTAGAGTTTTATCTTGATCCCTTGTGTAACCCTGGAGGCAAAAGGAAATTGTGCCATTGTTTCAGAAGGCAGCAGGCTATTAAAATATCTCATCCCCTTTTATAACCACCACCACCATCACTCCACTCCCACAACCATCTCATATCTCGTCACCCAGGCACGATTGTAATATGCAATGTGCTAATGTAATATGGCGTATGCATTAAAGTGTTGTTATATTTTTCTGATTTTTCCAATCCAGAGGTGGCTTGAAGTGTAAGAAGCCTTACTAACTGATAGTAGATGCAGGTTCTGGCCTTAGCTTGCCTCAAACTGGCTCTGTGACCTTGAGCAAATCACTTCATGATTCTGGGTCTTCGTTTCCTTTGCTGTGAATGGATGGAGTTGGACTAGGCGGTCCCTATGATTCCCCCCACCTGGAGGCTATTCTGTGCCCTTGATGCCCAGGACTGAGTACCCCTGCCGTGTCTCTCCCCATCTCTACTACTAAGTACCTACCCAAGGACTACGGGCAGTTCAAAACGTTCACTGTTAGAGTTTCAGAATATGTCATTGCCTGTATTTTAAAATCTCTTGGCCTCAGAGACCACACATAGCCCTTGGCGACCAGATTCTGTAGGGATGTAAGCGTCCACACTGGCACAGGAGACAGGAAAAACACGGAGCACTGTGTGTGTGGTATCAAAGAAGCACTTTTACCTAGAAGACAACCGCTAAATCAGCGTTTGTCTGTCTAGCCTCAGAATGCAGCAGGGATATTGAGTTGAAGTCCGTGCATCTTGATCTGTCTGGCTGGTGAAATTTTGAAGTCTGGGGAAATTGCATGAAGGCAGGAACCGTGTAATGTAATTACAGAGGTAGTTCTCCTAAATTCATCAGCAGAAAGCACATCTGTGTACAGAGAAGCAAGGGTAAAAAGAGACCTTAGAAAGGAGCCAGTGAAGCTACAGGAGTGGCCGACATAAAGTCGAGTTCTTCTGTTGTTGCCTTTGAGGTTAAGTAATAAAAATGTCCCTTGACATAGCATTGTCTAGACCAGACTTTTGCCATTAACCCTTAATTCACTCTAAATTGTCACTGACATGAGTGCTGTGGGGTTTTGTGGTGGTGGGTTACATCTATGACTGAGGTTAAGAATAAAATATTTACTTATAGGAAACAAGAGTGCAATAATCATTATATTTCCAGGAAGGGCAATAGTTGATGAAATTATGCAGATTTTTATTCGGTACTGAAAGAAAAGTATCTCTACAAAACTTTTTACTGAGTGTATCTTTCAGAAAATGTAGCTAGAAATAAAAGTTGGCAAATAGCATTTCAGCCTCTCTTTCCTTCTTGTCCCCCTTGTTTAGAAACAAAAATAAAAATGAACAAGTGTTTTCTGACTTATTTTTGGATGCTAATGGGATACAGTTGTTTGATACCTGGTAGAAACTTGACCTTCCCTTGCTTTCATCAAAAAACTGAATAGACTATTGGCTCCTGAATCAGCCTCTTGGCTCTCCCAAACAAGATGAGTTTCTAATGTTTTGGGTTCTTGAAAAGCTCGACCGAAACCATGATTTCAACAGAACTTCCTTTCGGGAGGTCACTTTTTTAAAGCTATTCAATCTTAGAAATATAATATTGAGTGAAAAAAATCAACTCCCTAAAGTATAATACTCTTTTGATAAATTGCAAAGATAAGTAAAACTTTATAGATACTTAGAGAAAGAGACAAGGTACCTTCAAATTCAGTATATCTGTTCTTAAGGTAGAAGAAGCCTATAGGTCAGTGGTGAAGCCCAATATAAATGCTGAAACAGATACTGGAAGGAGAATTTTCAGTAGGGAATGAGGTCCTAAGGATCCTTCTGGGATGGTCTTTTCAGGTCATATCCAAAACCCAACATTCAACTATAAGAACCTAAATGTTTACACAAAAACAATTTATTGAATGAAACTGTGTTCCATGACTCGATACTTCATTACCACACATGCCATAACTTCATTACTTAGTAAAGATAAAATTTGGTGTACTATTACTTACCTGCAACACATTGATTATAAAGGACCGGAAAAAAACTGAACACCATGTTTTTTATAGATCTATACACATGTAATAAAAGTGTTATATAAAAATGAAGAAAGCGATTTTAAAAAGGCTATTCAAGCGGCATTGTTGGCGGGATGGGGGCACAGATAAAGAGGAGGCCGTGGAAGTAAATATATCTTGGAAAATTTCTAAATTATTCTTTTAAAACAATAAGCCAGCCGAAGCATTGAGAATGAGTGTTAGATAAAAGAAGCACCATTCTTCCTAAGAAAGGAACGACCCCAATATTGGATGTGATGGATCTATGATGTTACAGGAGAAGAGAGGAAAGGCAGGGAATGTGGGGAGGGGGCGTCTATTGACAAGACATTGCGGAAATCGCTTTTGCTTGGTGAATACGAAGCTTCCTGAGTATTGTTTGTGGAGATATGTCTATTGCTTCAATCTATTTCACGTAGGTTACTTATTTATAACTTTAAAGATAATTTAATATGTAAAACCTCCTCTGCTGAAATGTGGGTATTAATTTACAAGCATCATTTATTGCACTTATGGCTGATGGATTGTTATGAGTCAGAACTAATAAACTTGTAAGGATTCATAGAATATCAGTAGGGGGGAAAAAAAAAGTGTCTGGTTGGCATGTAACTGCATCTGCCGGGAAGGTTGGATGACAGGAGAGGACTGCTGGGCCCCATGTCTTGCTGAGGAAGGGGGGTGATGGGCAGTAGGGAGAGCAGTAAAATGGATGATGAATACCTTCTAATTGAGTGGATATTGGCAGCAGTACATTGACCAGGACATTAAGTGTCTGGCAAAGCGGAGAGCTTTTGCTGTACACGGTTACACCCGCATGGAAGTGCCGGTTCTATAGTGAGCCAGGTGATGCCAAGGAAACCGGGCTTTGTTGAAACAAACCAGGCACAAGATTCAACAAGCAGAAAATTGCTATAGGACTCAGGGTTTATTTTCTCTTTGCAGATAAAGAATCTTGCACTCCATGTTATGTTCCAAAGTGGTGTCAGGGCAAAGAGGTTTAGAAAAACAACGGCGGCAGCCCGCCAGATTTCCTTGCCGCGGAGGAAAGCACGCGGGAAGAGTTGAGTTGGGTGTTTTCTCCAGCCCTTTGGAAGGTGAGGTCCCTTCTTCCCACATGCTCTTAAGTGAGGGGTAGGGAGAGCCACGTGGTTCATAGTTGTCTTTGGATGGAGGTAGAAATAGGAGCCGAAGAGCCCCCGCTGACTTCCCCCCCTCCCCTCTTTCCGAGCGTATGATGGGTGAGGAGGAGGAAGGCGAGGGGCGTCTGCCTTCTGATTAAGGGAGGCTGAACACACAGCCCACGGTCGGCTTTTTTACATGTTAATCTGTATGTTCAGTTGAGAGAGGAGGATTTCTACATGCCTTTTCACACAGCCTCCCATTTCCTTTTTTGGTTTTTCTCCATTTCTTCCCTTCCTTCTCCCTCCCCCGCTCAACACATTCACACACACACACACACACACACACTCACAAACATGTTCACAACACACTGTCTCTCGCACTTTCTCTCTCTGGGTTTCCCCCTCCCTGCTTTGCTAGCTCCTGGTTTTCAAACAAAGCCCCAGGCTGACCTCAGGAAGTAGAAGGACTCTGGGTTAAGAGTTGCCTATTACTGTAATTGTTTATTAGACCTGAAGTTTGATTGGCCAAATTGGATTAAATAAATATTTAGCAGGCAGAAGCTGTCCTGTCTGGGGACATCAAAGGACTGTGACAGACTCCGCCACCGGCCCTGGCATCAGGCCCGACAGTACAGCGGCTACTGCTGCCTTTTACAGGCAGGACCCAGGCCTTAACCATCCCAGAAAAAGACCCCTTTGGGGTTCTGTACAGATAATGACGTATTCTGTAATAACCTAAATGAGAAAAGAATTTGAAAAAGAATAGATACATGTATATGTATAACTGAATCACTTTGCCGTACACCTGGAACTAACACAACATTGTTAATCAACTATACTCCAATATACAATAAAAATTTTCAAAAAGTTCACACTTACAAGAAGGAAGGCTCTTCAGTGTCAAATGCGTTCTGTGTTGAATGTCTCTCCATCCTGCCCCCCCACCACAAACACACACCCCAGGGCCCCTTACTTTGCTCCTTTTAGGAAGATGTTTTGGGGTGTTTTAGTTAGTCTCTGGCGGCAAGCTACAGAACACGGAACAGTGATACATTCATTTTACCTCAGAAGATAAAGAGGTTCACTCTAAGGAGGCTTATGGGCTGGGCCTGAATGGAAAAAGCCAACAAGGAAACCTCTAGGGGCAGACCACGCCCTCTCAAGGGTCACGTGGTCTAGCGTCTGTCCTGTCTGTGTATGTATCTCTTTCTCTCATTTGTTTTCCTCCCTCCCTCCCTTCTTTCCTTCTTTCCTCTCTCAACCTCTCTATTTCCTCAAAGTAATATCTTTGCAACCCGATCTTCCCACGTGGCTCACCCCAGCTCCTGGCCTCTCTCTGTGTTGCTGTCCTTTTGGTTCTGCTGCCACTGCTAACTGCATCTCTTTCTCTACATTCCCCGATATATCTCCCAGAGTCAGAAGCTGATGGAGCAAGTTCATCTTTCAAGCCAGACTATGTCATATAGAGACCGCAGGCTTTCCTTGGATCAGGTGTTCCTCCTTGGTTCCATCAGCTATGACCAATGAAGCTACAAATTCTTGTAGAATTTGGTCGCTTCACTTAAAATGGAGATATGGGAGATCAACACTGCTGGTGGAAGTATTTGAAACTATCAGTAGATTAGGTCTATGAGTATCACAGTATCTTTTCCAATGGTCTGTCACTCATGCAAACCTACTTTTAAAGGGACTTTGGTTAACATTTTTCTAGAAATAAAGATTATTAGTTGACGATACTTATTTGGAATTTGTGATGATTTTAGCTTTTTGGTTGACATTTCCTTGGCCTAGCAGAGACTTGTTTGGAAAATAGTGTCTCGGCCCTCCGTATCCGTGGTTCAGCGTCTGCGGATTCAATCAACAGTGGATCCTGTAGTCCTGTAGTACTTATTGAAAAAAATCCACATATAAGTGGACCCCTGCAGTTCAGCAGTTCAAACCCATTGTTCAAGGGTCTACTGTATTTCCATAGCACTTACCTATTAGGTATTATAAGTAATCTAGAGATGACTTAAAGCATACAGGAGGGGCTTCCCTGGTGACGCAGAGGTTAAGAATCCACCTGCCAATTCAGGGGACACGGGTTCGAGCCCTGGTCTGGGAGGATCCCACATGCCGTGGAGCAACTAAGCCCGTGCGCCACAACTACTGAAGCCCTTGCGCCCTAGAGCCCATGCTCTGCAACAAGAGAAGCCACCGCAATGAGAAGCCTGCGCACCGCAATGAAGAGTAGCCCCTGCTCACAGCAACTAGAGAAAGCCCGCGCACAGCAACAAAGACCCAACGCAGCCAAAAATAAATAAATCAAATAAATAAACTTAAAAAAAAAAGCATACAGGAGGATGTATGTAAGTTATATGCAAATACTACACCATTTTATTTAAGGGACTTGAGCATCTGTGGATTTTGGTATCCACAGGAGTTCTGGACAAATCCCCCATGAATATCGAGGGATGACTGTATAAATTAAGCAATGACAATTTAACCATAGGGACAGAGGGTATATGGGAAATCTCTGTACCTCCCCCCTCAATTTTGCTCTGAACCTTAAACTGCTCTAAAAAAATAAAATTAAAAAAAAAATTTTTTTTAGTCAAACAAAAAAATTCAAGCATAGGAGAAAATTAGTGTCATGATCAGAGAAATAAGAACAGAATACCTTTTATTTACATGATACTTTTCTTAAGCTTGGTCAAAGGAAGGCAGTCAAAAAAGCGCTATTCAAAGAATTAAGCAAATCAGGAAATTGTTTCTAAAGTACTTTTTTAAAGTTCTTTTCACTCTTCAGAAAGTGATTCCAGAAACAGGGATTACTGAAGGAGACTACATGGGAGGGTTGTTGACACTGTGAAGATGTTTAAGTAGGAGGAAGATAAAGGCCCCTGATGAAGAGAATGCCTTCCATTGACCTACACAAATATCCAGAACTTCAGTTAGGTAGAAAAAAATTAGAGCAGGTATGGGGACATGCTCCAGAACATCGTATTCAAAAGTGATAACGTAATTAAATATTGCATAAAATAGCAAAACATAAAGTGGAAAACATTTTAATATGTCTCCGCAGTTCTAGGTGGTACAAGGTCCAAAGAAGAAACGGCAGATGAAACCCAGTCATGATCAAGTAGTGTCTTAGCCTGTTGGTGAATTTTAGTGCCAAGAATGACAGGCTTGCTCAGGGAAGAGGAACTTGAAGGCAGAACAGCAGGGCTTCATGGCTCCTGGAACTTGGGGCATGGGTTAGTGCTCTGCTATCACCAGCTTGAGATTCTTCATTTTTTGATCAAGGGGTCCTGCATTTTCATTTAGCACTGGGTCCTACAAGTTGCATAGTTGGTCTCACTGGAATTGGAGGTTGCTTCACAGCACCTTGGGACACAAGAACCATAACCTAAGTGATTCCAGGATAACAAAGGAAAACATGGACTCATCTTCCAACTCTGCCACCTCACTTCTTCTTTAGAGAACTAAAAATGGGACTGTAGTTGCCCTTCTGACTGCTCCGTTCACACAGCCTACAACTGGGTAAGCCTTGAAAATTCCTATAGCACTGACAAAGCCTTCAATTTCATAATTAGAAATCAAAAAAAGAAGATCATGGAATCAATTAGTAATATGATAACCTAAGTGATGAACATACTAACGTGTGGTTAATCAATGAACAGTGTAAAGGTCTAGTGTCCCATTACTCCCCATTTAAGCAGAAAAAGGGACTTAGAAGGACAGAGAAAAGGGAAAGTGACATGAAGGGGAGGAGGTTACGGTGGGGGGGACGGGGACAGCACACAATGACGTGTCTTCACCGCTTCGCAGTTTTTGCCTTTACCTCTTCCTTGCTGCTGTGTTTGAGTACTTGTAATTGACCCTTCAGTCCTGCCGACCCTGCTTGCCTTAATTGATCACCATGTCTTTTAATATGGCAATTTCGTAAGGAGGGAGCTTAATCCCTGCGGGAATGGCTGTTTCGTATCTTCAAGATGGCGAGACTGGCCTCTCCTCCCTTGCACCCTCAGTCCGTCTTTGTACTAGTGAAGGTCCAGCGCAGGGTCTTCCTCGACCCCTCTGTCAACTCAGGGTATGAATTCGGGTCCACAGACTCTGCCTGGAAATGTGTTCTGGTGGGACAACTCTTTTGGTCACAGAGCTTTTCATGGGACGGGATAACATGGACTTCTCTCCTTCAGTGTGACTCCTTTGATTCCACTTAAGAAGAATAGTAGGCCTCTGTCTTCCACCTGATTAAAAGGATCTCCATTTCTACCGGAAGAATGTCTGTTGTAGAAACCACTCCAGCAGCTTTACCCTGTGAGCGCCGTTAGTGTAGGAGAGACACCTTGTCTAAGACAAGGCTTGAAGACCTTTCACCTCTACAACCAGGGGAAGGAGGAACAGGCGATAGCGGATAGTGGATGCTGGCCCATCCCCACGTGGTCACCTGGCTGGGGCCAGGCTGGGTATCCACGCCAGACTTCCTTACAGCCAATGGGTCTGCAGTTCCAAACTCCATCAGATCTAATAGCAGAAAAAGTACGTGCTCTCTTCCTCCACTTCTGTCTTCTCTGTTGCCCTATAGCATGATTAAGTGTCTAGCATCTTGCAAAACAAATGAACAAATTTAGCTCTTTCCTTTCTTCCTTAAAAAGAACACAATCAACCGAGACTGTGGCATAACAACAGTTGACTCGTAGTTGCTCCTTGTGCCTGAAAACCAAATATACTCCAGCAAACACAGCCTATGCCTATATATTATGTACTAATAAGTGCTGTCCTGATTGTATAGATGCTAGTGTATTTGCGTTTCAGCTGTTCCCTGAGATAAACGATCACATCTGAGTAGTGATACAACATTAATAGAGGAGCGGTGATGGCTTGATTCTAACTTCAGTGTTCTAGAACACTCCCTGGTGACTAGAGTTATAATGGCTCTGTTTTACTAGCCTCCAAGTCATGATGGATAAAATGTGGGCAATTTCTAGTCTAGAGAGTGCTAACTATCCAACTTCAAAGAAAATAGCCCTTTGTGGTGATTAGCAATGCCAATGGCTAACCAGCATCATGGGCAAATGAAATTTCATTATCATCTAGAAATTTCATTTTGCTTTTTAATGTAGTTTTTTAAAAAAATATTTATTTATTTATTTGGCTGCATCGGGTCTTAGCTGCGGCATGTGGGCTCTTTGTTGACGCGTGCGGGCTTCTCTCTAGTTGTGGCGTATGGGCTCAGTAGTTGCAGCACACAGGCTCTCTAGTTGTGGCATGAGGGCTCTGGAGCACACGGGCTTAGTTGCCCTGCAGCATGTGGGATCTTAGTTCCCTGACCAGGGATCGAACCCGTGTCCCCTGCATTGGAAGGCAGACTCTCAACCACTGGACCACCAGGGAATCCCTTAATGCATTTTTTTACTGTACTGGACGTTTAGCATTGCTGCTAGAAAGGAACAACACTGCTTGATATAACATTTGATTTTTCTCTCCTTTCCTGTCCACTCATAACAAAGCACCAAAATGATCACATGGGAAGTGATCTACCTCAACCCTGCGTTTTGGGGGCCGTTGGACAGTTTCCCATTATCTTGCTTATGTTGTAGTCTCTAACTCGAACAGTTTTTTAATATACCTCCTTGAAATCCGGAAGTTACCTCTGACTCTTTCCTTACTGTCCTCATCTGTTGCCAAGTGTTGTTGATTGTACTCACCGTTGCTCCTCACATACGTCGCCTCCTCTCCGTACCTGTCATCCTTGCTGCAGTTCAGACCATCTCTGGTCCCCTAACCTGTATCAGTAGCTTCCAAACTGCTTTCTCTCCTGCATTGGTCTTCTCTGGTCCACAGATTCCCCCCTCCCTTCTGAGTCCCACTACGTCACTCCTAGCTGGTCACTGCTTGCTCGCAAACTCTCAGGAGCTCTCCATCGCCCGTGGACAGAGCCCAGATTCCACCAGAGCCAGTTGTCGACGGTGCTCTGTGATCCAGCTCCAGCCGCCATGCTGCCTTCATTGGCCTGGTCCCCCCCAGACACGGCTGTTCTTTTTCTACGCCTTGCCTCCACAGCCTCTTTCCAGTGCTTTCGTTCAAGCTGTTTCCTCTTCCTGGAGTGCCTTCCCCTAATCTTTACAGATCCCACCCTGCCCATCCTTAAAGATCCATAGCTTCTTCAGGAAGCCTTCCCTTATCCCTCCAATAGGAAGGCATTTCTCCTTCCTCTTCACGCCCATCGCCATTTATTTGTTTCTCCTGACACTCCTTACTTTCTGTATTATTTTTATATATTTCCTAGTAGCCCATAAACTACCTGAAGGCAGTGTCTAAGAGTCATCTCTGTTCCATCCAGAGAGCTTTGTATGGGGCCTTAAACAAATACGGTACTTGTCAATGAATATTTGCTAAATTAATAACTCCATTTCCAGTCTAATCAACGAATGGCTTTGGAGTTGATTATTAAATGAAACTATGTTTTAAGTTAAAAGAAAGTTATTATGGGCATCACGCTGATGGAGAAAAAAGGTATCAGTAAGGAGAGAGGAAGGCTAAAATGAACCCTATGGTGTTGGATCAGGATCAGAGTAGTAGCATAAACTACTATCTATGTACACAGAGAGATACAGAAATATACATATATGTATATAAATGGGTTAATATGCATACATATATTACCTAGCTCTATCTGCTGAGAAGGCCTAGAAACAAGAAGCTCACTCAGCACCCATATCTTGTTTCTAAACACCATTTCTCCAATAAAAGGAACCAAGCCTCCTTGGAGAAGCAGTTGTTTTTCAGGCCTCAGGCAGGGGAAATACAAAATGAACCTGGAACATCTTAACAGTGCCAGCAGATAAGGAAATACTCCCCTCAAAAGACAAGGGCTGGTCAAAAGAACACAGGAGTCGATGTAAATGTGTTCCTAGTGACCAAACCTGGTACAACTTGGGCAAAAAAATAAAGATAGTACTGACTTTTAACCCATAGAATAAAATAAATATCCAGGAGTCCAGACTGATTTTAAAAAAAAAAAAAAAAAATGGGAGAAGTGACAGCTCTTCCTTAAGTAGAATTCCAGATAATAAATATGGAAGGAAATTGGGAAACAGAATCACCCTTAGGCAAACACCACAGTAATGATTATTTCAGGAAGGAACCACAGATGGATGCTAAAATTAGTGGGTAACATTTGAGGAGAAACAGGATTCGTATAGTGTCAGCATATCCCCCTCAAGATACTTTGTTACTACACAGGGAAAGATAGTGAAACTTTACAGTGGAAAAACAAGCAGGCACTGTTCTAACCAAGTGATCAAGGCAAATACCACCAGTGATAAGCCATAATGACATCATGAACCCCTTGATACGATGCACTGAGAAGAACACAACGTCATTTTTGTAGTATGCTTGCTAAAAAGGCATAAATTCATTCAAGTCATGAAAATACATTAGGCAAACCCAAACTGAGGGACCTTCCACAGAATAACTGTTCAGTACTCTTCAAAAGTGTCAAGGCCAAGAAAGACATGGGAAGACGGAGGAATTGTTACAAACTGGAAAAGACTAAGGAGAGATAACAACTGGATGCAATGTGGGATCATCTTAGATAGAATCCTGCAACAGCAAAAGGATATTAGTGTAAAAAATGGTGAAATTCTAATAAGGTCTGTAGTTTAATTAACAATATGGTATGGATGTTAATTTCCTGTTCCTGATAATTATACTATGGTTAAGTAAGACATGAACATTAAGGAAAGCGACGTAAAGGATAAGAAGGGCTTTGTACTATTTTTGCAACTTTTCTGTAGGTCAAAAAATGTTCAAAATTTAAAAAAAATACTTTTTAAAGGGAGGCTATTAGCGATTAATATTGTAAACATTTCTTTAATCCAGAGAGGATCCAAACTACCTTAAAAGAAAGTTAAGCAGTCAAACATCCTTTGTATTCTTTCTAGTCATCATTCTTTTCCATGTCTTACATCTCTCGTTTCCACTTGTTTCTAGATATATGGGTCTGACAGCCTGTGCAAAAAAGCTCTTTCCTTCTGGTCAGAAACTACAGAACATATGCCATCTCTGTATGTGGATGTTTGGGTTTTCCAGCTGACCGGGGCTCTGTCTGAAATATCTTCTGACAACGTGATGCAAACAGCAGCATTTTCTCCTTTGCCTGGACCTTCCCATCACCCTGGGAAGTTCTTTAGCAAGGGCGGAGGCTGCCCTCTTTGTTCCTTGCTTTCTCCATCCTCCTGTTTCTTCTTGCACCGTGACTTGGTGGAGTGCTCAAGATGGCACCAGTCCTAAGATGACTGGACTGGTACAATATTCACCTCCTTTGCCCTCTGCGCATTCTCCTTTTCCAGTGAACCAGTCGACATACTTTTTTTCAAAACATTTTATTTTGGAAATGTTCAAACACACAGAAAAATAGAGAGACTATAATAAACCCTTTGTGAACTTGTTCTTCACCAGACAGGTACCATTTCCAAGGGTCATCAATGGTCTCTATTCTGCATGCTGAGGATGAAGGTGACAGCACTGGCCCCAGTTCTTACACTTCATTCATACTTATTTTTATACTCTTAGTTTAGGGACAATGCCTTGTTTCTTGGCCACTTTATCTTATCAGTAGGAGCAACTGCTCCAGTGAGGGTTCCCCAAAGTCCTCTCTCCCACCCGTTTGCACAATGCAGATTGAGGTCATTTCTGGGGTGGCTAATGAAAGAGGGACCTCTTTAAACGTTTGCTTAGGGGCCCAAATTTAATTTATGCTTTTACTCTAATCTTAAAGACATTTTTTGCTCTAAAGTCTGATCCTTCTAACAGAAGCTGAAATCGTGTTTTGCTGATTGTGTGACTAAACCCTGAAGGAAAAAGGGTAATGAAAGGTCACCAAACCAGAGTTCTTCGAGTTGTTAATCTGGGTTTTTCCATCATCAGTAACTCAGGTTTAGGAATCTCAGGTTTTATTCCTAACAAAGCATTCCAGCAATTTTTGGTCATCAGAAAGTGATGATCTAAATGGATACTGAAATGAGATGAATAAGATGCTCATTTCCTGAGGGTAAGAGAGATTTTCACATCTGTATCCAAGTAGGATACCAAAGCGTGAAAGCCACACCTCTTTGAGAGAAGTAGTATTTGGGAGTGAAACCTGCCAGATGATGAAAGTATACTTTGCAATAACTGACTTCAGTGACTTTCATCATCATCTAACAATTTTACAATAGGGTATGATTTTTATTTCATGGTGGTGAGAAGGAATGCCATTTCTTGGTTCAGGACAACAGAATTCAAGATGCTTACATGGAGAGAAAATTTCATGTGTTACAAATTAGAAAAAAAGTGAAACATTTTTATGTAAATAACATGAAAAGTAGAGATCTCAGAGATGGATCTTTATATATTTTAAGTTAAAATAGCCTCTTTATGTACACACAAAGAAGCAATCAAGAGAAGAGGAATATCTTTGTCCACCTGGACTGTTGCCTCTAATTTGATCATCTCAGACTTGCTATTAACGGCATGTTCTCTTTTACCATACTTCTCCATCTTTGCAGTAGAATTTCTTTCTGAGATTTTAGTACAATTCCGCTGCTATCTCTGGATGAGAGTGACGTTATGGGAGCCCAGAGATTTTGTGAGTTTCTGTGTCTGGGGAGAGATAAAGAGAGTACGTTGAAGTCGTCTGGGGTCAGTACCACGTTTTTTTGATTCCATGGTGATATTCAAACACTAAGAAGAAAAAATAAATTAAAATGTAATGTTTCTGCAGAGTGGAGATGGGAGAGAGTTCATGTCTTGTTCAGAAACAGATCTAGCATTCCTAGAGACATTAGATTCTGGAAATACAGCAAGGTGGTGTCTCAAGACAGAGTTATAAGCGAGTCTCCTAAATATATTGGTCTATCATCTTTTGCAGGGCTCTTCTTTCCTAATAAAGGGAGGTAGTAATCAACTACCAAGCCAAAGAAACTAAGCAGCTGACCTATAACCAGCAACAGGGTCAGTAACTTAGGACCCTATGAGTTTCAAAAAGGTTACCTACGTTTTAATAAACTAGGGAAGCATCTAAATAGTTTTAGAAAGCTTTTCATCATAAATGTTTCAAATCTTTAAAAATTATTTTGGCACTTAAAAGATGTAGCCTCAGTGTGCATGTGTGTGTGTATCTTAAATGAAATACTTCATTCCCCGAAGTGCAGGATAAGCAAGGCACTTACTATTAATTTTCAGAAGGGTTTTACCATAGTGCACTCACCCGTATTTCCAGGCCTGAAATGATGAGGCAATTCCGTGAATGTTAAGTCAGGAAACCAAGGAGAACACAAAGAACCAAATACACCATTCCTTGCTTATGTAAACAGTAGTACTTGACCTGACGTCAGCAGTTACGGACACTGAAAGCTCCTGTCCTCGTGAGTTGCCGTGACTGTTCCCAGACAGGCGGAGGTACAGGAGTGCGGGCCTCCCTGCAGGTGGGGCCGTACAGCCAAACTGCTCGCCCGGTGCAGCTGCACTGCCCGGTTCCCCACCACCGGGAGCCTGGGGTGTGGGAGCTGGAGGTTTTTCTACAGCAGGTGCAGCGAGTAACAAAAAGGCAAGTTAGGGGTGCAAGGCCAGGTCCTCTGTTGTTCTGGGGACTCAGTGTATGCTGGTCTGGAGGCTCCACAAACGTGATTGCAGATTGACTACTTTTCAGCCTGTTAATTACCTTTCCGGAACCCTGTCGTGGGCAGAGCTCACATGGGCCGCAGACTGCCTCCGCACTCCAGCGCCGTCCGCCTTGAAGGGAGAGCTCTATCCTTACGCCCACTGGATCGGGGCTGCTGCAGTCTAACGCTGACAGCAGCTCCGCTCCAGCTTGGCTGTATCCCTTGTGCCAGGAACCTCGGGGAAGAGACAGGGATTTGGCAAAACTCCCGGCAAATGGACGGCGCCCCAGTGAGCGCCGTGCGTAGCGTTTCTTAGCGTCGCCAGACATCCACCGCTGCCTTCTCCCGCTTCCTCGGGAAACAAGGGCCATCGCGGGGCAGATTTTACAATGAAACACAGAGAAAAGTAAAAGAAACCGAAGCCCAGAACTTAAAAATAGAGGGTTTCCCAAAACTTTTGCTTCTTGAGTGAGAAATAAATTTAAATCTTGTGTCTGATTGCCCTGATCTTTCCGACTTAGCTGAGGCAGAAAACCAATCCATTGCCTTATCGACTGGGCTCACCAGCCCGAGGTTAGGGACCCACCGTCCTCTCTGAAGCAGGCCTGCCTTCTCTCTGCTGCTATATTATCCCTCTATCATTTTTTGCGTGCTCTCTATTGCCTTTGATATGGTAATGCTCTTGCACAAGAAAAGCCTTTTTTTTTCTCCTTAATATGAGTGCTTAAGGAATTAAAGGTGAGTGAGAGGTGCAGCGTGTTAAGAAGGATGGCAGTTTGTCATTAAAAAGTAAATAAGTATACCCCTTGGAATAAAAAAAGAAGAAAGGAAGATAAAGGGAACCGCAGTGGGAGGACAGGCAGGTGTCTCTCGGCGGAGGCAGGAGCCGGGGTTCCTAGCAGGCTGGCTCACGGCCCTTTAACGTTGCGCACGTGCTCCCCCCGGCCCCTCATTGATTTCCCTCTGCCCTCCTAAGACCTGGCTGCAGTTAAGCCTTGTGTCCTCCACGTGATGCCGAGCCGAATCAGATTTTCCTTTTAGTTGTTCGATCAAATTTTCCTTCCTAGAGCTTCGAAGGCACACTTGGGACCATCTAGTAATTGCCTCCCCACACTGAACTGCTGATACCTTTATTGGATTGGCCTAGGGTTTCAGAGGACTGCGTTTAACATGCAGTGAGCCGCAGCAATGCAAACAGCCCCAGTGTTTAAACAAGCATCCATTAGGCCAGGAAACAAGGCGGTGCCAGCCCATTTGGTGCTCTGTAGTGCTGGCAGCTTGCGGTGCGCAGGGCAGCCGGGGCTGGGAGGCGGAGGAATTGCAGTGTCAGAGAAGGAGCAGCTTCTCTGCGGAAGAGGGGGGTGCGGGGTCGGAGGAGGGGGAGGGAAATGTGGCTGGGGACATGTGCAAAGCTCATTAATATCTCATTATGTTAGAACTGCAGTCTCCCCGCAGACAGGCGTTAACATTTGCGGTGCCAGAGGAAGAGCTGTGGGAAAGCAGCACTGACCGCCCCCCCCCCTTTTTTTGCAAGCCCCGACAAGCTCCACACACTTGTGTTGCACCGAGGGAGTGGTGGTGTTGAATTTGTGAGGGAAGGCTGCGAGCAAACTAAGGAGCGATAGGGACCAATGCAGTACAGTGAACTGAGACGGAAAACTGTAGAGTTTGTAAATAACAAAGTGACCAGCTTTCCAAGGTGCCGGCAAGTGATGGAGAGGGAGGAGTGATGACCTGAAGCCAGGCAAGGGAGACAGTGGGTCTCAAGTATGAGTCATCCTAGAGCCTGGGTGTGTGGAATGGTAGATAGACATGCTCCAGATTCAGACCCAGGCCTCCCAGAGAGTGTGGCACTTGTCCCCTGAGTTTGCCCAGGGCTCCCCGGGATCAACCAAGGTAGCATAAGGCAGAGAGGAGACAAATGAGGAGTAACGAGAAGAAAAGAGGGCAGGGGGATTCAGCCTGTGGGTCGTGGGAGGCTGTATTCTCAGCTGCTGCCACCTGCCCTTATTGGTGTGCGTGGAGCAAAGGGAAGGTGAAAAAGCAGATAGAAAGAAGGTTCTGTGTGTGCGTGGTGGGGGGGGGGGGCGGGGAAGGGGAGGTTTTGCTTTCTTCAGCTCCGACCTGGCTGGGTCCAAACCCTTCCAGGCTTCACCCCAGGGATTACATCCCCGTGTGCCATAGCTCTGTAGCTCTGGCCGGAGCTGGACCCTGCACCTCACTCACCCCCGGCAGTAACCCCAGGGGCTCCAGCACTGAGACAGCGGCCTCATGGGAGGAAAAGTTGGAGCCATGTTCTGTAGAAACTACAACTTTCCTGCAGACACTTAATCCTGTTCTGTTAAAGGATCAGGTGTTTCTCTCTTCCCTGAACCCTTATGTGTCCTCTATCCAGAAGTGAAAGGTGGGTGATAGCCACTCTAGCAAAGAGTTACACAACAGAATGGACCAAAACACAGTGGTGTGTGGATTTTGGATCATGAAGGCCCCTTAAGGTAATTCATGTTCCAGTCCTTTGAGAATATCCCATTTCTGCCTTTTCGTTTTGTTTGTTTTGTTCTTATTTCTACCTTAGAATTTTCTTTCTGTGAACGTCCAGCATTCGGGTTCTGTTTCTAGTGTAAGTGGACACGGACACACCCAGAGGTCCACAGGGACGTCGCCCATGGACATTCAGCCCACGTTCTGGAAGCAGTGACCAGAGGAAGGAGTACGTAGCCTTGATGGATGTCCTAGGAAGTGACAGGGCCGTCTTTCAAGTATGGTTTGTGAAGACCTTTATGGTCACACTTCGTTCTGACTTAACACAATATTCCATAAAAATATGGATTATCCATTAACTTACAGAAAGGCAAAAGAGTTAATTTCATCATTGAAAGCCATTTGTATTCCTTTTGGAAAAAAGAAAAAAAAAACTGGAGTCCTGTTGGCCAGTAGCTTGTTATGTACAACGGTGCCTGTAATGAACATCTAAAAATAAATGTATTTGATCATCACAGCCAGGTTTATTTAGGTTAGAAATACAGTTATGGCTACAAATGCTTCTGAGGAACATTAAACAAGGCTTTTTACAGTGTGGCCTCTATAGTAAAAATAGTCAAATTCAGGCTCTGTGTATTAAAATCTATCATTCTTTCGACTATGCAGCTTTGACAAATCAAGCAAGAGTCATAAGAACAGAGCTAGGAAATAGTTCAATTGCTATACTTTCATAGCCGTATATAAGAAAAAATATGCCTTATGCTGTTTACATGTTGACTTTCCCAAGCTTGATTCCATTAAAAAATAAAGCAGGACAAAAAATGAAGACTACAGTAGACTACTTCTAGACTTAACTTCTGTGTGTAACCACGGCAGGTCCCTATTGTGGGATGTATGACATCCCACAAGATCTTGCCTGTTTTAGACTCACAGACTTAGAGAATGAACTTATGGTTACCTGGGGCGGGGGGAAGGGGAGGGGGGAGGGATAGACTGGGAGTTTGGGATTGACATGTACACACTGCTATATTTAAAATAAAATGCCTTTCCATGAAAAAAATAAATTAAAAAAAAGTAGAATAAGCATTAAACACTTAAAAAAATTTTTTGCCTGTTTTTCCTGGGCTGCTCCTGTCCCTCGATCCTTTTCAGTGGCCTGAACAAGACCCTCATAGATTTGTGTTCTTCACCCTGTCATTTCCCAGCATCTAAACTTTTCCATCTTAGATTCTTCTGCTTTCCTTTCTAGGAAAGAGAATGGAAGTTAAGTTTCATCCAAACTTTCTACCTAACCAAAAAATTATGACATCCAAATTGCCCATTTGAGGAGAGAAGGAGAGTGATATAGCAGAATTACAGTTCAAAGTAAAATGGGATTTCAATTTCCATTAAAAAGAAAAAGTGAATTCCTAGCTCCTTTCAGGCTTTTGCCATGAATAAAAACTTAAAGTGAAATATCAGAAAATCAAGGATGAGATGGAACCTAAAGAGATGCTTCCTTCCCTTTTCATTCCCCTTCTTCAATGGAGACCATATCTAAATCATCCCAGATGGCTGTTCTATTTTTAAAGATCTCCAGAAAAGGAGGTTCTACCACCTCCTCAGTAACCCATTCCAGCATCTCTTGTTCCTCTCAGCCAGAATACTTTTTTTCTGAGAGCCCTAGGAGGAAGAAGAGATATGCTATCCTAGGTTGAGGGACTTGGGCTAGTCCTCTCTAGGATTTTACCCCTCAGTGGACACTCCGAGGCATGGGTAATGTCTTTCTTCAGTAAAAAAGGTTGTTTTTCTCTAATCTTTAGCTTTATATTAGTGAGCTTCTTGGGGGCCCATGGAAAATCCTCTAGAGGGCCTGCTGTTTACACAGCCCTGTCCTAGGTAAGAGGACGGGCAGCAAGGAAGTGTATTCATTTCAGTCTAAGAGAAGAACAAGGTCACGCACAGCTGCAGAGCTGACCATCTGTACTGGACAGACTTGTTCATGCACTCACTCACTCACTCATTCATTCTTTCATTCGGGAAATACGTACTGACCTCAACCATGGGCCAGTCCCTGTGCTAGACACGGGGCACAGACACATCAGTCAACAGCGCGGACTAGGTCCTTATCACCAGTGAGCTACCCTTGGATGGGGGAAGAATACCAAGTCACAAGTAAGAAGCATAATGGTTATAAATTGTGATAAGGGGTGTGAAGGAAATAAAACAGCGATGTGCTCGGGCATAGGTGGGGTTATGCTAACTGAGACAGCATGGCCGGGGAGTTGATACTTGCGCTGAGGCCTGAAGGACGACCAGGAGCTCGGACGAGCAAGTTCAAGGCAGAGGGGAAGCTGGTGCAGATGCCGAGGAGGAGAAGAGCAGGGGGAGAGGCCCGTGTGGCCAGAGCGCAGTGGAGGAGGGAGGCTGGCCTGACCTGGGCTTGGAGACACCATGTCATCCAGCGATTCCGGGCCATGAGGGTGACTTTAAGAGAATGGGAATCTATAGAAGGACCTTAGGCAGCAAGACATGCTCTGATGAATGGTTTTAAGCGATTCCTCTGGTTGCTCGTGGAGAGTAGATTGGAGAGACCGTAGGATGAGAAGCAAGGTTAACCAGTTAGGTGGAGAGCACAAGAGAGGCCCGGGGAGAGGCGAGGGTGGGGTGAAGGCTGTTGGGGGCGGGGGAGACTCAGACGAGGAGGTAGATGGGCGGAGGGTGAGCTGAAAACACAGATGCCGCATCCAGGCATAGGTTTCCTCCATTTTAAGGCAACAGAATACATAGAAATCAAAAGTTTTAAAGAAGTAATTATCCCCTTTATAAAATGATTCACCACAAGGATCTATTATATGAAGTAAGGGAAGGAACGTGTGTATGTGTCTTTGACTATAAATGTTAATAAGAGATATAAAATCTTAATAGACAGATCATGGAATTCGAAGGAATCGTAGAGGTCATTTTCCCCTACCTTCCACCCAATAAAGAATCCCTTTTACAAATCCCCGGCAGATGAACATGCAGCTTGGTATGAAAACTCAAGGGATAGGAAGCTCAATAGCCTCACAGTGAAGCCCTTTCTATTTTCAAAAGTTCCTCCTTAGAGAGAGGCTGGATTCTTTCTCCCCATAATTTCTAATCCTTGATCTTAGTTCCATATTCTGGAACTACATTAGATTAAATCTAATCCATTTCCTACATAGCAACGGTCAGCTATTTAAAGAGGAGCTCTGGCATTCCTACTGCCCAGTTCTTCTCTTTCTCCAGCAAAATATACTTGGCTCCTTCATCTGTTTCTCATGTGATATGGTTTCGGGGGCCTTCTGTGCCCTGGTTATACCCTCTTGCTGCCAGGTGAGAATGAAGACACAGAACCAAGCCCAGCCTTCCAGCTGCCATGAGTGTAGAACATACACAGTCCCCCTTGGATCTGGAGAATGTACGTTCATTACTGTAACCTGGAATTACAAAAACACATAGCTTTGAACTTCGAGGAAATCAGGGCTGCTTATAAAACAGGTTCCACCCAACCTGATCCGTTACTGCTAACCTGTAGGAGAACTGTTGTCACACTTTCGGAGGATCATGAACCACACTGAGAATCTGATGAAAGCTTTAGATCCTCTCTCCTGAAAAGAAAGGGCATATAACCACAAAATTCTGCATACAATTCTTGGGGATTCTTAGAGATCCTAAAATCCATTTTTATGTAAACCTCAAGTTAAAAAACCAGCAGTATTCATGTTGTGGAACCCTGGTTCCATCATCTAAAACTGTATATTTGCATTATCTTTATACCTGATAACAACACTGAACAGGGGGATAAGGAACACCCACTGGGAAATCCCTACAGGTCACTACGGAATCATTAATGGAAGAGGAAAGTTACAGGAAGTCTTCAAGTGGCACTGTTGGATACGTTGCTTATGTTACCTCATTTAGTGTATACAGTCGTCTTCTGAACTAGAGAATATTAGCCCTGTCTATGAGGAAAGTGAAATTGAAGTGAAGGATATTAATAAAGAAACATAAAGAGAAATACAGAGATCCAGGTGAAGGCAGTGCCAGTATAACGTGCGTTTTTACAGCTCCAGAGATGAACCATGGTTGATTAGCAGGTTTGGTTTCCTGGGAAATGCATTCTTGTGTTGGTGCCTTTGTAGAGATGCCCCTGGAGAGTGGTCGTCAATGTGATTGGTCATTCCCGTGGCCTGCATGGGCGGTATGCCATGCTCTTTAGGATCAGACTGGGGTTGGGTTAGTGGCCAGTATGTATGACTGGGGTTGGGTTAGTGGCCAGTAGGTATGACTGGGGTTGGGTTAGTGGCCAGTAGGTATGACTGGGGTTGGGTTAGTGGCCAGTAGGTATGACTGGGGTTGGGTTAGTGGCCAGTAGGTATGACTGGGGTTGGGTTAGTGGCCAGTAGGTATGACTGGGGTTGGGTTAGTGGCCGGTAGGTATGACTGGGGTTGGGTTAGTGGCCAGTAGGTATGACTGGGGTTGGGTTAGTGGCCGGTAGGTATGACTGGGGTTGGGTTAGTGGCCAGTAGGTATGACTGGGGTTGGGTTAGTGGCCAGTAGGTATGACTGGGGTTGGGTTAGTGGCCAGTAGGTATGACTGGGGGTGGGTTAGTGGCCAGTAGGTATGACTGGGGTTGGGTTAGTGGCCAGTAGGTATGACTGGGGTTGGGTTAGTGGCCAGTAGGTATGACTGGGGTTGGGTTAGTGGCCAGTAGGTATGACTGGGGTTGGGTTAGTGGCCAGTAGGTATGACTGGGGTTGGGTTAGTGGCCAGTAGGTATGACTGGGGTCGGGTTAGTGGCCAGTATGTATCTCTACCTGAGCAACTCAGACAGCTGCAGAACTGTTCTGAGAACATCCGAAAGACCTGCAGCCCTTACAGGAAATCCCCTTTCAGATAGTACTTCCTTGTGTGCCAGCCGCCCACTGCATAGAAAGAGCAGTTCTGAAGATGCCTCCCCTCTTTCCCTACTTCATTTGAGAGCCACACTCATTTCAGAATAGTTTGGAAATAAGAAACACATTCCATTCACAAGTGGAGAGGCGTGTAACTAACAGAAAGCACAGGCTTTGGAATTCAAGTCTCAAACTCCCTCACATGACCTGTGTGACCCTGGGCAATCTATTTCATCTCCCCTAGTTTCCTCATTTGTATAAATGATGTTTATTACCTTGCAGGGTCCATGTGGGAATTGAGAGAAAAGATTTGGGATTTGGCTGGCATAGAATGGATACACGATGAATGTTTGCTACTTGCTGGTAACTTGGAGGAGGGCTTAAATTGTTGGGGCCTGTCTGGGTAACAGTAGATTTGGTTCAGCAATACCATCAGGTTTACCCTGGTTGGGACCTGGATCCCTGAGCCATTCCAGAGGAATTCCTGTCCCCATACCCACCCCTCATCACCATCAAACTTTTGCTTAAGATAAAGAGGAAGTGTTCACCATAAACCCATCCTCCGTGTGAGGTGCCATGTCACAGGGGCGTTTAGAGGACTCCGCAATACTACTTAGTCCCCAGCCTCTCAAGGATACCGGATGTCGTGGTACCTTGGGTGTGCACACGCACACATGCGTGCACGCACACACATAGACATCTTTGAGATGAAGCGGTATGTGAATTTTCGCAGTTAGCAGACCTCCGTGGTAGTTCACATGGACATTTCTGAGCGAGTCCTTGGTTCCACAGTAGTAAAAGCAGAACTAAATACTGGGTAGGGCTAGTACTGCTTATAGACGTTCTCTGAGACTCTATCTAAAAGTCAAGTTTAAATATAGAGATGCGGCTAGCTAACCTCATCATTCTGTGAGTCATTAGATGTGGACTAGACTTGGTCATCTCCCTTTGCTAATAAGGAAACCGGCTTAATTAACTGAAGGAAATTAACTTGAATCATTTTGCAGCATGAATCTGTTTCCCAAGAGGGGCTGAATTCTTCCCTTCCTGTGAGCTGATGCTCATTCGGCAGTCAATTCAAGGGGCTGTGTTGGCGTGCTGTTGCTGCCAGCTGACAGATGTAGTATTTTCCTGATCAAGCTCCCAAGGCTTTCTCCTTGCCCCTTGAACAACCGAACACAGAGTAATAAACTACTTAGAATGATTTTGCAACATGGGAGTCATTTGCTTGTCTTTGTGTTATGGGAGTCAAATGCCTATTCTCAGTAAATATAAGCCTCCCAAATGACTTAAGGTAATTGAATGATTTTAGATTTATTGTGTATATACTTTTCTCCATAGCCTCTGATTCTAAGCAGGCATAAAATCACATCAGGAAAGCCTGAGTTTGGATATTTGAGTTGTTTCATCTGAGTTAAAACCAAAATATGTAGAAATTGGGTTATCAATTCCAAACTTGGGTTACTTTGTGAAACCTCACGTTTCCAGTGGAGCTGAAGGTAATGTCTTTCTTCGGATGTTACTCTGGGGCAATTCTGCAAAGGACAAGGAGAGAAAGATGTTTCTGACTCTATTCCAGGTTGTTTCGTTTTCCTTTTTTAACTGATTTTTACACAATATATGATTTTCTTTCCCAATTTGTTTTGAATTCCTCTCGTCTAGCTCCAGGTGTTTGTTGTGGTTGGGCCTGGTACAGTTTGCTTAGGCGTTTTGCTGTATTCTTTCCTTTCCCCGCCCTTCGTTTAAAGGAGGTCTAAGCTCGCAGAGTAGCTGTATTTCTAGAGAGACCTGCCACCTTTACAGGCTTTACTGTGGTCATTTTCTTTTTCTTTTTTTCCCTCTCTCCACAATATGGTTCTTTGTGAATTAAAATCAAGGTTCCTGGAGCTAGAGGTAGGAACAGGGCATGGGAAGCCTGGCCACATTATAATGAATAATAATCATGACTGTCTCCCTCTGTTGTCAGCTCTTCCAGACCGCTCACGTCCTATTCATCTTTGTATCCCCAGCTTCTCGTGTGGCGCCTGGCGCATAAATGATGCTCAGTGAGTGAGTGTTGAAGGAACAACCTAATTTTTGCAAATCCCTTTACAGTTTATAAAGATGCTCCACATGGCAACGGGGTGATTGTTTTCAAGACTTCAACAAAAAACCATTTCCTCCCTCATTTCATTAGGATTGTGAAATTGCTTTGGAATTTTGGAACAGTGATACTTTTACTGTGTGCATTTCATGACAAGCCAGAGTCTAATTGCTTTTTTTTTTTTTTTTTTCTTAATGCGAGGGGCTGTGGAAGGGAGCGAGACAGGAGGGAAAGAGTTTGTTAACTGGATACATTTCTTGTCAAGAAATTTAAAACCTGAGATATCTCTGGATTTTTTTTCTTTATAACTGCAGTTAACAGCTCTCTTCTTCCTCTTTTACTAGGATGTAGGTGAATTTTAACAAAAGCAAGAGGTATGTTCTCAAGGGAGGAGGACAAGTAGGCAGCAAGGGAAAGACTTTGTTTTTATGACTTGTGTCTTGACTTGGCAAACACTCAAGGTTATCCTGCTCAACCAAATAATCCACATCGCTTCCACGTCAGCCATGGCCGAGCTCCCCTTACAAGGTGCGCCAGACAGACTCTTCTGTTGGGACATTTGAAGGATTTCAACCCTTGTCTTGTGCTGCAGTCAGCGGCAGCGCTGACCCGACACCCGTCAGCTCTCACAGCCACTGTACATCCGCCTCTGGCATAGACTCACCCAGGATTCATAATCAAGCAGCTTTTTTTTTTTTTGAATTGAAGTATAGTCGATTTACAGTGTTGTACTAATTGCTGCTGTACAGCAAAGTGATTCAGTTATACACATATATATTCTTTTTTTTAATATTCTTTTCCATTATGGTTTATCACAGGATATTGAATATAGCTCCCTGTGCTATACAGTAGGACCTCGTTTATCCATCCTATATATAAAGGCTTACATCCACTAACCCCAAACTCCCACTCCATCCCTCCCCACCCCCCCTCCCCCTTGGCAACCACAAGTCTGTTCTCTATGTCTGTGAGTCTGTTTTTGCTTTGTAGATAAGTTCATCTGTGTCATATTTTAGATTCCACATATAAATGATATCATATGGTACTTGTCTTTCTCTTTCTGACTTACTTCGCTTAGTATGATAATATTCTAGTTGCATCCATGTTGCTGCAAATGGCAGTATTTCATTCTTTTTTATGGCTGAGTAGTATTTCATTGTGTATATATACCACATCTTCTTTATCCATTCATCTGTCAGTGGACATTTAGGTTGTTTCCACGTCTTGGCTATTGTGAATAGTGCTGCTGTGAACATAGGGGTGCATGTATGTTTTTGAAGTATAGTTTTGTCTGGATATATCAGGCAACTTTTTCTTAAATGGCTTAATCTCTAGGCACTCGTCACCTTAATGCTGACTTTTGCCATAAAACTCGAGTGTAAAAGTAGGAAAATAATTGTACTACTGTTTTCCCGAAATCATTGGCACTTAAAGACCAAAGTCAGCAAAAGCAGGCAAACTTAAGAATTTAAAAAAATTAGAAAAGTCTTTGATTTTTACAGATGAAGCAAGAACCATACTAAGACTTATAGCCCAGAAAAAGAAGTTCAGGGGAAATGAATCAGGATGTCCACTGGCTGGATCTGTGACAGCGTTTACGTGCAGCATTAGAAATGATGCTGGCGCCTGATACACACACATAATAATAATACTGTATCTTACGCGATGCAATAATTCAAGTGAAGCGTATTCCTACCATTATGCTAAAGTTGCATTTACCAGAAAAATTTTACACTGCTTCAGTTTTTACATTTAAATCTAAATTAATTAAAATTAAATTTAATTAAAATTTCAATTTCATCATTGCAGTAGCTGCCTTTCAAGTGCTCAGTAGCCACAGGTGTCTCAGGGCTGCCTTCTTGGACAGCATAACTAGGGACAGCAAGGGAATGAGAACCTATTATTAGGGGGCCAGGCATTTTGTTAGGTACTTTCAAAGACATGATCTCAAAGCAGTCCCATGGGTTATCTACATTTTATATAAGGAGACAAGCTCACTGAGATTCAGTGATTTGTGCAAAGTTGGACAGTTAGTGAGGGAGCTGGAAGGACACCTGTTAGTCTAAACCCAAAGCCCATGTGTGTGCTGTGCTGATGTGGCCATTGCCGGTTGTAATGGTATATACCACTGAGCAAGAGCTAAGGATGCTTTCCTTATCTCCCCACCTCCCTGTAAAGTTTGCAAGCCTCTAATGGTTTTAACAAGCTTGTCTGAATGAATTTATTCAAGAAGGATTCCAGGTAATGACAGCCCCGAGGTATTGCTGTACACATCTACTCCACATGCTTCTCCCCTAAGCTTGTGAGATTTCTTTCCTCCCTTGGTTCTTAGAAGCATACAATTTATATGCAGGCACCATTTGTTCCTGACAGAAAGAAAATCTTTTAGCAAGGACTATAATTCAAAATATATGTTACATTGACTGATTACCTGTATTATTGCAGTAGATCAGGAAGCATATTGCTGGTAGGTGGGACACAAAGTAATTTGGAAGTACTCATTTTGACCTTGGCTTGGGATGACCTTGGCCTATTGCAGATTCATACTCTGCAGCTGTATTAGTTCCTAGGGCTGCCATAATGAAGTACTACAGACTAGGTGGCTGAACGCACCAGAGATTTATTGTCTCACAGCCCTGGAGCCTGGAAGTCCAGAATCAAGGTGTCAGCAGGGCCATGCCCCCTCTGAGACTCTGCATGGAATCTTTCCTTGCCTCTTCCTAGCTTCTCATGGTTTGCTAGCATTCTTTGGCATTCCTTGGCTTGCAGCAACATAATTCCAATCTCTGCCTCTGCCATCACATCGCATTCTCCCTGTGTGTCTCCATGCCTTCACATTTTCATCTTCTTATAAGAATGATACCACTCATGTTGGACGAGGAACCCAGTCTACTCCAGTATGACCTCGTCTTAACGAATTAATCTGCAGTGACTCTGTTTCCAAATAAAGTCACATTCTGAAGTCCTGTGGGTAGGACTTCAACATATCTTTGGATTGGAAGCACAATTCAGTCCTGTAACAGTCCTGGCTATACTTCTGCTTCAGAGCCCTGGGAAAGTTTCCCTGTTCTCTTTTTCATTTTTCATTTTTTTTTTAATTGAAGTTTAGTTGATTTACAATGTTTCAGGTGTACAGCAAAGTGATTCAGTTTTATATATATACATATATATGTATATATATATTCTTTTTCAGATTCTTTTCCATTATAGGTTATTACAAGTTATTGAATATAATTCTGTGTGCTATACAGTAGGTCCTTGTTGTTTATCTATTTTTTGTATAGTAGTTTGTATCTGTTAATCCCAAATTCCTAATTTATCCTTACCCGCCCTTCCTCTTTCGTAACCACTATGTCTGTGAGTCCATTTCTGTTTTGTAAGTAAGTTCATTTGTATCATTCTTTAGATTCCACATATAAGTAATATCACATGATATTTGTCTTTCTCTGTCTGACTTACTTCACTTAGTATGATCATCTCTAGGTTCATCCATGTTGCTGCAAATGGCGTTCTTTCATTATCTTTTATGGTTGAGTAGTAGTCTGTTGTGTGTGTATGTGTGTGTATGTATGTATTTATATACATACACACACATACAACATCTTCTTTATCCATTCACCCTGTTATTCTCTTATGAAAGACTAACTCTACAAACCTTCATTCACTTCTTTCCTCAAGCCCTTGGTTTTTCCTTCTTAGCAGTGTTCTTCCTTGGAGGTGAGGTCCTTGCATCAACTTCAGTGAAAAAATTGAAACCATTAGAGCCGAGCAGCCTTGTCCACACGCCACCCCCCCCACTTCCATCTCAACATACCTCTTCCCCACACTTGTCTTTAGAGCCGTCTTTTGATGGCTCTGATGTGCCATTCTTCATTGGTTCAGAAGCAAATATCTTGATGGGAATGTAAAATAGTACAGCTCTATGGGAAACAGTATGGTGGTTCCTCAAAATAATTAAAAATAGAACTACCATATTATCCAACAATTCCATTTCTGGGTATTTACCCAAAGGAATTGAAAGCAAGGTCTCGAGATATTTATGAACCCATCTCCGTAGAGGCACTATTCACAACAGCCAAAGGTGGAAGCACCCCAAACGTCCATGGAGAGATAAGTATATACATATAATGGAATATTATTCAGCCTTAAAAAGGAAGGAAATTGTGACACATGCTACAACATGGATGAACGTTGAGAATATTATACTAAGTGAAATAGTCCAGTCACAAAAAGACAAATACTCTATGATTCTACTTTTATGAGCTATCTAGAGTAGTTACATTCATAGAGACAGAAAGCAGAATGCTGGTTGCCAGAGCCTGAGGAGGGGGTATAAGGAGTTATTGTTTAATGGGTATAGAGTTTCAGCTTTGCAAGAGAAAAGAGTTCTGGAGATGGATGGTGGAGATGGTTGTACAGCAGTGTAAGAGGACTTAATACCACTCAACTGTACACTTAAAAATGATTAAGATGGTAAATTTTATATTATGGGTATTTTAGCACAATTAGACATTTGCAACACAATTTTTCACGTGTCCCTCCTTTCTTAATGTCCACCTCTCCTGCCCTCTGACTTCCTTCACCTCTGAACCCACTCAGGATTTCCTTTTCCTGAAAAACCTTGACTTCACCTCCTGATGTACAAGCCATGGTGCCTTTTTCCCTCCAACTTTTCCAAATGAGATTTCTTCTGCAGAAGAGTCACAGACAGCATCTCCTTTCTTCACCATTTGCTTCTCTTACTGACCAAAAACCTGGCATTCATTCACAGCAGCATTCTAGAACTTTGCTATCCAATAGAGTAGCCCCTAGTTGCATGCAGCTCTTATTTTTTTTTTAATTGATTAATTTATTTTTGGCTGCGTTGGGTCTTCATTGCTACACACGGGCTTTCTCTAGTTGTGCCGAGTGGGGGCTACTCTTCGTTGGCGGCGCGCGGGCTTCTCACTGTGGTGGCTTCTCTTGTTGCGGAGCATGGGCTCTAGGCGCGCGGGCTTCAGTAGTTGTGGCTCGCAGGCTCAGTAGTTGTGGCTCGCAGGCTCTAGAGCACAGGCTCAGTAGTTGTGACGCACGGGCTTAGTTGCTCTGTGGCATGTGGGATCTTCCCGGACCAGGGCTCGAACCCGGGTCCCCTGCATTGGCAGGCGGATTCTCAGCCACTGTGCCACCATGGAAGCCCAGCTCTTTTAAATTTAATTAAAATGAACAAAATTTAAAAATTGGTTCCTCAGTAGCAGTAGCCACATTTCAAGTACACAACAGCCACATGCAGCTTGAGACAAATGTATTGGATAACGTAGAGACAGAACATCTCCGTCCTCTCAGCAAGTTCTGTTGGACAGGCTGCACTGTTCTTGAACAAGGATTCTCAGCTCAGGAAAATCACTTGGAGGGCTGAATGAAACACAGACTGTGGGCCCCGCCTTCCGAGATTCTGATCTAGAAGCCTGGGGAACTAGCCGAGAATTTGCATCTCCATCAAGTTCCCTGGTGATATTGATGCTGCTGGGCGTCCTGGAGGAACCCTTTCTTAGATTCCCACTGAGTTACTCTGGTACTAATTTAATGGTCTCTTAGGTCTCATTTCAAAGCTGCAACTGATATGACAGATCTGACCACAAATTGTTCTTTTTTGCTTTGTCCTACTTTCCTGATGTTTTATTTTAATCTCTCACTGATACTGTTTCTTTGTCTCTTTGCTGACTGCTCTCATCTAATGAAGAGGGCCGGGGGCTTCCCTGAGGCGCAGTGTTAGGAATCCGCCTGCCAATGCAGGGGAAACAGGTTCAAGCCCTGGTCCGGGAAGATCCCATGTGCCGCGGAGCAACTAAGCCCGTGTGCCACAACTACTGAGCCTGCGCTCTAGAGCCCGTGAGCCACAGCTACTGAGCCCGTGTGCCACAACTACTGAGCCTGCGTGCCTAGAGCCCGTGCTCCGCAACAAGAGAAGCCACCACAGTGAGAAGCCCGCGTGCCGCAATGAAGAGTAGCCCCCGCTCGCCGCAACCAGAGAAAAGCCCACACTCAGCAACAAAGACCCAATACAGCCAAAAAATTAATTAATTAATTAATTAATTTTTAAAAAAAAAGAGGGCCCGTCTCCAACCATGTGTTCACTTTCCTTGGGAATTTTTGCTCTCACGTTGTTCAGGCCACCTCAGATGTATGGATGGGTGATTCAAATAAACATCGCCTCATTTCTAAGGCCCTATCTTCAGGTTTATGTGATAACTGAATCTGGGTGCCCTACTCCTCTTGAACACTCTGATGTTAGAAACAAAGCTTCTGTGTCTCTACCCACTCTGGCCAATGAGCTGACGCTTCTCATATCTCTGATAATTGTTGCCATGCATTTCTTTAAGTTATGTTAAGATACTTGCACGAAAATCTCCATAGAAATGTCAAGTGTTATGTGTACCTGCTGATTAAATATTCATGCAGTTGGAGAAGTCATCACTGCAGTGTGCTGAGTAATTTCATTAATGCCTTTCCTCCTAGTGACCAACTGTTTTATAGACTTAATCTGCTTAATCCTTTCCATGAGGTATATAGTAGGGGTCATGCATGAATATGCCCATTTTCAAATTAGAAATTAAGGTGCAGAAAAGTTTCAAAGAGAGACCAGAGGCGCAAAGCTGGTGATGGTTCTGCCCGGGATCTGCAGCTCGTGTGCGTGACTCCCATGCTAAGCCCCCAATTCCCTGCAAAGCCCCCAACTCTCTTGCAAAGCCCCCAACTTGCATACAGAGCTCCAACTATTAGCGAACACTAAGCTTCGGGGTTTTAAACATAAAAAGAAATTGCTAAATGTGATTCAACGTGTACTTCGCATAATGCATTTCTGTGACACTTCATAGTAATGAGATAATTACCATGGGTACAGTATTAGAGTATACATATTCTGATAAGTTACAGCTGTAAGAAATCAACAATGGCCATTAATCATTCCATGTTCATTCTTTACGAGTCTCAGACTAAATGGTAAGCTTCAGAATTCCAACAAATCTAAGATGAATTTTATAGTCATCTTTCTGCCATTTAGATGAGGCGTTTATGAATACAATAGACTCTCCCTAATTTAAACTAATTCGGGCAAACTGCTGCCTGAATTGAGAAGAATTGAAGTATAGTAGTAAATATATACCACCTGTGATATATTTAAAAGTAACAACTGCAATTCAAACTAGACCATCAAACTGTTAGTAAACAAACATCCCCGGGAACTACTTTAATTAATATATGAAAAGGAATCATAATACCTGTATCAATCATTTATTTAAATTTGAGTCTCCTGAGTCCTTGAGTCCATGAAACCCATTTCTGTCTTAAGTAGCTTAAGCATTCCCCTTATAATCTTTATTATACCTATTCTTTTATATAGTGAGCTCTTTTTTTTTTTTTTTTTACACATAAGGATAAATATCAGGTTGGCCCTTAGCCAAGTTACAGCTAAAGGCAAAGTTAGCAGGAATTGAATTAGGTTTTACTACACAATGTATTTAGAAACAGCGATAGTCACAAACTTTTTCATTCTTTCAAATTTAGGAATTAGTTACGTATTTTAGAAAAGAACCACAAGGTTAAGAGGAAACCTAAAATGTCAGTTGGCTCATCTTCCAACTATATCCAAATTGACCTAGAAAGATTAAAATTCTAGGCTGTTAGATCTGTAGGGGATTTTAGAGAGTAATTTGTCCAGGAGAGAATGGAGGTAGAGAATAGTCACCTGATTTCCACAGAACACACAGCTTGGTCATGAGAGAAGTGATTCTAGGACCCAGGGCCTGTGACCCTAAGCCTATGATTAGACCCACACCATCTGCATCTTCTAGGTGAAATACACGATGATCCATGACAAGAAAAGGTGGACAGTTTCTCCCTGTAGCCTGGTGCAGTATCCAGTTACCCAACTGGCACGTTTAGGGTCATTTATTCAAAAATCACTCATGGTGGAAATGAAGAAGCAGTTTTGCATCATCCTGTAAATTAGCAAAGTTAACCAAGTTTTGGTCACCAGAATGGAAACATCACTGTTGTCTACCTCCGGACAAACGCCGAGCACAACAGGAGCATTTCCCGAAAGTATCCAATAGACACTTAGGAGCAAAAGGAAAATGTGCAACAGGCTCTGAATTTCTTTAAAAGCAAGGATCCTCTGCATCTTTCCTGTTTCTGCACCCAGCTCAGCACCTGATACCAAGCAGACCATCATAAAGTGAGAAATTCTTTTAAATGGACCATGTGATTTACACACTTGGGTTTCTGGTTTTTAAAAAGATCTCTGTGATTTAAGATTTAGTGTAATTTTTGTTTCTAATTTACTAAAGCCAGGAAACATTTGCAGAAGGGTGTAATGGATTCTTGCTCTCTGACTTAAAATGAGGCTCTTAGTCACTCAGTAACTACCTGCCAAATACAGCTACCCTTCTGAGTTAACAGTGCCTTCCAGGGTGATTTTGAAAGTGAGTCACTGATTTGAATCCAGAGTCTAAATAGAGCTGGAACAAGCCCTGGAGATCTGGTAGTCCAGCCCTCTCCTTTTATAATTGAGGAAATGGAGGTCCGGAGAGGTTAAGTCACTGCTGCCGGATCACATAATTAAGTTTGTTTAATTGCTGTACTTTAGTGAGAGCTGGAAAACACCACATGCATAGTTTTGCTTTTCAACTTCCTGACGTTTTCTGTTGTGTGCACTCAGGGTATTTTTAAATACTGATAAGCATGTGAATGCAAACCTCATTTAGTTAAATCTGGCAGTGTGGGCAGTCTTCAGTGAAATCTATTACACTGCCTTGCTTGATGCCTTTATTATGTTCAGCTCTTTTTGATTTGTGGTGTTTGATTGGACAAAAGGTAACAAAATATTCGTTGCAGTAAAAAAATCCTCCTTTCTTTTTTTTACATTCATGTAACTTCAAAATATCCCCAAAGTCATCATTTGTTGTTACCAAAAAAATTTACTTCAGAACTGAGACCGAGGTAAAAAAAAATCTGTCCCAGGGGACTTTAGAGAGCCATAACCATGCAAAAGTAGGTGGTTACAGAAAATATTATGCAAACTTAACTGTAGCATTATAATGGAAACCGCATAAATAATACCTGGATGGCTAGGTAAGAAAGATAAAACCACTGAAATACATACTTGTGACTCTACACTGTTACAGTACATTTACAATACACCACAATTTGAATAGAAAGTTGACAAACTCTGAATCTGTTACAGGCAAAGTGATTTATTGCACGGGTCCTCGGGCTGGAGCCGGAAATTCTATCATTCCTTGTACTTTCTCTGAGTTAGGTTTGTAGCCCTAGTCTCTCGGTGCCTCGGTTTTCCCTCTGTCTCTCTGAGGTCTCATGAATTATCAATGTAAAGTAACATTTACTAAACTTCAGGGAACAACTGGTCATTTTTCAGAGCCTTCTAAATCATGACGGGCTACTTCTGAGGTTTTGCTTGGTGTCATCTCTTACTACACTTCTTTGCTAATAGTTCAGGGGCAAATATGAAGTGTCTTTTGAATTTGGGTTTGAAATTGGGAGGCAAACACTTTTTTTAAAAAATATGCTGTTAAGCTCTGTACCAAATAGCATTTGTTGAGCTACTTGATTCAAGACCAAATGTGTGCTGTATTGATTTATAAGTTAAGGATGACTTTAGGGACTTCCCTGGTGGCGCAATGGCTAAGAATCCGCCTGCCAGTGCACGGGACATAGGTTCGAGCCCTGGTCCGGGAAGATCCCACATGCCGCAGAGCAACTAAGCCCGTGCGCCACAACTACTGAGCCTGCGCTCTAGAGCCCGTGAGCCACAACTACTGAAGCCCGTGCACCTAGAGCCCGTGCTCCACAACAAGAGAAGCCACCGCAATGAGAAGCCCGCTCACCACAACGAAGAGTAACCCCCACTCGCCTCAGCTAGAGAAAGCCCGTGCGCAGCAACAAAGACCCAACGCAGCCAAAAATAAATAAAATAAGTAAATTTAAAAAAAAAAAAAGGATGACTTTAGCCATTGGCTTAATCAGCCATGCAGGGAATGATGTTGGATCATGTTATGGGCTGAAATAGTGTCTTCTCCCAAAATTCATATGTTGAAGCCCTCAGAATGGCACTGTATTTGGAGATAGGGCCTTTTAAGAGGTGATGAAGTTAAAATGAGGCTGTTAGGGTAGGCCTTCATCCAATCTGACTGGTGTCCTGAGAAGAGAAAATCTGGACACACAAAAGGACATCAGGGATGCACACCCACAGGAGGAAAGCCCATGTGAGGACACAGTGAGAAGGTGGCCGTCTGCAAGCCCAGGAGAGAGACCTCAGGAGAAACCCAGCTCGCCAACTCCTTGATCTTGGACCTCCACCTCCAGAACTGTGAGAAAATACATTTCTGTTGTTTAAGCCTCCCAGTCTGTGGTATTTTGTTACGACAGCCCTAGCAAACTAATACAGATCACTTCAAATGCCTTACCTTTTGCAACCAGTGTCTCTCACTATGAAAGCAGAAGTTAGCATTGCAAGTGACTCCTTTTCCTCCAGTGTCTCTCAAAGCCTCTGGATAAAGTCCAAACTTCTTAACATGGCAGACAGGCCCTCCATGATTTGTATAGCTCTCCCTTCCCCAGCCTCCCCCTTGCACTCTGGCTCAAGCCAGACGCTACCACTTGAGTTTCACTTAGAAGCCATGCTTTCTTTTCCTCACTATGAAGACTTCAAGTCTCAGCTCACATACCAGTCCCCCCAGGAAGCCTTAGCTCATCTGGACTGAGTAACACGCCCTTCTTTTGTGCTTCCACAGCACAGGCATCTATGTCAAATTATCTTGTCCTTGTTCATCCACTTCTTTCCCCTCCACTCTGAAGGCTCCTGAGGTCAGAGACTGAATCTTGTTCACTCTCGAGACCCTAGTGCCTGATCTAGAAGTTGGCACACAGTAGGTGTTCCGTTAGTTGAATCAAAGCATGAATACATCCGTGCAAGATTTTCCTTTAAAATAGTTATGGAGTGCTTAACCTGTGTAAGATACTGAGAAGACAGAGATACATCTAAATCAGATTATTAGTTGCATTAGTATGCTTGGGCTGCCATGACAAAGTAGCACACAGACTAGGTGGCTTAAACTTCAGGAATGCATTTCTTTACAGGTCGGAGAATAGAAGTCCAAGATCAAGGTGTCAGCAGGCTTGGTTTCTTCTGAGGCCTCTCTCTTTGACTTGTCCATGGCCGTCTTCTCCCTGTGTCTTCACATGGTCTTCTTTCCGTGGGTATCTGTGTCCTAATTTCCTCTTTTTATAAGGACACCCGTCAGACTGGATGAGGGCCCCCCATAGGACCTCATTAAAGAGCCTATCTCCAGATGCCCTCATGTTCTGAGCTGTTGGGGGTTAGAGCTTTAACATACAAATCTGGGGAGGACACAGTTCACATTCATCGTGAGCACTGGCTTCATAGATATTTACCACCTCGGGGTACCTCTGGGGTGAATGTAGACTGTTATGTTGCCATCTGCCTGGGAAGGTTATTTGCTATAAAGGTTGGGTAATAGGTGTGTATTTTCGTCAAGAAAGGGGCATTTTGGAGTTGACTGTTGTTTCTGGGGCTTGGACTAGGCTATTATTTTGGGAGTTCCACACCCCCATGAATAAACTCCTGGAGGACGAAAGTCACGAAGCAGTTGAGAATGTGGTGGTGATGGCCAACATTACCAAACTCACTGGAAATTCCCGTTCTGAAACCGCTAGTACTTGGTTAACCCCAGGAAATTCAGTGGTCACGTGTCCAGTTCCTACCCAAGACATGAAAACATCAGAGGCAAAGGTTTTTCTCTGAGCTTCTTCTCTGCTCGTCGACTTTCAGGACTGGGAAAGTCTCTGTGGGTCATGAGAATCTGGTCTTTTAGCTTCAGATTGGACATAGAAGATCTAGACTTCCACTCCTTAAAGGGCAAAGAAAAGGTCCACCGGGGCTCAGCCTCGGTCACGCCCTGTGCGTAACTGAAATCGCTGGCCATGAGTGAGTCTGTGGGGAAGAGGCTGTGTGTAAGTGACTTTGACTGTTGCTATAACAACAGTACCTCCGTCTAATTTCTTTTGAAAAATGAATTTCAGCTGGTGGGATAAAGCCAAGCAGCTTCTCCCCACAGATGAAAGCTCGGCCGACAGTCTTCGGAGCCCAGCTGTTTATGGGTTGAGTGCGTGGTGCCCTGCCTGCCTCTGCCCGCTGTAACATTCTCAGAGCCAGTTAAATCATACCCATGTTTGCCTGAATGTGAGAAAGCGCCTCTCTACACGTGGGCCTCGTCACCCACGGAGGATTCATCCTAGAGACAGAAATCCTCTCCTCCAGCCTTGTTTCCTATTTGTGAACAGTTACTCCAAAGACGTAAATAATGGCGATCCCTTTGCTGGCAAATGAAGGCAAGTCCCTTAGCTTTCAGCTTTGGGGTAAAAACCTGCTAAGAAATGGAGGTGTGGGAGTCAGATGCCATCCAGAAATACGAAAAACGTCCTGTTTGCTCACTAAGATGGTGTGTGTGTGTGTGCGTGCATGTGTTTGCGCCTGTGTGAAAGGGAGAGAGAGATGGAGAATTCTCTTCCAGGACGGTAGCTCTTACCTTTGCTTTCTGTGAACTTCAACTGCCCGAGGAAGAGCAGTGCCTGCCTCTTTGAGGGAAACAAGAGGCTTTTTATAGACTAGGAGATCTTATTTCGATACTTTTGTTTCCATAGGGAGATAACAAGTGCTGGGATTTTATTCAACAGCTGTGTCAGAACCAGGCGCAGTGGGCTATTTGCGTCCCTTAAACTGGTGTGGGACTTCAGTGCCATGGAGGCACTCCTGGAAAGGGCTAAAAACAAAAAGGAGAATTTCTCCTTGAAAAAGAAGGGACATGTTGAGAAAACAGTGAAATAAAAATATTCTTGATTCCTACCCAAGGGAGAGAAAAGTACTCGGCCTCCCTCCTCCCAGAAAATAAACAGACTGAAACCTCATGCTTCCTTCCAATATGCCTGTTCTTTGGTCTGTGCTGTGGTGTAAGTCTCCAGCTGTGAAGGATGTAGATAAGATCTGATCTTTTCATTTGCCCTCTTCCTCCCTATGGTTTTCCCTTCTTCTTCCCTGACCTCCTTCGCTGTCATTTCTTTACAGCTCTAAATAAAATGCCATTAGGAATTTCAGATTGTAATACAAGGTAACGCATACAGGCGTGTTTGAGTAGATAAAGTATGCGTGACATCTAGTAGGAGATATTCCTAAGGAAATTGTTTCTTGTCCTTCAAAATAAATGTAGTGTAATGTGTGTGCGTGTGTGTGTATTTATGTATCTGAAAAGACAGAGCAGTTCAGTGTTCAGATTGTAGTATTCCGATGGCAACTGGCAACTGCAGATCTCAGCGGAGTTTTTCCTACAGAAAGCTACTGAATAAAGGAAGCTGCCACCGGGATACACACATCTGCTCCCTCCTGAAGTTTTCAGCTATCATCACTTCTCAAACACATGCTAAATCTACAGAGTAACATCCTTCCTTGTAGAGGAACACAACACTTTTCTGTGAATCAGGCAGCTCTGACTCAAAAACCTGAACATATCCTCCTAAGGCCGTCACGACACAGGTGTCTAAAACACTTTCCCAGAATTTCTAAGCAAGGTTTGCTCGTGTTTGATCAGAACAGGAGTCATCAGATGCAGAATAGCACAGTAGGTGAGAATGCAGATTTGAGAGGCAGATGGAACCAAGTAAGGCTCTGCTGTGTGTCCTGGGACAAATGACCACCCTCTCTGAGCCCATTCCTCATTCGTCATAGGGGTATTGTGAGGATTAACCCAGGTAATACAGGTAAAGCATTTAGCTTGATGTCTGGTACATTATAAGCTCTCAGCCAATTACAATATTAAATGCCAATCTTGAAATATTTAGTAAGCAGTGAGCCAAAGTCTCTAATAAAAACTTCGAAGTTTAGAGCTTTCTACTGATAACTATGTGAGGAGATTTGAAAGTCATATAACCTTGGCATTTGCAGAGATAACAGTCTCGGTTTTAATGAGTAGTTAATAAATTCATTGAAACCCCAGTTTGGACTACATGTATGGAGCTTGTGAAAAACCTCATTACTTCAGATATAAAGAGTACACAGAATTCATGTGACTTGTGATGAAAATATACTTTATTCATTCAACTGAGAGAAAGCCAAGAGCCTCTAGGAACATTCATGTATTTGGAAATATGGAGATTTGAGGAGATCTTGGGACTTAGTGTTTCTCAGTGTCAAGGGCCTTGATTGCCTCTGCTCCTGTTGTTTTACGATCCATTCTCAATGTGTTGTTGTGGATAAAGTTGGTCCAATTTAGGCAAAACTGAAGGATAAAAGCGTACCTAAAAATTCAGCCACGCACAAAAGATTTAAAATGCTTTTAAAGAATCTCTTATCTTGGCAGCTCGCAGCTGGAATTGGGTGGGCATGCATGTTCCAAACGCTGAAAAGAGGTATGACAACTCTTGTGTGTACATACCTAAAACTGCTTAGGAATAGAGTTTTAAATCTGGCTCATAGCAAAAAGGAAAAAGATCATGGTCATTTATAAAAATAAACTCACGGTCCTGTTCCCTTGGGCTGGGGGTTCAGCAGTGCCCCAGCATTCCCTTGGGCCTCTGTAGCTGAGGTTTCAGATGCTTTCCAGGAGGGCGAGGCCCCTTCTGCGATGATCCTTTTCTTCCTGGAGCATTTCAGAAGAGAGTTTTTTTTTTTTTTTTTTTTTTTTGGGCCCTGCCGCGAGGCTTGCGGGATCTTAGTTTCCTGACCAGGGATTGAACCTGGGGCCATGGCAGTGAAAGCGCTGATTCCTAACCACTGGACCACCAGGGAAGTCCCAAGAACAGAGGTTTTTGACTGACCTCCCCTCCAGAGACCCGTCATTTCCTATTGACTAGGTCCAGAGAAGCTGTATCTATCCTGGGATGGTCACAAGCAGAGGTTTTAAACTCTTGGCTCTCAGGGAAATAGTGTGTGTGTGTGTGTGTATTTAAATTCATATGACTTTTATTATGTAATAATGTTGTTTTCTCTCTAAAATGATCTTAGGAGTATATAAGGCTGACAAGGCGCATTTCAGGAGTTGTGATAAGAGATCTCTTTTTTGTGTGTGTTGTTCTACCCTTCATGTAGATCCCCTTTAAACAAACATACTCAACTTTTGTCAATATATAGCTGACATGTGTTCACTTTCTGGTGTGGTCTCTGTTTTTGGGAATGAATCCATTCCTTTGCACCTGGCACACAGGCATACAGCACACCCTCAGTTCATGAGGAATGAAAATATAAAACTATAAAAAATAAACGTTTTCATGTAAAGTCTTATAGAAATCCAGCAAGCTCCTGCAGTATTCAAGATCCTCTGTGCTTCGAAATATCTCCATCTAGAGCTTTGTTTCTTAGTCCTGTTTATGAGCTGTCCCAGAGTATCACCAATCAACTCAGGAACATTTGATATTGACATTGGGTTTGTGTGTGTGTATATTTTTTTAATCAAACAAACAACTTCAGAGGTTCAGGACTCCGACAGAATTGTTCTTCTAGATCAGAATTTCTAAAAACTTGGGGATGCTAGACCAACTACCTTAGAGAAATCGGAGGTTTTTATTATATTCCTTTAGATGCCTGTGCTGCCAACCTGTGTCCCAATGTGGGCCCTACCTTGGGCGACTAAATCAAACTGAGGAAGTGGCACCAAGAAACCTGCATTTTTAACAGCTTCTCAAGTCACTTTAAAGTCGGATAATCACTGTTCTAGAAGATTAACCTCTAAAGAAACCTCCAAAGATCCTTTCTAAGGACGCTTAAATCTAGAAGACACTTCGGGAAATGTTTCGCACACTATTCATATTCTACTAATTAAAATATCTAACACATGAATATTCTGGGTCACTCGTCAAATACATTAAATAAGCAAGTCAAATTTATCCGTGTGTTCATATGCTTATTATCTGCTGGTAGAATGAGAAGAAAATAACCATATGAAAATTGGTATGGTTAAACCAAATCATCTTCTGGTTTTGACCATAGCAGATCAGAATGACCAAAATGTTCTCTTGGAGCCTCTAAATTAGTTATAGCATCTGCAGGCTGAGATTCCAACGCATCTTTAATTCTTGGGAAATACTTGAGTCTCTAATATTTGGTGAAGGAAGTTCACTCACACTTTTGGTTGGAGGGGGTGCTTTGGCAGGTGAAAACCACTTGAAACCTTTGTAAGGAAATTTACAATTCAACTATGAAAACATCCAGCATTTTGAGTTCCCATGCATGTCAAAACACTTGACCTTGGGAATGTTATATAAAGTCTCTGGGTTTCAGGTTCACTTTTCCTTTCCATGGTGCTCTTCATATGCTCTTGAGTTGTTCTCAACATAGGTTTTCTGGACCCTTAGAGTCCTCAAAAATCTTAAGGAAGGGACAGTCTATGAGCCATTTCCAGCATTTTAAAATAACCAAAATAAATTGTACATTTATTCAATGGTCATTAAAACACCCTACAGGCCAACATTTTCAAATGCCTGCTTTAGGGATCTTGTTACACAAACTGAGTGTGGTTATTTGAGAAACCATTTTAGTTTTCATTCATTCATACAATCTTATGAAGGAAAAGGCAAGCCGTTATGGTATGATGTGTACGAGGATGCCGTGGGAGCACATAGAGGGTCTCCAAGATTTGAAGGTGTGGGGAGGGGCTGTCAAGAGAGACCGTATAGAACGTAATGTCTAAACTGAATGGTGATGGACGAATAGAAGTGGTCGGGTGAAGAAGTTGGGTGAGAGTATAACATATGCAAAGACTCAATAGAGACAGAGAATAAACACCATGCATCCTGAGTATGGCAAATCATTAAGTATAACTGAAGGTTTAGAGTTGCTTGGTGTTGGAGGGCCAGTGGAGGGGAAGAAGTTGGAGGTGATAGCTGAGTCTGGAGAGGTGAGCAGGGAGTGAGGACCCAGTTGTGCAGGGCCGGTGTGTGAGACTTAGATGATGCTGACGACAGCGGACAGCCCCAGAGGAGCTGCAAGTGAAGAATGGGTCCACATTTTATAAAGAAAATCACAGCCACAACACAGAGAATCGGTTAGAGAAGAGGCAAGACCGGAGCAGAGAGGCTAGTCAGGAGCTGCTACAGAAATCACGAGAGCAGTGTTGATGATCTGAACCAAGGTAGTGGCATTGGGGGTGGAAGATGAGAATAAAAATCGTTAAGGATGAGAACGGATAGTCCTCAAGGTGTAACTGGTTTGGGGTGGTGGGGAGAGGGTGGAATCAAGCAAGGATGAGTCCTGAAAACAGTCTGAAAGAACTTTATCACGATTAGCATGGGAGCCCAGGGCCATTGATGAAGGCACGACTGTGCGTCACCGCCTGCGTGAATCAGGAGTGGGGGCCATGCAGTCACAACTGAGTCTGAATTTGAATCCGGGTTGAGCACCTGCCCTTCCCCCCAACCCCCAGCTCTGTAATCTGGGACACAGTGCTTAATCTCACCGTACCTAAAGTTTCTCCTCTGTAAGTGGTTCTAATAAATCCTACCCACCTTTTAGAATCATTAGGAGTAAGAGACAGGAATCTGATAGTTACCCCCGATATCTTCTATCCTAAAATCTTCATTATTTTAATAGTAGGATCATCATGTTTATTCCCAAGCTCCCTGATCCTCCCCAATTTCATTCAAAGTCTGGGACAAGTCAATGAGAGTTTTTTGTTTTTTTTTTTTTTTTTTTAACTTAGTAGCACTGCTAAGAGTCTAAAGGAAGAAAGAATATCTTCATCATGGACGCACTGGCCCAGGGGACCTGCTAGAATCTGCTGGGAATGTCAGCAGAGGCCTAGCTATCTTAGCCATGTTCCTCCTTGTCCTGGGTGTCACCCAGCCTCCCCATTCCCCCTCCTCCAAAACACTGCCCTTTTCTCTGTTGAACCATCAGACCAGCACACGACCTGCCCCAAAGATTTGCTATGAGGATAATATACGATCCTGTGTAAAAGTGCTTTATAACCCCAAAGGCACAGCTGTTCTTATTACTACTGGTCTGGGTGTCATATCACCACTCCCAAACCCATTCTGTATCTCCCTGCCTCTAAGTTTCTCTCTCTGTCTCTCTCTCTGTCTCTCTCTGTCTCTCTGTCTCTCTCTCTCACACACACACACACACACACACAGTTTGACAGAAACACAAGCCATCAAGCCACACTGTAGGCGAGAGACTCGCGCTGGAGCCACTGTGGAGGAGGAGGAATGGTTTCCCTTAGAGTAACTGACACATGAGAGCGGCCCCCATTGTACTAGGCAGGGGATGAACAGCAACTTTAGCTCCTGGCACCGCAGCGTCCCTTAATGGGAGAAAACATGTATATGTAATCATACAAGCATACTGGAACAAGGAAGCTGAAGCTCGGTCAAGAGTTCCTGTGATTCTTCCACAGGAGCACAAATCGTACTAAGGAGGCTTCCAGCTGTGGGAGGCAGAAGGGCCAGGGACTTCCTGAGATGAGGCTATTCGGGATGAGACCCTGACCCGAATCCTTGCGGGGACGGGGAGTCCCCAGGACGTTTCCCCGTTCTCATGTGCACTGAGCAGAGTGCTTCAAGTTCCTCAGCCTGCAGGTCCTGTCTCCTCCTGCCCGCTCTCCATCTATCTCCCAAGCGGGAAATGAGGAGAGAGTTAGACAAGCAAAGGATGATGAGACGCAGGAGGGATGCTTAGATGGCTCTGCTATTTTGGACACAACTAAAAACTATAACATGGTTTCAGTGTATCTTCCGTGAGGTCTTTCTTATATTCCCAACGCTGGCACAGGAAATACATGTCAAGATTTGGGTTAAAGGGGCCAGCAATGGAGAACTCTAGGCCCTGAAGGAAAAGGAAATACTCAGCAGCTCCATTCAGGTTGCAGCCTGGAAACGTATTTGATTTGAGCCCCAACCATCCACTGCTGTTCTACAATCTAGGACACAAATACATTAGCACTTGGACTCAGGCTTGAATTGCAAATTTGATCTTTTGTTGTTCGTATTTAAAAAGCTCTACAAGGTGCTTGGAAAACGTGAGGCTTTTGCAGGCTAGGGAACAGATGTATTATCATTTTACCTATTTGTATTTAGAGATCCAGAAACTAATCTCTCTCAGCTGCAGTTGTGACTATTGATATCACTGCATTTTAAAAAATTTGTATTGTGTTTTTAAAATAGTAATAGTGAAGGCTTAGTGGGTGCTTACACGATACCAGACATGAAGCTAAGTGCTTTCCATATTATTTCATTTAAGTTCATCCTCACAGTAACTATAGGAGCTAGATATTATTAACCCATTTTACAGATAAGGCATCCAAAGCTTAGGAGAGTTTAAATAAGTTTTGCAGGATTCATTCATTCAACATGTATTTATTATCTACTTTGAGCTACTAGGGGCCCAGTAGTGGAATAAAGCAGAAAAATCCCTGCCTTCATGTAACTCACTTTCTAATGGAGGGTATCGTAGCTAACATTTATGAAGTACCAGACAATATTTATATGTATGAACTCTTAGGTAGGGGTTCTTGGGTTTGAAGCCAGGCTTTCTAACTCCAGGGCCAGTAGGGCTGTTTCTGTGTTACTGTTACTATTACTATTCTATGTTACTATTCTTTTTTTTTTTTTAACATCTTTATTGGAGTATAATTGCTTTACAATGCTATGTTAGTTTCTGCTGTATAACAAAGTGAATCAGCTATATGTATACATACATCCCCATATCTCCTCCCTCTTGCGTGTCCCTCCCACCCTCCCTATCCCACCCCTCTAGGTGGTCACAAAGCACCCAGCTGATCTCCCTGTGCTACTGCCCTATTCTGACTCACCCACCTAGGCCTGCTCTGCTGATAAGAGGTGAGGCTTGGGGTTCCCAGCCAGACCTGTCTGTCTCCATGGTCTCGGCCACCACTATTTTCCAGCGGAACAAACAGCATTTGCCTTTATTTCTCCATCCTGCCCCATCCATTTCATGGCCTAGAACAGAATCGTGGACCTGTAGTTTTAAAAATAAAGTCAGGTTCATTTTTAAGACAAGTGTCTGTTTTCTTAAAGTTAACATCCCTGCAGGAGGTGCCGAGGGCCCCGAGCTTTACTTCCTTTAGACCCTGAAGCTGTCATATCTGAACTTGCCACTGTGTGTTAGAGCTACATTCAAGTATCTGCCATATCTACGATCAGAACCACGGTTTCCTGGTTTGTTCAATAAATAACGTAATTTTCTAGCAGGTTCTACCTAAGATGATGGATTGAGCCAGATCTTGTTTGAAGTCAAATGCCAGTGTGTCCCAGTTGGGGCCTTGTTTTCAGAAATTCAGGAACACCTACCAAGCAACTACAGAATATTTGGTGATTAAAAATAGAAAGTTTATCATTCTCTTATTGTCTAGATGACCAGGAGCCATGTTTCTGAGGCTGGTCCCCTGAAAGGATGTCTAAGTCTCCGATCTGTGAGGGTATAATTGTGTGTGCATGAGAAGATCCTAGGTGTGTGCCCTAAGCTGGTGGAAGACCAAGAAGTTTCTGTGAATAATTAAATAGCCAATGATTTGAAGACAACATATCACAAGTTTGATTAAACCATGTCTTTAAAAAATTATCGAAAGTGTTAGTGACTTAAGACTGTCTTAAATCATGAGCAACTGTATATATAGGTAGTTTCTTGCAGGCACTGATATTTCTGACCACAAATAAATGGCAGAGAAAAATATGGATATTACAAACTATAAAAAATTACAAATAGTGAAATAGCAAAGAATGGTTTTTTAAAAGTATCATTATGATAAGTGAAGAAAATAATTGAAGAATGATATCTCTAATTCAAAAAAAAAAATAGAAAGTTTAGGAGCAAGGGTTAGACTGGATTTTTACTTAAGGAACTCTTTTGTTTCCTTTTAAAATGGAATTCTCTACTTATGAGAGAAAGGCAATAAAGTAGCACGTCTTAGAATCCCCCAGATTGTCTCCGGAACGGTTTTATTCTACAGGGGGCTCCTGGGGAGGCTTCCCAGTTCCATGTGGGAGTGCGGGGTCAGAGGGGATCCTGCTCCTCTCTCCCCCCTTGCTCCTGTGATACGCAGCCCCTCTGGCAAGGATAGGAGAGTGCCCAAGTGGGGCTCTTCTGCCTCTTCCCTCCTTCCCCAGGTCACTCTGCCTTGTGCCTTCAGCTCTGCAAAGTTGCTGAAACCTCTGTCCAACCCAGTTTGCCTTCTCTTTGTCGTCATCCACCAAGGGTTGCCCCCGGGCTTTTCAAAGGAGTCCAGTTAAATGGACACAGCACTCTCCAGGGTGAGAGATTCCATTACCAGGAATGTCGAAGCTCAAAGTCAAGCATTCTTTAATGTCAATGGAGTTGCCTCCTGCTCTGATCCAAGCTCACCTCCTTCAGCCCCTGTGAATTAAACAGTAGAATCATTCATTTTTGCCACTGTCTATTAACCACTGCTGTGAACTTGAACTGAACACTACCTGCAGCCCCACAGATACACAGTAAGCAAGTCAGCCGTAGCCCCTCTTCTTGGAGCTCACTAAACAGACACTTAAGCAATTGCCCCAAAGTATGGTAGAAGCTATGATGGGGAAGTAGAGGTTGCTTGGAGAAACGTATTCCAGGATTTCCAACCCAGTGCAGGTGGGTCAAAGGAGGTACCTATTGTAGTTGGGGTGAAGGGATGTGAGAGAAGATTTCCTAGAGGAAGTGAAGTCTAAGCTACAACCTGGAAGATGAGTAGCTATTACCAGGGGAAGGGGAGGAGGAGGGGGAGGAGTATATTCCAAGAAGAGAAAACAACATGTACTGTGCCCTGGAAGCAGAAGGAAGCTTAAGACCAAACAATGAAGAATCCCATCACTTAGGAGAGCGAAAGAAGAATACTACATAAGAGACTGAGAAAGCACAGATGGAAAGAACGAAGGAAATCCAGAAAAGTCTGGTATCATGGATTTTGGTCCAAGTCTCACTCGTAGCGTTCATTTGAAAAATAATAATAAGACGATGCTTCCCAATGGGAGAATTATTGCCTTAACTCTTTCTTTTCTTTTGTTCCACCGTCCAGTCTTTAGTTTGCTTTCTATCTCTTAGCCGTGTGAGCTCTGCTTTTGGGTAAAACCTTTTCCCATAGAATTTGAATTGAAGCCTGGCCAATTTTGAAATTAGAAGTATAACATCTTTCTGATGTGTTCTAAACCATTTAAAAATGAGTTCGTCGTGATGCGTACCACCATGCTTAATGAGTAAGTAAACCATGACTTGGAGATTAAGTCATTCTCTTTCCTGTTTCTTTTCCAGCTCCAAGAGACTGTGAAAAGGAAGTTGGAAGGAGCCCGATCACCACTTAATGGAGACCAGCAGAATGGTGCTTGTGATGGGAGTTTTTCTCCAACCAGCAAGCGAATACGAAAGGACATTCCTACAGGGATGGAAGCCATCAACAATTTGCCCAACAATATGCCACTGCCTTCAGCTTCTCCTCTTCACCAACTTGACCTGAAGCCTTCTTTGCCCTTGCAGAATAGTGGGGCTCACACTCCTGGGCTTCTGGAAGATCTGAGTAAGAATGGGAGACTCCCAGAACTTAAAATTCATGTGAACGGTTGCAGTGACCTGGAGGACAGCTTCACCATCTTGCAGAGCAAGGACCTCAAACAAGAACCTCTAGACGACCCTACTTGCATAGACACATCAGAAACGTCTCTTTCGAATCAGAACAAGCTGTTCTCAGACATTAACCTGAATGACCAGGAGTGGCAGGAATTAATAGATGAACTGGCCAACACGGTTCCTGAAGATGACATACAGGACCTGTTCAACGAAGACTTTGAAGAGAAGAAGGAACCAGAATTCTCGCAGCCGGCCACGGAGACCCCCGTCTCCCAGGAGAGCTCCAGCGTGAAGAGTGACCCATCTCACTCTCCTTTTGCACACGTCTCCATGGGCTCTCCCCAGGCCCGGCCTCCTTCTTCTGGTCCTCCCTTTTCTGCTGTCTCCACGGCCACCAGTTTACCTTCCGTGGCCAGCACTCCCGCGGCCCCCAACCCTGCCAGCTCGCCAGCAAACTGTGCTGTCCAGTCCCCTCAAACTCCAAACCAAGCCCACACCCCGGGCCAGGCTCCACCTCGGCCTGGAAATGGTTATCTCCTTAATCCGGCCGCCGTGCCAGTGGCTGGTTCGGGGTCGGGGCCTGGTGCCGTGCCCGGCTCTGAGCTGTCTCCGGCCGAGCAGCTCAAGCAGATGGCAGCCCAGCAACAGCAAAGGGCCAAGCTCATGCAGCAGAAGCAGCAGCACTCAAATCAGACCGCAAGTTGGTCTCCTTTAGGGCCTCCATCCAGCCCCTACGGAGCAGCTTTCTCTGCGGAAAAACCAAATAGCCCAATGATGTACCCCCAAGCCTTTAACAACCAAAATCCCATAGTGCCTCCGATGGCCAACAACCTGCAGAAGACGACAATGAATAACTACCTCCCTCAGAATCACCTGAATATGATCAATCAGCAGCCAAATAACCTGGGGACAAACTCCTCAAACAAACAGCACAGTATTCTTACTTACGGCAACACTAAGCCTCTGACCCATTTTAATGCAGACTTGAGTCAGAGGATGACGCCCCCGATGGCCAACCCCGGCAAAAGCCCGCTGATGCCCTACATCCAGCAGCAGCCCCCGCAGCAACCCCCGCCGCCGCAGCCGCTGCCACAGCTCCAGGCCCCCAGGGCACACCTGAGTGAGGGCCAGAAACGCATGCTTCTCATCAAGCAGAAGGGAGTGATGAATCAGCCCGTGGCTTACCCGGCGCTTCCATCCCACGGTCAGGTAAGTGTGCAAGTGGGACGCGCTTGGAGGGGCCCTCGGCGTGCGTGGCAGACCGTCGACGTGCGACGCTCCCCGTGCTTCAGTGGTAGGGGGTTAATCCCCTGTGGAAATCCTTCCTACATATCCTCACGTAGTTACCACGTTTGTTTGAGGGTTTTTTCCTCTTTTTCCTAAGAGATGCGGAAAGGCGGCACAGTATACTTTCCTGTATTTGAATGCCTGGGAATCGAACTTCTTTTATTCTGGACATGGTAAAAGATAAGAAAGCGAAAATGACATAAAATGCTCACTAGGAAGGAAGCAGGCTGTCGAGGTCCCATGACAGAACGTGGTTCTCCTCCTGTAGCTTCTCTCCCGGGTCATGCGGTCCAGGACTGGGGATGGCGGGAAGGCCAGAGCGTTTAGGGATCTCTACAACCGTCTTAGAAGGTTCTGAACAACCTTGGCCTGTCTCACTGAATTATGAATCGTGGAAATTTGGATTCTTGATGTTCAAAGGTGGGAGAGTTTTCTGTGTTTGCAAAGGGAAGTGGAGGATAGATTTTTATAGGACCGTGTAACGTTTTAACATTTGTCGATGTATTAGCACTGTTAGAGGCTGTTTCAACCTCGTGACCTGAGAGTGTAGTAAAACCTCTCCAATTCGTTCAGCTCTGGTTCGGGAGAATTTGATGATGACCGTCTCTTAGTGCTCTATTAAAGTCTCCTCTTTCCCACTGTCTTTCGTCATGACATCCTGGTATCGGGGTGTAGGGCTCTCAGGGATCCATGGTAAAAATGAATGGCAACCATTGGAGAGTGGACCCTCATTGACAAGCATCGGCTCTCCTCACCCTGACCAGTGTAGCAAGCAGACAATGCTCCTTTAATTTAACACGTCATCTGCCTGGCAGGGCGCGGGGGGAAATCCGCGGTTCTACTGATCTTACCCCAACGTGGGTGAATTCATGAGCTATCCATCATTTTATTGCCAACTGCTGTCAGTTGTGTAGGCATAATTCTGCGCCTCCGTCCTCTCTGGATGCCCACATTTGCATTGCAGTTGGAGACTTTGCAGGAAAGTCTTTGCTTTAGGGGCCCTCGTGCAAACAGGTCCAGACTAGTGCTTGGATATGCATCCACAGTGGGATGCATTGGAAGCGCTGGGAAGAAAGGCAGGCAGATCTTGCATCACCAGGCACTGTTTGCATCTGCATCTCCAGGTGCGCGCCCCCCCCCCCAGCCCCCCGCCCCGCCTCCCCAAGCCTGATGGAGGCTGCAGGGCTGGAGGTGGTGCTGGCCTGCAGAGACAGGCCTGAGCTCTGTGGCTTGATGCTCGTCCTTCACAGCACTTCCAACCCCAAAACCTCATAGTGGTTTCTTGTCTGCACATTGCTGTCCAGCTCTAGAGAAATTCTGCCTGGAGAAATAAAAATGTAGCTTGGTTGACATCAACGGCAATCAGTAGCTGGTAGAAAAACATCATTGAAATGGGAACTTTTATGTCTTATCTTGGTTTCATTAAAACTCTATATACCATTAGAAAATGCAGCATTTTATACATTTCAATATTAAGTTCTGAAGCAGGCAAAAATATAGGCAATACACAAGGATGTTTGTTGTAGCCCCGAGGTTTATGAGCTGGCAGGCTGTCAGAACGGTCTGCTCTTAATCTTAATGCATCTTGTGCTTCTACATCCGCTGTTTTTCACACCAGCTGCGGTAGAGTCCTTCCTCCAAACCAGACCAGTGGTGCCGACTCTGCAGACACGTGGGTGCAATGTAAGGCAGCCTCGCTCCTCACCCTCACTTCAATGTCTTTTGAAATTTGCCAGCTTGGGGCGAAGCTCCTGTCTTTGCTGGAACATGAATTTTAAAGGTGCTTATTTCAGGTCCTTATGCTTGCCTGGCTATGAGTAACCAAAGCCTTGAGCTGCAGAGGTCATGTTGAGAAAGGGCTTGGTCAAGTGATGAAGAAACAAAAATGATGGTTTTCTGGATTAAATCTGTGGGCTCCTCCCCTCCTCCTTCCATCTCACGAGGTGCTTTCAGGACGGACAGAATCTTCCTTATTAGAATAATCATTTCTTAACCTCATAAAGAACCATCAAGCAAAAGCATGCTTTTTAATGAAATATTAACTCACCACTGTTTGAAACAAGCTTCGACATACATATATAAAAACATGTGACTATCTTTCTGCAAACATACCATTTATTTCATGCTTTTATCTGATTGTGGAGAAGTATTGACACAGCTCTCGGAATAGCTAATTGCACTCTACGGGAGTACATTGCACAAATACAAGCATGAATTACAGGCAAGATATAAAGTATAATTATACATAGGTATAGTTCAAATTTGTTGTCTGCTGTTGCCAGTGAAAATTCACTTTACTCTTTGCTGGCCACAAGGACCATGATGAACACTTAGTTTTAATGAGTAACTCGAGCACTGAAGCCAATATAACACTAGAACATTTATTTCAAGATAATTTTCTTATACAGACATTTACTTATTTGGGACATTTGCAGCAAACGCCATTTCTCTCAGGAACAAATAGAAATTCACTTTGTTCCTGGAGGTTTTGAGAAAGAGGGAGCCAAAAATAGAGAAAAAAAACCAACACAACTTATTTCAAAATTTTGAATATGTTTTATCTGGTAGTTCCACTTCTCAGAATTTACATATTATTCCTTATAATTAGAGAATTGAACAAAGATTTATGTACAAAGGTTATGCTCATGGTTTACTTATGATTGTGAAAATTAGGACCAAAATAAGCATTTTGGAAAAATGAATAATGTACATGAAAATCATGCTATTAATGAATGATTAATCACATGGAAATGCTCAAAGTATGAGTGAAATGAGCAGATCAAATAACAGCTTGTATGTCACAATCCAAATGGTGTTTTTTAATAGGTATAGAAAAATACAGAATAACTAAAATATTAAGAATGGCATTTCTGGTTGGTAAAATTATGAGCAATTATTATTTTCCTCTTTATACTTTTCTTTCAATTATTTGAGTATTATTTATTGTGTTTTTCTTTTCATCTTTATTGGAGTATAATTACTTTACAATGTTGTGTTAGTTTCTGCTGTACAACAAAGGGAGTCAGCTATACGTATACATATACCCCCATATCCCCTCCCTCTTGAGCCTCCCTCCCACCCTCCCTATCCCACCCCTTGAGGTCGTCACAAAGCACCGAGCTGATCTCCCTATGCTATGCGGCTGCTTCCCACTAGCTATCTATTTTACATTTGGTAGTATATATATGTCAGTGCTACTCTCTCACTTCGTCCCAGCTTGCCTTTCCCCACTGTGTCCTCAAGTCCGTTCTCTAGGTCTGCGTCTTTATTCCTGCCCTGCCACTAGGCTCATCAGTACCGTTTTTTTAGATTCTATATATATGCTTTAGCATACGCTATTTGTTTTTCTCTTTCTGACTCACTTCACTCTGTATGACAGACTCTAGGTCCATCCACCTCATTACAAATAACTCAAGTTTCGTTCCTTTTTATGGCTGAGTAGTATTCCACTGTACATATGTGCCACATCTTCTTTATCCATTCATCTGTTGATGGACATTTAGGTTGCTTCCATGTCCTGGCTATTGTAAATAGTGCTGCAATGAACATTGTGGTACATGTATCTTTTTGAGAAATCCTCTTTATACTTAGTTTTTTTAATGTTCCATCATACATGTATGTTTAATTCTACCACTAGGAAAAAAATGTTTTTAAGGAAGGAAAATACCCAATTTTTTAAATGTTTACATTCACTAATTTTTTTTCAAAAAATCCTTAGTTATCCAATTTGCCAGTAGGATTGAGGTGATACCGTTACTTTCTATTCTTTTACATATATGAGTTGTGAATCCCTGCTCTAGGAGATAGTTCAAACTCCTTCTCCCCACACTTCACTCTCTTTTCTTTTCTCTCTCCACATCCCCTTTCGTTCCTTACGATCTTCTCTTAATTCATATGAAAATCAGCTAAAATAGTGACAATGAAAATATTAATAAAATTTCCACCATTATAAGTTTTCAACTCTTCTCTGAGTTATGCTCTTGTTATTATTTCTTTGATCATTTCTCCCTTCCCTTTTCTCCTTTTCCACTTTCTGGAACTTCTCTTCATCATGTATTGGACCTTCTGGATTGCTCTCTAATTTTTAAAATATGTGTTTCTGTGATGAAATAACCAGAACTTACTTTGGTTGTGTCTATTATCTTTTCCTGATCTTGTTTCTCAAGGACAGGACCTCTCTCTCTCTCTCTCTCTGTTTTTACTAATTTTTGTATAGTACGGAATGCTGTGTCTTAAACATAAGGATGTTTCATAAGTCATTTGATGGCAATGATCAAAGTTTGGACCAAAAATATGTTTACAGTTGATTATCAGCTCCAACGGGGAGAGTGTTAGCACAAATAACACAGAGCTGCCATTGAGATCAAATAGAAGAACTGGAAAGGCAAGTCTAAAAAGAATCCTTTGATAGGAGGTGGTTATCTTGAACCAGTGGAACAACAATGAGATTGCTGGGATGGCAAACTCTGTCTCTGTGTCCGACAAGCGAAAAAACAATGGAGCAACTATGAAAGAAGTAAAGCAAAAGCAAATGACTGCTTGCTGGTCAAGGAAGGGTACAGGGATACCCAGAGCCCAAGAATAATTCCTACGGGGAAGAGTAGAAAGTGAATGATTTCCAAAATGTGATGTTAATTTTTACTAGTTGCAATCATAGGACTAGATAAGTCATAGACACTTTGCTACTTTATTCTTCATATGTGTGCTTTCTGTGTGTGATTGGGTCTATCATAATGAGTCCATATATGCTTATATTTTACAGAATGTTTTCCCCTTTCAATTTTATTTTACCAAAATCCGTTGGGTCTCCTGTGAGGTATATTATTATAAGCTTTGGAGCCATAAAAATCTCCACAGAAGGACCAGAGCTCCAATATTCACAGACATCATGGAAATCTCTTTGAAGATACATTTTTCTTAACTTTAAAAACTTGGTGCCTCTTTGTTTAGTTTTTGTAAATTATGTATTGTTTATTTCATCCAAATAATACACGACTTAGTTCAGAAAATCAAATAGCACTATAAGGCTTATCATGAGAAAGAGCAGCCCCCTGCTTCCTTCCCTCCATTCTAATTTCTGCTTCCCAAAGGCAGTTGCTTCAAATCATGAAGTTGTTTTCTCTTATCTCCATAAACTGCTGTTCCTCAATATTTCAATTATTCGATTCTATAAAAGACGAGGATTTAACTCACTTACACTGCCCTCCTCACAAACAACCCTCTCCACACACCGCCTCTCTTTTTCTCTTCCCATACTCGCAGTAGAACTCGATATATCACAAAGTATGATTTTAAATTTATTTATTTATTTATTTATTTATTTTTGGCTGTGTTGGGTCTTCGTTTCTGTGCGAGGGCTTTCTCTAGTTGCGGCAAGCGGGGGCCACTCTTCATCGCGGTGCGCGGGCCTCTCACTATCGTGGCCTCTCTTGTTGCGGAGCACAGGCTCCAGACACGCAGGCTCAGTAGTCGTGGCTCACGGGCCCAGTTGCTCCGCGGCATGTGGGATCTTCCCAGACCAGGGCTCGAACCTGTGTCCCCTGCATTGGCAGGCAGATTCTCAACCACTGTGCCACCAGGGAAGCCCACAAATTATGATTTTGAAAGTATTGCATACTTACATGGCTGACTTTTGCGTAGTGCCTCACAGTTTAGCGACATAGTATACTATGGTTATATTTCCTTTCTTGTATAACTTTTTGTTTTCCCTGGAATTTATAACTGCCTCTTTTTTTAATTGGTATTATCTCTGCACCTACTTTCAGTCTATCCTCAACCTTTCTGACCCTGTAGAACTTTTAATATGATCAAGTACATCAAATAATCTATTTTTTATTATTTTCTTTTTTTCTCTCTCTCCCTCTTTCTCTCCTTCCCTCCCTCTCCTCCCACCTCCTACTTCCCTCTCTCTCTTTCTCCTTCTCTCTCTCTCCCTCTCACTCTCTTTCTTTCTTTCCTTCGGTGTCTCTCCTGAAGTCTTATATGCTCTTGTGCCAGTATTCTTCTGTCCTACATTTTCTTGGTCTGCTGCTTAACTGAAGTCATACAACTGCCCTTCACCATCATTCTTGGAATATTTCACCCCCTTCTGTGTTGCATTATCTGTTTTTCTTGATCCCTCCTCCTCTTCTTTCTTGGCTTAGTCCCTTAAATTGGTGGAGCACATCCTCAGAGCTTCTTAAGAAATGGTGCACAGGAGACTGTTTTTATGAAAATGATTTTTGAAAATGTCTGTATCCTAACATTTGATTCATAGTTTGCCAGATGTAGAGTTATAGTCAAGAAAACATATTCCATCCGAATTGTAAAGGCATTTCTTCACCATCCTGTGGCTTTCATACTGCTGAGAAATCCAGTGACATCTGGATCCCCCACTCTACGTGTATAACCTGTTTTTTCACTCTGAGAGCTTTTCAAATCTTCTTTTATCCCTGAAATTTCTTGTTGATATGCTTTAATATAGCCCTTTTTCATTCACTATGTCTGGTACTGTGACTTTTTTTTTTTTTTAATTTGGAGCTGTGTGCTTAAGATATGTTCTTGTATTATTTCTTTGATCATTTCTCCCTTCCCTTTTCTGTTTTTTTAACTTTCTGGAACTTTTATTCATCATGTATCAGACCTCCTGGATTGTTCTCTAATTTTCATATCTTTTCAATTTTCCGTATCTTTGTCCTTTCATGCTACATTCTGTGAGATTTTCTTAACTTTATGCTCCAGCTCTAAAATTAAACATTTTATTTTATTTATCACATTTTTAATTTCCATAAGTTCTTCCTTGTTCTCTGATTTACCCTTTTTTGATCTAAAGCTATTAATTATCATTTTAAAATTAAGTTTTCTAGTACTCCCTGCTTTGTCTCTGTTTCTCCTAAGCACCATTTTCCGTATGCTCATTTTATTTTTCTTTCTTTCACATTGAAAGCTTTTCTCACATGTTTGTTTATTTAAAGGGTGAGGCACGATAAAGCTAACTAGTTGCTCTGTGCGCTTAGATAGGGCTTGTCAAATGTGGAGCTTCACTGTAGGGGGATTGAGCTAGAACCCAGCCACTTCCCTGGGCCAGTGTCTACAGATTTTTCCCCCAAGGGCCAGTCAGAAAAGACTCCCTCAACCTCGTTACAGAGAGTTGTAACTCTAGAGGCCGGCTTTCAGGAGCTGAGCAGAGGAAGGGAATCAGCAGGTGGTGGTGATGGTGAGGGGTATCTCACTAAATACTTTGTAGACTTTCACTTAATTTCCCTGTTTTGTATGGCTCCTCAGCCCACCCTCAGCCAGGGCTGGGATGCAGGATTCCAGAGTTTTGTGGCTTCACCTCTCCCAACTCCTTCTTCCAGTCTGGGGTTGTGTATCTGGTCCACCTCTTCATTAAACAGAACTTTAGCCAATTTTCCTTTTGTGTGCACCCCACACCTCCCACGCTGGCATTCAGAGGTGCTTCTGACTCCTGAGATTTTACAGAATCCTTTAACTTGACCCATCTTGCTTTATTTCTGGCTTCCCCCACTGCCGGATTAGATTTAGCTTTCCCTAAACAGCTCAGTCGTTCACCACTCAGCCATCTGATTTTCATCTTCCAGAATTTTGTTGACACCCTGGATGGCTATTTCCATCTCCCACCCTCTTTGTTTTGGATGCTTATGTCATTTTTATTCCTTTATTGTCACTATACCAGGGAGTTGGAAAATCCAAGACAAATGTGGATGTTCAGTCTACCAGAGGCTTCCTTGGCGACTTTCAACACCTTTCTATCTGAATATCGAATACTGTCCGATACTGAAATTTATATGTTACAGCATATTTCACATTATTGCTTCTAACATTTTGGGCTTTAACAGAGCTGATTTCATGAATGCTAAAGTGCTCTCTTGACATAAAATTTACATGTCAAATACATGTGTTCAGAAAGACAGCAGTGTCAACATGACCATCATGCTATTTTAGAATAAGATCTGGTGGTTATAACCATTGAGTAGTTTTTAGAATCTTGAAAATATTGACTTACTTCAAGGACTATAGAAACAATTTAAGTTCCATGACCCTGACTAAGCCAATAGCATCTGGCAACTCAGATGCAAGGTAAAATATTGACAGAACCCTCATCACTGACTTAATCCAGGGCCTCCCAGCTGAGGGGAAACCCGTGGGCAGAAGCACTACGAAATTCCAGATAATAAATGAAATGTTCCAATTCATGGGTACAATAGGTCATTTCCATCCACATACTGGCATATTTTGAAAATCCTGATTGATATCCTGTCAGAGTCTTAGAAATATGAGGCTAAGAGTAAACAGCAGAAAAAGAAAAGTTTTAGGAAAGGAATTCATTTTATAATAGTACTGTGGAAGAAAGAGGTTTTAATTAGCCCCCTATGAGAATACTCTTTAAAGGTTTTGTGGGATGAGAATATTCTTATTTACTGAGGGAGCTTACAACCCGTCAGACAGTGGTTCTGAAACTTTTGTGGGCCTAAGAATCACCTGGGGAAATCGTTCAAGATACAGGGGATCAGATTCCACTGCCAAAGGTGCACAATCAGTAGGTCTACGGTGAGGCTTGGGAAGGTGGATGTTAATAAGCAAACCACCACCATTTTCTATTGGAGAAATAGTACATAAGGTAACTCTGGAACTACAGTTAAAGCAACCTATGTTTATTTCATTGCTCAGTATTTGCATGTGCTTAAATTATTGTCCGTGGAACTATAAATTCTGCAAGGTCTCCGACTTGTATCGTTTGAAGTAAGATGGAAAAGTTAGGGTACTCTGTGCTTCCTGGATTTCCTTTTCTTTTTTAGGATAGAGTGATTTTTTTAAGAGATCAAATCCTGTGGATCCTGGCTATGTTTTGTAAATCATAGAATTACTCCTGTTGATTCTCTTAATAGGACAAAGCAGTTCATCCTCTATACCCCCCGCCACCATGGTGAAGGGCAGAATTTCCCTTTGTCTCCCAGAGAGAGGGTTGGATAGTCAATCCTCTGTTTCAGGACCTGCTGAGGGCCCAGCCTTGTGTGTGCCGAGCTGCTTTCTCGGGATCTGTAGAGAGTGCCATGATATGGAAAGGGCACACATTAAAGGAAGCACAAGGCTTACTGAGGACCTCTTTTAGGACATCTTCCTCAGAGCAAGACTGCTGGCAGGCACATCAGTAGGGTCACAACTTGGGGTTCTGTTTTCTGATGCTGTTACATCAAGAATGGCATCCAAGCACCTTTCCCAGATGTTCCTGGGCTTTGTGGAGGTGTTGCCTCGGCCACATGCCCAGTTTAATTCTACTTCCTGAGTCTTAGATTCCCTTCCTTGCAAAGTCATTCACTGAACCCTAAGCCCCGGCCCAATGCTCCCACTGGATATCCAGTGCATTCACACGTAAGAGAGTAGATCTGGCTTTATTTTTACCCTGACAGGAGCCTACTAGCCTAAGGGTCTATCGCAAGTGTATAAAATTGTGAAACCTGACCAGGCAAACCCTCCCCAAGTGTATTCACTCCTAAAATTCTTAGAATTCTAAATATAGACTAAGAAGATATATCAAAATAGTATCATCTACAGTGTCTGGCAGTAGGCAGTCCAGTTGGGGAGATGAGGAGGCTTATGAAACAAGTAAATACAAGGCAACAAGTGGTTAAGTGCCATCTTACTAAATTCTACATTAAGGCTCATGGGCAGAGAGAAGGCGAGGGTCAGGGCTGCTGGGAGTAGAAAGGAGAAGCCTCCAAGGGGGAGATAAGCCTTGAGGCAGACCAAGAATAAGTAGGAGTTGGGTGCGTGGAAGGTGGTGGAAAGACATTCTGGTGCAGGCAAGGGGTTGTTCCTTAAGAGATGATACAGATTCTGGCCAGTCTGGAGGGAAGGTTACCCTTGGAGAATAGTGAAGCGAAAGGCATGGGAGAACAGCTAGCGGACCTTCTACTATTTGTAGGAGACAGTAAGAATCTCGATCTGGATGTGGCATTTAAATTTTAAGGAAAAACAGACACAGCGGCATTTAGAGGAAAGGAATAACAGAACTTGGTGATTGAATATATGATGAGATGAAAGGGAAATGAATCAAATATTTATGACCATAAGGTTAAATATTAGGGTAGTATAATAGTTTCTGAAAGATGATAAGCATGTCATATATACATCTAAATATCAAAACTTCTTTGTATTTAAAAGCAACTCAAACAGTTGTTATTATTTATCTTATTCTGCTGATTTGTATTTCTCATTTGCTAAGGTACAGGTTCCACGCTCTGCAATAGGGTGAAGCAAGCACATAGCACTTTTTTAAAAGTTTGTGTTAAATTGAGCCACAAATATCTTCTCCTGTGTTTTGTAGTTGGACTTTTTGTTTTTACAAGGGGTTAGTTTTCAATAAATTCATATTATTATGAAAATAGTTGTTTTCATTAGAGTAGTAATAGACTATTATATGTTCCTTTTGCTTAATATTTCTATCATAAGGATTTACTTGGTCACATCTTACCTATGACTCGAAAGTCCTGTCTAAAGATAGCCATTACGCTAGAATATGAGAGGAGCGGGATTCCAAGCTTTCAAACATAGTACATCATCATTCATTAACTACTCATAGCAACTCTGGACTTTTCTTTGAAAAACAAAATGCCGTTTTCCGATACAAAGATATTCTATTATATCTTGGTTTCTGAGCAAGTTTCTATGGAATTCATCTTTTTTATGACACCAAATGGTTTGCATCTGACACAGTGCGTAAAGAATCAAAATACCTTTCATGAGTTAGTTACATTCCTAATACATTGTCATGATTAGTTAATACGATTCATGAGCTTATGCAGCTTATCTATACATTTTCATTTACTAAAGAGTAAGTATTGACTCCATATAGTATCCAAACTGATAACTCTCATTTATTAATATTATGATTTCCTAGAAGACGTTTTATCAACATACCTGCATTCCCTAATTGCTTTTGCATCCGACACATTTGAAAGTTTATTTGGGCTTCTTTTCTGCACTGGGCTCCAGCCAGTTCATACAAAGGACATTCATGAGCTTGCTAGGCCGCGAATGCTTGCGGTGCCAAGCTGAAGGTAGACAGTGGTGCAAGGAAGAAGGTCATCTCTGGGTGGAGAGAGCAGTGCACCTGAGGCCACTGCTAGTGTTTCTAGGGCCGGGGTGAGGATCGGGAAATGGTCACCCCCTCTGAGCAGATGGGCTGCAGCTGCAGCCCCATACGCACCCCAGGTGTGAAGCAGCCCCCTTGCACCCTCCACTGGACACTGTTGTTCTATTCATGAACCGCACAACCACAGGTTGGGGCTCTGGTACACCTGCTCATTCCCTAAAAGCCACTAAGCGCAGAGCAGAGAGTCAGTTTCTCAGGTCAGTGCAGTAAGAATCCAAGTACGGTGTGCCACGCGGTGCCATGCTGTGCTGTCCCCGAGGGGCCTGGAATGTGAAACCATCAGGTTGAAGGGTGACCAAAGGCCCTGGATTGCAGGGTGGTTCACATCTGACTGTAGAGCAGCCTTCATGACAGACAATGCTAGTTTCAATATCACTTCTTACTAAGATTTTCCTTGCTGTGGCAGAAAAGCCCAGAGAAAATCATTTGGCCTCTCAGAGCTGTGACAGGTGTAGATGTACCAAACTCTGGAGCGGAACTGCCAATAGAAATAGCATACAAACCACAAATACAAACCATGGAATTTTAAAATTTCTATTGGCCACGTTACCAAAGGCCCAAAGAAACAGATAAAATTAATTTTAATATATATATGTATTTTTTAAAAAGCGAATGAATTGACTATTTAAGCCAGGCTTTTATTTTTATTTTTTGTCCGTGCCACACAGCATATGGGATCTTCGTTCCCCAACCAGGGATCGAACCCGTGCCCCCTACAGTGGAAGCGGGGAGCTCTAACCACTGGACCGCCAGGGAATCCCCTTAATCTATTTTTATTTAGCCCAATATATGAAAATATGATGTCAAAGAATATAAAAATTGTTAATGAGATATTTGACATTGTTTTCTTCATACCAAGTCTTTGAAATCGGGTGTGTCTTTTACACTTACAGCACAACTCAATTTGCACAGGCCACGTTTTGGGTGTTCAATAGCCACACGTGGCTGGTGGCCAGGTGTTGGACGGGGCAGGTCTAAAACAACAATAGCAAAAGTCTGCTCTGTGATCAGAAAGGCGATCGACAGGACCAGAGGTGAAGCAGGATGAAAATGTTTTGGCTGTTTCAGAGCCGCTGATTCTTTATGTCACCTCTTAACAGCTCTGTGACCCTAAACCGGACAGAATAGACTGGACAGAATAGACCGGTGCCTCCCATTGCCCTCCCGACATCCCGAGAGCCACACACAGCAGGCTCTGTGTCCTTGTCATTAGAATTCACCTGCTCTGTGTGGCCCACGGCCTTCAGATACTTCCACAGCCGTTTGTTACCGGGGGGGGGCTTCCCTTATTCATTCAAACCCTATTGTCAACATATAACATTCGTGAGCAGCAGCCTTGGGGCCATATAAACATCCTGCGGTGGGTCAGGAGCGCCTGACCTCCTATTAACATGTCAATGAGAGTGGCTGGTGCTCTGGGCTTGTTTTCTAGGGTTTTGATGAGCTTCATTAATTATGTTGAGGAAAAAAGGTGTGCAGCTGGAGAAGAACCCACTTAGCTCCACGCAAACGTGAATAATTGGACAGTTGACAGAGTGTTAAATTGGCGGTCTAGTGAGAGAAACTCGTGAATAAACACAATTCCCCCGAACGCCACAAAGCAGGTACAGTTCTCTCGCCCGGCCACCTGCACCTTCTCTGGACTTGAGAACCGGCTGGTGTGAGCTCATGTGAGATCAGTTAGGGTGCTGCCCTGGCAGGTCAAGCGTGGACTCTGGAGCTAGGAGGGATATTCACATCCTGCCTTCACCTCTTCGTTACCTGTAGGATCTTGGGCAGATTACATAAGCTCTCTCTGAGCTTTAGTTTTTCCATCTAGAAAATGGGGACTGTAATAATAGGATTGTTGTGACGATTCTGTGTCTTAATTTATGTATAGCATTTAGAATAGTATCAGACCCATTATATGTACTATATGCATTTTTTAAAATGTAAAACATTAATCATACCATAAGCTATTCATACCTTGTTAATCCTCTAGGAGAGTATAACTGTGTTTCAGTTTTCCTCTAAGCTAACTTCATTCATTCATTCATTCATTCAGTAGACATTGATTATATACCTGAAATATCTAGGTATTGGGCATACAAAGATGGAAAGATTCTGGGAGAAACATATTATCATATATGAAAATCATGTAGACAGGGACTGCAAACAAAATGGCAAAAGTGTATTAATATTCTCTTTTAAAAACCCGCTATTAGCAAGCTTTAAGTGCTGATAAAAAGAGTTTTCTTTCATCCTGGCCACGACAAGATTGTTCCTCCTGCAATTACCTCTGTTTGAAATTAAAATCACTTGTCATATTTTAACATACAATATGAATATGTATACTTTTTGTTCATTTCTGTTAAGTGAGCAAAAACAGCTCAAGAGAAAACCTTGCTACTTCCCCATCCCTTACCTTAGAGGTCTCTTAGACTATTTGAGGCCTGATTATTTCTAGAATCTTACTATATGGCAAAAATCATTGGTCTTTGTCAAAATCAGTAGCTTAAAAGGAGATGGGATTTAATTCAAATGAACACTTAGAACATCTAACCTTCTTGTGTATTAGGAGCAGGTAAACAAGTATTCCCAAAATAATGAAAACTATTATTACTTTAAAACTGCTTTTTTCTTTCTTTCTCTCTCTCTCTCTCTCTCTCTCTCTCTCTCTGTCTGGGGAGTTGGTTAGAGTAAAACAGGTATTTTAGTAAAACTTTTAAAACTTAACTCCAGCTTAGCATGAATCTTTGCTTCTTATTTTCTTGGTTTGTCTTTGTTGATGTTTTTATTTGGGGGCTGGCTGAGCCAAAGGGTCAGAAATCTGCCTTTGCCCCCACCTCTTGGCATTCTGGTTTCGGTGTATGCGTAGTTTTGAGTTTTTCTATGCTGGTTGTATTTCTATTAAACCCCTGGTTGGTGTAAAAAATTAATAAATAAATTTAAAAAAAAATAAAAGTAAAACTTAACTCCAAAATAAATAAGAGCTCTATTGGAAATTTAACTATATTAGTTCTCTATCGATATGTAACACATTACACCCGAAATCTAGCAGCTTAAAAGAACAAGCAGTCCTGAGGAAATCCAAGAGCAGCTTAGCTGGGTGGCTGTGGCTCAAGATCTCTTATAAGGTCGCAGTCCCATTGTCAGCTGGAACGCAGTCATCTGAAGGCTGGATGAGGGCTGGAGGATCTGCCCCCCGGGGACTCCCTCACATGGCAGCTGACCGGAGGCCTCAGTTCCTCACTACATGGATCTCTCCACAGGGCTGCTTGAGTGTTCTCATAACATGGCAGCTGGCTTCCCCAGAGTGAGTGATTCAGGAGAAAGCAAGGAGGAAGGCACCATACATTGCATGACATAGTATTGAAGTCACACACCTTTGCCTCTTCATTATTCTATTTCTTTGAGGCAGATCATTAAGTCCAGTCACCTTCTAGAGGAGTGGAATTAGTTCTCCCCTCTGAATGGAGTGTCACAAATTTGTGGACATATTTGTGGACACCATAATTACCATGAAAGGCTTTTGACATTTCATAAGGTGCTTAAGTGGTGTCAGCACAGAGATGCTGAGGGTGGGGAAAACTGAGCTGGCAAAGACGAGCAGACCCATCTGGTGGGTATGTGGGTCGGCGTGGTGTCCAGAGTCGGGGAGGGGAGGGGAGGGAGGAGGCCGGAAATCATAGGCTCCAACACGCCAGAAATGTGCTTCTTTTTATTTTGCAGCCCCGATCCTAATATCAAATATGCCTTGTGGCAGAGAATTAATGTAGAGTTCTGAGGTCCAGTGCGAAGAAGCCTTTGCTTTTACTTAAAGCAGGAAATATAATTTTAGAAGACCTAGCATCTGAGCTCTTATCTCGTTGACACTAAACCCAACCTTGTTAGTTATGTGATTTTTTTGCTTCTTCTTTAAGAATTCTTTCCCTCATCTTTTCACTTGAAGGCATTTATTGTTTCTGTCCTGGGGCTTCTATCCTATGGCTTCTATCCTTGCCCTTGTCCTCTGTGCTGTGTTTCCCACTGAAGTATTTCTCCCTGAAAGCCATTTCGTGCTGACGCTGCAGCTCCACGGCACCTCGGAGTTCCTCCAGCACATCCTTCGTTTCCTCCGTCTTCCATCTTATGACCTGGGTGCTGCCGTTAGTCACGTTGTAGCTTCCTATTATTGCATATTACAGGGGCCAAAGCCCACAGTGCCCCCGTGCTGTCCACTCAGTCATCTCTCTCCACATTTGTATTATTCACAGCAAGATGCGTGCAAGCAAATCCTTTAAGTCCTTCGGGCTTTGCTTTCCATTTCCCCTTCAAATATGAATCACCTAGCAACATTTCCTGAGGACCAATTGCACAAGAACGAAGCTATATTTCTGTTACTGTGAGCATCACAAAGGATGTAAAAGGCACAGTCCCTGCCCTTAAGAAGTTTATCCTCTAGTAAAAGCTGGATTTAAAAAAAAAAAAAAATTTAAGTAATAACAGCATACAGATTCCTATTTATATTCAATAGAGTGACATGTTGTCCAAGTTACAGTGATGAAATTCAAAGGTTATTCTTTTGTATACCTTTTAATAGAGAAAACTAGCCGTCTTTTGGATTAAGTAAATGCATGTGCCTTGATGAGAAATACTGCTACAAGAAAATCATTCAGTGGGGTTGACTTCCTAGTATTGTAAATACATTCCACCCAATCTGGTGAAAAATGTGTTTTTGAAACAAAAATAAAGCAAGCATTTATGAATAATCTGTACAAAAGATACACCCTATTAATGTAATATATAATTAGCTACAACTAGTAACTGAAATATTAGCAGAAGGATAACTTATTCATGTTCTAGTTTTTCTTCTGTTTTGAAAGACATCAGCCCTGTGCTTTGATGTATGTTACTTTTAATGGACTGTTCAGGAAAAGGGAATCAGGGAATTGTGGGCTGCCAAGAGCTGATAAGGAATAAAAAGTATAAGTTGAGGAGCAGCAAAAGATGAGGCCTTGGGAGGGGGCTGAGGCAGTGAGGAAGCCCTTTGGAGCTCGTTACTGAGATCTAACCTGTGATACAAGAAGCAATGGGTAGTCATTGTAGGTTTCTGAAAAGAGGAGGGTACTATCTTAATCCAAGTGATTGGCAGGAGAGATGCTGGGAAACAGCACACCTGGAACAAAATAATCAGGACCTGACTGATAGGACCCGGGAAATAGATCCAAAGAAAAAGTAAGAGGTGTGAAAGTGACCATGGGCATGAGGTGGGACAAGTAAGGAAAACAGGAGTCAAATTTCACTTCAGAGAGCTGTCAGTTACAGGTAAAGGGAGAGTTGTCCAAAGGGAATAGTTTGAACGCTATTCAGCATACTTGTCAGTTGGATATTCCATTTTCAGTGGAGGAATAAAGGACTAAAACTGTGGATTTTAGGTTTATTTACACCCAGGTGGTAGTTGAAACCATGAGTTGATGAACCACTTCTTGAGGGAAGTTGTACAAGAGAAAAACTATATAACGTCTAGCACTAGATCTAGAGATAGCTAGAATTAATGACTGGGGAAAAATGACAAGCATACAAGAAATACCTGTTGCATGTATGTGTGTATTGCATGAGTGTATATGTACATGTGTATTTGTGTATATACACACATATATTTACTCGAAAAATATCTGAAAACACATTCATCCTGATGTTAAACCTAGTTAGTTTTAACTGCTGGAATTATAAATAAATGGCATTTCTTCTCTTTTTCCCTTCTTTCTTTTTTGCTTATCTGTATTTCCTGATTTTTCCAGTTGAAGATGTAGCGCTTGTATAAGTTTCCGCATAAGGAGAAATCATTTTTAAGTCCTTGGGGAAATGAAAGAGATAGGAATAGAATTTTCAAGGTCAGAATAAAAGGGAATCTTGAAATAATGGTCTCAAGATGAGGAAACTAAGACCCCCAATAGTTGTGTGATTTATTACTAAGCTTTCAAAATAAGAGTATGAATTTTTTAAAGCTGGGACTTAAAATGTATACATGTCAAGGAGAAGAACTGAGTTATCTTCTCTTCTAGAACCTGGATTGATTCAAAGCAGTGGTTGTCAACTAGGGATAATTTTGTTTCCGCGTGCCCCGGTGGCCAGTTGACAACATCTGGAGACGTTTTTGGTTGTCACAACTAGGGGAGGGGAGGCTGCTACTGGCCTCTAGTAGGTAGAGACCAGGGGCGCCGCTAAACATCCTACAATGCACAGGACAGGCTCCCACAGCAAAGAATTCTCCAGTTCAAAATGTCAATAATGCCGCAGTTGAGAAACTCCGATCTAAAGGGTGGTGCGTATTAATAGCTACCATCCGTGCAATGCTTTGTGTGCCAAGATCTGTGCTGTGCTAAGCACTTAACATGAATCATTGCATGTCATCTTCAGATATCCTGGAAACTCAGACATACGAAGTTAAGTAGCCTCTTCATGGTCACACAGTCGGCATTGGAACTAGGAACTAAAAGAAAGTCTGTTTGAACCCAAACCTGAGCTCTTAAACATTATGCAATTTTGCCTTCAGGTTGACACTCACAGAATGAAATGGGAACGAGAAAGCCATCTGAAGATCATGTCTGACATTCTGGTCTCATTTTTTCCTACCCTTGCCAAGGCAGTGGCTTTTATTGCCCTGGAATGTAATAACCGGTAAAACGGATTTAACACTTAGTTCTATGTCCCTTCCCCTCCCCCCCTCCCCCCATCCCCATCTTCCAGATAGATGTTTCTTTTGTATGAGTATTGTGTGCGTCTCGTTGGAGCTGGGGTTGGGAGGTGGTTTTGGCCGGTGTGGTTTTGGTTTGGTTGGGTGTGGAACTGCTATATTTCTGGTCTGCAGGCCTTTTGGTCATGGAGCAGCAATCTGAAAATTCCTACTTTATAGCATCATTTAAGCACACTGGCAACAATGCAGGCAGACACTTTTACATTATTCTCATCCAGCTTCCTGGGTCTCTTCGTCTTTATCTCTGGATAAAGAATTCTTGTCTCCAGCATTCTAAAGTTACCTCAACCTCCTTGTTACTTTCACCGAAGGACACTGCATATTTAAAACAAAAATTGCATTGCTTTTAGAAAGCTGCCTTCCTTGGGTCCTTGAAAACTTGGATCAACAGCTAGGTGGATCTAATTGGCTTGCGTGTCAGCTGGGAGGGAAGAGTGGAGTTCCCACTGTAGTGTGCAGTCATATATCTCCACTCTGCTACCAGCACTCACCATTTCTTTTCTGATTGAAAATCTGTATTCTTAAAGACTTTTGTCTTACATATACTAAATTACTGTAGAAACAAGAATTGGAAAGTATCAATCAGGCTCTTCAATCTATCTTCACTTTGCCATGTTTCCCACACCAACATGGGATTGAAATACAGTCATCCCTTGGTATCCAAGGGGAATGTTTCCAGTATCCCCCATGGATACCAAAATCTGAGGATGTCTCAAGTTCCTTACATAAAATGGCATAGTATCTGTGTGTAACCTACCCACATCCTCTCTTATACTTTAAATCAACACTAGGTTACTTATAATACCTACTACAATGTAAATGCTATGTAAACAGTTGCTGCGTGGCAAATTCTTTTGCTTTGGGGAAACTTCTGGAATTTTTTTTCAAATATTTTTGATCCACAGTTGGTTGACTCCGCAGATGTGGAACCAACCCACAGATACACTGTAATTAGTTGTAACAGTGACATGTACAGAAAGACCATAGCACAGTTCAGCGTGCCCCACCCATTTCTGTGACTCTCTCTGGATCACACAAGATTATTTTAAGTAATAAAATGTCAACAGTAATAGATATAATTAGGAAGGAAATTTGGATAAACCTATGCACAGGAAAAGACTTATTTTAGAATCGTTTCCTCTGAACTTTTTTTTTTTTGGTCAGGATTGAGTTTCTTTTTAATACCAGTGCTATCACTCAAGGAGAAGGAGAATTTATTTGTATCCTTTATCCTGTTTTGATTTTGAGAGAGAAATCTTACAAATTCCTTATCCGATTTCTTTAGACATGAAGTCAAAAAACCAAAATACTACCTTTTTTTTTTTTTTTTTTTTAGTGTATACAATGTTTCAAGCATTGTTCTACACAGCCTACCTATGTGTCTTCATTTAATCTTCACGAAGCTTGTCATAACCGTATTATTATCTCCATTTATATGTGAGAAGACTGAGGCTTAGAAAGGTCAAGTGATTTTTTTTTTTCTAAGGGCATGTAGCTAGTCAAGGGGAGAGTGGAGATTTGAACTCAGATCTCTTTGAATTCAGGGCCCAGGCTTTGCTTAACTACTGTGCAAAACTGCCTTCCAGTTAAATCCGAATTTCAATATTATTTTCTCTCAAAGAGCTAACAGCACTTTCACATATTAATCTACTCTCCTCATATCAAGCTGAGTAGCTAAGTGGAATGAATTCATAATATCAGATGAATCTTGAATGATCCTATGGCCAACCTTCCATCTATATCCAGTATCAACAGTACTATCTCTGAGGTGCTGATAAATGTGGAGGTAGTATTCCTTGAAATTTGAAGAGGGACCATTACAGCTGCTCCACTGAGGGCCCGGCCACCGTTTTCCTAAACAGCCCTAAGTACCATCATGTATGAGAAACTGTATCCAGAATTCTGGTTCAAAAGTATTCTGGTATATTGAAACCAGGAACCATTTTTTTGGTATAAGAGTCATGGGGACTCTTATACATGAGTTTTGTGTAAGAGTCACGGGGAGGCCAGGCCATCCCCACAGGGGGCTGTGAAAGGCAGTGAGGAGTAGTGGGCCCAGGAAGTGGACGGACCTTAGTTTGAGCACTGGCCCCTTCGCTTACCAGCTGTGGGGTCTTCCTCAAGGTATCATCTATATTTGAATTTCATATATCTTTCTTAACTTCAGTTTTCCCATCTGTGAAGTGGGGATAATAATAATCCACCCAAAGTTAATTTATTTATTATTATCATTATTTTAGGTAGGGCATCAGAGAGAGACAGACAGTTTTCATGAAAAGCTTCCTAATTTGGAATCCAACAGATCCTGATTCACATCTCACATTGGATGTTGAATAACTGTGTGCCTGGGGCAGGTCTCTTCAGTTTCCTCATCTGCAAAATGAGACGATAATGCCTACCTTACAGGGAATATTAACTATGGTGAATGTCAAATGTTTGGCGTGAAGCAGAGGCTCAGCAGATGTTGGCTCTGATGAGTGTTTCCTGCGCACCAAAGCTGCTGAATTATTTTCCTAGAAGCTTAGCCCAACTTCCTGAGTACCTTCCAGGCTCATGGATTTTAACTTTTTTTTTTTTCTTTTTTAAGTAGCACATACAATGAAAGCTACAGCAGTATCACCAGAAAAATACACGTTCCCCAAACAAACGTGGACACAATTACAGGGGATTCATTGGCACTCACCTCCTCCCCCCAGAATAAGATTCCCCAGTTTAGACCCAAGAGTTTAAAAATGTATGACAATCCAAACGGAATAGTGATCCGCTCAGTATCCTAGTATTCGCGTTGCAACTTTCCCAGTATCGCTAAAATGGAATTGTTTACCAAAAAACTCACTTGATTCAGAACATTCCAAGAACACACTTATTTCATTAGCGGAGACAAGCTTCTTTTAACAAAACGTATTTATCAGATGCCTATTATGTGCCTAATAAGGTGGTGGGTGTTATGGGGAACAAAGGCAGCTTAACATGTGGTCCCCTGCCCTCAGCGTTTCCTTCTAATTGGAGAGGCAAGTGAACAAGGCCGCATGAGATGTATTAGCGCTATATGCTGATATAATCAAGCATTAAATTGTATGTGCTTGTGTGGGTGGGTGCACAAGCCTCGCATATCATTCTCTGACCTTGAATTGTACACAAATCATTAGCGTCAAACTGGAGTTGCTCACTGCTCCCCCGCCCCGCATCTTTACTTGGCCGACTTCCATCACAGCCGCTCCCTCTGTGTCTGAAACACGTTTTAGAAATAAGGGGATGAAATAACACACTGAGGAAGGGAGGAAGATCTGTAAAGAAAAAAGGGGTCACCCGTCTGTCTGTGGTTACCATCGCACGCGGGTTCCATGTTGGAAAGGGGCTGACCCAGGAGGACCCAGGCTTCGTGAAAACCTCTCAGTGGGACACACGACAGCGTCTCTTCCCTGTTTACAAATGAACTGCAGGGTCTTGCCGTCAGGGACTGAATCTGAAGAGGAGAGGAATAGTGCAAAGAAGAAGGCCTGGCCGGCAGGAAGGGAAATAAACACGTTGAAGTTCCAGACTTTGTTTAGTCGTCACTAAACAAAGAGAGACGGCATGGGACTTTGGCATGGGAGAAGATCTGCAAGAGAATTGTTGGGTGAGGAGAAAGAGGCCTGCCCCTAACATTTATGGGCCCAAGACAAGAGTACAGAGGTAGACCTACATACCATATGCTCATATGTATTCGTTCTAGCTAACGGTTAAGTAAAATATGTTCTGTCATCTGACTTTGACAACTGTAACTTCATAGCAACGGGGAAGGCCAGGTTTGAATGCAGAATCGGTTCTGCAGCATGGGTTCCCTGGACCATCTCGTTCTCTTCCCATCCTTGGCTCTGTGCTGTACCACGGGGGCCTCCCACACTTCTGGGAACTTTGAGCCCACACCCCCATGCACACTCGCTCTGTCGACTTTTGGGGCCTGGAAGTGCACACAGCTGTGTGTCCACCTTCCAGAGCAAAGAGCTAGGAAAGCTCTCTGGGCAGGGAATGTGGGGACTCCAGGTGTCCAGAACACAGTCTAGAAGGGAAGACATGGGCTCCTCTCGCCTTGGCCCTGCTGACTGCCTGCCCTGGTAGGGAGGGGTGGCTGGAGGAAGACCTGATCGGGCCCTCTAAAGCTGGGGGTCAGGGCAGGGGCCCCTCAATGCCTGTGTCAAAGGGCAAAACTGGAGAGAAGGAGGAAGACTTAGGGGGGAATGGGTTTAAGTTACAGTCATGAAGGCCGCTCAGTTCACTTGGGGGCAGGGTGAGTGGTAAGTTGGGAGGAGCCAAACAGCTGGAAGAGAGGTTGATGAAAAGAAGGGAGAAGGCCAGACCTGGACCACCTCGAACAAAGATAGGGACTCAATTTATTATTGTGTTTAGTTAGAGAATGAAAAAAAACTGCTTTTCCAGAAGCCAAAGGGCTCCATAATTCAGTGACAAGAGATATGAAAGGCAAAAAGAATGATGGTTTTGGAAATAAAAGCAGAGACTGGGAATGATTTCTCCTCAAGGTCACCTGGCCCCATCTTGCTCCTGCACCTTGTGCCATCTGCGTGCTGTATACTGGCCCCTGAACCCTTTCAGAACGAAGCATTCCACTGTATTGTACTCCCCAGAAGAGAACGAAATTGAAGGTTAATTTTGATTCCCCAAGGAGAAAAAAATTACTTTTTAGAATACTGAAAAATAACTTATGTAGATTATTGAGTATAAATATTGAAGATTTAGCTAGACGAAGAGAGGATAGTTGCTGTATTTGAAATTGCACTATTTGCAGAATTAAAGAGGAAAAGATATTTTAAAGTTTGCAGAAATATATTTTGTGGAATTGGAGAAAATTCTAATGATACTTATCATTTATCTCCATATCACAAATTCTTTTTTTGTTCTATGAATAAAATATCTGAATGATTTAGGAGGGAAGAAAATGAGTAACAAGTTAAGTTTTATAGCAAAAAAAAAAAAAATCAAGATGCAACTTTGTATTACTATTTCCTAGAAGTATTTTTTATCCATACTTAGCTTTATTTCTAATCAGGCAGGGAATTTGAGAGGCCTTGGGTCCTTTAACCCCACCTAGCATTGTCCCTTGGCCCCAAAACATGTTGATGGCAATTGTAGGGCAAAAGTAACTGAACGTGGTTGACTTCCAGTATTCAGAAATTTATCATTCAAGATTTTTATTCATCACAAGTAAAGCCAAAGAACCATGGTATAGGTAATTAATAATTATACTGGAGTATGAATTTGACACCAGTACAAGGAGTAAGCAAGTCAGAGTTTGTGAACGAGCCCACAGTGGCCCAGGCTGGCCCAGGGTCTGAATTTTCTTTCCCTCTCTGTGTTCCTGCCTGTCATCTACCTCCAAGTACTGCTCATGAAATGAGAATTTGTTATTATCCATCACTACTGTTTAGATTTTTACAAATTTGGTTAAGTTCATGTCTGGCGTTACGATAATAGTGATGTCACTGACACCTATGGTGGGCAGTTATTTTTTTGTGGCAGATATTATTTTAAAAGCTGTAAAAATTCCTTTGGTCCCATATTGGTCAAATCACTATGCATCTGAAGGTGTGACCCTAATGAAATATTCAGTTATAGTTGGTTGTATTTTCTGGGGAAATGTATCTGCTCTAGTAGTATTTGCAAATTTGGATGTAAGGGTGTTTCTGGATGTATTCCCCTTACATGTCAAGAGTTTGTGGTACAGTGTACAAGAAAAATGCTTGCCCTGATAATATCACAGAAGGTGGAAGAAGGCACAGATACTAGGAAGTAAACACAAAGGGCAGCATGGGGTGGTCAGGGCAGAGAAACTCAAAGGCACATTTGAGCTGAATATCAAAGGATGTAGAAGTTGGTCAAAGAGAGAAAGGACTCCAGGACAGGGAAGTGGATGGTTTAATCCCCAGTAGGGTTTGGAGCTGGGGAGATCATATCTGCTGAAGAGATAGGAAAGAGTCAAAATGGGAGGGACATTGGTGCCTAACTTAGTGGTTTCCAAACTTGCTTGTCCATTAGAATGACCTGGGATTTTATGAAATGTCAAAACCAGGCCACATTCCAGACCAGTGAACTCACAGTTTCTGGGGGTGGGACGCAGGCATCAGTTATTTGTCAAAGCTCCCCAGGTGATTCCAATGTTCAGACAAGCCTGGTAACCACTGGCCAAATGAGCTAGGAAGGACTTAATCCTGGAGTACAATCAACAGGGGCTTGTGGAAGAGACATGATCATACTCATTTCTGGAAAAAGTAATTCTGTCCACACCCAGAGTGCCCCAAGCAGGGAGTGCCCCATCCGGCAGGAGAAGCAAGTGTGCAAGGGCCTGATGGTGGGCTGAAGGGGGAGCCTGCCCTTTGGAGTTTAAGACCTTGATTCAAAGTAAAGACCCTTCTTGACCAACTTTAAATTTTAGGCTATGAACTAAAACTCTTTGAGTCCAGCTTCCCTATCTGTAATAGGAATTTATAGGATCTTTTTTGCTTGACTGTTGTAAGGCTTGTGAAATAATATATATGTAAAACATCTGACAGATTGTGTGGCATTGGACCGACATTCATACATATTAGTACCCTTAACCCAGTGGAATAGTGATGGGGAGGCTATTTTGTGATAGGTTGGTTGGAATTTTGATGGCAGGACAAAGTTGAAGGGACAGGAGGAAGATCTGTAAGGAGCCAAGGCTGCCTAAGGTTTCTAGCACGGGAGAGTGCATGAAATCCTACAGTGAGAGAGTACACAGGGACAGGAGAACCGGCCGAGGATAAGCCTTTGGGAGCACCAGTATTTAAGGATTAGGCGAGTAAGGAGGGAACAAAAGGAGGAAAAGAGAAAGCAGTAGCTGGGAGTCTGGGAGTTATGAGGACAGCCAGGCGGGAGTGATGTCCTGGGGTCTGAGGGTGGCCGCTAGGCAACACTACAGAGAGGTCAAGGGGTCAAGGACCGGAAAACGACAGATGAATTGCATGGTGCTCCCAAGTCTGCCAGGGATAAGTGGGGCTTCATCTTTAGTTCTGGCCGTTTTTTACACATATATGTATATTCTGTGTGTTTCTGTATGTACAGGTAGGTATATACGTGTAGGCACATTCACAAGGCGTAATTGGAGGCCCTGTGTGTGTGATCTGTGCGCACAGCCTGAGCTGGAGCCGGAGCTCAGAAGATGGAGGAAGTGGTACCTGACCCAGCCCTGATGGGGTGGGCGCAGGACAGCGGCCAGAGGGAGCAAAGGAGCCCTGCTCTCCTCGGGTTCCAACAAAATAAAGGCAGTGGATCTGTCACACTTTATTTTGTGGGAGAGCAATGGTTGACTTGATGGAACAAGAGAAAACTACGAGAAAGGGAAGATTAAAGGACCGTGTGTCAGCAGCATCTGCCAGCCAGGAGCTATCCCTGGAAATTCCCTGCTCGTTTCCATGAGATCCACGCATAGGAAATCCTCTTTGGGAACTTTCTGGAATATGGCCACGAGAAACCCCTCTCCCAGATGCTTTTCAGAGAATCCATGAAACCATCTGCAGAAGAACATTCTTTGGAAGCAGGGGGATTAACCTGAAGTGAGTCTGTTCCTGATGCTGGTAGGAAACGATTCCATCCTCCTTTCTCAGGCGCCGGGGACCCGCTCAGACTCCCACCGGCAACGACCCTCTGCTTCTGGGCCTGAGAATTAGTGATTCCAGCAACTCAGGCCGTGGGTGTTGAAACGTCTTCGATGACAAAGGAAAATCCTCCTGATGAGACGTCCATTTTACACCTTAAGAACAGACTGAGGGCCTCTCTCCGGAGGCCCTGTGGAGGCAGCGTGCAGCCGTGAACCTGTGCCTGGCTGACCTTGAACTCTGGGCGCTGCTCTCCGGGCTCCGCCGCTGCGTGTCTGCAGAGGCCGCGCTGCCACGGCCGCTCGCTCCCAGCCAACCGGGGACTAAGGCAGCCCCGCCCAGGGCGACCCGGGGCTCCTCTGACTTTGACTCGGGGGGCTCCCAGACTGCGGGGCTAAGACCCACTCGCTGACCGTCCCCCTCTCGGCTTCCCTTGGGGTAGCCTCGCAGCGCGATCTGACAGCCTCTCTTCCCATTTTCTCTCACACGAGTGTTTTCCCTTTAAAAAAAAAAAAAAAGAGAGAGATCTTGGAACCTTTAATACCGTCTTGGTGTCTACTTCTTGGAAGATCTGGACCAACACACAGTGTATTTAAGAGGATAAGTGTTCAACAATGCTGGAGTCAAGCTTTAGGGCTCTGCTAATTACAAGCAAGGTAATTAACATCTCTCTGTCTCAGTTTACTTATCTGTAAATCGGGAATCATTTTAGTATATTTTTCATAAAGTTGTTGTGACCATTAAATGAGAGAGTGCATGTCAATCAGTTAACACTGTTCCTGACACTTATTAAGTACCAATTGCTTGTTATTATTTTTGAAGTTAACACTATTCTCAGGGCTCTTTATTCCAATGTGCTTCAAGGTAGTTTATATAATATAGAGTAGAAACTCTGATAACATTGGTGTCAGGAGACAAGACTTTTCAAGATAAAATCAGAGCAGTTCTTCCTGTGAGTGCAGATCTGGGGACATGATTTGGCCTACCGTATTAGCAGATCCATGGCACACACTGAGATAGACGGTGGTTTGTAAGGTCTTGGGCTGCCCTCTGATATCGTGGTGCTATTATGCTTTGAGAGTTGGGGTAAGAATAATGCATGATGGCATCCTCAGAGGTGAGGGGTATGCCTCAAACTTCTCTTTATTTTTACTCTAGCTCCTAGATTCCAGTCTTGTCACGGTGGACAGATAATTTCTCATTACGACTTTATTACAGATGACCTGACTTCTGATCCAGTGTGATAAATTCAATCGTAAATGTGGTTCATCTTCTAAAATTCTCAGTGTCCCGTTAGATCCCCTGTCTCCAAAGCATTATATCCTGGATTTGTTCACCACAGTTACTGGCTTGTGAAAAGCACAGAATAGCCAACAGAACAAGGCTGGAATGATGACAGAATAGTCAGTGGTAGAGAAACTGTTTGCCTATTACCCTAGAACTGCAGGCAGTACATATGCCACCGCCTTGAACCTTTCCTCGGGCTTCGTATTTCAGAATACAGTACTTCTTTCAACGGTTTTTACTGAGTATTAAACTAGCTGTGTGGGATGCAAAGAAATATGTGACAAGCATTCAAGGAGCTTACAATGAATTCATTTTTTAAATAAAATCTCATTTGACCAAATGGAATAATTTCCACTGGCACTGCAAAAAAAAAAAAAAAAAAAAAAAAGAACCAAGAGTCATTAGGCAGCACAGCCATTCATTGTTCTGTCCTGGTCAAAATTTTATGAATGACTTGGATGATAAAGTTATAAAGGGCATGTTTATCGAGTTGGACATGGCATGGGCTGGGAGAAATGATGAATACAGGACATTGAAGGAAAGAATGGAGGTCTAAAAAGAGCTTCAACATTTGGAAAGTTGGACAGAATCTATCAAAATAAAGTATATCAGGAATCAATGGAAGGCTTGCCAGTTACTGTGTGACTTTAAACAAGTTACTCAACCTCTCTATGTCTTTGGGCCCTTAGGTGTAAAATAGGAAGTATGGCAGCCCCTACACATAGGCTCATTTTCAGAATTTAACTCAATGCGTGTAAAGTGCTTACCGTGCCTGTCCCATCATAGATGCTCAGTACATGTAGTGAATACTCCTTTTGGTCTGCAGCTGCCTGATGGAAGCGTATGGTAGCCCCAGAAAAGGTGGGGATGGTTCACTGTGGCTGGTGCTTGTCAAACCACATTATGTGACACATGTCCAGTGAATACTTTAAGAAGGAGATAGAAAAACTGGATTGAGTTCAGAGAAAAGTAGCAACAATAGTGAGAAAGTTTAAAATCATATGACGAAAGGTTAAAAGAACAAAGTATATTTAGCCTGTAGCAGAGAAGACTTGAGTAGTACATAATAGCATTTTCTAATATTTGAAAGGTTCTCATATTGTAGATGGTTTAGATTTATTCTCTCCCAGGGGCCAAAGGTAGATATTTCAGAAAGACAAATTTTAGCTCAATCTAAGGAAGAATTTGCTAATAATCAGAGCTGCTCGAGGATGGTAACAACTGCTTCAGGAAGAAATGAGGTCCTTGTTACTAGAGGTGATGATAGGCCAGATGGCCACTTGGTGGGTGGGCTTGGTGACCTGTAATGTCCGATCTCTGAAATTCTGTGATTTTGAGAATAAACAGGGCTATTTTAGTCAAGACAATAGACCAGAAAAATTATTATCAAGGTATTGATTTTTTTTGTACACCAAAGGAGAAGATCCAAGACCATCAGATCGGCATCTGATGGTGGCCATTTTCCTTTCATGCTCACTGGATGGGGGAGGGCTGGGGGCAGTGAGGTCTGGAACCTCCATCGTGTTCTAGAGCGAGCACTCCCTCCTCACCTGTCCTCCTGGCTTTGTTGGCTGCACATGAACCCACTAGCTCAAGAGCAGACCTTCCCCTTGGCTGGACACATGTAGCCAAATAAAAAGTAGCAGCACGACAGACTGCTTACTGTTTATCTTTCTTAATCTCCTTTAAACCTCTTCCTGCCTCAGCCAGCAGTAAACCCATCACAGAGGTTAAGTCGACTCCCACTCCTCTTTCTTTTTGGTGTTTAATGTCACTGATATTTGTGTTTCCCGTTTGCTTTGGGTTCTCTTTATTGTTTAAAATTACAAAACTTCATTACGCCTGTGCTAATTAATTATCTTTTTTTCTGTCGTATTTTCATGACTTTTTCTTATTTGGATTTTCCTTCATATTTCCACTACTCGAATTGAAAATTTGGAACCACGTGGGTACTCATAGACAGTTTTGCCTCCCCTTGGTGTATATATATTACTGTCTTGAAGACCTGTTACTCTTACAAAATAGCATATAGATACAGTTTATGAGTCACGGTCTCCTGAGAGTTACAAGTAATGTTCTTCAATAATAGCAAAGATTATAATAGTTGATTTACTTTCTTTTGGTGAAGGGGATGGGCCACCAGCGCTCCCCAGTACTCTTCCCAGAATCACAAAGTTTAAAGGTGAAAGATGGCCACTTTTCTTAAAGGTACAAGCTTCTCCTGGCTTATGTGTAGCCTTAGTTCGGACTCCAGCACTTCGGGGAACTTAGACAAGAGGCTTTACTCCAGCCTCAAATGCCTGGGTATAAAGACATCAGGATGAAGCCATTCATTTGCTTTCTGATACCTGGCATTTGACCCTGAGCGCTGCCTACTCATTCTGCTTCCCTCGTATCTTTCTATCCAGAGAACTTCTGGAAGCTGGAAGAGAGAGTTAAGGTCAGTCACTGCTTGTATCCATCCAGGTTCCCTACATTGCAGGCCCTCGTAATTGTCCTTTTTCCAACAGGGGAATGTTTCTCCTGACTGCTCTCGTCTGCCCCATTTGCATTTGACTTCATAAGTTGTAAAAGCTATATTCATCCTTTTGCTTCAGAATATTCTTTGACTACACAGGCAGGTACCCAGTTCACGCTCACACTTTCCATAAGGTATCTATCTGTTCCCTATGGGCTTTTCTCTCTATTCATTCCATATATACTGAATCCCTCCCAAGTGCCTCACTCTGTAAGAACAGGGGAGATAAAAAACATTGGCATTGCCCTCAAGGAGCTTGTGGTCCATAGGAGGGGAGATAGATGGTTGCAGTGTAGTGTGAATGAGCTGGGATACTGGGAAAGGCAGGTGCCTGTAGTCGAAGGAAGGATGCACATCCAGACAAAGGCGAAGGAGTCAGTGTGTGAGGCGGGTGCCCTGAAAGAAGTGAGACCTTATCAGTTTTCAAGGGGAGTGGGAGTTTTCCAGAGCCGACATTTGGAACAGAACAATTTTTCTAGGGAATTTTTATGAGGAAGCCTGTAATGGTTTCCTCATAATGAGTTTATTTTGTTCTCCTGTAGACTCGTGAAATGTTTTGCTGCCCTGTGAAAATTAAAACTTAGAAAGAAGGGGTTCGTAATAGAGTCTCCACAGACCTGAACTAGTCTCATGCTCTCCAAACAGTATCAAACCTCTGATGCCCGTAATAAAGATGAGATAATGTATAGAAAAGCATTTCATAAAGTAAAGGGACCCATAACAATGTCAGGTTTTCCATTTAGGATTATCAAGCAACCTTTTTGGAATATTTTTCACTCCTTATAAATTCCCTGGTGATTTTAAATTGGAAGAACTGAAATCCTTTGGGAATAGGAAGCAAAGAACATTATGCAATGCATGTAGATATGCCACTAGGGTGATAAATCTAGTACATGTGTTGAAAAACAGGGAGAAATATAGAGGGGTTGGTGCTTTTTTACAATTGCTTCAACCGTACACATCCCTGAAGCCATTTTATTTGGACAGCTTCTTTTTTCTCTAACAGATACGTTGATAAACTTTTTATTCTGATATTGGTTCATCTCTTTGCATGAAACATTTTTTATCTTGCGGCGGCTTCATTCCCTCAGACCTCCAAAAGTGTCAGACCCCGAGATTTATGATCCACCAGCATGTAGCACAAGATGAAGTTCACATTCAGATAGTGTGAGAACAGGATTGCTTACCATATGACAACTGCTCCATTGACACCCCATTCATCCTCTGGTAAATCTTCTAGAAACCTCAGACATCTAAACAGATCCAACTCTAGGGATAAGAGACAGAGTTTAAGACACAGAGTAACCCTCAGGACCAAGTCCGTTGACTGGGAGTCGAAAGTAGACAGAGGTTAGTGATTAAACAAGCTTGATTTCCCTTTCTCCAGGGTGAGAGCACATAGATGATTTAGAAAATAGAGGGAAGCTGGGAGGGGAGATTGAGAAGGATCAGAGTGAGCCTTAAGACGGGTATCTAAGGTTCAGATTCCAGAACCAGGCTGAGGCCATCAACAGAGGAGGTCATCCCTCCAGTGGAATTGGTCTGACCATGCTGAGAGCCCTAGATGACCAGAGTACCCGACATTGTGTCCCGCAGCAAAGGGCCGGCCTCAATCCCTAAACAGCACTCGGCGCTGAGAGATATCTTGAGCTTGGATCAAGAGATCCCCCGCACTGGAGACCATGGCTTTGCTCTCTGCTGTTGCCACCAAACCCGAATCAGCATTGAGTGGATCATCTGTGGCCTGGGGTCATCCGTGAAACACAGAACATTGAAAAATGGTTGTGTGTGCTACTCCACCATTTAACATCATTGATTCTATAGACCTAGAAGGGCCCTCAGAGCCCATCAACAGATGACCCTCCCTGGGGCACAGTGGACATCAGAATCAACGTAGGATGTGGAGGAAAATGTATTGGGACATCGGCAAAAGGATTTGGTGTGTAGTCCATATTTTACCATTAGTCTGAACCTTGTGAATTTGGGCAAGCCACTATACCTCTCCAGCCCTCACTTTTCTTGCTGGGAACTGAAGAAGCTGAATTCGTAGCAAAAACAGTTGACATTTTTAGAACACTTACTATTTGCCAGGCACTGAGGTGAACGCTTTATAGACAACAGAGTTAATTCTCAAACAACCCATGAAATTATTTTCCTCCATTTTTAAGTGAGGACATGGAAGGGATAAGGAACTTACCCAAGGTCTCATAGCTGGTAACAGGCAGAGATGGTATTTGAACCACGTCCAGCTCCCTTAACCTTGAGGGGTACTGTAGTTTCTTCCCCCTTTCACATCCTCCGATTTTCTGACTAGGGTGTCTAAAGACCTTAGCACGGGAGTTAACACTGAGGGGCTGGTTTATCACCAGCTTCGCTGCTCTCCTCGGCGCAGAGGTGATCGGAGATCATTTGCCTCCTGAAGAGCCTTTTGTGTTCCTGTCACCCAGTCTTTAAAACCCTACCCCCTGGGGACCTCCAGGCCTTCCCCATAATCCTCAAAGCGTCCTTCCAGCTCTGCTCCCTCATCACACTCAGCAAATACACCTGCAAGCCCCCACCTGCTCCTCTTTCACTCTGTTTATTCAAGAATGTAAAGGCTATGTATTCTGGATCTGGAATATATGGGCATCCTTGGCAAGGTTAGTTGGTTTATTCTTTACCATTTTCAAAGGGGGAACATAGTGTTATTATAAAGAAAGAAGCAGCTTTTTTGATGGTACCATTTGAAATTGATGAAACTTGAAGCGGATTAGAAGCCTGTCCTTCGTCTGTGTGTGTAGGTAGAAGCAGAAATGAGAGGGCGCGCCGTGCCCTGGATGCACAGGTGCTGGCTGAGTGCAGGGCTCTAATGGAATTGCTTCGTGCTTCTGGTCAGTGTTTTGTCCTAGTCTTTTGGTGCCGTCAATTCTTCACCTGTAGCACAAGAAGACAGTGTGTATATGTGCGTTCCCACTTACAGGTTATTTTCACATACGTTATTTCTCTTAATTCTGACCTGCAAGGACAAGTATTTTATAAGTAAGGAAACTGAGGCCCATAGAGGGTTCAAGACTTGGCCAAGATCATCCGACTCATAAAGAGCAGAGCCAGGAGGCAAACCTCATGTGCTCTTTCTATTTCACAATAGCCGAGTCTATACGAAAGGCAGAGACAATTAACCAGAATGCTTCTCATGCACTCTCTTGGCAAAGGTGAAGTTCCGGGAACGGATCACTACCAGTCCAGAACCGGGAAAAGTGCCATTCAGCTAAAGACACATAGCCTCTGAATCTTCGTGAACACTGGGAATAAAATGAAGCTATTGATGATAGGTTTCACACATCTTTAGACCTGGGATGGTTTCTATATCTTTTATGGTTTACTCTGTGACTATGACATGGGCACAGGTTGATTTGCAGAGAAGTTTAAAAAAAAGCTTGAAACTTCCCCCTAAGACTAATTATGCCTTACAAAGTTTTCATCAAGCTTTGTTCAATAACACAGGGATGATATACTTGATTAAATGATCTTTAGCAGTATACAACCTGTGTCCCAAAATGTGTTTTCAATAATTCCAAAACTTGTACCTCCTTTGAGCCTGATTCCCATAGGTGGTGAATCTATGAATCTCTTACTTGGTAGAGTTAGTATAGCCTGTGATGTAGCTGGTAGAACCAGGGTGAAAATTGCTATGTTGCCAGCCCGACTCAAAATTCAAGTCCTGAGGTCATCAGGCTCTTAGAACCCCTTTCTTTGTTAGAGAGAGACCAGGTACAGACTTAGAAGGGTGCCTTTCACTTCTCTACTTCCCATTAGTGACCCCTCAGCTATTCACTCAAGAAATCGTAAGGTCAGTTTCACACAGGAGCGGCCCTTCACCCGCCTTGCATGATCAGCTGTTCACAAGTAGCCATTGTTTTAACGTGAGAAAGCCGAAATGATCAGAGTCAACAAACATGACCGAAATGATCACAGTCTACAAACATGACCATGCTTTCCTATTTTCCTTTGCACTCTCAAGAGAAGTCCTGAAGCCACACACTCAAAATCCACTTTCTGCATAAGGGCCTGGGCCAGTCTGCCCACCCAGCTTAGTTCAGTTATTCTATCAGCCCCATATTGCCCAGAATGAACATGGGCCCTCTATATGGAAAAAGGGAATAATGAACTATTTATATATTGGCTGTCAACAGTTGAGAAGAGAAAAAGCCTGAAGGTATTCTATACTCTAAAACAATTTGGTTGCCCTTTCTTGCTCTTTTTCTTCCATATTTCTCCCCAAGCTCCAGCATTTACAGCCTTGGGCACTGGTAATATAAATCGGATTTTCAGAGTGAAAGGAAGTTGTCTTTCTTTTGAGGAGTCTCAGAAAGCCCTGGAGAAGAAGAAAGGAGTCCATATTAAGTCTGTGAAACCAAACATGCCAGCCAATAGCAGACCTGGACCATACATAAACAGCATCCCAAAAAGTTGGATTGCCATAACTGTGATGCCCTGTATCTGAGAAGAGGTTGGTCTTCAGTTTCTGGTTCTGGTTAGCTATCAGAACCCCACGGGGGAGTCTGCAAGGTTATAGAGCCATTGGTACCTTCAGAAAGAAGGCACCTAAGAGGACGGTATCTGAAAGGAGAATGTAATTAGAGAAAGTTCTGGAACTTAAGTCATTCAAAGAGTGAATGTTAAAAATCCAAAGAAATTTCATCTAAAACTACCATAATTTGCCACTTTTCTGGCAAGAGGCTCTCAAAAGATGAGTAATCTTCTAGAGTCAACCATTTTCTACATTTTGGTAGAATGCTCTCTCTTTACTTCCTTTCATCTTGTGAATAGTCCTGTCTATCTTAACATGGGTATATATGTACAGCAAGAGCTTTATTCTCAACAGTCCTTTTGGAAGCAAAGAAAATGTATGTGGTTGAGGTTTGCACCAAAGCTAGATGTTGACAACACAACCTAGCTTATCTTGTGGGCTCGTGGAAAACCCTGGGCAATTCCATCTAATTTTTCATACAAACCAGGACACTTTTGAGAGTGAAAAGGGGCACTCACCAAACGGGTCACCAGGACAATGCTGTAAGCCAGAGAGGTCCTGAGCAAATCAGGAAATACCATCATCGTAATTTTGCATGGTCAGGTTAATTGGATGAGGAGAGAGGGCTAAGACAGTAATAACGGCTTGAAACTATCTTTTAGGATTTTGTCTTGCCATTGTTTAAATGTTTACTTTTCTTTTACATACAATCATATAGAAGCTTAGATTTCATAAAATACTACTCACTCTTGTTTCTTTTGTTCTGAGACAAGCTACAGGTCAACCAGCTACAAATACACAGGGTCTAGAAGGAAAACAAAAACGAAAAAAACAGTGATTCTAAATAAATTAGATTTTAGTCAAGTGAGAATTTTAAGCAAACTGAAAAGATATGGTCTACAAAACCAGGAGTTCTGTTCCCCTGTAAACCTCATAGAAGTCATGGAACACGAGGTTTTTTATATAGTGAAAATGTCCATATGTAATTTTGTTTCTAGTAAGTATCCTGAACCGTGTTTTCCTATGAGATGGTTTTCTCTATAACTTCTCTAAATAACAAATACTATTTAAAATGTTAACAGTTATAGAAAAATAACTTTTCAGAATTTTATGTAAAATTTCAAAGAAATGAACTGAACCGCAAATGGACTGTAAAGGGATATTTTGATTGGATGGAATAAACATGACACATTAAAAGCTGAGCGGTTAAGTGACAGTGGATCTCATTTGGGTTGGTAACTAGTCTGTACTTGATGGTTTTGTTGCCACCAAGCTCAGTATTGTTAGGACGCAAGTGATTTTCAGACTCAAAATTTTAAACTATTCTTTCCAGCGACGCTGGTTTTGCCTCCACCGTTTCCCATCCCTGCTGGTTCTCCTTCTTCTTCTGATTAAAATCCTTCTTTAACCTCTTAACTAGGGGGAGCCGGACACAGGTATACAGTTTAACCCACCTATCAGCAGTGAGGTCAGACCTTGTCTTTTTTTTTTCCCCCATGTTTCTTGTAGGCGCAGAATCTGGGCCCTCCTTTCAATGTATTTGCTCTAATTCTTTTCTACAGGAAGTTTCTAGGGACCAATCAGAGCCAAGCGGTTGATACAGTTTTCCTTTTAACCAGTTAGTCACTGGTCTGAGAGCTAATGGAATCCTATTACAGAATGACAAGCCTGAGTATTTGCTCGCATACACAGAGCAGGTCAAGCGTGCCTGGTTTTGTCGTCTCCGATTCCTGTGTTTGTTCATTATTTTTCCCTTTTCCCGTGATCAGGGTAGTCATCTATGCTATCAAATAGGTGTCCATTTGGAAAAAGATGGTATGCATGTACAGTGCAAGAAACAATGAGATTTAATGGTGTTTAAATATGTATGTGAGGAAGATTTCCAGAAAAGGAAAACAGTAAAAAGGGAGCAGAGATATTGCTGAACAGGAAGAAGAGAGACATAAGAAGGAAACAGGGGTTCATCCTAGCAGATTGAAACCACGGGCATTTTTCAGTTCAGCTAATTTTTCGCAGTTGTTTATAGTCTCAGCCACAAACAATGGCCAAATAATACATTTGATTTAATTTCATCCCAGAAAATGTGTCCCTCTTCAGATCGCTGTATCCTCTCTTTTGAATCTCCTCTAAAAATTGACTTGCATTTTCTCTATTCTTAGAGGAAAATTAGGTCTTATTTCCCACTTATTTCATAGCTAAAACTTAGACAAAACTTACTCTCTTCTCTTCTTTTGTGTTTATTTTTGTAACCTATAAGTGCATATTTCTCCATGAAGAATTTTTTTAATCGGTCAAAATTTTATTATAATGTTGTTATGTTTCTTAGCATGGGATTTTTAAGTTATCTTTTGTCTTATTGCAAAAATAATTTGTGTTTATTGTAGAAAATGTTTTCGAAAAATAGAGACAAGCAGAAATAAGAAAATTTAAATCACTGAAAAATCACAATGACCCAAAATAACCACTATCAAAATTGCTGGTGTGTGCAGCGGTTTTTTTGTTGTTGTTGTTTTGTTTTTTAATGATTAAAGGGCTATTTTTGAGGGAATGATTCTACCCATTTCAACACTGTATATTTGCAGACGTGTGTATCTCACACATTACTGCTGCTGGATCTATAGAATAATTTTTTTAATGACTGGAATATTTAACCAGAAAATGTCTGACATATGCAGCTTCTGCTTAGCTTTAACGGTGCCCTGGTGAGAAGCAGCCGTCGACGTGTCATTTCTGTGCACACACACAGACATCCATCCATCATGAATATTTAAAATTTAATCATTAGGTGCAGCAGCGGCGGCGGCAGCATATTTGTTGCAACTGATCAGCCACTAATGGTTTAAAAACTTAGAAATTGGGGGCTGCTTTTGTCAATTGAAGGAGATTATTCCAAGCCACTGAAGCTCCTTGTCAGAATCGAAAAGTGTATTAACAGAGATGGGATTGCACACCCCAGGGTCGCTAACAATATATAATTCACTAAGCGCACATGCTTAAGAGAAAAATAGCTCAAACGGATGAGACTGGAGATCCCTAAAATAGTCTTCTGTCCAAATCAAACATACAAACAAACAAACAAACAAATATTCCCAATTCTGTTTCTTCCTGAGTCCCACGTAGACAGAAGTTTCTGCTTATGAGGGCCCCCGGGCTTGGTAACCTAGGTTTGGCACTTTGCTCATTCATTCCTCCAGATTAACTTTCCTTTTCAAGCGAGTCTTTCACAACAATAGAAGCAGCAGTGTATTCTGTTGTTACAATAGTCAGGTGAAGTCTGTTTTCTTTCATTACTGGGGGCTTGGTGATGGGCGACTAGGCATGGTTGGAAAGTATTTTTGAAGATTCTATTTTCTGTGCTTAATTTGAACAGTTCACCAGTACTGTCCACGTGCTAGCGCTAGCCACAGCACTTTTTTGTTTTTTAATCATTCCCAACTCTTTAAATCAGATTTAGAAAGCTTCGTAGAGAGGCCCAGAAAAGGTGTTCTAGCTTACCAAACACTTCCTTATAACCTGAGCTGTCAGAAGTCCTTGAGAGAAAATGACAGGATCAGGTAAGCATGGAAACACATTTAAAACAAGCATTCTGAAATTCCTTACGACTCTTGCAGGAACCACTTTAAAAATGTTTTTATGATTTGCGCCACAGATTGAATCAATGAGTGGTCGTGTTCTTTCCACACTGCCCTCAGCTTCCCAACTTCCCACACTCACCCGGACTAAACGTGACCTGTGCTAACCCAGAAGAAAAGGGCAGTATGTGTGGTTTTTTAAGGTTCTAATTTTACACAACCTGAACAATAGAGAAAGGAGACTGAGAAAGAGAAGAGAGAGGGAAGTTCCATTTCCCTATGGCTGGCCTGCCGAGATTCAGAAAATACTAGGCGTGAACTGTGAAAAATCTTATTGAATAATGTGAGAAAAAGCAGATCCATCCAGTCTCAGGATACTGTTTTGGGCCCCCTCCGCACTGCCTTTTTGCTCTCAAAGAGCTGTTACATGGGTCACTAGCTTCACGGGGAAACCACAGAGTTTTCCTCCAAAATATCAAAATGAATCACCTTGATTTTCTAAATTACAGGATATCCTGAGAAAGCCACGCAAAAGGTATTTTTAAGTATAGGGAAGAAGCAAAAATGTTTAAAATGGAGCTGTTTTAAGGACTGTAACTCCAGAGAAAAGCTCTGTCTGCCACCAAAAGTCATCAACGAATGACTCTTTTAAAGTACATCTTTGAATATAAAATAATACTTCAACTATTATTCATAGATCATTTATTTCTTAAACTCTTCCCCTCATAGACAGAGATGCTTAGTTTGGTGAGAGAATCTGGCTAGTAAAATAAAAATAAGGTGCAGTGCTAGCTTGCTATAATCTATAGCTTAGCTATAGTTTATAATCTATAGCTTCCAGCAATCTGCAGGAAGGGAAATTAAGGCACAAAATAATCCAGGGAAGATTGCATAAAAATTCAGCCACAAAGCTGGGGAGAAAGCATTCCAGCTCCTGATTTTTTTTTTTTTTTGAATTTCTGAATTTTATTTTATTTATTTTTTTATACAGCAGGTTCTTATTAGTTATCCATTTTATATATATTAGTGTATATATGTCAATCCCAATCTCCCAATTCAGCTCCTGATTTTTTTTTTTTTTTTTTTGTCACTGTCAAGCTGTCACAAATAACTGCAAAAAAGTCTGCTTGGGGCATTTCAGACTCTGAATTCTCTGTTTATAGGGATGTTAGGATTTCCTCCCACTCCTAAAGATATATTCTAGACTTAAGGGTTAAAGATCAGCATTACCCTGATAAACCTTACTCTGACTCAAGATTTACTTAACCAACTGTAATTTTACTACTGCCCAGATTCAATCTGTTGAGCAAATAAATATCACTTTCAAAATGACCTACCTATGTATTTATTCAGTTTGTATTTTAGAATGATAATGTTGGGCATAGGAGATGGTGGTGTCAATGAAACTATTATATACCACTTACCATAGATTTTTATAAATGGGACTACAAAAGAGAAAATAAGAAATCACAGCGTATGTGAAAATAAGAAATCACATCACGAATGCTTTCGTTCAGATAAGCATCTATTTCAAATCCAAAAACACTGAGTTAAGTAAAATTGTAGTCAAAGTGGTTTCCGGCTTCCTTTCGGTCTCAAGCCAGTCTAATTGCTGATATCACTTACTCTGTGAGATCTTGGTGCAGTCATGAAGAGGATATAGACATAAATTGAAACTTTCTGACATCTCTGTCTTCAGAAATGAAATTACCATGCAGCAAAATGTGATTTCTTTGCTCTTATTTAGTTTTTCTAACTTCAGTTCCTACCTAGGTATTTCTGCCAATTTGACCTGATTCAGACACCTCGACCTTGGATAAAGACACTCACTCTTGGCAGGAGGGATAAATTAGGAGTTTGGGATTCATATATACACACTACTATATATAAAATAGACAAACAACAAGGACCTACTGTATAGCACAGGGAACTATACTCAATATTTTGTAATAACCTATAAGGGGAAAGAATCTGAAAAAGAACATATATATATATATGTATGTATAACTGAATCGCTTTGCTGTACACCTGAAACTAACACAACATTGTAAATCAACTATACTTCAAAAAGAAGACACTCATTCTTAATTTATGTCTTTTCCCATTTCTGTGTTGGCGTACCCCTGTATGTACTCTGTCTCATACAGCCGTATGTCCAATTCCTTCTCCCTTTCTCACCCTCCCCACTTCTCCCCTTCCGTCTTCTTAACTTCTTTGTTTTTTATGTTTTAATTTTATTGGAGTATAGTTGATTTACAGAGTTGTGTTAGTTTCAGGTGTCCAGCAAAGTGATTCAGTTTTACACATACATATATTCATTCTTTTTTAGATTCTTTTCTCATGTAGGTTATCACAGAATATTGAGTAGAGTTCCCTTTGCCATACAGTAGGTCCTTGTTGGTTATCTGTCTTATATATAGTAGTGTGTGTATGTTCATCCTAAGCTCCTGATTTATCCCCCTCCCCCGCCACGTTTCCCCTTTGGTAACCAGAAGTTTGTTTTCAATATCCGTAAGTCTGTTTCTGTTTTATAAATAAGTTCATTTGTATCTTTTTTAAAAAATTAGATTCCACATATGAGTGATATCATATGATATTTGTCTTTCTTTGTCTGACTTACTTCACTTGGTATGATAATCTCTAGGTCCATCCATGTTGCTACAAATGGCATTATTTCATTCTTTTTTATGGCTTAATAGTATTCCATTGTCTATATGCACCACATCTTTATCCATTCCTCTGTCGATGGACTTTTAAGTTGCTTCCATGTCTTGGCTATTGTAAATAGTGCTGCAATGAACATTGGGGTGCATGTATCCTTTCGGATTATGGTTTTCTCCAGATATATGACCAGGAGTGGGATTGCTGGATGGATCATATGGTAGTTCTATTTTAAATTTTTTAAGGAACTTCCATACTGTTCTCCATAGTGGTTGTACCAATTTACATTCCCACCAACAGTGTAGGAGGGTTCCCTTTTCTCCACACCCGCTCTAGCATTTATCATTTGTAGACTTTTTGATGACAGCCATTCTGACCGGTGTGAGGTGATACCTCATTGTAGTTTGTTTTTTTTTTTTAATATTTATTTATTTATTTGGCTGAGTCGGGTCTTAGTTGAGGCACAAGGGACCTTCGTTGCGGCATGCGGGATCTTTCGGTGTGGCACACGTACTTCTCTCTAGTTGTGGGACACGGGCTCCAGAGAGCACTGGCTCAGTAATTGCGGCATGCAGGCTTAGTTGCCCCGCGGAATGTGGGATCTTAGTTCCCTGACCAGGGATCAAACCCACGTCCCCTGCACTGGAAGGCAGATTCTTAACCACTGGACCACCAGGGAAATCCCCTCATTGTATTTTTGATTTGCATTTCTCTGATAGTTAGTGATGTTGAGCATCTTTTCATGTGCTTTTTGGCCATCTGTATGTCTTCTTTGGACAAATGTCTGTTTAGATCTTCTGCCCATTTTTTTGATTGGGTTGTTTGTTTTTCTGTTGTAGAGCTGCATGAGCTGTTAGTATATTTTGGAGATTAATCCCTTGTTGCTCGCTTCATTTGCAAATATTTCTCCTATTCTGTGGGTTATCTTTTCGTTTTGTTGTTGGTTTCCTTTGCTGTACAGAAGCTTTTAAGTTTAATTAGGTCCCATTTGTTTATTTTTCATTTTCATTATTCTAGAAGGTGGATCAAAAAAGATATTACTTCCATCTTCTTACTTCTTTGGTGTGTCCTCTCTGTTGGACAGTGTGCCATTTCTGATACACACACACACACACACACACACACACACACACACACACACACACGCTCTCTCTTTGATGTCTGCCCTCAGAATTCAATTCTGGGAGCCATTAAGCTTTAGTGACTGAGAAGTCAACACCCATTATCTCTTCTAAAAAAAAAAAGTCCCCTCCAGGAGAAAAACCTTGCAAAAACCACGTTGACACTATAAAGAAGGAAAGGAGGGTGAATAGTATGGGCCAGATTCAGACTAAACCAGTGATAGGCTTTTTCCAGCCCTCTGGCCTCTGAGCGGTGGTGCTCTGCCTCTCTGCTCACCAAGTCCCCAGTCTCTCTGCTGCCTTGTCTTCTAATCCGACTCCATGTTATTCCGCTACTGGTGGCCTGCACACTTGGGCAGTTTCCCCATAGTTCCTTTCTCTCACACACACTGTCAATTCCAGCCCCTTAACAACGTGTGAAGCAAAGCAGTGGCTGGATGATGGGGAGGGTACAGCCTGTGATGGAGAAATGGAGATTTCATAAGGTACCAAGTAGAGGATTAAGAGCATTACAAGCTGCTCTGACAGCCTAATGGTCATGACCAAGTTCAGATGTGTTGACAGTGATTCTGAAGCCTGCTAGAAAAAGTATCCAGTCTTAAGAGGTTGAAGAGTTTACCAAGGGTCTACTCTTTGCCAAGGAGTATGCCCAGCTTGGTACTGTTACTCCCACATCAAATCTGTGCCTAATGAACAAGATAAAGAGACTAGAATGCCACCAATGTTTAAATGGTGGCACCTAATTGATTTTAATCTTAGGTCAACAGTGTGACCCGAAGGATGTTTCAATTACTATCACCATATGGGACACCAAGTGTCTGATTAGTAGGGATGCCCGTGTTCTTCATTCTTTCAAGCGACCACTCATTAATCTGTAAGTTGCTGTCTCCGTCGATGAAATTGTGCCCCAGTGGACTCAAATAGTACGCACAGCTGCTTGAAGGTGCACGTCAGCTTATAGCCAGAGAGTGGCGAAGGTTTGGGAACAAGCTGGGTCCTACGTGAGTGGTGCCTGCTAGAGCCAGCGGTGTAGCAGCTGCTCCTACCCCACCTCACATATTAGTTGTGAATTTGATAAACGCCATGCTCAAGAGCAATTGATTTATTAATTAGCTGATTCGGAATGTTCTTAGGACTCATTTGGGATATGGAGTCATAATTTTTAAAATGTCAGTGCAGTGCAATAGAAGACGAAAATGGCACCTCCCAGGGGCCCTGTGGGCAGAGCTCTTTCCTTGGGTGGGTGGGGTTTTCGCCATGGCCATAATGGCGCCCATTGGAGGTCACCTCATCAGGCCTTTGAGTGAGGGCTCCGGAAATGAGGGGACGTTCCTTCCATGAACAGTCAGGATCAGGACTAGGATAGGACCAGACCAAGCAGGATAGTTCTGGATCTTAAACTGACGATAGTAGCCACTTCATTAGAAGACGCAAATGAATTAAGGTACTTGAGTTTAGGAGTAATTTCTAGAAAAACCCAAGCTGTATGTAATTACCTATATCTATGAATAGGGAGTCTATAAATTTCTTTCCAACAAAAGATTTGATGAGCTGAGGAAGATCCAAAAATATGGGCTAGATTAAATTATCATGAATGTTAACGAACAGGTTTTTGTTTTTATTTTTGCTTTGTCTTTAAACATGGGTAATTAAGACCTGCCAGTAAGTTGGCATTTTAGTTCATACACTCTACTTCTGTGTACTTGGGACTGGGTAGTAAATCTAAAATTGTGACATATCAAGTTATTATCTGGTGTGTTTTTATTTTTTTTTATAAATTTTATTTATTTATTTATTTATTTATGCTGTGTTGGGTCTTCATTTCTGTGCGAGGGCTTTCTCTAGTTGTGGCAAGCGGGGGCCACCCTTCATCGCGGTGCGCGGGCCTCTCACTATCGCGGCCTCTCCTGTTGCGGAGCACAGGCTCCAGATGCGCAGGCTCAGTAGTTGTGGCTCACGGGCCTAGCCGCTCCGTGGCATGTGGGATCTTCCCAGACCAGGGCTCGAACCCGTGTCCCCTGCATTGGCAGGCAGACTCTCAACCACTGCGCCACCAGGGAAGCCCTGGTGTGTTTTTAAATGTGACCCATGTGATCCAGAAAGGTGATGTGTCTTAGTACCATACTCACCTCTGGGCAAAAGATAGGCATGTTCCTTCTGTTGAATGCTAAGTTCTACAGTAAATTGAGGAGTTGGGTTGGGGAAACTAGGTAATTCCCAGAGCCCCATTATCAAATGGATACACGTAGAGCTTCGGGGAAGAACAGAGGTCGTGAGTTATAGTTTTACTCCTACCTTTCCTTTAGAGGGAGAAGGAGTTGAAGAAAGCATCTGCAACTAACAAAAGGAGCCATGCTTGTTTTCCTTGTTTACTGTCTTAAAGCCTCGTTAATGGAACAGGGCCACAGACAGACAGAAAGCTTCCTATAGGCCCCTGTGACTTTCATAAGTACTCGAATAACTCTAAAAATCAGATCACCTGGCTTCTTGCGCACGGGCTCAGAGCCAGAACGACCTTGAGCAGCTTGGAGTGGGATGAGAAGGGCTTTAAAGTCAGAAGGATCAAAGTGTGAATCAGCCCTAGGAGAGTGATTTTGAGCAAGTTGGTGGATCTCCTTCAGCTTCAGTTTCCTCAGGGGTGTGTGTGTGTGTCTCTGTGTGAGTGTGTCTGGAAGTCCTACCTCCTAGGATGGTGGAAGTGATTCAACTAGAAAATGTATCTGAAAATGACTGATACCCAGTAGGTACTCAGGAAATGCAAGTTCTCTTCCTTTTTTTGGATGTGCGATGCAGTCACTGACCTCTTCTGTACTCTTCGTTTCCTTGTACATGAAACGAGGGATAATAATGTCAGCATATGTGGATCTGCTTAAAATTCTTCTATTAAAGAGTAACTACCTGAGCATCAGTAAAACAACTCTCCCTTCTTTTCAACTCCCCTTCCTTGTTTGACATCTTTCAAACCTCTTGGCTTTCTTCAAAGGAGAACTTCACCCTGAGCCCAGTCGAGGCACACTTGCAGGGCTGCTCTCCACACTGGGCGTGCGTGCATCGCCGCTGCCATGGCTGGAAGCCCACAGCCTCCCAGGGGATCCCTTGTCTGCAGGAACTGCCCCCAGACCGCTCTGAACCCGGGACCTTTTATTGATCTTTTGTACATCTGGCTCCACTGTGATACCAGGAAGAATGGAGGTTGCTGGCCCTGGACTTGGTCCTGGACAAATAAATGTGTTTGTCAAAGCCCTTTCCCGACATTGGTTGTCTCAAGCCCAGGTGGCATTGTGGAGGGTAATTAGTTCTCTTAATTGGAGGGAACATCAGGAGTTCCGGACTGTTCACTGTGGACACACGCAAAAAGATTTTGTTAATGCGGGCTGTTACTCGCCCTTTCATCATGCTAATGGGTAGCCGGTAAGAAATTTGACTTCCTGTCACTGGCACCAAGCAACACCTATCGAACAAAGCATTGTTTCTTCTCACTGTTGATAAGTGTGACTTGTGGAGGCCGGCGATAGCATGCTCATTTTTATCTGCTAAGTGCACAGCGCTTGTAAAAAACCAGCAGTGGCCTTGTTACCACTTGACATGACACTAGGTTTAGCTGTTTACATTGACACACTGCTGCACCCTTTTAGAGCTGCAGCCAGGGGTCAGATTCATTAGAGCGTCAGCCCTGGGAGGCGGCATCCGGTAGGATTCTCTCTGCTCCTCTGTAGGGAGCAGCAAAGCAAGGAGACCGAATCTTGGAAAGGGTGGCTTTTCATGCTTTTCATTCTTTTCTTTTTTATGATTGTTTGAGAACCCCTGTTTATTCTCTAACCATCCACGGAGAAGATGAGAGAGAAAGAAAGGGCTGGGAATAGCACTCACGCCCCCACCCCCGCACCCTCCCCCCCCCCCCCAGATGAAGCAGAGGAACGCTGGGACCCTCCGTGTGTTTCTCTTCTCTTTGCCAACATGTGGCTTTTTGTTGCCCAGGAGAGCCGCAGAGAGGGAGTAAAATGCACGTGTCTTTCTTACCCCAGCAAACAAGGCTGAGAAGCAGAAGTAAATGGAGCGGAACTTTATCCTTCGTCCTTTGTTTCCTCCTTTTTCCTCTCAAATTTATGAGCATCCCCTGGACAAATCTGGGGACCAGACTGCCTTTATACTGCTTGAAGCCATTTATCTTTTGCTTCTAGTCTTGTTGTCCTTTTGGACATAGAGGAAATGGAGGGTCTCTTCCAGGATCCTCAGTTCATTTTGCAATCCCGGTAGCAGACAAGCTGCTGGTAACCTGGTGCAGCTAGAGCGCTCATCGCATCCGGAGCTGAAGAGCAGGCCTTCACTCTCACCACACGAGTCTCAGTCCAGGAATCCACGTGCAGAAGGATACACGTGACCCACGAGAAGCTGCCTTGCAGCTCCATCAGTGTCGCGTGAGAGCATGCTGGCTGCAAAGGGCAGGCAGAGCAACCATCCTCTGTGAGTTCGGGAACCCCTGGCGTTACTACACGTTGCAAACATATCTCGTGCCCTGTCACAGCTTCTTTGTTTGACAGGCAGCAGAAGCTCCTTTCCACCTCTACCTTTCCGTAAGGATATAAGGATAATTAATGCATTTCCTTGGGTTAAATAATACACCCATTTTAAAAAGCAGTTGCCGTATCATTCTGCCCTTGCCCTCGGAGACTGGATCACTGCGTCTGTCAAGAATATCCCTTGCCAGGCCTTTTCTTCTAGCTGCTGCCGCTAACACAGCACAGCGGGTTCTTCTGTCTGAATGATTCTTATTAGGTCATGCCAGGAGACGTCTGGGCATTTTCCTGAAGTGCATCGTATGACGTCATAGTGCCACTGAATCACGAAGCTGTGAGAAGCGTTATCAGGATCTGTCGTGGCTTTCTCTGTCCAAACATTATGATGCCCAGTCTGCAAGACCATTGTTGTCAGCCTGGCTTGGAATTCACCAGCTGCTCTGGGGAGAGATCCCATCCCTTGAACTGTATTTATATCTGCACCTTCTTTTCCTATATGCCCAGTACACAGCGACCAAGGTGGGATCCCAGGGGCCTTGGCGCCGTTTAGTGGCTTAGCATGGATTGTATGTCATTGCTGTCTGCATCCCAGGTGCTGCCAAGGACTTCCACGTACAGGAGGCGAGAGATGTTTGCAGTGGCCTAAGTACTTCTACACAAGATGCTTTTCTGTCTTTGGGGGTTTTTGATACCTTCCCATTCACCTGTGGTGGCTCAGAGTAAGTCACGTGCTCTGCTGGGGGTGGTGAGTGCTGGGTCAGAAAAGCAGGGGGAGTTGATTCCAGGTACCATGTCCACCGCCTGCCCCACAGCAGCAGCCCCTCCCTCCCCACCCCTTCCCACGGTCTCCCCTTCATCCCCACCGTCTCCTTGGCTCTTTGCGGGTCATTTATAATCAGCAGTCATGGCGTTCAGGCCTCATTAGTGATACAGCCATTCCTTCAGTGCTTCAGAAATAATCATTTAGAAAAAAAATGCACGGTTTCCTTCCCTTGAGAGCCCATGAGTGATGAATTTATTTCAGTTTGGCTGGCTTGGCTGTCTTGCTCAGCCTTATTTCCATATTTATTTCAACAAACAATGTAGGGTGGGAACGAGAAAACACATGCTGGGTGTACACACGGGCTGCATCTCTGCTCCCAAGCTCAGTTCCTCTTAAGGGAGGTGTAAAAGGCATGCCAACAGAAGTGCCCTCCGTTTTAAAAAAGAACGGAGCCGTCTGCTACGATGGGGTACCCTGTAGCGGAAGCTGAGCTAGGTCATCATGGTTTGTGTTTGGAAAGTGTGGGTAACATGCCGAAAGCGATTGACTCTTAGCCCCCATCCTGGTAAAGCAGGTGTCCCAAGAGTGCTTAAGCCCTCGACCCCTTGCTCTTGTAGGATCTGATTTGTGTGACGGTGGACAGCAATGAACTTTCAATGCCAACTGAGCATCAGATGCCTCAGTGCCCACAAGGAGTGGGGAGGGGCATGTGGTGGGGGGGTAGTAAGCTGCTCTGACGAGAAACTATGCCAGCAGGTTCTTGATGGCAAATGGTGTCCTCAAGCCAGACTTGCGGATGTGCAAGCCACCTGGCTCCCAGAAATCTGCTCCCTGAAACAGCTTTTCCGCTTTATTGAGAACGTGGCTAAGGCTTGCACTTAGCCCACCTGAATGTTCTAGGGTGAATGTTTTCAAGTGATGTCAGCAATGGGTCAGAAGCGAAGACCTCAGAAATCTAGAGCTACGTCACTGACACTGTGTCAAGTGCCAGACAGGCCACTGCACCATCATTAACCTCACCATTTCAGGCCGAGAAAGGGAGGTGCATACCATATCTTGATTCTACAGGGAGGCTTTGAAAGTGGCAATTAGTGAATAATAATAATAATGGGTTTTCTGCTCCAGGGTGAAAGGGGCTAGAATGTGCAAAACCGCATCTTGTCCTAAACATAACAACACCATTTTCCTACAGGAAATGTACACAGTTCACCCATTTTACAAGAGAAAGAATGCAAAAAGCAAATGCGTAGAAGAACCAAGAATAAAAGTTTTTGATTCAGGGACCTCAACAGCAACACTTCCAGAATTTCCTTTTCTCAGAAATGCATTTTCTAACCTTAGGATTCCTGTTTCTAAGAAAGACGTCTTGGTTTCCCCATACTAGTTCAATGGACAAAGCAGGAGTGCTCAGGGGTGAAGAAAAAGATGGATTGGACAATATCTAGAGGATACTATTCCTCCCCAATTAGACATGAAATCATACTAGACAGGAGGGAATACCTATAGGGTAGGTAAATACCTGTAAGGTAAGGAAATACTGCTGAAATGCAGTATTTTTTTCAGAAGTAACCACCCCCCAAAAAAGTTAAAAATCTAGTGCCTGGTTGAAAATTAATAGTAGATTCACATACATGCTAATACCACTCTTAGCTTTGGAACCAAAAGAAGACATCCTTTATTAACTGAGGGAGATTTGGTAGAGTGGCATGTACAGGGCAGCCTCTAACACCTTGTGTTATCCCAGTAATGATGACCTAGGAAAATGCATCCCAAACCCAGCCTCTGCTGGTGTAGACTGTTCACTTATTGGGAGTATAATCTAGCACGGACAGATCTCTCAGCCAGCTCATCTTCCATCCTTTTCATCTAATGCAGGCGATACAGTATGGTTTTTATTTATTCAGCCAAAATAGTTTTTATTATCCTTACAACTAATAGTATTATAAAATAATTGTTGGAGTATACATATAATTAATATAATATACATGACTATTATATAAAATAATGTATTATTAAAAAATGGTGGGAAAAGTACCTTCTCTTACCCGACCTGAGAGAACTGAACTGTGCTCTTGTGGGAAAAGAGATTGGGAAAGGGATGGTTTGGGGGTTAGTACTGGGGTTAGTAACTCTCCAGCAAATTAAAGGTGATCTGTAAGCTTGCCGTACCTTCTTGGGAAGATAGTCGAATCATAATAAAAACAGTATTGGTTTGTAAGTGGGAGTAATGAAGTATTCCATCAAGAGTACAGTTGCCCATGCTTTGCAGCATTCCTTGGCCTTTGGAGAAATGCACGGGTTCAGGCAGCTGAGAAGGGCCGCAGCCGCCTATCAAAGGAGGGCACCAGCACTTGGCTAAGCCCCTGGGGCTTGCTTGCTGGAACTGTGGTATTCCATTTTTAATTGGTAATCTGACCACCCCTAAACATGGCTTTAAGACAGCAGAAGTTGATAATTGAATAAAGTTGATCGTCCTCGTTGTTTTACATTGGAAATAGTTCTCATAACAACCCTCTGAAGGTATTTCCTATCACCAACCTAATTCCTGCTCATGGAATCTTATACTGTATAGCTCTGTGATTTTTATTGTTATTGATGCACTTCTCTCAACTGCCCTTCCTAGATTCTTTTCTTTTACTGACGAGTTGGCAGACAGTAGGCGTGTAAAGCAGACAAATTGACTGAGTGGCTGAAATGCAGATGTTTGTCTGGTCTCTGTAACACTTTCCTGCTCCTATTAGTATTTATCTGTTTATTTATGTATGTTCTATTTTGGTGCACTTTATAATGTGGTTTCTGTATAGAAGCTGTTACGGACATACAGAGACAGAATGATGAGTCTTAACATCTTCTTACTGGCATTTCAGGCCTAGAGAGCCGAGGGCCACATGAGCCACCACCTTCACTGGCTTCCCTGATAAGGTTCTGTGTCATCTGCACCCTCTGGCGCAGCCCCCAGACCCCCTCACTCGGGGCTCCTTTACCTTTAAGGATAAGCATAAAAACATGTTCCTGAATATCAGTTCCCTGAATTATAAAGTTATTCCCTTTTATTACATAAGTGGAATTTCACTTATAATCTTTGCTTCTTTTGAGCCACAGTAAATTCCTTCTTCATGAAAATAATATTGGATTCTTCTGTTATTGTACAAAGGAAATGAAGGACCTCTTTGGAAAAGTTATCTTAAACTTTGGGCGAGAGGCATCAGGATGTGATAGAAAAAACTCCCAATGAGAATTAAGAAGGTTGGGTTCAAGTCCAGGAGCTGACACGACCCAGTCACTCATTTTCCCTTAGTGACTACAGGTCATCGAGTGAAAATGGGGACAGTCCCCACTGGTAAAATGGGGAGGTCGAATTAGATCATTTCTAGCCTCCTTTCAACCTTAAAAAACTATTTTTTCAGTCTGGGAATGTGTAATATTATCGTTGGTATCTGTATGTTTTACCCACTGCTGGATGGACTTGTAAACCCAACCACAGGCTTTCTGGTTCACGGGAACCTATAGGCTCAGAGTCTGGAAGGAATATGGCAAGAACCAAAATGAAATCAGTGTTAGGATACCTCAAATAATAAATGAAAGCTGAACTCACGCGTCTTAATTGATCAGCAACGTTCATTGAACACTTAGATTTGCAGCATAATATAAGGTGTCCGGAGGCACCTGAGCTAAAACTCATTCACTACCAACACCGGACAGAAATACACACATGCACACAGCCAAGGGTGCCTGTACAGGCTGTGGACACACGGGGCCATCTCTGAGCTGGGATGAAGGGGTCACCGCTCTCCCTCAGCCCCCCGCTCTTAATGAAAACATTTACTTTAGTTAACTTTCGTTAAATCCAAATCACTATGCGAGAACACGTATCAGAAGAAGGGAGCTCCCCTTGTCCCATTCCCCTGTCCCTGTAACTGGAATCTTTGCCAGAGCGGTTTGCTTCCTCATCCAACTGGAAATGTATTGGTGGAAAGTGAATAAAAGCCCAGGACTCCTTTAAGCTGACCTTTCCCTTGAGAACTGAACAATATTCACTTCTGGGGGTAAGCAGAAAATCAGGGCCTACTTCGTGTTTCACACCCTCTCTCTAACTATTCTTAACTCCCCTCCCCTCTGTCCCGGGAAGGGGTGGTCACCCTTTCATGATCTCTGTAGTCAATCCAGAGTTGTTGAAATTTCTTTGACTCAAAATTAGTAAAATTCCCAGAGTAATTCTACACAGTGCTTCACGTTCAAGAAATTCTCCTTTAGTCCACCGTTCCCAGACGCGGGCCCGACTAGCATTGGGCAGAATTTGGGGGCGCAGGGTAGTAATTTTAGGGCTTTGCTGCTCTGCAGAAAGCTGGCAGCATCAGCTTCACTTTGGAACTTCTTAGAAATGCAGAAGCTCAGGCCCCACTGAGGACCTACTGAATTAAATCTGCATTTCCCCACAGTCCCATGATGGCTGTGCACCTCCGAGCTTGAAGAGCACTGTTTCACAGATGGCACACGGGAACCCCCAGGCCTCGCAGCAGGGCGGCAATTTGGGTTTTCAAGAGTAGGACCAGGCTGCGTCTAGTGGTGGCAGCAAGCAGAGGCTATAGGGCAACCCTCCCCTCCAGAGAACTGCCAGGTCTTTCAAGCCGGCATCTGTGATCCACAGAAGATAGTATTGCTCCAAGCGGAAGCAAAGATCGATGTTTAACCACACTGGAAACCCCTCATATCATCCGTTGTTGAATACAGATTCCCAAAGAAGCGTGTAAATCCTCTGGCAGAAAGCTTTCGTGTGGGAATGGAGGTAAATTTCCTATTAAAACCCACAGTGGATTGAAGTCTAATTCCAAAATGGCAGCGTGCTGTATTTTCCATTTCTGTTTCCCTTGTACCTGTCACCAAGTTACCCAAGTGATTTGGGATCTTGGTTAGGGTAAAGTTTTTTATGTCAACCCAAAGCACGAGGGAGCATCTTCCCCCCCCCCCCCCCACCCAGCTTCTTTCACTGATTTTTCCTCTTAAAAATCGTCGCTGTAGATTTCTTCCCACTCTTCAGGAAACCGAGCCCCACCCACAGTGTATCAAAGACCCTTCCCTCTCAGGGGGTGCAGGTGGAGGTTCCCTGAGTGAGAATGCATACAGGTCTTCACTTTGCTAAAGAGCTTCTAGAAGGACCCCCAGCCCGACCCCATCAGCAGCCTCACCCTGCTTCCGACCAGCTGCGTCTCTTGGGTCTGCCCCTGGGGACACAAGCAAAAGGGCAAGTGGGTTTGTCCCCAAGCCGCAACCCGGGGCAACGGTGATGGGAGGACTCTCCCGACCAGCCCTGGGTCCTGCCGTCCTTGAATAGGAAGGAAAAGCAACAGCCGCGTAAACAAATTCTTCCCTCTTAAACCTGGGGCGTCGAAACACTCTGGTTTCTCCTCGCCTTCTTTCCACCGGGATCGTCTTGCCAGAAAACCTTATTTCTTGGGTTTCCTCCTCTTTTCTCTTTCCCCTTGGCTGCTCCCCTTGACTCCCACTCCAGCCTCCTCTCGCCGCTCTCACTCCCCAAATCGAACATGTACAGATTTTACGGTTCACTGGAGAATAAGTGGCTGTCATTTCACAGACGGGCCAGGATGTAATTAGCCACAATGCATTGGAGTAATGGAACAGATGTCTCTTTGTAAACTGAGTTTGCTGCCGAGCACCGCATGTGTGTGACCCACCGACCGCTCCAGGCGATTCCACGCTGCTCCCCTCCCCCTGGCCTTCTCTGCCTTCCTCCGGCCCCTCTCTGGCTTCCCGAGCCAGAGGCTGGGCTGACTTGAGTGTTTGTGTCTTGATTATTTGGGGTTTTTCCCCCTCTGTGCTGCCCTGGCACATTTCTGCGGCTAAAAAGCTGCTGGTGACGTGAAGAAGAGTGAGTGCGCTGAACCTACGTTTATTGATGGAGTCATTGAGAACGGGAAGGTAATACCCCTCTTATGAGATAATTGGCAGTTTCAAGTTGCACTTATTACTGGATGATAATACACCAGCAAAATCATAAATTACTGTTATACTCTCTGACCTGTTGTTGTTTTTCTTAACTAGAAATAAGGGAGATGCATCTCCTTTCTTCCAAGGTTATTATTTAAAATTTAAGAGGAAGAGCCCATGCTGGTCACGGAAGGATGATACACCCAAATATCAGATACTTAAACTTACTGCCACATAACCTTTAAGATCATTCGTTTACACAGACTATGGGATCCCGTGGACCTCTGCTTTTCTATGTGTTTCACTTTAATCTGAAGGTCTTCTCTTTTTAAAAAAAAAATTATTTTTAAGTAATAACTTTTGCACATCCTTCCTTTTGAGGCTGTAGATTTCATAAAAAGGTACCAAGCAAAATTCTTGCTGTATTTACTGTCTCTTCTCTCTCTAGGAGGATGAGAGGTACAGACAGTAAACTACATGCAACTCCTCCCTCAAGCCTCCTGCACATTTGGAGGAAAACAATCCTGATTAAAATATGTGGGGAAATCAACTCCCCGGGATGGTGCTGGCCTTTGTTCCTCAGGATATCATGTTCGGCTTGATTGATTTTTGTCTCCTGGCCACATGCTCAGAATCTCGGCTTTGGCCACACACAGGAGAGGGCGATCCTGGGCTCGGGTCTAAGGCTACTCTCCAGTGTGTACATGTATCTGGTACCTTTGTCAGGTGAGAAGTACTCTTCTGGTTGCCACCTTGGTCACTGGAATCAGGAAGGCCACAGCCTCTTGGTCTGTGATAGAAGAAGTTGCTATGTAACATGCCTTTATTAATAAGCAGGGAGTAGTGTATTTATCATACCTGTAAACTGACCACAGTGAAACGGAAGCCAATAATTCTAAACGCTCTAATCAGGACCTTGGGTTTGGGTTTGGAATCTTGTGTCATTAAATCTTAAAATGTTTGGTTAATTCAAATTTTTCATTTTAAGATTTTAAATGTTGATTGTTTTTCCCCCAACGGAATCAAAGACCTTCATTTGGGCTTTTAAAAATCATTAAAAAATTTAAAACAGCAGTCTCAAGTTAATTTTTACCCTGAGGAGTTTATAATAAATAATAGGTGGAAATGGATCTCTGGTGTATGAAATTGATACTTCTACTGGTTTAGCAGCAAGTAATTGGAAACCTTCTCACCATGACCTCATCGATGGCCCCTTGCTTATGAAAGTTGAAACCTCCCCCTAGTCTCTGAGGGATCTGGGTGATCATGATTGTGTCCTCAGCACAAATTTGGAAAAGAAAACTTCTCTGTTTTTTGATAGTCTCCTTATTGCGTAGCAGCCAGAATGTGGAGTGCCTGATATGCTCTAAACACTCTTTCAATATCACTTTTATTGTTTTGTTTTTTATAACTCAGGGGAGCCCTTCATATCTTCAAGGTGCCATTATAAGCTCCATTGCTAATAAAACTATTTCTGAATGATTTCTGCTGCCAAATTAGTGACAAGTTGGGATCAAGCCCCAGTTTCATAAAAGGTCAGTCGCTGTGCATAGAATCATGTTGCCTCCCTGAGGACAGGAGAGGTGATAGGATCATGTCTTATTTTTTTTACCCTCCTCAAAAACTGGCACAATGTGCAAAAACAGTTGGTAATTATTCTAACATGAACTAGATTTCCAGAGATGTAAATTGCATCAGCTCATTAGTTATTTTGAAATTACAGATATCTGAGAGAGCCAGGGTGTATTGCCATTTTACAGAATCTATGCATCAAAATTTTGGTCAAGGTAGGGCTTCCCTGGTGGCGCAGTGGTTGGGAGTCCGCCTGCCAATGCAGGGGGCACGGGTTCGAGCCCTGGTCTGGGAAGATCCCACATGCCGCGGAGCAGCTGGGCCCGTGAGCCACAATTACTGAGCCTGCGCGTCTGGAGCCTGTGCTCCGCAACAAGAGAGGCCGCGACAGTGGGGGGCCCGCGCACCGCGATGAAGAGTGGCCCGCACTTGCCACAACTAGAGAAAGCCCTCGCACAGAAACGAAGACCCAACACAGCCAAAAATAAATAAATAAATTAATTAATTAATTAAAAAAAAAAAAAAATTTTTGGTCAAGGTCATCCAGCTCAGCCTCTGGCCAAGAGCAGGAACCTCCTCTAAAACTCTTCTTTGTCAGGATAACTGTGGAGTCCTGGCTTGTCATCCATTTTCACTTTTTGGATATGGAATGATCTGAAAGTCCTTCCTTGCATTCAGCTGCAATCTATCTCCACGTAACCACCGCCTCGTTTTTCTGTTGACACAGGGTAAACCTACCCTTCTTTTCCTATGCAACCTTTAGAGAACTAACAAAAAGCTTTCATATTTCTCTATCTTCTTTTTCCCAACTTGGATTTCCAGTTCCTTCCACTATTCCTTATATTAGCATGATTATCTGACCCTTTGTCACCAAGCCTGTCCTCTTTCTGGTGTGCTATCTTTTTAAAAATGAGATTCCCAGATCTGTGTACAAAACCCCAGATGTCATTTGACCAACGCAGAGTTCAGTAAAAATGATCACACCTTGTCTGCAGCCTAAAGGTGCGTGCATCAATTAAAACTTTCAAATCTTTTCATATAAACCACATTTAGACAAGATTTTCCTAATGCGGTACAAGAGAAATTAGTGTTTGTGAATCTGTGTGTTCAAGTATTAATACTTACTTTTTGTGGCCTGGTAAGATTTATTCTTTTTCCTTGTAGTTGTCATTCTTCCTGCTTATTATGCCAGTATACAAATCACTAATGTAAACAGAGAGCAAAATTCCTGCAGGGGTGGTTGTCCATCACCACGCAGGAGAATCTAGACCCCCCAGGGTACATCCTCCAACTCCATCATCTGCCCCCTGTCAACCTTGGCAGCCTCACCTCCAAATATCCCCATCCCCCCAAACATCCTCTGAGACCCGCTGCTGTAGTTCCTCAAACACACATGTTCTTCCTGTCTTCACACACGCTAGTTCTCTGCCTGGGAGGCTTTGGCCATGTTTTCTCTGACTCATAAACTTCTACTCCTCCTTTAAGGCTTAACTCAAGAATCACCTCTTAGAACAGACTTGTGGTTACCAGAGGTGGATGCGAGGTCTCAGGGGTCAGGATTGGACGAAGGTGGTCAAAAGGTACAGACTTCCAGTTATAAGATACATGAGAACTAGCGATGTAACGTACAACGTAATGGCTATACATTTTTTTAGAAAGATTTTTTTTTATTTTTTAAATTTTTTAAATTAATTTTTATTGGAGTATAGTTGATTTACAATGTTGTGTTGGTTTCTGCTGTACAGCAAAGTGAACCAGTTATACATACACATATATCCACTCTTTTTTAGATTCTATTCCCATATAGGTCATTACAGAGTGTTGAGTATAGTTCCCCGTGCTATACAGTAAGTTCTTATTAGTTATCTATTTTATATATAGTAGTGTGTATGTGTCAATTCCAATCTTCCAATTTATCCCTCCCCCCCTTTCCCCCTGGGTAGGCATAAGTTTGTTTTCTACATCTGTGACTCTATTTCTGTTTTGTAAATAGGTCATTTGTACCATTTTTTCAGATTCCACATATAAGCGATATCATATGATATTTGTCTTTCTCTGACTTACTTCACTCAGTATGACAATCTCTAGGTCCATCCATGTTGCTGCAAATAGCATTATTATGAGGACTTATACTTCACACTGCTGTATGGTAATTTGAAAGTTAAGAGAGTAGATCCCAAGAGTTCTCATCACAAGGAAAAAAACTTTTTTCTTTTTTCTTTTTTTGTATCCATATGAGATGACAGATGTTAACTAAACTTTTTATGGTAACCATTTCCACAATATATGTAAGTCAAATCATTCTGCTATCTAATAATCTCATACAGTGCTATATACCAATTATATCTCAATAAAACTGGAAGGAAAATAGAAAAAAGAAAAATGCATGCACAAATGAACAGAGTTAAGAAGAGTAAAAACAAAAATAAAAGTATTTCTGGTAAAAAGTAAAAAGAATCACCTCTTAAGTTCTGTTGGGATCATGGAGCTGGGGGCACACCAGAGGTTTCCACCCCACAACTAACCCTTGAAGCCAACATCTGTTTTGTTTTATTTTGACATTATAAATAAAGACCATAATTCATCAACAATTAAGATAAACTTTTTTTAAAAAAAGAGAACTGTCTCTTCTGCAAATCCTTCTCTGGCCCACTTTCAACCTTTCATCTCCATGAAGCACCTGCTCCACACAATTACTGCAACATTTATCACTGATTATGTTGCCTTTAACTGCTTGTTCATTTTTTGGCCCCTCTAGACTTTCAACTCCTTGATAGACAGTGTTTTGTTTTTTGTGGCTTTCCACTGTCTCAGATGGTGCCTGGTGTTTAGTAAGATTATATGTGAATACAATATTCTACAGGTCTGCTCCTATACTTTACTCTCTTTGTTCAGAAGGATGGTGAAAGAAGTTACATCCAATGCTTTGCTCAAGTCAAGACACCCTGACCTATTGGTGGAGTAATATCATTAACGAAGAAGTGAGCTTCAGTGGTTTGTTTTCTTCCCTCCCTTTAAAAAGCTCGGGCTAGATGCTCATGCCCTAGTGTCAAGGCTTTCTAACCACGCTGAACCTCCACTTTACTGATGATTACAAACACCATTATGGCTCTATCTTGAGCCCTACTATAATTGTTTTTTCCTAAATGTTAATGGGTTTATGATTAACTATAATTGCATATAGGATCCCACACTGAGGAATAATTATAGGTGCTTATTCACTCACCTCTTATATCCCTACTATGTGCAGATATGTCAGACAAATAACATTCTGACAGCACTGTAATGGCAGCGTAATCAGCAGACAAGATGATGCTGGATTCTTCAATTACATGCTCACTTTTTCAAGAGTTGACATACCACCACTATATTTATCATCAATTAAATTTCCCTATATTAGTTACTTGCAATAATTTTTGAGGCAATCACCTCAGCTCAAATTGCCATAGCAAACCACGTAATCTCACCAAATAGAACTATTATCAGCAGTCATCGTCCTCATCAATTCTTTATGAAAGACTCATTTCTCAAACCATTTTAAATTGTGGCTTAGAGTAAGTCATTTATAACCACAGTTTGGAAATAGGCACATTATATTTCCATTTCATAAATATGTTTTATTAGTAATGAGTAGTATAGTATTAGATTACTATTAGTATTCTCAGCAGAGGTTGGAAAATGCTTAATTAACAAAGATATTGGATTGGAAAAAAATGACTCTGGGCGTATTTCTTCTTGACCGAATTATTATCTATTTTTTTCCCTCTAGTCCTTGGTAATTTTTAATTGCATGCACTTATCCGAGAGAGTGTATTTCCAAGGGTCTATGTAAGGAAGCCAAAACCCAGTAGAGGCAAATTTTCTGAAGACTTCCCTGTTACTGTGTCAGGATCTCCCAGCACCTTCACCTGAACCCCGTCCCCAGTTCCTTTTTAGAAACCATCAGCGGTCAGTCTTTGTTCCTGAAGGACATTGCTGGGAATCTGTTACACATCATAAAACAGCTAGATTCCTGTTCTGGTTGTGGTGACCTAAAACTGGTATTTGAAATCCAGAGCCATTTTTTTCCATCACCCTCCGGGTGCCTTTCATTCTGAGAACGTGTAGCTCCCTATTTTCCTTGCTCTGGTTCAGCCTCATTTTTTACAAGAGCAGTGAGCACCGGAGTATTCACTGTGCTAGGGAAACCACAGAGATGTTGGTACCCAGACTATCATGCACAGAGATTGTACTAACCTTGGGCACATACAGGTCTGCTGTTGCCAAGACCTTTTCTTCATCGTTGCTGTTTTAAATTAGAGCTTCTGGTTTACTTTCTTTTTGTTCTCAACTCTTGTTAGGATTCTTCCACTGTTTTTATTTTATTTCATTTGTAGTGGTGTCTCTAGCATCCTTATATTATCTTGTATGAGATGCGTTTTATTATTTCCCATGATTATTTTTCCAAGGGATACGGCTCTTTTTATGATGGTGTAATATGTTCCTATCAAGAACACATGGATGTGTTCTCTGAAGAAACAAACTGATGGCTGCACGTGTGGACACTTTGCTAACACAAAAGAGCAGCAGTTTGTGTTTCAGCAGAAGTACCGGAGTTGTGGACGGCTTAAGCCTGAAGTGGCTTGCTGGTTCTCTAACAGCAGGCAATTATGTGACACTTGGGGAGCCTCCACTATAGGCTGTTCTTATGCAGAGAGTTGACTGAGGGAACAGAAAGAGCAGTAGAAATATGTGAGAGACACGTGACTTCTCCTTAGTGATTGATTGCCCACAGTTGTGTCCTAATTGCTGATGACACCATTCCATCCATACTTAACATTTGTTCAGATATCTTTCCCAAGGTCCCTAGTTATGGGATTTGTATTCATAAAAGCTTCTACTATGGCCCTTCTGTTCACCCAGCCAGTGAATAATCCCCAAGTTAATAAAAAGGCAAGCACTATTTATCAACATGGCATTAAAAGACTCTACCCAATGCAGGTTCATACTGTGAGGGAAAAGTAATCTTTCCTGACACCCCTCCTGGTGTAAAAAGTGAGCTAGCCTACGCCAGCTTTCCCGAGTCCTTAGTAAGGTTTTGCCTAAAATGATGTGGAAAGGCTTCTCTGGTGTTCCAGCGGTTGGAACTCCACGCTTCCAATGCAGAAGGCACGGGTTCGATCCCTGGTCGGGGAAGTTCCGTTTGCCACGCGGTGCGGCCAAAATTAAATAAATAAATAAACTTAAAAAAAAAATGATGTGGAAGAGGGCATTGACTTGGGATGGAGAGCTGGGATTGGGGATGGCTAAAAGTGGCTTCTGGGGAAAGCTGCTCAAGAACAACAAAGAAACTGACACCACGTGCTCTTCTCCAGTGGGAAGGAAACACTTCTCATTCAAGTGGCCTCTTTCTTTGAATCAGAGACCTGCCTTACACAGTGGAAAGACCGGCCTCGCTTAGCCAGGCAGACCCATGGCACATGCCCCCTTCCTCTGGCAGGCTCCCCGTGGAGAAACTGCCAGGGACACAGAACCACTCTCCGAGTGATATCGGGACCCCGGGTTACAAATGAGGATTGATGTTGAGCTGAGCAGCTCTAATGGCCTTATCACAGCAATCGTTCTAGGACACCCATCTCTCCCCTTCTCCCTTCACATCTGACTGGTTATCTATTGTTCCTCATTGCCAGGGCTTGTTTGAAGAGCTCTGCAGCGTTTGCAGGTATAGAAGAATGTGCAACTTTTTTTTTCCCCCTTGAAGTCATTGTCTATATTTAGGTCAGTGACGTGATGAGGGATGTCGATGTGTTTTGTACCTCGCGCTGAAAGATGCTTCCTCCCCGGATCTGAGGGCAGGCGAGGCGCTGATGGCACAGCCTGCGCCCGGAGCCCGCAGCCCACGCTGCCCGCGACCGGAGGGTGGCATCTGCCCTCTGCCGCCCGCCAAGCCGCTGCCCAGGGTCGCAGAAATCTCACCCTGGCCTCCCTGATCCTCTGTGTGAGAGAGGGGACTGTCATTAAAAGGTGAGAGGGAAGGTCGAGAGAAGTTGCTTTATCCTTTACCTGGCGTCCTCACCCTACACTCTGCTCTGTCACGTAGGAAACGCGGCCCAGATAAATCCTGCCCACAAAGGAACTGCGCTTTTTTAACATGCAAATGTTCAGTCGGGGAGAGTAAATAGACATCTCCTCCTTCAGGGAACTCGGAGACAATCGTGGCAACCTCCTACCCCACCCCCAGCTGCATTCCCCTTTCCTCTTTCCATTCTGAGAAAGATATTCTGATTTTTTTCCCCATTATTTCTTTTGAAGGGAGGGAGGGGCTTGCATTGAATTACTCTTAAGCCACTGTCTTCTACCCCAACTTCCTCCCGTCTAGATAGGCTTCATTAATTTGATAAGCCGACACCAAAAGAGAGGGGTGGCGGGGAGAGGGGGGAGGGGGATTGCAGGAGGGGCTGCCTAAGGGCTGCCCTGAGGTTTTAGAAGATGAACTGCTAATGATGTTGAAGACGTACCTTTTCAGACTGCCTGGTCCCTCCGGAAAATCAGGGTCCTCTTTCACTTATTCTGATTGTACTGAAAGAACGGAAAAATAGGGGCCTGGTTGGAGCGGAGGAGGGGGCTTCGTGCTGGGAGGGGTGGTAAGGAGACAGATGGGCCTCGGAGGAGGAATCAGAACGCGTCAGTTGCACAGCTTGAAGGGCCTTTGCTTTAACAGGGTATCTGATATTGTCATGCTAAAGAGTCAGAAACTAATGGGGGGAAATAGATTAATTTGCCAGGTCATTGATTGAACAGTCTTGCCTAATACTTACAAACTAGTGAAATTAGCGTGAACTGGTGATATGAATATTTTGATCAACTGACCCTTGAGTTCAAACGGAGAGGGTTGCAAACCACAATGCTTTTGACCTTTTCAGAGGCACTAATCTTTGCTGGCCCTTTCCCATCCTCTGTAGTGACAGAAGCTGATTATACCTAAGATAACCATATTTAGAATCTGCCCAAGAAGTCCTGTTGATGCCACTTCTCCTGGTTCGGGCAAAAAATTATCTATTTGCCCTAATTATACCTCTCAGCGACTGGGAGAACCTGAAAGATACCCAGCTTCAGTATGCGTTTATTTTTTATCGTCTGTTCTCTTGCATACTTTCAAGATCATTCTCAAACATTTACTGAAAACAAAGGTGTGAGACCTTCCGAGGATGGAAAGCCATTTAAGCAAGAATCTTTTCTCATTTGAGTTAGTAGCAATATAAGCAATTTGCAGATTTAACAAAAACCCAGAATATTCTTGAATCACAGATCAAAGTCCTACAGTGGCTTGTTTTGCTTCTGAAATAAATACCAAGATGGGGGTGGGAAGTCAACAGGCATCCTTAGTTAAGTGAAAACAACCCAGACTTCTGCCCTCCCCCCACCTCCCCCAGTTTCTGCTTCGGTAAATATTTTACTTCCTCCTCAGTTTTACCGAGTGACAGTGATTGTTTGGCAGTGTCAGAGCTCAGTGCTTTGTGGACTCCAGGAGCAGCTTTGAGCCTGAGGGATGGAGGCTGGGGGTAAATATTTCAAATAGATGAACAGGTCTTGGGCTTCGAACTTAGCAATTGCTTAACTAGGATCTAAATTCTAATTAGATTCTAATGGCAAATAAACATTCATTCATTAAACAAATGTTTATCGAGTCCCTGCTGTGTACCAGCCACTCTTCTAGGTGCTTAAAACATATCTATGTATGGAAAAGATAAAGATTCCTGCCCTTATGCAGCTTATGTTCTAGCAGACATTAAACATAATAAATGAGTGTAAATTATATAGTATGTTAGTTGTAAATGCTGTGGAAAAATAAGAAGTAGAGCAGGGTGAAGGAGGTGTTAAAACTGAGGCATATTAAAATGTCTGAGTTTATCTGAGCAGAAATGGATTCGAATCAGGACCATCAAACCAGAAGTGGTGAGGCGGGCTGCACCGACAGGAGCTGGGGAGAGACTTTTATACAGAAAAGGCAGAGGCAAAAGAAGGAAATTATTTGACTAGCTATAGCTTCTACATCTGTCTTATTTGGGAAAGCCCGGTTGGCTGTGATTGGTTGTCCTTAGGTTTTGATTTCTTAACTTTGAGGCATCACAGGCTTAGGTATCTGTTTGCTTGCTTACAGAGGCTGCTAAGGTATCAGAACACCTCAATCTAATGGTCTCATTGTTTAATTGATCGAACAGAGGGTAGAGTGAAGGTCCTGCCTGGGCAATGGGTTTACGAGCCGCCCATACCAAACACCAAGGACAGGGGAGGCCAGCCCGCACATGCAGACACATGAAGCTGAAGACCCAAGAGAGGTGTGACTTCGGCGGCGGCAGCCGTGGTTGGGTATCTTGATTGTACCTGCCAGAGCTGCCATGGCCAGTGGTACTCTGTGTGTGTGTGTCTATGAAAGAGTTCAGGGTTAGAAGGTGGGTGAAATGGTTAAGGCCCTGCCTTTGGGGTGGAGGGCTGGCCTTAGCAGTCCCAGTTCATCTCAGGATTCCCAGCTAGAGTTCTGGGTTCCTTTTCTGCTTTTGCCAGTGGTTCATTACGTAACCTGCGGCGTGAAACTTAATCTTTTCCTGACGACTGTCATGTTCATAGAATCACAAGGTACAGTTATTAAAATGTGGCTGACTTGAATGATGAGGAATTATTTATTGATGGGGATTCTAAGAAGGACTAAGCCAGCATTAAGAGTTCCTTAACACCCAAAGACAAAACCACAAAATGGCCAAGTGTTCCCCTATGTTTGGTCCATTTTATTCATTTAAAAACTACGGTTTCTTTCCCTCCCTGCCATGTGTTCTACACCTGCAGCTAAATAGGAAGGATCAAGGCAAATATGCCCACACCCATCACCCTGCCTGATTTCAGAGCCCTTCAGGGAGAGGTAATAGACGATCATTTCTTCTGTTCTTCAGAATCAGTGCTATGCTTCCTGCATCACTGTAAAGATGGTGTGATGGCATCGATTTAGTTCAAAAGCAAAGCAGATAGAGTTCTGATTGATTCTTCTCCACTCCTTCACTGGGACTGAAATTAGGGCTCCTGGCTTCCTGCCTGACTAGGGCTTGGTCTATGGAGCAGATCACTGAAGTGGGTCCACGCTCCCCAACGCAGGCCGCCATCCTGCCGAAATCCTGATGTCTGTGTGTACTTTTGCAGCTGCTTCCTTTTTGTTTGTGGTCAGCAAAACGAAGGAATGGATTCAGAGGAAGCCCTACCTCTGACGGAGCAGGTGCTGTGCTTAAGTGTGGAGAACATTTACCCTGGCAGAAACGCCCTGCCTGCATGTATGCCTGGGGCCAATAAGGAGACTCCTGAGACTCAGAAGCATGAGGCCTGATTCTTCCTCCAGTAAACCTGTTGCCCAGAGAGCCAGAGTGGGGCTGGCACGAGGCCTGAGGCCCAGAACTCACACTAGAAACTCAGCGATAAGCACAGAGCGGGAGGCATGGCCCAGCCGCAGCCCTTGCCGTCTGTCTCTAGGGCCCCAACTCCCTCGTTTGCCACCGTGATGACGATCTGACTTTCAGTTGCCTTAGCCACACACAGGACCAAGAAAGCTGTGTGAAATTTAGAAACTTCGGATCCCAAATAGACAGTTTCTTTCTGGTTTCATCTACTCTCCAAATATTGAAGTTCCACAGGTAATTGTGAGCGTGGAATTAATAATTTTGAAACATAAGTACTTCCTGGATGCTTACCCTTCATCTGGTACTGTGATAAGTGTTTTATCCCACTTAATCCTCATGCATTCTTTTGAATTTAGGCACTGTTATTTGCAACATTCTTTCAGTTGAATGTATCATACTTTATTTAATGAATCCTCTACTTTTGGATTATCTATTATCCTCCTTACATGGAGGAGGAAAATGAGCCTGGTTTAGTTATCCAGCTACCAGGGTACAGAGTCAGGCTTTGAACTCAGAAAGGGTGGGTTCTAACAGCCAGACCAGGTTCCCTGACTCTTCGGTTCTGATTGGTGGTAGAAAGACATGCCCGGCAGCTGGGCCCTGCTTACTTAGATTATCTTATTGCCTAATACATGTGTCTGACAACCTTTGCAATAGATAGTACATCTAATTGACGAAACTGAAACTCAGTGATCAGCTCCAGGCAAGCATACAAAATAATGCATTCCTATAATGATAACAGTAGATTCACTTTGATAATAGAAGTTGCTGCTTCCAGTTGATTTGACAATGGGTTTTCTCATAGGAACCTTCAAGCAGTGTCACCAAACATTTTCCACATGGGAAGGGGGCATAGAACAGTTAAGCGGTATGCAGAGAAGTCCTCAGAAGTACTCCTATCCCCTGAACCAGCAATGCTACTTCTATATATATAAGGATGTTCACTGCAGCATTATTTATAGTGGTGAAAGTTGGGAAAAAAGCACTGTATGACCAAAAGTAAGGGGTTAATTAAATACATTATGATACATTCAACTGAAAGAATATTTCAAAACTGTTATTTTAGAAGAGTGTTTAATAACATGGGGAAGTGGCCCAGATATAATAAATGAAATAAGGTAGAATATAAAACTACCTATGATCCCAATATTTTAAGAAGAGTGAGAATGAGAACAACTTGAGATTGGATTTTTGGTTTAATGAAATGGAGGATAAGTATGAGGAATTTTTTCCCCAGTAACTAAACCTGGAGTAAATGTTTGAAGAAATAACCTGGAGAAAATTGTGACTTTGGGAGAAATACTTTCTCTTGTAAATTCCCAGTAAAATGAGTGATAGGATAGCTCAACATCAGTCTTAAAACTACTTTATGTTCCTCTTAAGTTTTTTTCTTTTCTTTAAAACACATTTAACCTGAAGTTATAATTGATCAAAGCCGATATTTTTGCAATATCGTGTTCCTTCGAAAGCAGTCTCTTTCAAAGAAAAGCAGAGCTCTCTGTGCCGTTTGTGTAACAGTTGCTTTATTGCCAAGTTCTTCAAAGTTGGTGAAGTGTCTGACAAACATTTTCCTGATCAGAAAAATGGCAGGTGGGAGATTTGCTTTGCTGACATGGCAGCACTCATCATACCCGCCTTCCTCTCGTGTGGCAGTCATACGGATGGAAAGAAGGCAATTTCTCTGTTATGCTAGGGGTGAAAGAGCGGGAGAAAGTTTGAGTATTGGAGTGCTGAGCACAGTACCACTGACCAAGTGAGAAAGCCCAAGGCATCAAAATCCTATCTTGCCAGACATGTCAGAGCAGAAGAAAATGAACAGGTTCTTCAACACGTGAGAAGACAGCTCTAGAGGAGGACTCTGTGTGCCCCCCAGTTTTGACAAAATGTAAAATGTAAACACTCAGAACCAGTTGAAGAAAGCCTTTGCATCTCGGTAGGGTTAGAGTGGAGAGAAATCCGAGTCAAGAATTTGTAAGAAAGCTGCCTGATTATATCTAGATATTTGGGCTCATCTGGCTTTCACAATTTATTATATCTCTGAGAACCTTTGGGCGTTTAGAAAATAAAGTCATAATCGCTACCCGTGACCACTTACCAGTTGGCAGTATAGCCCAATTGAAAGAAAATACCCCACATGCCCCAGAAGGCAAATGGAGGGTTAACCTTACAAATCTAGCCAATCAGAGGATTGTAGACATCACACCGGTCTACCCTAAGCCAGACCTGAGAAAAAACGTAACACATGAAGGAAGAGTCATATAGACGAGGCAGTTGGAACCAGGTCACCCATGGAACAAAATACTAGCTTCTTAGCATTATGTCCAAGATTATATATAATCTGACAGGGGACTATATTCCATATCCTGTGATAAACCATAATGGAAAAGAATATGAAAAAGAATATATGTGTGTGTGTATATATATACACACACACATGTATATGTATGTAGGTATAACTGAATCACTTTGCTGTATAGCAGAAATTAACACATTATAAATCAACTATACTTCAATAAAGTTAAAAAAAACAACAACATTATATACGTTCTGACTGCAAATATCTTTCCAGCTTTCTCTCCCTCTCACTGTGTCTCTCATCTCTGCAGGCACACTGTTCTTTTCTCTTTCCCCTGGGTGAGCCGTGCACCTCAGGGTGTCGGAGCCTCAGCTAATGATGTTCCATTGGCCCCGAATGGCCCGAAACACTCTGCTTCTTTGCTCTTCAGGATCCCTGTCTGCTTTTCAGGTCCAATCAGATACCACCTCGGTCAGAAATGATCTGACCTTCCTTCCCATACCTGTACGCTTGTATAGGTGCCTTCATCTCGTGTTTATTTCATTCTGCCTTACATTTTAGCGGGTGATTTATGTTTCTCTCCCCCATCAGATTGTTACTCATCTGTAAATACCTCTGATGGATGCCAAGCCAGATGACCTCATACAGTAGTCGCTTAATACATGTTTGCTGAATTCAGTCAAATACAAGAGAGTATATGAATATGAAGATATGTGCAACCATGTTTTCCGGACCAAAAATGTCAAGAAATGTGACCTTGGGACAGAATATTTGAAATTAGACTAGTCCTAAAAGACCCAGATTGCCAAGGCTGCTGTAATACCAACCCATAAAAACAGCTAACAGTTTTGAGTATTTGCTACATTCTAAGCCCTACACTAAGTTCTTTCCATATAACATCCCATTTGATCATTCCAACAATTTTATGAGGCTTAAGTACTATTATTATCCCCATTTTGCTGATAAGAAACCAAGACTGGAGGAGCCTCTTAGCCAGGAAACCAAAGGGCACTGCATAAACACCAAGTCTGCCTCTTTCTTTACAGGGTGTCTCTCTCTGGCCTTGGAGGAGGCCCTGGTGGGAGTTGATGGCTGTCATTCATGCAGTATATCTGGGTATCTGCCTAATTCAGTCTCAAAGTGGGCCTCACAACAGGCATTAGTATGTTTTGTAAGCAGCTTCTCTGCTTCTGACATTGGTATCAGGTATCATTCGACAGTATTTGATGATTTTCCTACTCTAGGGAAGCTCTAGAGTGTATCAACTCTGAAGTGAGGTGAGCTTCTTATAAGTAAAATAGTCATGCATAGGAAGTATATTAGGGTTCTCCAGAGAGAACAATCAAGAGGATATAGATTTTGATACATATATAAGAGGCGATTTATTATAGGAATTGGCTCACATGATCATGGAGTCCGAGAAGCCCCACAATCTACCATCTGCAGACTGGAGACCCAGGAAAGCTGGCGGTATAATTTAGTCCCTGTCTGAAGGCCTGAGAATCAGTGGGGGCTGATGGTCTAAGTCCCAGTTGAAATCTAAGACCTGAGAACCAGGAGGGTCAAAGTCCAAGGGCAGGAGAGAGGGACGTCCCAGCTAATGTAAAGAGAGTGAATTGGCCCCTTCTCCACTTTTTTGTTCTATTCTGACCATCAGTGGACTGGATAATGCCCACCCACATTGGTAAGAGGGATCTTCTTTACTTAGTCTGTTTCAAATGCTGATCTGTTCCAGAAACACCTTCACAGACACACCCAGAAATAATGTTTTATCAGCTATCCGGGAGTCCCTTAGGCCAGTCAAGTCAACACATAAAATTAACCAGCACGAGAAGGAACGGCAGTATGACCTCAGTTAACTAAAGGGGACGTCATAGAAGAGATTAGTCTACATTTAGCAAATACTTGTGGAGTACACACTATGTGCCAGGTACTCAGCAGCCGCTGGGGACAGGATGCTGAACAACACAGACACGGTCCCTAATCCCATGCACAGGAGTCTAATACCAAGGTAGACATTAGTGCGATGATCACACAGATACATAATTAAAGCCCAGGAGGAAGGCCAGCGCTGGGAAGGAAATGTATAGATGGCCATGAACATGTATAGCCTCGCGAAGGGCAAAACAGACAAGGAAGACTTCTCAGAGATCTAGAAAACCAGTAGAAGGTAACTAGGGCAGTGATTCTCAACGTGTAGTTCCAGGACCAGCAGCAAAAGTATTACCTGGAGACTTGTTAGAATTGCAGATGAAAGGAGGCCACCCCAGACCCACTGAATCAGAGATTGGGAGTGGGGCCCAGCATTCTGGGTTTTGGCCAGCCCTCCAGGTGATTGTGATGGGCCCCGAAGTTTGAGAACCACTGCACCAGCAGATGAGGTGGGGCGGAGTGTGACGGAGGGCAGAGCATTCCAGCTAGGAGAGATAGAGTAGTGAAGTCCAAGCTGGGAGCAAGATGGCGAGAAGTGGAGCTGCCAGGAGGCCCCACAGAGAGGATAGTGGGGTGGCACGAGGCTGGGAGATATGCCGGGGTCATGTTGCTTCAGGGCCCGTTGTAAGGATTCTACCCACTGTCCTAAGAGCTATAAAAGCCACTGAGGAGCGCTAAGCAAGAGCATGGTATGATCACACTTGCATTTTGAAAACATCCCTCTGACCACAACGGGGAGAACTGATAGAGCAAGTAGACTTAAGTTCTCTCATTTGAAGACTGATAGACGTGATGGAGTGATTGGATATTGAGACAAAGGGAAGTGAATGGGGTTGAGATGTATTCAGGAGGTGACAGTGGAAGGATTTGGCAATATTTTGAAATGGGGACTGAGAGAGAAAGATGCTTCTCTCAGATGGAGGCTAGGTTTCTGGCTTATGAACTAGATTGATCGTGAAGGTTCCCGTCACTGAGATACAGAGGATGGAGATCACGTGTTTTATTTGGATCATGTTAAGTTTAAGGACCCTTTGAGATATGAACTAGACCTTGGTGGAAATTGGATGGATGAAAGCCAGGAAAATATAACGTTGATGGGGAGCTCTGGTAACTGCATGAGCCAAAGGATCGAGATGGAAATGAGTTTTGTGAGGTTTGCTTCCCTATTTTATTATTTTTTATGTATTCATTCACTTATTTATTCATTCTACCTATTATGCCCTTCCAAGAACATGGAAACATTTGAGATAGAGGAAAATTAGTAGGTAGGATGGAGACCAGCTATAGCAGATCCTGAATTCCAAGCTAATAATTTTGGATCACCATTGAATGTAGGCAGGGTTACATCACGTAGGTAGGTATGTTTTGAGAAGATGGACCTAGCAGTGTCACATGCAGTCAAGAAACTAGAGGAAGACCATCACGGTAACTCTAAGGGTGCTGAAGGACTACCTCATTCTTTCTGATTGAAATATAAGGTTAGCATTTGGGGACCACAATCAAATTCATATACATTTATTCATTATATTCCATGTATATGACTGTGTATCTTTAATCTATGTCTCCTTATAAGTTTGGGAATAGGAAAAGATAAACTTTGAGAGTGTGGAAACTAGGTCTTTCTCCCGTTTCAGTTTTCCATAACCAAGTAGAGGTAGGGTGTTTTCACGGGAGCTAATATTAATTAGAATTGAAAGACCTACACATAGTAGGCACTCAAAAAGATCTCTTAAATGGAATTGTACTGACGTCCGTGCAGTAGTGTGAGAAGACGCAGCTCCACACTGGACCCCCTAAGGGGAAAGGGGAGAGCATGGGGCCCTTGCATGAGAATTAGGACCTTGGTGACCCCCATCTGTTCCTTCCTCTCTCCCTCCCTCCCCCACTGCTGCCATGGCGACATGTCTGGAATCACAGTAAGCCTTATACCCCGGAGAAAACAATCCTCTGTTTGAAACGCTGTAAGTTGGCCTCTGAGGCTCCCGGTCTGCAGGCCCCATTCCCCCCAATCAGGGGCTTCTTACAAAAGGCAGCCTTTTACCAGAGGGTCAGCGACACGGCCGCTCATCGATTTGAGCCCATTTTATCCCTCGGCACTTTCCACTTGTTTGTTTTTGAACTCACACCACAGCCTCGATGCTGTTGGTCTGGTTGTGGCGTGAAGTTACTGATGTGGCCGTCTGCATCCGCCGGCACGTCCTCTTGTCTCTGCCGTTGACTCCCCAGGCTGGGGCTGTTTGAGCTAAAGGGAATTAGGAACAATGCAATCAACATCTCTATTTTTATATTTGCTCCCTCCCCCGCCTTTCTTCCCTCCCTCCCGATTGACTCACCATTTCTAGGTCTCAGAGCTTGGCAGCCTTAAAAGAATTATATTGGGGCTGAGGTGAATATATGCACAGATGTGATATTTCTACCATTCGATAAAGAGTGGTTTTTTTTTCTAGTGACCCAGGGGTTCAAATGTTGTAAGTATTGTTTATTATGTCATCCTTACTGGTGCAGTCTTGCTGCTCAAGCTACTGTTTATCTCTGAAGTCTAAGATGAATTGTAGGCAAGGGAGGGAGCCCAGAACTGATTTCTGAAACTCATCTTTAGAGAAAAGTGCAGTTTTGAAGTGAAACTTAACTTTATATCCTGGTTGAATTCTGGCAGCTTGAGCTGGGATTCATATAAAGAGAATGTGACTTGTAAAAAAATATTACCTGTAAAGAAGACACCATTAATGCAAAATATCTTTTCCTACCATTTTAGCATTTATTTATCATTATCATTCAATGTTACCATTTCTAGAGATGATGTAAATTAAGAGTCTGGATTTGAATTCCACTCTGCCACTTACTACCTGTAATCTTGGGCTAGTTACTTAATTTCTTTGTATCTTAATTTTCCCTTCTATAAAATGGCGACTTCTTTCCTCTCATACATACATCATAGTACACATCTCATAGAACTGTCTTGAGAATTAAATAAGCAAATATTTTAAAGTGTTTAAAACAGAGTCTAGCACCTTATAAGCTCTCAATAATTATGTTGCCTATTATTACTCAACAGGCTGTATTTACCTGTTTTAAGATAAATGATTGAGTGCTTAAAGAGTTTTCTTTCAGCAAGCACAGTACACCTTGGGATTTTACCGTCCCTTACTTCTGAATTTACAAACCACCCATTTTATGGACACTTAAGTGGGCACAAAGTTATAGAATAGACCTCGTTGTCTTTCATTGAAAAGTAGAGCTTTCCAGCTTTCCAATCTGCCTTGCTTATAGCCAGAATTTTATTCTCACTTCATCAGAATTAGGTTTTGGCTCTCATGTGGTCCAAATCCAAGTGCATTTCTTCTCCAAGTAATCATATTTTACATGCAATGACTTTTCCTTGGCTTATCTAATGCTGCCTCATTAGACTCTAAACCCTATAATGATACTCTTTCATTTCAATAACAGAGCCACGGGAATCACATAGAAGACTCTCTGTAGAAGTTCTCCCTTTGTCTTGCAGTCCCTAGATCCCTCCCTCACTTCCGGCCCGACCCCTTGACTGGAGGGGGAGGGAAGGCCAGCTGCTGGCCTCATTTGGCAACAGTCCAATGGAGGGTCGTGGAGTTCAGATCAGCTGGGATCCAAAAGGTCCTCAGGAAACTCCCAGCAAGTCTGAGAGCCCCCCACGCACTACATTATTACTCTGGCTTGCCAAATCTAGGGGGGAGCTGCACCACCCACCTTTCAGCTTTCAGAGCCATACCGAAAATGATCTGAACCACAGTTCATTGCAGTGTGGTCATATCTACACAGCACCCACAAGTCAGGACTCAGAGAAACTTAGGCACCAGTTTGTAGGAAGCAGTGCTACTAGCATTGAAATGTTCCCCTGGGACAAGAAAAACCCTCATGATGGCTTCCAAAGCCTGACGGAATTAGACACACTCAGTCACCTTCATTGTGTTTAAGTGTTCGGTGATAACTAGTCAGCTCTTTTGTTTTTCAATAGTGTCTTTATCGCAATAACATGGATTCATAATTTGAGAGGTCACATAGCTCTGTACAGCTGATATGATGGAAAGCAGTAGCCCTACCCTACCCCTCTTCCCTTCCTGATGGCTGTTCCCCAAAGTTTTAACATATTCTAGCTGTTTCTGCTGGCATGAACCTCTGTGGTTTTTTAAAATTAATTAGTTAATTAATTTTGCTGCGTTGGGCCTTTGTTGTTGCGCCCGGGCTTCCTCTAGTTGCGGCGAGTGGGGGCTACTCTTCACTGTGGTGCGCGGGCTTCTCATTGTGGTGGCGTCTCTTGTTGCGGAGCACGGGCTCTAGACACTCGGGCTTCAGTAGTTGTGGCACACAGGCTCAGTAGTTGTGGCGCACGGGCTTAGTTGCTCTGTGGCATGTGGGATCTTCCCGGACCAGGGCTCGAACCGTGTCCCCTGCATTGGCAGGCGGATTCTTAACCACTGCGCCACCAGGGAAGTCCTGAACCTCTGTGTTTTTAAATGATATGTTTCTACAGTTACCTCTTGATTATTGTGTTTTAGTTATTACCTGTTGACACCTTACCATGGAAAATATGGATTTATCTCGCTTACTCCTTCAACCTCTCACACATGCTCCATCTTCCTCACTCTTCCTAACGACCGTTATATCACAACTTTTGGTGAAATCAGTATTGTGTGTGTGTGTGTTATGGCTCGATAAATGTCATTCACAGCTGAGCCAAATGGTGGACTTTGATCACCTTTTTATCTCGTACATCTCTTGTTTTTCCTGCAGTTATTGGCTCTATTGCTTTATTTGCTTGCTTAGTTCTTTTATGTTCCTGTCCTTAAATCATTCACAGAATCTTCGTCAGCAGTGTAGATCTCCTCTTGATACGTTTGTAAACATCAGGGAATCAATCCACTTCTTCATGGAGTCATTCCTCTTGGAGGTCTGCATCCTTCAGCCCCCGCTTGGATTGGTGCTGAGGCTGCTGCAGAGCTGGCATCTCCCGCCTTCGTTTCACCTTGCTCCTATGTTGGCTCCGGTGTTCATAGATCCCAAGTCTTCTCTAGCTTGGCTTTGTCCTCATTTTAGTGGAATGTATCCTCTAAGCACTGCCTAAGAACTCACGAATTTACATGAGAGGTAAATTTTTGAGGTCTTGCATATATGAAAATAGCTTTATTCTTCTCTCGTATCTGACCGGATATAGGATTCTAGGCTATAAATAACTCTCAGGAAGAATTTTGAAGCACTTAATGCATTTTTTCCTGGCTTCCAAGATCACTGTCAAAATGCCCATTGCCATTCTAATTCCCACTCTTTGGACACTTATAGCATTTTAAAAAATTCTTGGCTTTCTGAAATTTCACAGTGATGTACCCTACTATGGCTCTCTTTGTATTCATTGTTCAGGAAATTTTCTAGGCCCTTTTAATATGGAAACTCATGTTCTTCAGTTCTGGGAAATTTTCTTGTATGATTTCATTGATAATTTCCTCCACTCTGTTTTCTCCTCTTCCTTTCTGGACTTATTATTTGGATGTTGTACCTTCTGGACTGAGCCCCTATTTTCTTATCTTTTTTCTTCTGTTTTCCATCTCTTTGACTTTTGTTTTACTTTTCAAAAGTTTTTTTAACTTACCTCTCCACACTTTACTTTGATATTATTTCTGCTACCATGTTTTTAATTTATAGAAATTCTGTTTTAATTTTCTAAATGTTTATACTCATACCATCCTGTTCTTAATTCATAGGTTCAATGCATTTTTCCCGAGAATATATTAATAATTTTTTAAGTGTTCTCTTTTTTGCCTTTATTTTCTCTTTTTCATTTGTTTATTTGGAGTCTGGATTTTGTGTTAGAGGTTTTCCTCAAATGTGTAGTTATTCTTGCCTGTATATTCATTGTTATGAGGAAAGTATTAACAATCTAACTGGGAGTCCTTTGTTTATATGTGAAGACTTTCAAGTGGTGATGATTGGCCTGGAACCCAGCCATGGGGCATCCAAGATCTATCAGTCATTTCTCCTAGGCTGGTTCATTTCCCTAGAGAAGAGTATGCTGACCTTCTGTCTAGGAGATGTAAGACTGGCTGCCAGGGTTCCTTTTTTTTAAAAAAAATTTTATTTATTTATTTTTATTGAAGTATAGTTGATTTACAATGTTGTGTTAATTTCTGCTGTACAGCAAAGGGACTCAGTTATACACATATATACATTCTTTTTTTATATTCTTTCCCTTTACGGTTTATCACAAGATATTGAATATAGTTCCCTGTGCTATACATTAGGACCTTGTTGTTTATCCATTCTAAATGTAACAGTTTACATCAACCAACCCCAAACCCCCAGTCCATCCCTCTCCCTCCCCCTCCCCTTTGGCAACCACAAGTCTGTTCTCTGTGTCTATGAGTCTGTTTCTCTTTTGTAGGTAGATTCATTTGTGCCATATTTTAGATTTCACATTTAAGTGATATCATACGGTATTTGTCTTTCTCTTTCTGACTTACTTCACATAGTATGATAATCTCTAGTTGCATCCATGTTGCTGCAAATGGCATTAGTTCTTTTTCATGGCTGAGTAGTATTCCACTGTGTATATGTACCACATCTTCTTTATCCATTCATCTGTTCATGGACATTTAGGTTGCTTCCATGTCTTGGCTATTGTGAATAGTGCTGCTATGAACATAGGGGTGCAGGTATCTTTTTGAATTATAGTTTTGTCTGGGTATATGCCCAGGAGTGGGATTGCTGGATCATACGGTAGCTCTGTTTTTAGTTTTCTGAGGAGCCTCCATACCGTTCCTCACAGTGGCTGCACCAACTTACATTCTCACTAACAGAGTAGGAGGGTTCCGTTTTCTCACACCCTCTCCAGCATTTGTTATTTGTAGACTCTTTAATGATGCTGCCAGGGTTCTTGAAGGCAAGTGGAGGAAGGGTTTGGAGTTGGGGAAGCTTATCTCACCAGTGACATGGAAGTTTCCACTTAATTACCTTGTTTCCAGTACAGCAACCCCACCTTCAACTGTGCTTTGTGTCCAAGTACCTGATCCCTCTGCTTCTGCTTCTTCAAAGAGGAAGCCACCAACCCTTTCAGGCTGGAGAAGAAATAGTCGCATGGCCATGTGCAGTAGGAAAAGGGTCTCAGAGTCTCATGCTTCTTATACAGACTTTCAACCAACCCTCCTGTTTTTAGCGCCATTTACACCCCATCATCAGAAATATCTGGTGCCTCCAATTCCTGAGCTTTTTAAGGTTCTGAACATACATTGGCTTCCTTCTCCTTAGCTTCCCCCATTGAAAGTTTAGATTACGGCTTTTTCTGCTCTGCTAAATTAGTTACCACTCATTCATCTGCTTTCCAGTTTCCAAAATTATGTTGACATCTCATGTCTGCTTTTGGCTCCTTCCCTATCCGCTCTATGCAGAGTTTTGCTCTTTAAAAAAACATCTCTTTTTTGTCATTTTTATGGAGTGTAAGGAGGTATGGTAGAAAAGGAGTGGAAATAAACATGTATTCAATCTGCCATGCTTAACTGCAATTCATGAGTGACCCTTTGTTTCTAAGGAATACACTGTTTCTATATGCATCAAAATAAAACTGTCAGGGTTACTTGGCAAGGCCCACATCCTGGAATATTTCCACTTGGGGCTGCCATAGTGATGTGGGTGTACATCAGAATACTCTTAAGAAATGCAATGAGATTTAGAGCTATCCCAGGTAACATAAATCAGATTTCCCTGGTTTATGGAAGATTAGGGAGATCCGGGCCCAAACTCCAGAGCAGCCTAAGGAACTAGAAGTACCTAAGCTATGAGACTCCTTACGAACTGAAGAAATCCAGCCATCGCCTTGTCCTAGGCTTTTCTAGACTGTGGGCACTCTGGAAACACAGTGTATCATAGTATGATAGTGTTATCATGGTATCATAATATGACCAGTGTCCTTAGGGAGATTTGATTTAGGTTCTAATGCTAGCTTTGCCCCTTGGATCACAGTTGTCTATGTGCAAGAAGCACTAGGTTAATATTTTAAAAAAAAAAAAAAAAAAAAAAAGATGTTTCATTTTCCTCATGTAATAAGAAGCCAGATGAGAGGAAATGCAACTGATCTGTGATGTCAGATATTTCCCACCTCCTTCTCTCTTCCCACCCCAAGTCTGTGGCTTTTATCCTCATACTTGTTATTTCAAGTCACAAGATAGTATCTCTACCACCAGCCTGACGCCTGCACTCCGGAAGCTGAGGAAAAAGAAGAAAGGGACAAGGGGCGGGGAGGCAATCACAAATTCCCAGCATACTCTCCGCGCATCTCATTGGCCAGAACTGCATTACATAACCACCCCAGCTGCAAGGGAAGCTTGGAAGTCCCTCCTCAAATACAAGCAGTATTTTAACGAAGAAAGTAAAAGGAATATTAGCTGGGCAGCTAACAGTGTCTGCCACACTAGGTGTATATCCTTGAGCAAGTTATTTAATCTCCCTTGGCACCTATAACCTTATTTGTAAAGTGAGAATAAAAATACCTACCTCACAGACTGGCAGTGAAAAATAAAGGAGGACATATTTAGAAGAAAACATAGCACCATTACCAGACACATAATATGCCCTCCATAAATGTTAGTTCCCTTCCCTGTGATCCCTAATATCAGTCTGATCTCCGAACACGCCACGCTGTTAGCATATGCTGTGAAAACCTCTACAGATGTATATTATTTGATAAAAATTAAGTTTGTTTTGAGCATTACAGAGTACCTGTTGGCAGAGCATTTAGTAAAAATGAGATCTGGGGATCACAAGCCAAAAAGCGTATTTTTAGCATAGAATGACTGCATATAAGACACAGCGAATATAAGATTATAAAGATGATTTTACAGTCCATGTCTTTTATTATAATCCTTAATCTTCCTTTATATCCCTTCCCTTTATAGCTCTCACCCCCCCCCCCATCAACCTCTTTTTACCACACTCTTCCCTTGATGTCTTGAGAGGTTCCTTAATTTGTATTTACCATTATTTATCTACAAAGCTTCATTATGCAGTCATTGGACCATCACTGTGTGTGTGTGTGTGTGTGTGTGTGTGTGTGTGTGTCTGTGTTTCTTTAATCAGCCCCGATGACTGACTGCACCTTTGCTCCCTTCACCCAGCAAAGCCGTGTGAAGACCTTATAAACCAGGTTGAGTCGAGGAGGTGGGGAAGCTAATGTGAGAGGAGGGAGAACTGTGGCCAACCAAGCCACAACTGAGGCTTTATGAAAACTGCAGTGGTCTGTTCAAGTTTGGGAGCCAGAGGGTGAGAAGACATACGGCTTCTGTCTTTTTTTGTCCGTAGAATCTTCCTGCCTGTACGTACTTTGAGTGCTTTGAGTCCTGCCTTGTTTTACACCTCATGCCCTATCACCTGTCACACCCCAGGCCCTGTCACCATGCTCCACCCCAGCAGAGGACAGGGACCAGGGTCACATTTAATAACTTAAATTGGAAGGGACCTTTGTTTTCCTCTCTCCAGCTAAATGAGCACTGGAAACAGAGGAGAGAGGTTTGGTGCTGTGGATATTTCTGTACAGCGAAAAAAAACCATATTCCAATCCACATGAGCCAGACTGCCTCCTAAAATCAGCAGCTACAAACACATCCTCTCAAGATAAATACAGAAGGGAGAGAGAGAAGCCTCTCCCATTTAAAAATGTTGCCCTTCCCGCGAGGCCCTTCTCTAGCTGGTCTTTGCCTCCGTTGAGTTCTGGCTGTCAGTGTAGAAGCCAAATGCCAGAGTCCAAAGGAGAAGCTCTTTCACAGGGAAAACAAAAGGCAGCTGTCAGTTTAATCCCAAGCTCCCTGATAACATTCCAGCAGAGCTCCTTTTTCTGGAGATGAAATAAGAACCCTGGCAGGCCCTCTTGACTGGCCACATAAATCATTTGTAGTAATTGCTCTGAGAGAGGAGTGCCTCTCAGCCCCCATGGTTAGAAAGGGGGGGAATCACACACCGACATTCTATTTCTCTCTCTGTCTCTCTCTCTCGCACGCGCACGCACACACACACACATTGTGCCTTTGCCTCTGGCTCATCCCACACACACGCACTTTCGCCCATATGCACGCCCCCTCTGCTCAGGAGTTGCTCACACCAGGGTGGGCTCAGCAATCCATACTGACAAAAAAAAAAAAGCATGGCACGGAATATAGTGAATAGTCAGTTTTATGTTTCCTTCTCTTTGAGCTTGAGCCAATTTAAATTCTTCTGGAGTACAGTTTGGGAGGGGGTATCGGGAGGGTTGACAGGGAAAGTGGGAGGGAGAGAACACAGAGGTAAGAGGGGGGTGGTTAGGATTTGGCTTTGTTGGGCTTCTCCGTTGCTGTGTATTCTGTGACGTGCCACCTGCTTCCTCCTTTTTGCCTTTTCTGGTGAGAACTGAGATGCGGTCATAAAAATCCTCCGCACTGTGATCTGGGAGCCGCTGCTGAGGCTTGGCAGTTCACTAAGGACCGAACTCTCAAAAGCCACAGAGCTATAATATCCCTTCCCCTCTGTGGCCAATAAAGATAGTGATAATCAAATAACAGGGCTTAGAAGTGGTGTGGTGCCTACAGCGGTTGGCCGCAGGCCGGTGATATACACCCTTCCCTTGTACCCTGATGTATGTTCATTGAAAATATTGAGGCCACCAGAGATTGGAGGGGGGAGGGGCCTGCAGGCACACACAGCTGTTTGAAGAATGAATGGATGGATAAATAAATACATGAATGGATAGTTGGATGAATGAATGATGGATGAGTAGAGTTCAGCGTTGCGTTATGAACACAGCTTGAAAAGCCAGGAAAATTGCACAGCCTCTGTGACAGATGGACGACTTGCCCCTCTCCACACACTGTACGTTGTAGCTATCCTCAGCTTTGTGCCCATGGACAGAGGAGAAAGCGAGGGAAAGGAATTGCTGGACGTGAGTGGAGAAGCATACGTTTCCCCCTACTGCCCTTCAATCCCGACTGTCTCCTAACCCAAGCTGTGAATCAGAGCTGTCTGCCCTCACCACGAACATGGAAACTGCTAAGCTAAAATTCAGGGTCATGTGTTTTGTTTGTTAAGAAAAAATATCAAACTTGGAATGCATCCTTCATGCCCAGGGCCCTTTTCACCTTTGTCAAGCTAATAATAAAATCAACCCTCTGTATATATTTCCCAATTTATTTGATACCAAGTTTCTCACCACGAAAGGAGAGTGGAGTGTGGGCCACGAACTCTGTTCCACCTGTTGTACCGCAGGACGAACACTAGGTGTGCTCCGCCCCAAATCACTTCTGCCATGAAGGCGCCAGGTGTTTTAGGGTGATGTATCCTGTGGAGTCTGAGCTCAGCCCTTCCTGGGTTGGATCCTTCTCTTATCTTCTCCACCCATAACCCTTGAAGTGATCAATCATTCCTCGCCTGGCTACGAAGCCAGTAGTTACAGGTCAGCGTGTGCTTGTACATGGGACCAAAGATGGCTCCTGTGTATGAGGACACAAGTATATACATTTCATTTTAAGATTTTTCTCGACCGAGGCTTCTCAAATATAGGTTAGTACATTTTTGCTTTAATCCGCAAGGTCCGTTTAGGTTGGAGTTCTAAATTCAGTCACACACACACACACACACACACACACACACAACTAGTAATAATAGCTTCTATGTGTGTGGTGGTTTACAGTTGGCAAGGCAGTTTTCCATTTGGCAGGTCTTGTTGGTAGCTATTTTTAGCCTGAAGAAACCAAAGCTTAGAGAGAGATCAGTGACTTATTTAGGGTCATACAGCTAATAAGTGGCAGAAACAGCTATGGAAGCAGCTGATGAAACATCTAGTTTCATTTGTCATTGAGCATATATTGTCTTTCTAAATTATTGTGGGGAATTTTAGCAAATTACTTTTTACATTGTATTTTAATGCTAAAAAGATGTTTATTTTAGAAATTTTTTGAAAATATACACATGCAGTGTTTTAAAAATCATGCATAATTGTACCATCCAAGATGGTCTCTCTGACATCATTTGAATCGATTCATTCTAGTCATTTCTACACACATAAGACTAATATAAGGCTTTGATATATTCAGCATTAAATCAAGCAGCATTCAGTTTTACATCTTACTTTTTTCGCTTATTTTATTGAGAATTTTTTTCTTTGTCATTAAACATTATTTATAAAACATGATTTTTAATGCCTGTATAATTTCCCCTGGTATGACTATACCATAAATTATTTAAAATTTAATCCGTCTCCGATTGTTGAACATATTATTTATTTACCTTTTTTGTTTACGAACATCCTTGTAAACAAATCTTCAGTGGAATTTCTGATTATTTTTATAGTATAGATTCCTAGAAGAAGAATTGCTGTGTTGGAAGTTATTAACAACTTTTTAGGATCTTGACATGTGTTGCGTAATTGGTTTTCAGAAAGATTTTATCAATATATACCAGCCATCTGAGTGAGCTCTCTCTCCATACTCTTTCCAGCTTTAAGAATTATGAATATTAAAAATTTTTGGCAATTTAATAGTAAAAAATATATTTTGATATTTTTATTTACATTTGTTTAATCATTAGTGACATTAAACATCTTTGCTAAGAGTTATTGGCTAAATTGTATTTTTCCTTCATAAACTGTCTTCTATTCATGCCTGTTCCTCATTTTTAAAATGAGATATTTCTTGTTTTTAAAAACTTACATATTAAAATTTGCATTTTTTGCAAATATTTTATCCCAGTTTTTAATCTGCCTCTTATTTTTTAAAGTTTTAAAATTTTTATGTAAGGAAAACTATTAACTTATTCTTTTGTAACTTCTAGTTATTTTTATACCTAGACTAATGCCAAAATCATTAAATATTGACTTTTTAAACATTTTTTAGAGTTCATCTTTTACAGTTAATTATATGCTTTCCAGAACATGTATTTTGGTGTAGTTGTGAGTCCAGATCTACCTTCAAATTTTTCTCCCAACTCTTATCTATTTAATAATCTTTCTTTTCCCCATATTTTTTTTTAACGCTTCTTTTAAAATGAATTTGTTTATTTATTTATTTATGGCTGCATTGGGTCTTCGTTGCTGCGTGTGGGCTTTCTCTAGTTGCGGCGAGCGGGGGCTACTCTTTGTTGCAGTGCACGGGCTTCTCATTGTGGTGGCTTTTCTTTGTTGCGGAGCACAGTCTCTAGGCACTCGGGCTTCAGTAGTTGTGTTGTGCGGGCTCAGTAGTTGTGTCTCGGGCTCTAGAGCGCAGACTCAGTAGTTGTGGCGCACGGGCTTAGTTCCTCTGTGGCATGTGGGATCTTCCAGGGACCAGGGCTCGAACCTGTGTCCTCTGCATTGGCAAGAAGATTCTTAACCACTGCGCCACCAGGGAAGTCCCTCCCCATATTTTTAACATATAAGTTCCTAAGCTCTCCTCTTGAACTATCATTTCTCTTCCATTGACCCATCAATTCCTACCTCAATAGCACAGTTTTCAATTACTCTAACTTTATAGTAGGTTATAATATCACACATTGCTCTTCTTTAGCTGCTTTAGCTCTCCCTCCCAGTTTATTTTTCCAGAATAACTATAAAAAATTTTTCATTAGATTCGTAAATTAATTCCTCTGGAATGTTGATTTGAATTATATTCAATCTATAGAATAATTTGGGAAGAACTGACTTCTTCACAATATACAGTATTTCCATTCAGGAATATGAAATTTATCTCCATTCATTCAAGTCTTCTTTTATGATTCTCTAATTTTCTTCATTTAGTTCCTATTCATTTCTTATTAAGTTTATTCCTGGGTAACTCGAGTGTTTAATTATTTCTGTTTCTGAAATCACTGCAAAGTGGCATTTTTAAAAGGAGGGTCCTGATTAGCTAAATTGGGGTTAGACTATGAGGACACCCAACAGAACTTGACAAGCTAGAAGTCATTAGTAATTAAATAATTTCCATCTAAAAACTAATTGGATTAAATTAACCCATTTTAAGGTATTATTTCTCAGACAAGAAATGTCCAACTGCTATTCTTATGTTATCATCAATGAGTATCCCTAATAATACACCACTCTTAGTCAATGAGTAAGTGAGAAATAAATGAACTTCACGTCTATAATAAATTCGTTTTTAAACACATTGCTGTTTATCATTACTAAACAACAATGTTCTAGACCCATTATTCCCTACTTCTAAAGTCACGCTTCTTCCTAAGTCAAATCTCAGGCCTTACCTCAGTAAAACTTGATTTCCAAAAGCACACATTTTTCCAGGACAAAAGTAAACATGTTAGTGTAGCACCATTTAAACTTACACACACAGACGAGACTATAATGCATACCTAAATTACTATGTTTGTAGAAAGAGGATATGTTACAGAATTCTAGAGCACAAACAGACCTTAAAAATCAACTAGCCAAAAGCCATCTAGTCTTCTTGGGATCCATGAATGCCCTGAAATTGTTAGCGAGATTGTGTTTGTGTGTGTGTGCATTTTTCTGAGGGGAGAGTCTATAGCTGAATTTCATGTCCTTGCCAACTCTCCAAGACCCTACAAACAGTTGAGAATGACTGCGCTGCTCTAAACCTGTCATTCGTCAGAAGAGAAAGCAAAGGCCCAAGTTGTTGAGGAAACATACCCTTGGGCACACAGGTCTTCTGGGCCAGGGCCGAGGCAGGAAGTCAGGTATCCTGATCCCCAGCTTTTTCTGCGACACTTTTCTGCACACTGCGTATGGAGATTCTATCATAACCCCACACGCCCTGTGTACCTACGTCACATGACCTGGGTGCAGTGGAACCAGTGTCGAATTTGGAGCCCAGGCCCCAAGTTGAGATTTGGCTCTGGACTCACCAGTTGTGTGACCCTGGGCAAGGTATTCGGTGCTGGCCTCTGTTTCCTCTTCTGTGAAATTGTGAGGAGTAAGACCTACTCATGGAATTTAGAGAGGATGTAATGGGATGATATGTGTGTGCTCATATATACCTAAGTACTTTATAACCTGTAAAGTGCTTAGAGGGTTAGTTATTATTTCCATCATGGCTCTGGGGGAACTGCAGTAAAGGAGGCACAGTGGACACATTGGCAGCGTTGGTAACATTCAGCTGCCACCTCGTATACACCAAACATCTCAACCTCCACCAGAGCCAGACTCCCAGCGCTAATTAGCCCTCTCCACTGCTTTGATAGCAAAACACAGTCATTAACTTACACATCTCCCAAACACCTGCTGACAACAATTCTCTTTATGATGATATGCCTAGGAAAAAGAACATACAACTCTTAGAACTTCATAATAGGGCTTCTGTTTTTATTTTGTTTTGCTTTATAAAATCTTTATTTTTTTCCAAAAAAAAAAAAAAAAAAAAAGGTAAGCTATATAACATTTGAAGGAGTATGGTAAACTACGGTTTAAGAAAAAAAAATATTTCTTTTGGAAACTTTTTTTTGGAAACTATCTGGCAGCACTGCATTTTAAATTGGTCCCTAAACTTCATGGAGCATTCACCAGTTCATATTATTAAGCATCTTGGAAAAGTCACAAATCTGGCTACTTGAGAGGGGAATATTTATGAAGGGTAGTTGTATAATTTCTAAGCACTATAATATATATTCATTTAACACTGCTTACTATAGAGTACAATGAGGCATAAGACATTTTTGTCATTTAGATAATAATACGTTACATTTGAAAAGTGCTATTCAGTTTCCAAAGCACTTTTACAAGTGCTTATATTTAATGTATAAACATGCATTTTATTTAATACTCTCAACAGTCCTGTTAAGAAGGAATGATTATCCTCATTTTTAAAATGAAGGAATGGAGGTTGACTGACTGGAGACCCACACTGAACCATCAGCAGACCTGGAACTGGACCTCACTCTTCTGACTTCCATCCATCTCTCAGAGGTTATAAGACAGCCCCACCTGGAAGACTCTGGTCCTATAACAAACAATTATACTCAATTTGATTTTTTAAAAGAATATTTTTTTTTTTGCAATTTGTATCATCCCAATATTTTGAGTCAAGGGAAATACAGAAAACTATTCAGAGAATGAATGAACAAAAGGAAAACCAGTAAGCCAAAGCTAAGGTAATGAGAGGAAGACAGGCATAGCAGAGGGCAAAAAGAAGTGAGTTGTTCATGGGAAAATAGTGAACAAACTCAACAGTAAACTCTGGATAGGAGAGATAGGGAATCAAGGAGAGAGAAAGAAACACTATGACAGACACGGACCCAGCTGTATCCAGGCACTCTGGGGAAAGATGCACGGGGAAAGATTCACAATAGAAGATGTATACAGTCATCCCTCGGTATCCACGGGGGACTGGTTCCAAGACCCCCCACGGATGCCAAAGCCCTCGGATGCTCAAGTCCCTTCTATAAAATGGCATGGTACTGTTGGCCCTCCGTTTCCCCAGGTTCCGCATCTGCAGATTCAACCAACCACAGAGATCCAAAGGTGGTTGAATCCACAGATGTGGATCCCTCAGATACAGAGAGCCAACTGTGTGATCTTCCAGTAGGAGGTTCTAGTCAGCTAAGAACCAACCAGCTCATTCCAAATGTTCCCAGTTATAGGATATCTTGAGGCTTCTCTGTCCTGCACTCTACCCACCCCATCCAGGACCAGCTGGATCCCAGTGGGCTAGAGTTAGAGCTCTCCCCGTCACTGGTAGCTGGGATTTGGAAGTAGTGTGATGCTGATCTGACACCTAAGATTGAAACTTGTTGTTTAGCAAAAGAGAACCTTGGTGTTTAGAAATAGCTAGACCGGGCTTCCCTGGTGGCACAGTGGTTAAGAATCTACCTGCCAATGCAGGGGACATGGGTTTGATCCCTGGTCCGGGAAGACCCCACATGCCGCGGAGCAACTAAGCCTGTGCGCCACAACTATTGAGCCCACGTGCCACAACTACTGAAGCCCGCGCGCCTAGAGCCCGTGCTCCCCAGCAAGGGAAGCCACAACAGTGAGAAGCCCGTGCGCCACACGAAGAGTAGCCCCCGCTCGCCGCAACTAGAGAAAGCCCGTGCGCAGCAACAAAGACCCAACACAGCCAAAAACAAAAACAAATAAAGAAATAAATTTATAAAAAATAAATAAATAGCCAGACCACAACACCCTGAACCACACACCCAGCGCCTTCCTGAAGAGGGCCGTCTGTCTGTTCATCTGGCCCCCTTCTGCCCAGGTCACTTGGGCATCTGGGGAGCCTAGACCAGCTGCAACCTGCCTATACTTGGGAATTAACTCTTTACAAGACTGTACTCCTTCCTATTTCACATCTTTTCTTCTCACTGAACAACTTTCCCGCTTTAGTTATCTGCTCTGCTCCTGTTACCAAGCATCGCTGCTGCCTGGAGTTTCCAAAGATGTGGACATGAACAGACGTGTGTGCCCACTTGTGTACACACACACCCTGTTCCTGCTCCCGTACACTTGGGCCTCCTTTGGATGCTGACCCAAGTCAAAATCTATCCTCACGTTTACCGTCTTCACTCTGCCAGATCACGGCCTTCCTGTCCAAGGAAGAAAGTCCACTGTTCCTGAGCCTGTGGCGTCTGCCCCTCCTACACCCCCTCCCCTGCCCCTGCTCCCGCCTCTGGCTTCAACACTCCCAGAAGCAGTGCTGTTGAACCCTGCCCTGTGGCAAAGTACCTTATTTGGGGAGTAGGGTTGCCAGATTTAGAAAACAAACAAAAAGCAGGAAGGCCCGGTTAAATCTGAATTTCAAATAAACAAAAATTTTTTAGCATGTATTTGTGTTAGTCTGAAACACAAATAAGTTGTATAAGTTGTATAAGTTGTTTGTCTGAAACTCAAATTTAACTGGGTGTCCTGTATTTTATCTGGCAGCTCTCCTCAGGAAAGTGCTCAGTGCCCTCCCAGGGAGAGGTCTGGTGATGGTCAGAGCCGTGTGCTAAAGGTGGACTTTGCCATGGAAACTGGCCTATCCCATAGCGGGCTCCTACGTCCCTTAGAAGCCTGCTTATTTCTAAGAACTAAGCAGATTCCACTTGATCTGTCAGTCAGGCCCAGGCACATCCGAAGCCCCATAAGCACCAAACCAGATCCCTGAAAATAAATCTTCCCACCTGGATGCAGCTCTTTACAAGCATCCAAATGCCATTTTATTTTTTCTCTCAGCCAGGATTTCCTCCAACTTTCCAAATAAGGGCCAGAAACATTGCACATAATTCAAACAATTTGCCAGCCCTGTCTCTCCTCAACAGGATTACTGGTTGCAAAATAAATGAAATCAGTGCTGTTTACAACTCATCATGCAAAATTATTATTCATTTTGGGCAAATGCCTGTTTGTAAAACTTGTCTACCATATTTTGGGTCATTATCTTCCATTCCTTTCAAAAATTAAAGCAGACTTTGAGTTTTCAAATGAAAACAAATCAGAGGCCTTTGGGATTCTTTCTGCTTTGTCTTATGTGTGCAGTCTTCAGTGAAGGAGGCCTCCTTTGTTACTAAGGTCCAACTGAAGAGGTGCAGCACTTTTTTTTTCCTTCTCTTTTTAAAATATCTCTCTGATCCATAAAACTTTGAGAACAGAAGCTTTATAATTTTCAGTGAGTTATGTACCTCGCTCTCCTTTTCATCTTTATTTATTCTCATCATCAAATCGAATACTAAGTACGTAGGTATTCCCGTCTACTAGAGTTGAGACCCTGGAAAAGCCACATCTTTATAAATTTGCCTTTACTGGGACCACGCACATGTCGGCTTCTGTGTGACTCTTCTCTGGGTACTCTGGGACTCTGCCTTTTCAAGGAAGATGGTACGGATGATCATTAAGCAAACCTAGACATAGGAATGGCCTTCTTCCAGTTCTAACGACTGTTAAAACACTGCACTCATCAACCTGCACCAGGGAACATTTAAGAATATTTACTGTGGGTGGTGCATGTAACATTTTAAAAAGAAAGTACGAGCTGTTAAAAGTCTGAAAGAACTAGCCCGGCTACTCTTTTCCAAAATGAAAATAATGTTTGGCATAGATTTAATACTAGAATAATATATGTTCTTTAATATGGTGGAAGAAGTAATACAATCTTTTACAGTGCAGTTATGTTTTATACAAAGATTTACACGTTTTCCTTGGTTGTATAAATATTTGGTCTCATATTCCCCCTTTTCTCCTGTTTCCCTTATTCCCCCTGAAACTTGAGAGGGTAAATATTGAAGTACATTTGCTTCTGTTTAAATATGAGTCACAGGGCTTACTGGGAGCCCTCCCTCTGGAAAAATAATTGTAAAGTACCACAATTGATATCAGCTGTAGCTGTGCTTGGTCCTCGCTTGATGCCGCAGGGGACTGCCTGATTCAGAAGTCCAGTCTTTTGTTTCTAGAAAACAGAAGACGTGGATCCCTTCAACCTGGAGAAGAGATGAGACTCAAACTCTTTCCTGTCTTCCTTCCCTCCCCCCCCCCCAGTCTCATCCTACTTCTAGTTTATAAGCTTCATTTCCAGTTTCCTAACATGAACCTGATAATACATTGTCATATGAGGACAAAAAGAGTTCAGTTAACTGCCTTCCTTGGATTTTTGAGTTTCCCTCCCACTGCCCAGGGTTTAAATTAACCATCTATTTCCTTAACACACACACACACACGCACGCACACACACACTTTATCTGTGAAAATTTGTCCAGTTATTTTCTGAGTTGAGTTGCTTTAACCTTGAAAGTAGAAGAGCCACCTTGATCATTAGACAATTTGTAGCATTAGGTTGATGTATAGAATCCAGGGGGGCGGTTTCCTTGCAAGGATCACTTGAAAAATTGTTGATCCCAAACAAATAGAAATGGTTATCACTCATGGAAGTGATTCACTTTAGAAGCAGTGGGTCATTTAATTATTACTTCACACACAAAAAAAATGACCCTACCACCTACGAACACTAAAGGTCATGCTTTTGAATGTTCTCACCCAATCCTTAAACCTTGGAGAGCAGGGTTGCAATAAGGCTGGCTGGGGTCAGAATGCTCTTATTATCCATGGTACAGAGAAGAAAGCCGGGGAAAGAAACTCAAAGCTTTAACTGCCTAAGCTAATGACTTATAGGCCAAGAGATTCAGCTATCTTTAATCTGCCCAGTTCAGATAAAGAGATAAATTTATTAGATATTAAAAAATTACAAAATTTAGTGGGTGAAAGTCACAAATGGGCCTGGTAGAGGATCAGGATTTAAACGAAATACTTACACATCCTAGTTAAATTGGATAACTTTCCCTATTTTAAAGTACATTTCCAAAAGTAGTTTTGTTATTTTCTTTAATTTTGGAGGTGAGACCTGGACTAAATTTAGAAATCGGCAGAATGTCAGTCTCTGAGGGCTTCTACTTTCTACACTTGGAGGAAGCAATATTTTGGTGGGACTGGCCCTCATCTGTCTTACCTCATAGACTATGAGTGATGTGATAACTTGTACTAGGGGGATACTTGGGGTAAATAACATCAGGAAAGCACACCATGACCAGTGGTTGGCAGGCCCAACCATAAAAAGCCAAGGCAGGTAACAGCTATGGCCTTTGTGCTGACTTTATCTTTCCCTTCCACTTTACGATAAGAAGATGTATGGTACAAAAGGCAAGGAAATTTTTGTTTTTTTACTTATATTTCATACCCTGTGTTTAGTATTTCTGAGAGGTTTAAAAGAGAAATTTTTTTTTTTAGTGTGTTTAGATATTTGTCACATCAGAAAGTCCAATCTTTTTTTTTTTTTTAATTTTTATTTATTTATTTATGGCTGTGTTGGGTCTTCGTTTCTGTGCGAGGGCTTTCTCTGGTTGTGGCAAGCAGGGGCCACTCTTCATTGCGGTGCGCGGGGGCTTTCTCTGGTGTGGCAAGCGGGGGCCGCTCTTCATCGCGGTGCGCGGGCCTCTCACTGTCGCGGCCTCTCTTGTTGTGGAGCACAGGCTCCAGACGCGCAGGCTCAGTAATTGTGGCTCACGGGCCCAGTTGCTCCGCGGCATGTGGGATCTTCCCAGACCAGGGCTCGAACGCATGTGCCCCTGCATTGGCAGGCAGACTCTCAACCACTGCACCACCAGGGAAGCCCTAAAAGAGAAATTTTTAACTGGCCCCTTTAAACACATCATTATAGCTTGAATTAATTTGTGAGCAAAGTAGCATTGTTATCCACATTTTAAAGATAGATGCAGAGGCTCCTGCAGGCAGGTAAGTTCTTTCCATGTAATGGAACTAAGGAAAATTCCAAAGCTTTGTCCCGGGTCTAGTTGGGCCCGTGCCTTTCAATACTAACAAATGCAATACAGCTGTAATAGAAGCAGTTATTGAAGGTGGTTAGCAAACTATCTAACTTTTTTGCCCATCCCTGTAATTTCCAACACCTTTGGATACTGAGCTGTGTGCAGAGTTTCGATCTGTCTAGGATTAGGGATAGACTATCAGAGATGAAAGGTGCTTCGGGGGTCTGTGGATTGGGTTCGGTTGGACCATATAAAGCTGCTGATGTTCAACGGTTTCTGATCTACAAAACTGGCAATTTCATATGAATCGACCTAATGCATACCACTCACTTTTAATATTTGGCACCAAGTCCCAAAAAGGGTAAATTATTTTTTTCATATTTCATTATGAAAAGTTTTAAATGAAACAAGAGTTGAGGGACTACCACAATGAAGTCCCACATATATCCCACCCCAATTCAATTGTCAAGAAATTGCCACACTTCCTTCACTAATCCCTGCACACTTTCTTTGTGCTCAAGTATTTTATTTATTTTATTTTATTTTTGGCCGTACCACGCAGCATGTGGGATCTTAGTTCCCCGACCAGGGACCGAACCCGCACCCCCTGCACTGGAAGCACAGAGTCTTAACCACTGGACCACCAGGGAGGTCCCCTGTGCTGAAGTATTTTAAAGTAAATTCTAGACCTGAGGTCACTTTGCCACTACATTGTATATATACATATTCATGTCTAAAATATGAATATTTTCTTAGGTGACCACAATGTCATTATCACACTTAAAATTATTAGTCATTGCTTGGTCTATATGAACATGGTCTCAAAAATGTCTTTTATGGTTGGTTGTTTTTTGTGTGTTTGTTTGAATTTTTGAATTTTATTATGGTTGGTTTTATGGTTGGTCATGATCCAGAGTCCACCCGCTGGATTTGGGTGTTAAATCTTTTAAGTCTCTTTCTTGGCGGGGGTGGTGGTGGGGAGCACATTTATTTCATTTATTCTTTTATTCCTCCTGCTGAAGTATTTTTAAAGCAAATTCCAAATCCACCTGAATTCAATCTCTACCTCTCCGCATAGTCTCTGGCCAGCCAACAGTGCCCTTGCTGCCAAGAATGGGAGGGTGCCCCTTGCCACCAAGAATGGGGTATTTGGTTTAAGTCTCCTTTTTATAAACCTGGAGCAGTACACCCCCTTGCCTCCTTTTTATTATACCCCCTTGACTTGTTGAAGAAACTGGGTCAGTTGTCCAGTGTCACATTCTAGATTTATCTCTTCACCGCCACAGGAAGTTGTTAGCTTTAAGTGAGCCTAGCCATGGCCCCTCACCCAGCTTTCCTGACCCCAAGACCGATCCCACACCATGATCCTGCTGACATGTTCATAGCCCAGAGGGCCAGCACCACCCCTTAACTGGGCTCTAATTATAAACATCAGCACGTCTATGTGTGTATATCTATCGTGGGTTTTATGATTTGAGAATAATACAAACTTTAGTTGAAGTAAACTGTAAAGTTTCACATGACATAGATATTATTTTCTTCAATTACAAGAACAGATTGAAAGCTTCAGTTTCAGTAAGCAGTCTCATCTGGAACACATGCAGGGGCCGGGCCCTTGGACATGACACTTTTAGGCATCTCAACAATCCTATGAATTATTAGCCTCATTTTACAGATGAGGAAATTGAGTGTAAGGGAAATTAAATAATCTACCTAAGGTTTTCTGGGTCCAAGTCCAGTGCTCAGGTGTAAAACAAGACCTGTGAAACCTAACTACTGAGTCTTTGTGCTAATCGCCATTCATTCATTTGTTCATTCATTCAGATTTATTCATTTAGTCATTCATTCTTGCTATGTGCCAGGCATTATGCTTGGCTTTGGTGAATACCCTTCTTTTGATTTGTTTTTTTTTTTAATGTTTTAATCCCTTTTTTATTGAAGTATAGTTGATTCATAATGGTGTGTTAGTTTCAGGTATACATCTAAGTGATTCAGTTATTTTTTTAAGATTACTTTTCACTATAGGTTATTACAAGGTATTGAATATTGTTCCCTGTGTTATACAGTAAATCCTTGTTACTTATCTATTTTCTATATAGTAGTGTGTATCTGTTAATCTCATATTCTTAATTTATCTCCCTCTTTTGATGTGTGATCACTTTAAAACATATATATAGTAACCTTTTTATAATTGCTATAGAGAATTATAGAACTAGCCGCTGCCTTAAGTCTCATTATTCTAATATGAAGTGTTGCTGTAGTTTCTGGAAGGGTGAGCTAAACCATGGCCTGTAAATCCATGATGGTTTGTTTGTTTTTTAACACATTCATATAACTAGGTTTTCCATCATAAGGGACTAATTCCTCTAGAGGTTGGAGCCACAGAGTTCACACCCACAGAAAACTCTGATAGGGTCCTCTAGCCTGGAGGACTTTTAACTGCCTCTGAAACGCCTGAGAAGACGGTAGCGTCTCTTAAAATCCATGTAGGATCTTTGTGCCAGCTGGGCTTCATTTCAGAATCTACTGCTGTCATTACAAAATAGCTGTTTTCTCTTTAATCTGTGTGCCACATTGCAGCAATTTTCATCAAAAATATATTAAGCCCCTGCTGTAAATTGGCCGCACACACCCTTGTCAGACATGTGAAGCGTAAAATATCTCCTTTTTTCAAAGTTTTTCCTCTCTCTAAAGCCCTAGCAGATATCAGCACTTCCTAAAGCTTCATAATAGTCCATCATGTCTGTAAGCCAAGGATTATAATGTGTAACAAATCTGACTGAATGTCAGAGACGGATCTTATCCTTTGTTTGTAAAAAAAATTATAGAAAAGGCATTCTAGAACAAAAAACTAAAGCCCCTACATTTCCACGTCTGATGAACTCTCACCTCAAACTGCCTGCCCAAAAGAAACTAGTTTCCAATCTCAGGGAAGAGATTTCCAGTGGTACCTAAATCTTACCCTACCAAATGCCGGCACTGTATACACCTGTGCTGAAGAAGATAACAGTCATACTTACGATGGGGGCAGGTAGGTAGGTGCGTGAAGTGGGTGTGTCTGCCTGTGAAAGACAGAAGGAGAGAATGTATTTGTGGGTGCCTTTCTGTGCACTTACAAACGTGGAGACACAGTGGACCACTCTCTCCTGGAGTAACTTAGGATCCTCCAGAAGCGTTTTACATCCCGACAGCAACACTACCACATGTCATAAGTGGTATCAGCTTGAAACTTCATTCAAGAGGGTCTGCTAAAAAGACAGAAGCTCCTTCCTGGCCCGCAGCTTTCAAGACTCTGCATCTTTGTGGTAGGAAGATTTGTCAACCTGACGCCTAGAAGTCTGTAGCATGGAGAAAAAAAAATAGAGTCCATTCCTTCCTGGAAACTGTGACTTTGAATCTTTCTTCCACTTTTCGGTTTCTTGAGAACACAAGAACTGTAGTGCCTTAAACATTCCCGAGAAGCTCCTAGAACAAAATAGCTTTGACAATTTAACAGGAAATTGCCTCCGATTTGTAAACCATTCTAATTTCACCCTTAACACTCACTAAAATGCATTCAAAGACATTTCATGTATAAGATGCATGACACACAAAGCATGACCCATTCAACTGAATTCAAATTTAGTCAACACCCTTATATATTTTTGTTTTTACAAAACGGCAGCCAGAAGTCTACATTTTAAGGGGCATCCAAATTTACTTGCTTGTTTTCCTCTTCAGTAAAATGTCTCTGAAACACAGCATTGTGATAGGGTTGTTGCTGGGTTAGTCTTTTTTTAAAATTATTACTACTATTAATGAAATTTCAATTGAGACAGTCTTTCAGGCTCTCCTGAATTTCAGGATGGATTATTGACATACCTGACAGGTATGAAGCAGAACTTCCATTGATTCCCCTGTGCTTTCTCACCTAACTTTGTGGAGCTGCCCTTTCTAAACCCTGGGGAAGAAGCAATATAACTTCAGTCTCAGTCACTTTCTAAGAGAGGTAACTACATTAGTAAGGCAGAGTGATTGTTTCCCTCGAAAAATTCAGCTATTTGGAAGTTTCTAGGTGTCATTGCCACCAATTTTTTTTTAGCTTATGCTGTTTATTTCTTTTCTTTTTTAAAATTAATTTTTCTTGGAGTATAGTCACTTTACAATGTTGTGTTAGTTTCTACTGTACAGCAAAATGAATCAGTTATATGTGTACATATGTCCCTTCTTTTTTGGCTTTCCTTCCCATTTAGGTCACCACAGTGCATTAAGTAGAGTTCCCTGTGCTATACAGTAGGTTCTCATTAGTTATCTGTTTTATACATTGTATCAATAGTGTATATATGTCAATCCCAATCTCCCAATTCCTCCCACCCCCTCCCCTTTCCCCCTTGGTACCCATACATTTGTTCTCTACATCTGTGTCTCTATTTCTGCTTTGCAAATAAGATCATCTATTGCCACCAATTCTTACCTTCTTTCAGAAAAGAAGCCTTCTGGGCAGGCAACCTCTTGGCACCTGACCCCAGTCTATTAAGCAGCGTGAAGACAGGAAATCTTGGCCAGCTCCACTGAGGAGTAAAGGCTGTTGGCGGTGCCAGCAGCAAGAGTCGGAATACAGATGTACTCCTTCCGCATAGAATCCAGATGTGCCCCCTCAAGCTACATTTTTGCCACAAAACTGGGAGCAGAGAGGCTAGCATTTTTCCAATAGGTCCTTTGGAAAACTGGAAGAGAGCTTTTCAGACCAAGTAGAAGCGCAAATGTGGAGACCATCTCAGTAAGTCATTGGGGTTCACATTATAGAGCCAAGGAATTGCCAACATGGAGATGGAAGTGGTTAGAAATGACAGGATAGGGCTTCCCTGGTGGCGCAGTAGTTAAGAACCCGCCTGCCAATGCAGGGGACAGGGGTTCAAGCCCTGGTCCGGGAAGATCCCACATGCACGGAGCAACTAAGCCTGTGCACCACAACTACTGAGCCTGCGCTCTAGAGCCCGTGAGCCACAACTACTGAGCCCACGTGCCACAACTACTAAAGCCCGCGTGCCTAGAGCCCGTGCTCTGCAACAAGAGAAGCCACCGCAATGAGAAGCCCACGCACCACAACGAAGAGTAGCCCCCGCTCGCCGCAACTAGAGAAAGCCCGCGCGCAGCAAGGCAGACCAAACACAGCCAATAAATAAATGAATAAATTTATTAAAAAAAAAAAAAAAAGAAATGACAGGATGCTTACACAAAGCCTTGTGAATAGACATATAGGCAGGGCCAGGAACAGAGAGAGGCGAGTAGGGCACCCGGGCATTGAGCGCACAGTCAACTTGGGTGTGAGGGCACCGGCCACCCCATTTGTTGTCTGGGTTGATTTTGCTGATCCGGCCAGCTCACTAGCCCCCTCACCATTCTGCATGTGACCCTCGGTGTGGTTCTACACACCAAGTCAGAGAGAAGGACAGCCTTCCCAGGTAGAGCATCATTCTTCGGCCAAAGATATGTGATGCCTTTGTCTGTTACCTGGCATCTGAAGGAAACATGGTGTTCTCGTTAATCTTATTGAAGTAACTTGAATACGGATCATGAATGCTGTTAATTTTCCCAAAAAATACATTACATTAAATGAAGGAAGTACGATGTAATCTTTATTTGGTGATGATTTACACGTTACTTTGAGATCATAATAGAGCCCAGGGCTCATAGGCACAAACATCAATTACCCAGGTAGGACTGTGCCTTAGGTACATGAGTACTTTCTGACAAGAAGTTCTGGCTAATGTTAAAAGATGAGTAGCCAAGATGTGCAGCGCTATTTGTTTTTTCTTCTTCATTCTAATTAGAAAAGTAATGTATTCTCACTACACAACTATAGTAATAGTCTTCTATTACTGGTTGTACACCACCAGTGGACACTATAGGTGGAACATGCAAACACGCACCTGTAGATGCTTACTGATAACACATAAATAAATTGTAGAAGAATGTATATAATACCCTCTGGAGCTGAAGATCAGCATTTCTGAACTCAGTATGTAAGTTGGATTCTCCGGTATAGAAGGCAGTAGAAATTAACTCATGTGAACCAGAGCCAAAAAAAAGATTGGAAAGCTGTTAGGTAGCTCACAGATTCCAGAATGCTGGAGAACCATGGAAAAGCATGAGAAGAAGGGCAACTCTGGGGGTCTTTTAACAGGAAGTGGTATTTAGGCTTTTAGGATGCCACTGCCAGAATGAGTCAACTCCAGGTGTCTTACATCTTTGTATCCATCTGCTTGAGTCTCAAAGACTTGGGAGAGAGTGTCTATATGGCCAGTGGATCATATGCAGACACCTTGGTAAGAGGAGAACAGGGCACCTCCTGGTGGTTCCACAAGCATTAGTGGAGATGGCTCCCCAAGAGGAAATTGGGGTACTGATACCAAAAGGGAGAGTAGGGAAACTAGCATCAGTAAGGGTCCTCTTCTGAGAGGTCCCACAGCCACTCCAAGTCTTCATGTTCACATCTCTGATACGAGCAGGTGGGGTTAGCGCTTTTTCCATGAATCTATAACTCTTAAGTTTAGGTCAGATGGGCTGGTGGAAGGGATGACCCGAGAGCATACAGTATAAGAGGTGCTTTTATGTGAATAAATGCATATCCTTTCTTTGGATAAATAAGAATGGATTCTACCAGTGAGGTAATGCCACTCATCCTTATTAGCATTCTTAAAGAAAACTGTTCTACCAGAGCAACAATTCCACCATCCAAAGAAATGTTAATAGTGTGCGTAGCTTCTAAAAATCTTGTAAACAGAAAAGGAAGAGTTTTTGGCATAGTCTGGCACTGAGTACATTGCATTAGTCTTACTGCTATCTGGGTGACTTACACATACAAAGTACGTGACATTTTTAATGCTTTCTATCTGAAAATACAGACCAGATCTTGTATGATCTTGGTTAATTCACTTAAACTCTGTAGAGTTGTGAGAGAGTATTTATTGTAGAATGTTTGTAATTCAGAGCATATTAGTTTATAAAGGATATAAATAAATCAATGTCAAACAAAATTTCTTTCTTAAATATTTTAAACCTGAATTGGCGTTAAGACATCAGCTTAAATCTCTGTTCCAAAATCATCTATACTGTTTTAAATATGCTCTTTGTAAAGGATACCATTTGCTCCTTGTTAAGGGAGGACCTGGAGTCGATGACCTCTTAGGTCGCTTTCAGATTTCATATACTATTAGCCTGAGTCTCATCTTTTTGTGTGTGACAGTTTTTGTTCTACTCTCTCCTTATCTCCATGAGAATTGCATGCTTGGCCTTTGTCACAGTGCCTGAAACTTAGCAAGTGCTCAATAAATGACTGAATTGAATTCATTTGTTCAAAGCAGCAAAAGCTTATGTAGCACTGTCTGTATTAATGCTTCTCTAGCCTATAACATGCATTGGCCCAAATACTGAAAAGCTCTAAGTTCAGAGCTTTCCAGAGCATATCCAGCACTCTCCAGCAGAGAGAGCCTCCATTATCGCTGTGGCCATCTGTCTCCAGTGGCTGCTGTGGGAAGGAACACCTTCTATAACAATCCAGGGAGCTGGCTGTTAACAGTAGCTTAAGTTGGTGAAGAAGCAATACAGAACATGTGGCTAGAACACAATGCACTAGAAACGCTGTAAAATATGCTCAGGGTTCTGGGAATAATACTGGTTTGGGAATAATGTGCCTTGTGGCCAAACAGCTCAATAGTTACCTTCAAGAGGTGAATTTCCCTGTATTATGAGCAAGTTGCCTTGACTCTCATCTTGAAATTAATAGTGTTAAAAGATAAATAAATGCACTGAAGGGAACACTTACTTATATCATGCAACTTTAGAGAAAATTTATCTGTAACTTTGTAAGTCAATGACGTAGTCTATTTGGGTTAAAGGATACCTTTATCTTTGAGGACAATGGATAAGACTAAAGATTTATGTAACAATAAGGATAGTTCTATTGCACAACTTTTGAAATTCAGTACATAGTAAGAGTTAAGAAGAAATTTAAGCAAAATTTCTAGCAGAACTGTCTTTAAGCTTGATTTAATGTCTTGATGTCAGCTTTGTATTCAAAAATTCTGTTTAATGTTCATCAATATGGTGATTTAAAATGACATAACCTCCTTTGCCAAAATCCCAGAACAAAAAAAGAGGGGACACTAGAAAAATTTTCAGGTTTCTCCCGGTTGCTGTGGGCACTTAGTCAAAAGCTGATTGATTAAGAAGATTTTTTTTTTTTAATTTTTTTGATGTGGACCATTTTTAAATTTATTGATTGATTGATTTATGGCTTGGGTCTTCGTTTCTGCGCGAGGGCTTTCTCTAGTTGTGGCAAGCGGGGGCCACTCTTCATCGCGGTGCGCGGGCCTCTCACTATCGCGGCCTCTCTTGTTGCGGAGCACAGGCTCCAGACGCGCAGGCTCAGTAATTGTGGCTCACGGGCCTAGTTGCTCCGCGGCATGTGAGATCTTCCCAGACCAGGGCTCGAACCCGTGTCCCCTGCATCGGCAGGCAGACTCTCAACCACTGCGCCACCAGGGAAGCCCCGATTAAGAAGATTTTAATTTAAGATTACTCAGGTACATTGACATATATACACTAATATGTATAAAATAGATAACTAATAAGAACCTGCTGTATTAAAAAAAATTAAAAAAATATTACTCAGATACAGCATTATTCACAATAGCCGAAAGATGGTAACAACCCAAATGTCCATCAACAGATGAGTGGATAATCCAAATGGTATACGATGGAATTATTACTCAGCCTTAAAAAACAATGAAATTCTTATATATGCCACAACATGGATAAAACTTTGAAAACATGATACTACATGAAATAAGTTAGACACAAAAGAACAAATATTGTGCAATTCCATTTATATGAGGTACCCAGGATAGGCAAATTCATGAGCCAGAAAGTAGAATAGTGGTTCCCAGTGACTGCGGAGAGTAAGCAGTAGTTTAATGAGTACCGAGTTTCCATTTGGGATGACGAAAATGTTCTAGAAATGGAAAGTGGTGATAGTCGCACAACATTGTCAATGTGCTAATGCCACTGATCTGACCTGTACACTTAAAAATGGTTCAAATGATGAATTTTGTTGTGTATATTTTCCACAATTTAAAAAAGTGGTTTTATCTACACATCAAGAAAACAACAATTGCCGTGATAATTTTAAAAGGAGGCGGAGAATAATATATTGTTGAGGTTTTCGTTATTATTATTTGTTTGTTTTCCTTGACTTGTATTCCTCGAGTAGTTACCATAATTCTCTTACTAAGCTTTTTATAATTCTCACCACACCTTGAGAAGTTAGTATTTTCAGTGCCCCGGTTTTACACGTGATAAAACTGAGATTTGCAGAGTTCACCTAAGTTTCCTGAGGTCACCCAGGCATGAAACGGTGGAGCCGGGGTCCACACCAAGCTCCCTTGAGTCCGTGGCCCAGACCCTCTCTAACGGCCCCCGCGGTTTCTGTAAGGAAGCCGTCTTCACTGCGTTCCTCATTCCCTTCCTGCCTCTCCGGCCACTTGCTCTTGTCTTCCTCATTGACCTCTTCCTGCTCTACCTACCCCATAAACCATAAATGAAATGGTGAGTTCTCCAGAGGCCTGCCTGCCGTTTGCTTTTCTTCCCACGCTTCACTTGCTCCATCACCTGCTGACGTGTGTATTCAGTCGTCACTCTGGGACTCGGGCCTTCTAGGTGTCCTTCTGTACCCCGAGCCCTCTGCTTCATTCCAGATGGGACGTTCTCTCTCTCCACTGGTCACTAGAGTAGAGTCAACTAATGGCTCAGGCCAGGTGGGTGGCCATTCATCCCACACTGCGCCCTGCCCGCCTCCAGCCTCTTCAGGGAGTGTTAGTTGAGAGAGTCTGAATAATTAGTTTTCTACTTGAGCTTCCAAACAAGGTCTGAATGTCCCATGTGCCTGCCTTCCCGCAGTCGGCTGGACTTCTCCTGAGAATATCATTCTGGCACCTCAAGCTTGGCCTACTCAAAGTCGAGTTAATAGCTTCAAAGCCTTTCAGTCACCCACGTTCAGTCAGCGTCAACCCCCAGGCCCAGATCCTTCCATGCCCTTTGCATCGCCCCCTTCCTCTCTGAACAACATTGCCCTCGTTGAGGTTGTAAAATATCTTTGGAGTAACCTCCTCTCTCATTTCCAATATTTCCTGTTTCCAAGACTCCCTTAAAAAACTGATTATATATCACTTCTCTGGGCAGAAAACTTTGATGGCTTCCCAGTACTTACAGACTAAAATAAAAACTTACATGATATTCAAGACGCAGATTCCAAGTTCCCATCCAGGCCTTACCCCTGTTGCATCTTTATACCCCCCTGTATCTGCTCACACCAGAACACCAACAATTCCCACCCAGACTGGATTCACCTGCTCTTCACCTTTCTTAGCTCACAAGGCTCCCTCTGTCTAGATTGTATTTCCCTCTGTCCACCCTTGCTGTGAAATGCTACCCCTCTTCAAGGCTCAGTTCAAACACCTTTTGTGAAGCCTCCCCTGGTTCAGGACCACTCATCCTGCCCCCTCATCAATTGTAATTCTCCCAATGTTTCTGCAGTACACTGTGCGTTCCTGTCTTACGATGTTTGACATATTCTGCCTTATACTATTTTCAATTGTGTGATGAAAGCTCCTTTAAGGGAAAACCATATTTCACAGTATTTTGCCTCCTCTATGGCACTTAGTCTACTGACTTTCACATAGTAGACTCAACAAATGAAATAAATTGGCTGTATTTAAAAGGATTTTACATGATGATCTCTAAGACCACTCTCTAGCATTAAAAGGTCTTGGTTATATGAAATAAACCTAAGCCAACTCTTTCTGAATCGGTAAAAATTAGATACAGCTGCAAAAACAGAGGTTCCCCACCCCCACCCTCACCTCCCCACTCCCGAAATAGTGGCTTAAAAAATAGCAAAGTTTATTTTTCTTTCTTATACAGGAAGTACAGGAGTATGCAGTCCAGGGCTAGTATGGCAGCTCCACAAAGCCATCAAAAACTCAGGCTTCTTCCAACTCTCTACTCTGCCATTCCTAACTTGTGACCCTCATGCTCTATAATGGCTTCTAGAGCTCCAGCCATCACATGAGAGTTCCAGGCAGAACTTCCAGGAACAGAAGAAAGCATGCTCTCTTTGAAGGAAATCTCCAAGAAGATCTACCCAAACTCACTTACATCTTACTTACTTGCATCACTTAGTTTCTTGGCGACTTTTTATCTGCAAGAAAGATTGGGGATTATAGTCTTTTAGCTGGATAGCAGTGGGCCCAGTTAAAAATGGGGGAAATGGATACTTGACAGGCAACTAGTAGTCTCAGCCGCATTCTTTTTTTTCCAGCTTTATTGAGATACAATTGACAGATAACGTTGTGTAAGTTGAAGGTGTACAACGTGTTGATTTGATCCATTTATATATTGCACAATGGTTACCACCATAGTATTAGCTAACACTGCTGTCACCTCAGGTAATTACCATTTCTCTTTTATGGTGAGGACGTTTAAGATCTACTCTCTTAGCAACTTTCAAGTATATAATACAGCATTATTACCTATAATCACCAAGCTATTCGTTAGATCCACAGAACTTGTTAATCTTATAACTGGAAATTTGTACCCTTTGACCAAATAACTCCCCATTTCCTCACTGCCCACCATTCTACTCTGTTTCTCCAAGTTGAGCTTTTTTAGATTCCACATATAAGTGAGATCATACAATATTTGTCTTTCTCTGTCTGACTTCTTTCACTTAGCATAATGCCCTCTGGGTTTGTCTGAGTTGTTGCAAACAGCCAGATTTCCTTCTTTCTCATGGCTGAACAATATTCCATATACCACATCTTTATCCATTTGTCCATTGATGGACACTCTGGTTGTTTCCATAAGAGCAATATTCTTTTTTTTTTCCCAAAGATTTTTTTTTGATGTGGACCATTTTTTAAAGTCTTTGTTGAATTTTGTTACAATATCGCTTCTGTTTTATGTTTTGGTTTTTTGGCCGCGAGGCATGTGGGACCTTAGCTCCCCAACCAGGGGTCGAACCTGCACCCCCTGCATTGGAAGGCAAAGTCTTGCCCACTGGACCGCTAGGGAAGTCCCGTATAAGAGCAATATTCTTAATGGTCATTTTGAAGTTGGAGGATTTCATTTTATTAGTCCCTCTTCCGGCTGTGTAGGGGAAAGGATTAGAGACAACTTGGAGCAAAAAATTGGTGACAAGATGCAACATATTTATCGTTCTCTTAATATCTGAGAAAAGAAACCAGGAAATAACCATGGAAGAGCATCTAGTGAACTCACTGATCTAGTTTCTATTCAGTTAAAAGAAATAAGCACTGTGAAGAAGAGGGACAGGAAGACAAGTGTCCGTCAGGCCCCCGGCTGCCACCACGAAGGAAGACAGAAGAGAGGGTGGCTCTACAGGAAAATTAGCTCCCTGCTAGGATTCCTATCGGAGGTTTTTGGGGTTTTTTTAAGATTTATTTTTTATTTATTTTAGGCTGCGTTGGGTCTTAGTTGCGGCACGTGGGCTCTCTAGTTGAGGTGCGTGAGCTCAGTAGCTGTGGCCCGTGGGCTTAGTTGCCCCGCGGCATGTGGGGAGCTCAGTTCCCTGACCAGGGATCGAACCCGCATCCTCTGCATTGTAAGGTGGATCCTTTACCACTGGACCACCAGGGAAGTCCCCCTATCTGAGTTTTTAATGTAATATCCCAATGAAAGGGGAAACATTTTAGGGTCATTTCTTCTCAGCATAGGAATGAAGGTGCTTCCTGAGGTTGAATTTTACTCTGGAGCCTCACCTTCAGGTGTGCTGTCATTAATTTGTTGGGATCTTTTATGCATCCCTTAGCATAGCATCTACCCAAATAGTGCTTCATTCCACACCTTTTAAAAGGCACTGATTTCCAAAAGTGTGAAGAGAGTGGAGGGCAAAAGCTCTGAAGCAGAGAGTTAAGTAGGAAGCTTTGGATTGGCACAGTTAATAAAAAATTAAGGACTGCTATGAAACACTTCAGGCAAAGCTAAGCAAACTAGGGGATTGGGTAGTGTGAAAGCAGATGAAATTCATTTTGGTTAAGTGTCAAATAATGCACTTTGGGGAAAATAATCTCAACTTCTCATAATCTCTGATAGGCTCTGAACTCATAGTAAAATAATTTAAGAGTCATGGCTGATAACTTGGGGAAAATATCTGTCTGGTATCCAGCAGCAATTTTAAAAGCCAATAGGATGCTTGGGGGGGTTAAAAGAAAAAACAATATAGAAAACTTAAAATAACATAGAAAACATTAGTGCTATTCTGTGTCCACTTTTGGTTATCATAGGAGATATTAAATCCCAGAAAAGGGACTTGAAAATAGTTTAGGAAAGTAGTGCGACTTGGGATTTATATAAGCTTACTGACTTGGAAAATGGCATTTTGGAAGAAAGAAGAGGAGGTGTAATACAGAGAAGAGGAAAAACAATTTAGAAAGGGATGCTTCCTCCATGGTTCTGGTGTCTTATGATATGAAAAGGCTACACTCCGTGAATTCAACAAAAAAGAATATTAAACAAAGATATCAGATGATCTTTAACCAGTGTTCCTTTAAATTGTAGATCTCCCTGTTCCAAGAGGGGACTTGTATTTGATTAAGGGACACAGAATTACATTAACATTTGTGTCTGTTCGGCTGAGAATGAGTAAGTGAAGTGTAAGGAAACTCCCTGTGGGATACTGGCCTGAGTGGGGATACAGAATGGGGAGGAGGGCTCAGCTGAGTGCTGCCTGAAGCCCAGGAGAGAAAACTCAGCAAGCCCAATTAAGTCATGTCCATGTTTCTCTCAGACATAGAATATTTATTTTTGCTCCGACCGTGCTCTCGTGATTCAGCACTTCCTACAGCAACAGTTGGCAGGGGTGCTTCCGGAAGGCAGAGGATGTTCAGACTCTGCCGGGGGATGGCCCCGGACAGATGAGAAGCAGGATTGGGAAGCAAGGCTGGGAACACGTATCATTTCCGTGAAATCAATATACGGTGCTCTCTTTCTCCAGTGGAAACTGTACTAACATTAACCTGGACCCCACTTCAGCCTCACCTCCTGAAACACATAATCCTCAGTTATCCATTTTCCAAATATAAGTAACTGCTGAGCCGTGCTTCCTGCTGGGAACACAACCTGCCCAGGGACCGCAAGACTGTCGTATTGACAGATGTGTTTGTTACCAGCTGACACCTTGGAGAACCGATTGATTGGTTCAAACAAAAATCTAGAGATTTATTTGAAGGGCCAGCGAGGTCCTTCACAGCATTTTCTCGGTTCAAGATGTCAGTTCTGCCTTAAGAACAGGAAGCCAAGGAGCGGCCACTCTTTTACAGGTATTTTGCCAACGGAAAACAACCCAATTTCCACGTAATCTCTGTGAAATTAGCATCTGGGCTGAGATTTACGGGGCTTCTTAAAATAAATCAGCTAAAATGATGCTTGAAATCCCCCAAATACTGTGAAATGCCCCTTTTCCCCTTCTATCGTTTCTCACATCCTTGAGGTACATTAGTACTCATCGCCCCTGTGTTAGTTTGCTTGGGATGCAGTAACAGTGGACCACAGACTGAGTGGTTTCAAACAAAAGAATTTATTTCCTCATGGTTCTGGAGGCTGGAAGTCCAAGGTGTTGGCAGGGTTCATTTCTTCTGAGAGACATTCTCCTTGACTTGTAGATGGCTGTCTTCTTCCACTGTCTTCACAAGATCTTCCCTCTGTGCGTGTCTGTGTCCTAACTCCTTTTCTTACAAGGATACAAGTCATACCCTAATGGTCTCATGTAACCTTAATTACCTCTTTAAAGACCCTGTGTCAAACACAGTCACATTCTGAGGTCCTAGGGGTTAGGACCTCAACATATGAATTGGGTGGGGGACACCATGCATTTTACCCATTGCACCACCACCAACTTAAAATTCAAGATTTAGTGACTTTCCCTGGTCCACGTGGCAAGTAACTATGGGAATTGAAATTCACAGCCCTCCTTCTCACAGGTGTGAGAAGCTTGCAAAGCACAAGTTGGCACCTGCTCATTTGTCAGTCAAGGGGCTTTCTTAAAACCCAGAGTAGTTCCAGGACCAAAAACCCTCAGTAGCATTTTAAATTCAGGAAATCCATTTGTTTTATCACAGAAAAAAAAAAAATTTAGGGAGGTGGTATGTCAACAAGGGGACAGATCTCTCTACACATCACCTCAGGCGCCGGGTAGCCATATTGTTCTTGCTGGGTGATGTCTTTCCAAACAATGCTGTACAGTGTGACGCCAGCCGAGCAACAGCCCAGCAACCACATGCAACCTGTTCTTGTCAGTGGGGATCACCGTATTCCGTACAAAAATAAAAAGCCACATTTACTGCCCAGGGCACTCATCAGGAACACTCTGATCCCAGAGCAAGCATCAGTAACCATTTTCTTCCTACTCACAGCCTTTCCAAGGGAATTCGGAATACGGCTCTGCTGTCAGTTTTATTTTCTGCCCAGAGCCCTACTAAAATGAACTCTGCTGTTTAATATTTTAAACATGTAAATAGCAAAACTTCATCCATGCTCTTGATATCAGGATCTGGCAATGCCTGGGAGGACCCAGAAGCTGAGGGGCAGGATGGAGTTCAGACAATGGGTTCCGTGACCCCCCCGCCGTCCCCCCAGAAAGCATGTGGCAGTGTGGCTGTCGTTTAGGAAGCCAGGTGTCAGCCCTGGGCTCGTAAGCTTTTGTGTCCAAGCTAGCCTTCTAAGCCTGTCCAGGATCTCTCTCTGGTGGCAACAAAGAAAGGAAGCAAGGGAGCCCCTTAATCCCCAGTTTTGGAAGCCCCTGCTGATCGGAGGTGAAAGAAGGGGGCTGCTGCCTTGGCCAGGGCATACCCGGGTGAAGGCGTAAGGCCCTAGAAAAATGGCCAGAATACCACACCAGGGGACTAAATAGGAACAGGTAGGATTTTACAAAGCAATGCAAACGTGATTCCTTTTTAAGGAAGGGAAAGAGATCCTTGAGAAAGGAGATACACACACACACACACACACACACGCACACACACACGCACAGGAAAACATCAGTGTTCATGCAGTAGCAGCCTAGGGCCATAGGGAAGTATCCTTAGCAAGTGGAAGTAAATCGCACCAGGAAGAGTAGAGGGAAGGGGTGGCAAGGGGGTCCCCAAGCCTCCTAGGTAACCCCGGAGCCACCTAACCAGACCCTGTGCTCGCGCACACTGAGTCGGTTCATCCTGTCACTCGCCAGGATCCTTTGGAATGCCGTTGGAGATGCAGGACGGTTTTAGAAACAGGAAATTGCAAGTGTGCTGCTTAAAATACTTCAGGCTGTGTGTGTGAGAAAGGGGAGGGGGGGGGGTCTGTGTGTCGATAAGAGGAGGCCTTGTGTGGATGTACCCAGGCGGGCTGGTGGGCAGCCGGGCGGGCATCGCGTTGGCCTAGCCTAGCTGGTTCCTGTCTGCAACAGAGGCTCCTTGTTCTGCATGGCCACTGCCCTAGGATGGCAGAACCAAGGGTCCTGTCTTTTCTTCTCCGGCTTCTCTTGCATCAGGGAAAGCGGTTGTGTGCAGATGCTCAGGAATGTAAACATATGCATTTTAATATCCACGGCTCCCCCCACAGTCAGCGAGCTGTCTCCTCCACCCAGGTGGAAAAAGGATGGCGGGCCTCTCTGACATGCTGCTTAGTCTGAAAACAGACCGCTAAATGCATAATGAAGAGGCTCGGAGGAGTCAATCTGCATGTTAAAATGGTGTTTAGCAGCCCAGGCTGTCACACAACATAATTTGAAGATGAATGCATATGCATCGCTGACGGGCAGGGTCCCCGGCTAGGAGGATTACCTGTCTGCTCGCTGCAGCGGGGCTTCCGAGGGGCCACGGGTTCACACCGCCACCCCCCAGTCTGTGACGAGGCCAGTGAGCCCTCTCCTGGCCCTGCCCAAATCTGCACGATCAGACGGATGCCAAGAGACAGTGTGATCTAGCCAGGAGCAGTTAAGGAAGTGACCATTGATCCCAACGCAAAGACACAGGGCTTTCAGCACGCTGGGGTCCAGGGGCTGCAGGCGATAACAAAGGAAAGTGTTCCACTTGACACTTAGACGCAGAAAAGCCAGCCCTGAGCAGCCCGGCACTGGCGGGTGCCGCCCACCACGCAGCTTGGGCTACGGCCACTGCCTCCGCCGCCGCCGCCACCGCAGTTCCCAGCCAGTCGCGGCCTTTGCAGGAATGATGTGTAGACGCCACTTTTGTCTCTGAACGTTTGACAGCCATTAGGACCTGACTCCAGGGGCAGGACATCACACCAACACAGGAACACTGGAGAAATGAGGTTAGAGCAGAGAAATTAGCCATCTGCCGGATGCAGACCGCCCTGGACGTGGCATTTACATAGGAACAACAGACTACACGTGTCCATTGTCCTGTGCCACAGCTGGTCGGAGCACACACGGGCTTATAAGGCCCACATTGTCTTTAAGGCCCCTGGACTCAGGGAGGCTGCATGTGCCTTCCCCCATTCCCCCCCCCCCCCCCCAATTCTAAATGCCTGATGGAGCTGCAGCTAAATGCCAAGCCCTGGGGAAGGATTCGTATTAGCTGGAGGTTTTATGCATTGCTCCCTTCTTGAGGTTCCCAGACACTGGAAATAGGCAGCCTACAGCCAAATTTGGAGCCTAGGAAAGAGCAGCAAATAAAACCGTAAGGCCCTTGGGATGTCGCAAATCCCCATCTGAAAGATGGAGGGGAAGACTGCTTTTAGGTAAGAAATGATTCAGAATTGAGCCCCGGACATGTTCCAGCCACGAACAGCTGAGGGGTTGACAGCAGAGACCTCTGTTTAAAGTGAAGCCTCTCCCCCGGTTCCAGGCACACACACCACTGGGCCCTGGCCACCTCCTCCACGATGAAAGAGGGCAGCCCACAGGTGCTCCCGGGCTGGGCTGGGCCATTCAGTACAGACCGACTGAAAGAGGTGTGAGGAAGGCTCACCTCCACTTAGCGTGTGTACTGCCCTTCCTGAGAGCCTGTTAAGATGGGGAGAGCCGTCCAAGTCTTTTCTACAGAGGTATGAGAGCCAACACGTGTTTCTGTGTCCACGTGAACTCTAAATTTCACTATGCCAGGTTGGCCTACGAGTCACTTAAATTCTTCCAAAAAATGTTTTGGCTGATTTTTTTTTTTTTTTAATTTATTTATTTTGGGCTGTGTTGGGTCTTCGTTTCTGTGCGAGGGCTTTCTCTAGTTGCAGCAAGCGGGGGCCACTCTTCATCGCGGTGCGCGGGCCTCTCACTATCGCGGCCTCTCTTGTTGCAGAGCACAGGCTCCAGACGCGCAGGCTCAGTAGTTGTGGCTCACGGGCTTAGTTGCTCCGCGGCATGTGGGATCTTCCCAGACCAGGGCTCGAACCCGTGTCCCCTGCATTGGCAGGCAGATTCTCAACCACTGCGCCACCAGGGAAGCCCTTGGCTGATTATTTTTTAAAGCTGATTTATGAATTGGGCATATAGGTCTAGCCTTAATTTGGGATGTCATCATTTTTCCTCTCCCTTCCACATCCCACCACAGTATCTCAGTGTTCGTGTTCTGTGTGCAGTTCTCCCCGGTACTCAGCACCCTCCTCCCTCCAATCAGATTCAGCTTCCCTTGGACCAAACGGATAATCGAATATATTATCTAATCAAATGACATAAACGGGGTGCTGGCACGTGGGGGAAATGCTGTGAAGGGATTTTTGTCATCGTTACCATTTTATGCTGTTCGTTTTACTCAATTGCCTTGACCTTTGGGTGCCAGATATCTTCTCAAGTTTTGCAGAAAAGGCAGCATCACCATTCCCACATGGTCTAGACATGAAATAAGCTTGGCTTGTGTTCAGCGTCCTGGAAGTAAAACCAAACTTCACTGCCTATGGGGTGGCGTGAGTCTTTTACCTCGGTTTGCCCACCTATGACATTAGAACAATAATAGCTAATCCTGCCTAATGCAGGAAAACAAATGAGGCCTGTGCAGAGAAAATAGCCATAATGGGGGTGCAGTGCAGCTCCTATGGATGAGTGCTTCAAAATCATTAGAATCAAGCTCTTGCCATAAATCCGATCTAGTAGTAGAATTGGGACTTTGAGGTTTATCCAATGTCAAGACCCTGAAGTTTACCAAATTTAATCACCACACCTCAACCTTGCAAACTGTAGAACTCCCCAGTTTTATATCAATTTGTAAGTATAAAGGGCTTTCCCATTTACTGTTCACACCCCAAAAGTTCAGCAACTGAGTTGTACAGCATAAATTCTGATCCAAATTGGAAAGAGTATGTTATATTGCTTCATGTTTTAGGGTGTCTCTACATTTTTTTAAATTAATTAATTTATTTATTTCTGGCTGCGTTGGGTCTTCGTTGCTGTGCGTGGGGTTTCTCTAGTTGTAGCGAGCGGGGGCCACTCTTCGTTGTGGTGCATGGGCTTCTCATTGTGGTGGCTTCTCTTGTTGCAGAGCACGGGCTCTAGGTGCGCGGGCTTCAGTAGTTGCGGCACGCGGGCTCAGTAGTTGTGACGCACAGGCTTAGTTGCTCCGTGGCATGTGGGATCTTCCCGGACCAGGGCTCAAACCCTTGTCCCCTGCATTGGCAGGCGGATTCTTAACCACTGCACCACCAGGGAAGTCCTAGGGTGTTTCTAGGTTTTCTTCTGCAACTTCATTTTTTGATGATGATGTACAACACATTTTGAGGGCTGTAAGTAAATTAAGAGCTTAGAATTCATAATATGCAATGCAAGCAGCATTCAGAGACTAAGGCATTATGGGTAAGAAGTTAGTGGAACCAGTTGTAGTGATTGCTGAGCATCGAAATTATGATTTCAGTGACTGCCCTAGAAGCAAAGGTTAATCCTCAGAGCCTCTGTAGTTCTTCGTCACCAGAAAAGGGAGACACATGCAGAGCCCCATAGAGGATGAAATGCATCTCTGTCAGGGATCACAGGTGATGAACAATGAAAAGGTAGCAGACACAGGGTAAAACGTTCTACGTGCCTTCGCAGTTTGGTAGAATAAAAGCACAGGGTAGGCTTCCACTGAGAAATCTGAGGTTCGTTCAGAGTCCTTGGTTTGAGGTTCCTTGAGCTATGTCACAGATTTGTGGTATCCGCATTTTAAATAGACGCATGGCACCCAGAAAATTCTCAAATTCTAAGAGACCCAATTCTCTTCACCACCACGAAGGTGTGAAGATTTCAGTAGCTGTGAACAGAGTAAGGAAGGGCCTCCTGGCACCAAGTGAGTTTTCTGGATCAGGGACATGTGATACAACTTTCTGGGATATAAAAGATGTCCTTTATCTGCATGGTCCCATGCAGTCGCCACTAGCCACATGTGGTTATGAACACTCGACAAGTGGCTAGTACCACTGAGGAACTGAATTTTTTATTTAATTTTGCTTAAATGCAGTTAGTGGCACTGCATTGGATAGCCTGGCTCCCGATTTTCCTGTGATTCTTAAGAAGCTTGGAAGTCGGAAACAGCAGCACCTTGGCTGGCCTGGAGGCACAAGGACAGCAGAGTCCACGAGCCGACAGAGAACAGCACTTTACATGGGCGACATATGGCTTGTGCCCTCCAAAATAAACTAAGACGGATCTGTGACAGAGGAGGGGAGAAGTCTTTCCCTGTCGGCCTCCCCTCCTCCACTCATTCGAATTGCAGAGAGTGGAGAAGGGGCCAATGTAGTCAAGCCTGGTTATTGTCAAGCTCAATCTACCAGGACTTTTATTTTCCAATAAGCAATCCGGCCAGCTGTGGCTAAAAATGAAATCACCAAAGCAAACAGTCCCTCGTCCCTCCTCCAGTTATTGATTTATAAAGAATCCAGCCCATGTTCCAGTCTGTCATCATATCCTATGCTTATATGTATCACAAGCAAATCCCAGGGTACAGATATAGCCCAAGAAATACTTCTTGAAACAGACAGCAGATAGTAACTTGTGTTTCTAAATTTAAGGAGATTTCACTGGCCTTTCTTAAACATTTTAGAAACAATGTTAAATATAAACAATCAGGGCTATAAGCCTTAAAAAACACAATTAAAATTGTGACCACTTAGAGGGGTTTTTTTGGGGGGGGGGGTGTCATAAAGTATTCTTTAAATTAAATTTCTAAATCTACTTCAATTATCTTCAATTATTATCAGCCACCTGATTATAACACTTTGAGATTTTGAACTGAAGGGCAGCAAAGCCTCCTAGAAACCTGCGAGAGTCTGCATTCTGTGAGGTCTATGAGTCAATCAATCATTAACATTTACACAGCTCCCCCTCCCCCGCCCACCCCTGTCAAAGGCTGCCCTCGGCTCTTCAGGGACATTAAGGGCAAAAATAAAATTGAAACTATTGACCCTGATCTTAAAGCCCTGGCTAACTGGCTGGGGCAATGGAAAGTCATTGCATGCAAGGCCTACAGAAATCTTGCAGCCATGTCTTCCAATGGTCCTTCCCATCCCTCCTTAGTCCAATTCTGAATCAGAGATGCGGAGGGATAAATTGGGAGATTGGGGTTGACATATGTACACTACTATATATAAAATAGATAACTAATAAGGACCTACGGTATCACGCAGGGAGCTCTACTCAATACTCTGTAATGACCTATATGGGAAAAAAAAATCTAAAAAGGAGTGGATATATATACATATATATATATACATATATATATAGCTGATTCACTTTGCTGTACAGCAGAAACTAACACAACATTGTAAATCGACTCTACTCCAATAAAAATTTTTTTTAAAAAGTAGACGATACGTAGATTTACGATGACTCACAGCATTTCCTATGGTAACTTAAAGTCACTAGGGCCTTATAAATGTTATGGAAGCAGAGCTGTGGACTCACTTTCAGGAAGAGTAAGGGAGCAGCTGAGCCTCTCATGACTCTTTATGAAGTAAAAAAGAAACAGACATCTCAATTCCTCCTAACGGGTGATCCAGCTCAGTGGTTTTTGAGTGGGGTAGTGGATCTTACATCCCCATTCTTCTCTCCTTCCACCGTGACTGTCCTCCAAGACCCAAGGTCAGCCCTCAGTGCTTTTTCCTTTGCTCAGGGAAACTCTCCTAAAATTCCCTGACCCTAGTAAGGATTATGCCCCACTGGTTTCACTCTTCTCTAGGACCTCAATGGAGTAGGCTAGGCCCCTCCCCACTTCAAAGATACACAGCCCTGTGAATCTCTGCCCAAATGATCATCTAGTCCATTCACAGCAGTTTCTTTTTCTCATCTCCAGCTCTCTTGGGATATAACAACCTCCTTTTACAGTCAACCTATCCTTTATTCAACCAATATTTATTGCATTACCTGCAACATGTCAGGTACCTGTTTGAGGCTTGAGGACACCATTGGGAAAAAGATAAAGTCCCCACTCTCAGACTGTGCATGGCTAGTGGCTGGAGGAGGCCTGCAGAGGTGACACTTGAGCTGAGGCCTGATTGACAAAAAGGAGCCAGCTGAATGAAGAGGTCAGACAAGAGTGTTCCAGGCCGAGGAAGCAGCGGGTGCAAAGATGGAACGAGGCTGGCTTGTTCAGGAACATCAAGGAAGTCAGTGTGGCTAAAGTGAGCAGCAGGGAGACAGGGATGGAGGAGGTGATGAGGCCCCGGCAGTAGACAGGAGCCAGGTGATGCAGAGCCTTGAAGGCCATGGTAAAGAGCATGGGTTATATTCTAAGCGTGATGGGAAGTCTTTGGATGGTGCTGAGCAGGGGAGCAACATGGTCTGATTTATGCTCTAAAAAGCAGCCCTATGGAGAATGGATTGAAGGAGGATACAAGGATCCTCCTGGCTTGAGTCCAAGCAAGTGACGCTGATGGCTTGGATGGGGAAGGTAGTGGCGCAGATTGAAAAGTGGTCCAATTCAGACTTTGTTCTGGAGGTTGAGCTGACAAGATCTGCTGAAGGACTGGATTGGGGTGGGTAGGGAAAGAAGGACATGTGAATGATTCCTAGGACTTTTCCTTGGCCAACAGGGTCGGTGTTGGTATTGTCTACTGAAATAGAGGAGACTTCATGAGTGTCAGGAGTCGGGGTGAAAAAAGAACAGAAATTCTGTTCTGGACATGTTAAGTCCAAGATCCATATTAGCCTGCATATAGTACTTACTATCCTGCCTTTCCCTGAATTCTTCCTTCTAGGCAACTGAATGTGCTCCAACTTTCTTATTTTTTTTTTTTCTTTTTCATTTCTAATTTTATTGACTTGAGTCCTCTCCCTCTTTTTTTTGATGAGTCTGGCTAAAGGTTTATCAATTTCGTTTATCTTCTCAAAAGAACCAGCTTTTAGTTTTATTGATCTTTGCTACTGTTTTCTTTGTTTCTATTTCATTTATTTCTGCTCTGATCTGTATGATTTCTTTACTTCTACTAACTTTGTGTTTTTGTTTGTTCTTCTTTCTCTAGTTCCTTTAGGTGTAAGGTTAGATTGTTTATTTGAGATTTTTCTTGTTTCTTGAGGTAGGATTGTATTGCTATAAACTTCCCTCTTAGAACTGCTTTTGCTGCATCCCATAGGTTTTGGATCATCGTGTTTTCATTGTCATTTGTCTCTAGGTATTTTTTGATTTCCTCTTTGATTTCTTCAGTGATCTCTTGGTTATGTAGTAACGTATTGTTTAGCCTGTATGTGTTTGTGTTTTTTACATTTTTTCCCCTGTAATTTATTTCTATTCTCATAGCGTTGTGGTTGGAAAAGATGCTTGATATGATTTCAATTTTCTTCTTTTTTATTTATTTATTTATTTATTTATTTATTTTTGGCTGCATTGGGTCTTTGTTGCTGTGCGAGGGCTTTTCTCTAGTTGCGGCGAGTGGGGGCTACTCTTCATTGCAGTGCATGGGCTTCTCATTGCGGTGGCCTCTCTTGTTGCAGAGCACAGGCCCCAGGCGCATGGGCTTCAGTAGTTATGGCACGCAGGCTCAGCAGTTGTGGCTCACGTGCTCCAGAGCACAGGCTCAGTAGTTGTGGCACATGGGCCTAGTTGCTCCGTGGCATGTGGGATCCTCCCGGACCAGGGCTCGAACCCATGTCCCCTGCATTGGCAGGCAGATTCTCAACCACTGCACCACCAGGGAAGCCCGATTTCAATTTTCTTAAATTTACCGAGGCTTGATTTGTGACCCAAGATGTGATCTATCCTGGAGAATGTTCCGTGTGCACTTGAGAAGAAAGTGTAATCTGCTGTTTTTGGATGGAATGTCCTATAAAGATCAATTAAATCTATCTGGTCTATTGTGTCATTTAAAGCTTGTGTTTCCTTATTAATTTTCTGTCTGGATGATCTGTCCATTGGTGTAAGTGAGGTGTTAAAGTCCCCCACTACTATTGTGTCACTGTTGATTTCCTCTTTTATAGCTGTTAGCAGTTGCCTTATGTATCGAGGTGCTCCTATGTTGGGTGCATATATATTTATAATTGTTACATCTTCTTCTTGGATTGATCCCTTGATCATTATGTTGTGTCCTTCTTTGTCTCTTGTAACATTCTTTATTTTAAAGTCTATTTTCTCTGATATGAGTATTGCTACTCCAGCTTTCTTTTGATTTCCATTTGCATGGAATATCTTTTTCCATCCCCTCACTTTCAGTCTGTATGTGTCCCTAGGTCTGAAGTGGGTCTCTTGTAGACAGCATATATATGGGTCTTGTTTTTGTGTCCATTCAGCAAGCCTGTGTCTTTTGGTTGGAGCATTTAATCCATTCATGTTTAAGGTAATTATCGATGTGTATGATCCTATTACCATAGGATACAATGGTATCAATTGTATCAATGGTATCAATGGTAACAATTTTCTTAATTGTTTTGGGTTTATTTTTGTAGGTCCTTTTCTTCGCTTGTGTTTCCCACTTAGAGAAGTTCCTTTAGCATTTGTTGTAGAGCTGGTTTGGTGGTGCTGAATTCTCTTAGCTTTTGCTTGTCTGTAAAACTTTTGATTTCTCTGTCGAATCTGAATGAGATCCTTGCCAGGTAGAGTAATCTTGGTTGTAGGTTCTTCCCTTTCATCACTCTAAATATATCATGCCCCTCCCTTCTGGCTTGTAGAGTTTCTGCTGAGAAGTCAGCTGTTAACCTTATGGGAGTTCCCTTGTATGTTATTTGTCGTTTTTCCCTTGTTACTTTTAATAATTTTTCTTTGTCTTTAATTTTTGTCAATTTGATTACTGTGTGTCTCGGCGTGTTTCTCCTTGGGTTTATCCTGCCTGGGACTCTCTGTGCTTCCTGGACTTGGGTGGCTATTTCCTTTCCCATGTTAGGGAAGTTTTCAACTATAATCTCTTCAAATATTTTCTCGGGTCTTTTTCTCTCTCTTCTCCTTCTGGGACCCCTATAATGCGAATGTTGGTGCATTTAATGTTGTGCCAGAGGTCTCTTAGTCTGTCTTCATTTCTTTTCATTCTTTTCTCTTTATTCTGATCCATGGCAGTGAATTCCACCATTCTGTCTTCCAGGTCACTTATCTGTTCTTCTGCCTCAGTTATTCTGCTATTGATTCCTTCTAGTGTCTTTTTCATTTCACTTATTGTATTGTTCATCTCTGTTTGCTTGTTCTTTAATTCTTCTAGGTATTTGTTCTTTAATTCTTCTAGGTCTTTGTTAAACATTTCTTGCATCTTCTCAATCTTTGCCTCCATTCTTTTTCCGAGGTCCTGGATCATCTTCACTAGCATTATTCTGAATTCTTTTTCTGGAAGGTTGCCTATCTCCACTTCATTTAGTTGTTTTTCTGGAGTTTTATCTTGTTCCTTCATCTGGTGCACAGTCCTCTGCCTTTTCATCTTGTCTATCTTTCTGTGAATGTGGTTTTTGTTCCACAGGCTGCAGGATTGTAGTTCTTCTTGCTTTTGCTGTCTGGCCTCTGGTGGATGAGGCTATCCCAACTTTCTGTTTAAGCCCCTTGTTACCTCTCATCAGTCTCCCTGCACGTGGAGAAGCTGGTCAGTCCCCCTCCAAAACCCTTCCTGTATTTGAGTACTGTTTCTGTCACCCCTTAACCTTTTTTGCTCCAGGATAAACAACCCAATTCCTTTCATCTCACTTTGAGAGCCCTTTTTCTATCCTTTGAATCATGGCTGTTGCTGGTCTCTGGGTCCTCACCAGTTTTCTCCATGTCATTTTGTAAATGCCAGAACCAAAGTAGGACACAGAATATCAGTCTAATGCCGGTCAAACAGAAGGATTGTTTCCTGCTCTTTGTTAGTCACTTTTTTAGCCACCCCACCCCTTTTTTCCACAAACCCCTTGACTTGGATCCTTGGTCCACCTGTGATCTCTTCCCCTTTGCTTCTGTCTACACCTATGCTTTGCCATCCAGTGTTTGTGCCTTTTGTTTGGGGATTTAAGGACTCCAATTTGCAGATATCTGCTTTGGGTGTATTTCCATCCTGCTTTTGTAAGAGTCACCCAAACACAGTTCAGGGAAAGACTCTACTTGAAAACCTCTGCCAGAATGGCTGGTAGCCTGGCTTCACCCTGCACTTTTTCCAATAGTGGCCAGTAGCTTCTTTATTTTTCTTTTATCTCTCAATGTGCATCTTCAAAGTGCTTTCTAATCTGTTATCTGCTGAGTCACTTCCTTGACCCTCTCAAGAAAGGTTCAAAAGAAAAACAAAAGCAGAAGTGGGGGTGGGGTTTCTAGGGTCCTGTAGGCAAGACAGCAGCCACTCTGGATGCGATCTGACCTCAAATAGATCTCTTTAGACATGTCAGCATGTTTTAGTTCTTGCTAGACAAATCGCAACACTTCTGCCGTAAAATACAACAAAAATGAATATTCCAAAATAAAATTAGAGCAAAATACCATAAATTAACTGCAAATGATATCAAAGAACTGTTGATTTACGAAATAATCATTCTTTCAACCTAGATGAATTGGAAAATTGTTTATGCAGATCCGTTTATCATTTTGCCTTGGGTTAATACATTCACATTTGGCATGCTATTTGGTGGAAAATATTTATGTAAGTAAGATTTTCATCTCCCATAAATAAGTTAAATGGCAGAGGAAGAAACAGAGCTTCTCATATTCTCTTTGCCTCTGCCCTTATTTCCCTGAGATGGGGAAAGGTGCCGAGTCTTCTAATAGCTGCAAGCTGTACCTTCAAGGTTAAAGGAAACTGAAATATTTCCTAAGCAGTTGGAACTGTAAGATGCTCTCAACTAAGCTGAAGGTAACGGGCTTTTGAGGGAACCCTACTTACAGTGGAAAAACAGGATGCCAAAGGATGTCCACCGTGCCTTTCACAGAGTCAACACATGATAACAACTATTTGATTTGATATCGGGGGAGGATGTAAACAGTCACAATGAAACCAGGACGTGTTGGAAAATAACATGCAAACTGGAGATCAAGCAGAAATTGAACAGAATCATTCTCTTCCCGGAACTACTTCGGTCAGCTGCTAACTGTCCCTTCTTTGGTTTTCCAGCCTCACAGCCCATGGTTTCACCTGGGAGATTGTAAACTCCAGTTTCATTCCTCATCCTTAATTTAGCTAGACAGAGCTTTGAAATGGCAACTAAATTCCCTTTTGGTGAAATCAGATCTTCCCTACTAGCATCAAGCAGAGAGGAATCCAGACCCCTGGGGCCGGCTAATGCACCCCAGCAGCTCCTCGTCACTCTCCTGGAGCCCAGAGAGGGTGTAGGACATTAAAAGGGTTACTCACATCCTTTGGCCCCCCCCCCCGCAGTTTATCCTGTAGGGCGTTACTCTCTACACAGGCTTTTCTCTTCTGGCTGCCTGCCTAGCCGAAGGTTGCTTAGGGCAGTAAAATGTTTATTACCTGTTTATTGTGTGAGTAACTGCAGTCTAGGAGGAGTAAATATTTACCGGTTTACTAGGGCAATGAAAATAGGATTAAGAGTTCTCAGGGCCGAGGAAGGAGCAGTATAAAACCCAGAGAATCATCTACCATGAAGCCCAGAGAAGCCCAAGTCCCCCTGCATTATCCTTTCATTCTAGTCATGGTGGCTTTTCCTCTTACTCTCAGACCCGTGTAATTCGCCATTATGGATCTGGAGATTGCTGGTATTCTAAAAGTAAGTCTTTCCCCAAAGAGAGTTTGGCTCCTATCCCAGGTGGAGCTATCAAATTGCACCAAAAGACAGGTCATCGACCTGGCTAACATTTACATGCACATTATTTCTCTTTCCTCCAAAGTAAGTTACAAACAGCTTAATTTCCCCCAAATTTGCAGTGTGAAGATTCAATAAAATATCATGTAACAGTTCAAGCCATCCTACAACCGACATGTGCACTGAATTCAGTTATCATGGCTTAGGCAATTCATCTCTAAGATTTAAAAATTACTAGTAGAAATCTTCAATTAGCTCTTAAGCATGACTTTCCTCCTGCCGTCCTCCCCTCCCTTGCCTCTTTTCCCTTCTTAGGAGTCTTTCTGTCTTGATCATTCAGGAACAAAGCAGAATTTAAATCCTGTTCATACGTCACAAAATTATACTTAGCAATCTCTGAAGCTAAAATACCAGCATCTTCTAAAAGGCTGTCATTCTTAGAAGTGGGCTACAGGATTGAGCCCTAATTACTTGTGGAATCTACTGTTGTCTCTCCATTCATTCGTTCACTTATTCATTCGTTCACTTATTCATTCGTTCACTTATTCATTCGTTCACTTATTCATTCGTTCACTTATTCATTCGTTCACTCGCTCTTTTCATCCTTTTGACAGCTATGGATTGAACGCCTACTATGTACCAACCACAGTGCTAGGATGGCCAGGTGTGGTTTTGGATTCCGTTTGTTTTAAATTCCAAAACTTGAAAAGTGTTTCAGAAGTAAAGGGCACAATTGGAAAGAATCCATGCATGTGACTTCACAGTGGTCCTGTCGTCGTAATTTCTCATCAAGTTGAACATTTCTCTTCTTAGCCATCACCTCAAGGTGCTCTTTTCAAGTCTGAGGTCCAAATCTGTCAAGGTGCTTGTGTACAATCCATACAACGTGGATTGAAGGGTGGGCGATTTGGCAGTCATTTTGTCAAGAGGATACCTGTAAATGGTTTTAGCAAATCATTCCGACTCCACCAAGGCACTCTGCACTTAATATGAATTGCTGGTGTTATTAATTGGGGAACTTCAGGGTCCCCCTCTTATTCTGTTTGGCACAAGCCTACCTTCTGTTCCCATTACACTGAGCCTTTGGGTAATATACTAACTGTAACTCCACCCTCACCCCCACCTCTGCCGGCGTTCTTCTTCTGTAGTAGCAATGATCCACGCACACATACACATTCCTGAACAGCGAAGAATAAACTCTAGGGTGGTAGAAAACAGCTGCATCCACCAGCACGGGCAGGCATTTATCCTCTTGAGGATTGTGATTCCCTGGTCCTTTAGTGATAGCCTTCTCTAGGGTTGAAGAACCTAAAGCATTGGGAGGGATTTAAGGTCTATGATCTGATGAACACCAAGATGAAGGGTGAAAAGGCTCAGCAGTCATTTCCGTGACATCAGATATCAGGATGCTTGGGATGTGTAGACCACTGTGAAGATGACGGACTCTTTGCCCTTTATCTGTTTGTCATCATGAGCACCCTGCCAGCCAATAAGTTTCAGAGCTGGAATTAAAGCTAAGAATCCCCAAGTTCGTTGTTGCTTCTGTCCTCAGCTTCTGGACTTCAGATTTATAGACTGGTTTTCTTGCTGCTTTTACAAGCTACCAATAAAATTTCTGAGTGTATGCTTAGACTTTTGAAAATGTAGTATTTGATATATTAAAGCTGATTTTGTTATAATATTATCATAGGATTATAGAGCTGGAGGAAATGTAATACATTACTTCAGGGCTGGGACCCTCTACTGACACTTGAATCCTTTCTACAGTATCCTTGCTAAGTGGTTTTCCAACCTCTACTTGAACACCTCCAGTGATGGAAAATTCACTAACCCATTCCATTTTGGGACAGCTTATTCTTTAAGGCCTGCTATAATACATGTAAAAGTTAATAGAGGGCCAATAATGTTACAATAACTTCTTTAAAATGTCTGTGAATTGGCTGAGCAGGAACTATACCTGAAGAACTGTAATGTCCTTTTTTTTGTTTGTTTGCTTGTTTTAAAGAGTAAGGGGAGGTTAAAGACATAGCAATGATTCCTAAACCTCAATGTGCAAAAGAATCACCAGGTGAGTGAGCTTGTTCAAAATGAATATTCTCAGGCCCCATTTCTGCGATCCAATTCTGGAATCTCCAAAGCACCTACAGCTGATTCTGGTACACAGGGTCTCTCTGGACCACCTAATGAAGAAACTCTGGCCTAGGCTGGGAAATTTGGACTCCAATAAAACTAAGGAGTCCCTGAGAAATCTTTTACCTCTTCTGTTTCCTCAACCAGAAAATTATTTCCAACAGCTGAACTCTGGAGGCATAATATGTAGATTAACTAGTGATTTTCCTCATTATTTTACATCCTAAAGCCCCAACTACTGATATAGGACATAATGATTTGGGTTTGAGTGAATCTTCTTCCCGGTGTCTGCTGATGGGCAAAATGTATTGGAGCATGGGCACCAATGCTCACAGAATCTTTTTCCTCTTCCAGGGAAGGGAAGGTCTTCTTCACTATTTGACATTCTGTTTATGCATTTAGTCTTAAATTGGCTGCACAATGGAATAGTTAGGACGGACACTGCAAAAAGCGTCCCTTTGGATTGTGAGAGCTCTTTATACACAGGCCTATCAGCCCATCACATGAGGCTCAATCTTAGAAGAGCTCTGAGAAACGGCTGTGATTCTTGGACCCATCATAGCGTGTAATCGGGCTAGATGACGGCTGCCCAAAACCTTCCCCAAATAGAGCCTCTTTAAAGGAGAGGGGTTGTGGCCCTTCTGTTTGTTCGATATGCAGCATAATACATCACTGTCATTTTATTAACTGAAGCTGTAACTTTGGGTGAAGACTTCATGAATGGAGAACTCTCTAGAAGGAAGGTGTGGTAGGAATCCTTCATGGGAGGTCTTTCTATGAGGCATCCTTGCCACCAGCCCTCCTAGAGAATTTTCTAAAGCACGCTGCATATCCAGTCATTAATCCTTTCACCACCTCTGGGCAGCCTTTGCGACCCAGTTTTCTCTCCGTAGTCCTGCCCACTCACCCTTTCTGCTGAGCCTTTTTTTTTTTTTTTTTTTTTGCTGAGCCTATTTTGCTTTACAAATATACACTGCAGCCATATCCTTTCAAGAGAGACTTAGTCTTACATCATTTACTTTATTGTGGAGCATTTTGCCAGGAGCCAGAAGATCTTGAGGGTCTTGGGAGTTCACCTTTGGGCTGATGGCAATTGAGCTAATCCTAAAAAGAGGCCCGCAGTTGGCTGGCTTCATCCCAAGGAAGAATCCAAAAAGGGAGACTCAGATGTTTCATTTTTAGGAACAAAGAGCAACTTTCCAACTGAGTGCCTGCCTGGCCCTCTGACATCAGGATCCTATCCCGTCCTTCATCCCAACCATGACCAGTCTCTCTTCCTCCACCCTCTATATCAGGTCCCTTAGGACCTCGGGAGGGGCTTGTTACCAGGGACACAGACAGATAGTCCTTAGTGAGTTAAGTACTAAAGTGGGGACGGTCTTTTCCTTCCTCATCCGTGGGAATAACTGCTAGATTCTGAGAGCTTCCACCCTAAGCCCGTTGAAGCCAGAAGGGTCCAAAGGTTTTTTCCCCAGTACCATTATTTACTTTCTTCATATTCAGAGATAATGAAAATATTTCTCAGGATGTCTCTGAATCCTCCTGAGAAAAGGAGCCTTGACATGGAAGGTCTTTAGCATCACTCAGATTTTCTTGACCGTTGATAAGCATCATATATACATGTAAATTTTCCTGGTGATTATACTGTTAATATATTCACCTCGTGTAAGATACACCACTCAAAATGGGTTTCCTAGAAAAGTCTCGTTTCAGTCAACTAGAGAGTGTCACTGTCGTGCAGATGGCCTTCTCCCATGGATTACAGCACAATGTGCACAGGAAAATACACTTAATGAAAGCAGCATTTTTTGTGTTCCATGTTCCTGAGATGTGTCCTCCGGAGAGTGTGTTTCAACTTACCTCACCTGCTGCTACATCAGGATTCAGGGGCCTCAGAGCCCCTCCAGTGTGAGGGAGGTGCCCACCCTCCTGTGAGAGAAGGGCTGCCCCCATGCAGCTCTGCAGCACCCCCCCCCACCTGCCCCCAGCTCCTGGCCGAGTCCTCAGAACCCAAGGGTTCTTTGCCAACCTTGGAGTTCTCCAAGCCTTTGCTAATGGTTGGGCCTCTGCTTCTGCTGGGACTTGGAATTCCTTTAGTGAATTCACCAGGAGGTGAGCTTCGGAAAAAGACTGGAATATTCTTCCTGAAACCACACTCTTACCAAAGCAGCTGCAGCCGGGACTGGGCCTAACCACAACCCGGGGCTCCCATTCTTCCACTCCCATAGTCATGGACACTTGTGTCAATGCTGACAGAGGCCAGGTGAATGTAAACCCTCTTGTCCTATATTACCACCTGGGAGAAAAGAGGGGGGAAACACACTGTTGACCTGAGGGGAAAGAGATTGTTGAAGGGAGAACGTCCAGCCTGGTGGTCCAAAAGCACCACAGTAGCTCTCCAGCCTTGATTTTCTCGACCCAAACCCATCCATCTGCCAGGACCAAGTCACACCACAGCAGAGCTGGTTTCCACCTTGGCCACCAAGGCCACCTTCTCTCCCTCATAGTGGTGCTAAGAGTAGGACCAGAATTCACACTGATATTGCTGTATTTCATAAACATTGGTAGGACAGTTTAAGGATCTGGTGTTATTTACCATTCATAAGGAGGTACTTACACGTATAAATAGAACCAGGTGTTTATACTTGACTGGCAGAGCCCTCACTGTTATATTGTTAAGGCCAGATTAATCTGAGCAATAATAAATACTGACAGGTGGGAATCATAAAGCAACTTGTTTTCAAAGAATCAAAAATACTTTTCAGATATGTTACCTTTTACTAGAACCTGGATTCAGGCAAATCACTTAAACCTGTGGCGTAAGACTATCAAAAAAAATACCTTTGGGGCGTCCCTGGTGGCACAGTGGTTGGGAGTCCGCCTGCCAATGCAGGGGACACAGGTTCTATCCCTGGTCCGGGAGGATCCCACATGCCGCGGAGCTGCTGAGCCTGTGCTCTGGAGCCCGAGAGCCGCAACTGCTGAGCCCGCGTGCCTGGAGCCCATGCTCCGTGACAGGGGAAGCCACCACAATGAGAAGCCTGAGCACCGCATCGAAGAATAGCCCCCGCTCGCCACAACTAGAGAAAGCCCGCTCACAGCAACAAAGACCCAACACAGCCAAAATTAAAAATGAATAAATAAATTTATTAAAAAAAAATACCTTTGATAAGGTATCTTACAAAACCTATTACAATGTTTTAGACACTAGGATTTTACAAGAGGACCTTTTTCTTGTGGTTGGGGAAATGATATAGACATCTCTGAATACAGGAGAGAAAGAGATGGAACTTTCTATGGATGGAAATAGTCTGAGTGGTGGCCTATCTGAATATTATCTGCTGTCATAAACAAACCCCCTACATTTCAGAGGAGAAACAGATGTTCATTTCTCACCTAACAGTCTGATGTGGGTGTCCTTGGTCACCAGGGTAGCGCTTCTTCACATGGTGACACAGGAACCCAAGTTTGTTCCCTCTTGGGCCTCTGTCCTCAGCAAGTTCCCAGAGTCCTTTGTATCCCGTTGGCAAGTGGAGGGAGGGAGGTGATGGAGAAGGCACCCCTGTTCTTAAACAACTCTGGCCAAAGGGACACCATTCACTTCCAATTACATCCCACTGGCCAGAACCAGTTATTTGGCCCTAGCTAAACGCAAGGCATTCTGGAAACTGTGGTCTCTGCCGGGCTGCCTCCTTTCCAGTTGTGACTCTTCACTATGGACACAGGAGCACAATGTTTGGGGGGCAGTAAGTTCTTTCTGCCACATGGACTTGGGTACTTATTTTAAAGTGATTTAGTACACAGGAGAATATGCAAGTTTGCAGAGGACACTTTATCACAACCAAAAATCAAACCCACATTATATAAATTCCAGAAGATCTGTTGGTTCTACAGCTGAGAAGTAGATAAGCAGCAGATGAAACTCAGTGTGGAGGAACGGAAAGCAGTGTATCTAGGGAAAATAATCCAAATTAGGTTGCACTAATGGTAGGATAATATCCCAAGGTATGGGATTCCGTTCAGAAAACACACATGAGAGTCCTTCTGTACCACTGTCTGAAGACATGGATACAGGGGCAGCTACTATGGCCAGAAAAACCCACCAAAATAACAGACATTATCTGGTGAACGATTACAAATATATAAAAAATAATCGTGTTCAGAATTTTGACAGTCCTCATCTAGAATCTTACATGCCATTCTGGCTACTATATCTCAAGAAATAGCTAACCAGAACTAAAGAAGCTCCAGGAAGGAACCAAGCGATCAACGGTGGTGGTCCGTAAGCTTTTTGGAGTCACAGAAGCCTTTGAGAACCTCAAAGAGAACAGCAAGCGTGGGCACACACAGCTTTGCATGCCATCTCGTGCCCATCTGTGGCTGACTTGTGGTACTCAGACCAATGTTAAGAAACTTTGGTTTAAAAAATACTATGTGAGAATAAATGTTCAAGTTTGGATTCTTCTGTCTCAATACAGAAAGACTGAGAGAAGCTGTATGTAATCAGATTTTTTTTTTAAATTACCAAGTGTGTGATGAGTGCCAACACGGACATTTTCACCAAATCCTGATGTAGTAAGACAAATCAGGAGGACCACCTGAAGTTTGAAAGAGGCAAATTCAAAAAGAAAAAAAAAAAATAGCATCACTGATTTACATGGCAGGTTTCATAAGCTTATGGAGTTTCATTAACTGTTTTTTTAAACATCACTTTTTTAAAAAATTAACTTATTTATTTATTTATTTTTGGCTGCATTGAGTCTTTGCTGTGCGCGGGCTTTCTCTAGTTGTGGCGAGCAGGGGCTACTCTTCATTGCAGTGCACGGGCTTCTCGTTGCGGTGCCTTCTCTTGTTGCAGAGCATGGGCTCTTGGTACGTGGGCTTCAGTAGTTGCAGCATGCGGGCTCAGTAGTTGTGGCTCATGGGCTCTAGAGCGCAGGCTCAGTAGTTGTGGCACCACGGGCTTAGTTGCTCTGTGGCATGTGGGATCTTCCCGGACCAGAGATCAAACCTGTGTCCCCTGCATTGGCAGGCGGATTCTTACCCACTGTGCCACCAGGGAAGTCCCTAATTTCATTAACTTAAGATGTGGTAAGGCCAGAATTACAAATAGCTTTTAAAATGGCTTAAACCAATTTCATGGATGATGGGTCTATGATGAGGGATGTTAGAGAAAACTCAATGGTTTGGTGCGTGGCCCTAACCATCTGAGGTTGACATCAACATTGACAGCCATCTTCCTTCACATGTCCCTCAACTTGTCCCTTGGTGCCACCAAAAGAGATTCAGTGCTGAGCTGAATGGATGGATGGGAGGCCTGACCCAGAGTGGAATTTTTAGATTAGAATTAATCACCTGCACCAACTGGAAAGTTGCGGTACTGATGTCTTATTGTTTGTCTGTTTGTTTATTTGGGAGGCAAAGAGATATAAATTGGTTTATGTAAGTGACCAAATTTGTATGCTAATGAAATGGGCAATCATGGTGATGTGTACACTAGTTATGTGTACCCAAGACATTTTTGTGAGGGAGGGAGGACCGTGTATCATTACGTCCAGTGTTTCATATGTATATAAGTAAGTCCCCTACATACAAACGAGTTCCGTTCCGAGAGCACGTTCGTAAGTCCAGTTTGTTCATAAGTCCAACAAAGTTAGCCTAGGTACCCAACTAACACCATCGGCTACGTAGTACTGTACTGTAATAGGTTTATAATACTTTTCGCACAAATAATACATTAAAAAAACACAAAAAATAAAGAAAACATTTTTAATCGTACAGTACAGTACCTTGAGAAGTACAGTAGTACAATTCCACAGCTGGCATACAGGGGCTGGCATCGAGTGAACAGGCAAGAAGAGTTACTGACTGGAGGAGGGAGAGGAGGTGGGAGACGGTAGAGCTAAAGGATCGTCAACAACAGGAGATGAAAGGCAAGCTGCAGTTTCACTCACGACTGACGTTGATGGAACGCACGTTCGCATCTTTGAAAGTTGGCAATTTGAAGGTTCGTACGTAGGGGACTTACTGTACTGAAGTACAGAAAGTAAGTAACTAGCTCAGCCTCACACATGAAATCTTGGGAAGCTCACCAGCTCCACTGGTTATAGAGCCAGGGTCCAGGGAGACAGTGTACCAGCAAACCTTGGTTGTTTCCTCCGTTCTGCTCCTCCTCTGCTGGGTGCCCTGCGACCAGAACCTTCAGCTCACCTTATCTCCATGTACCTCCTTGTCAAATAGAGTGAATGATTTCTGAAATCAAGCTAGAGGAAATGGTGTGCAGAAAAATCAGAGGGACTGAGAAGTTGCCCCTTCTATTGTTTTCTCCTGAAAAAACAGCTAAGGTCTGCCCTAAGGTGCCAGGCTTTATTTTGTAATGGTTTATTGTTGTTCATTGGAGGAACCCCAAGTTATTAGAAGTTCCCCTCACTGCCGCTATTTTGGCACCTACAGCTTAAAAAAAAAAAAAAAAATCATGCATGAAGCAAGGTCACTGCTGAGTGCCTTACAAAGCAACCAGTGATGATCCCTTTTGGTAGGGGAATAGGGGAGAAGATGAACGAAGAGGAAATACACGACACTCTGCCCGATGTTCAGGCCATAGTAGGTTCTCAATAAACAGTTCATCCTTCATTAATTGAAAAGATTGTAGATGTCAAAGCATTTTCCAAATTAAAAAGCTACGATATGATTTCCAATTTTTAAACCTCTCACTCCCTTTGCCATTTACTGCATACTCCAAAAAATACCTTGAAGCGAAGGAGGCCACCCTTAAAATATTTTAGAGGGTGAAAATATAATTATTACATTGAAATACTTTAGCCTACGTGGCATTTCTTTAACTTTGCACTTTCAAGCCCAGTAAAGGCAAACTCAGGGTAACCGGATGCCATTTTATAAAATGTTACAACTCCAATTACAGTTCCTTTCCTTCTTTATTTTAAAGACTAACAACATTAAGATAGTGTGAGAAAGGGACTTCTCTGGCCGTCCAGTGGTTAAGACTCTGTGCTCCCAGTGCAGAGGGTGCGGGTTCGATCCCTGGTCAGGGAACTAAGATCCCACATGCTGTCTGGTGCAGCCAAGAAAAAGAAAAGATAGTGTGGGAAAGAGGCAGGGGAAGCATTCATAATCCCACCATCCTAACACAACAAGTAATTTCAGTTTTTAATGTTCCCTCCCAGATTTAGACAACACCCCTGCATATTTTTTAATCCCCTCGGTTAAGTGATGGCTAAACAGCAGCTGTTAGTGGGGCTGCCTAAGAGAAGATGGGCATCTCTCGTCCTCCCAGCTGGAGCTCACCAGCCTGGGGGACCAGTCCCAGGGGAGGCCCTGGGGATAACCTAGCTCCATTCACATCAAGGCTGGGCCCACATCTGCTTCGGTCCCTGCTTCCCAATGACTCCAGGTCCAACCCTGCTTTGCGAGCCACCCAGAAGAGGAGCAGCTACTGAAACAAGAGTGGAGCCAGCAATTATGACAAGGAGCCAAGTCGAGGTTGAGAGCAAGCAGGAAATATCCTGTACCCTCTGCTGCTCTGATCTGGGATGTGGGCATTGCTGTGACCTGCTTGAGATGGCGCCATCCCACAAGAGAACACAGTCTGTGTTCACAGCACTTTCTAATCACATGAGATACGGCTGTTCTTTCCCTGCCTTTCCAGTAGAATGCCCAGTCACAACAGCAAACGCATCCTCCATCAAGCTTGCAGCTTTTCAGATTCACACAATGCTCTCGCCTGCATGAGCTTGTTCTAGCTCCACGACAACCTCAGGAGGTCATCAGGGCGCTCTTTTTTAGCTCCACGTTCTGGGAAAAGAGAAATTGAGACTTGGGAACCTGCTGTGTAGCACAGGGAACTCTACTCAGTGCTCTGTGGTGACCTAAATGGGAAGGAAATCCAAAAAAGAGGGGGTATATGTATACATATAGCTGATTCACTTTGCTGTACAGCAGAAACTATCACAACATTGTAGAACAACTATACTCCAATAAAAATTAATTTTAAAAAAAAAGAAAAGAAATTGAGACTTGGGGAGGTGAGGCCACGTCCTAGGAATGAAGTCCTTGAAAGAATGAATGTGAACTTGTGCTTGGATCCACTGGCCATTCTGGAAGGGGTAGTGGCCTGTTCTATCCACCGACACGCAATCACACATACTCACCCTTGTCCGTACTCAAGCAAGTGGCTCTGCCAGGCATGTGACACGAGTAAGTTGGGACCTTTCCAGCCGGGCATTAGTGAGCAGGACGTAGGGTTGCTGATGAGGGAGTCCGGCAAAATGATGTTTAAAAGTAAATGGTTTCTGACCAAGATGGAAAGGGTTTGCTTGTCGGCAGGATGGCTTGTCAGCAGGACTACAGATCCAGGTATGCAACGTCTTTTTGGTGCCACCATTTCTGTCCTGCGTTATTAAAAAATAACATATTGATTACTGCCGCTTCAGTTTACTTAGGGAAGCTATTTATTTTTGGAAAGTGGCAAAGGTAGGAAATTACTTCCTTCACTTTGGCATGGTTTCTCACCCTCTTTTGGGAATCTCAGAGCCCACCCTCTCCCCCCTCACCCCTTTCTTTGTAGGTTTCAAAAAGGAGTATATCAGTTCAGTATCATTTTAGCAACAGAAGTGCTGCCACTTTGGCTATTTGTAGCCTGTCAGGTGCACTCTGCCTGCCATGAACTTGGTATATTCAAGTGTTTAATTCAGCAGCCTCTCTCATTTGAAAGGGAGCCTGTTCCAGCCCTCTGACCACCATAGCTCCACTTTTACAGCTGCTCGTAAATTTCTGAACATGCAGCGATATCTTTAGCGGTGACTCCAGATATTTCCTGTTGAGCTGCAAGATGCGATCCTGCAAAAGCACACTGAGGCTAAATATACCCTCTCAGTCCAGCACTCCGCCAAATAAACAGGGGCAGCATCAACATGAGTTTTTTAAATCCAGTACTGAACAGGTTTTTTCAGTTAGATTAATTAAGTAATTTTGGTGACTTGGGCAGTCCAAGTTATTCCACCTACCCGAACTTTGAACACCAGGCTTCATTTTCTCTCCTGATTCAACATCCGACCAGAAGCTTAGATACAGGGACCTATACCAGGTATGTTTTAATTCCGTGCGCCTCTTAGCCCCATACTTGTACCTGGTTAAACAGACGGCCACACAGCCACCGACTCAGGGCAGCGCCGTACATGTTCTCACAGAATCCAGACTCTTCTACAACCTTGCCTAGGGCCTTAGTTATTGAGGGGAGGAGAGAGATCCAGGATTTTCTTTAAGGAACGTATCCTTTTGAGACTTGAGAAAGGAGAAGGATGTTAAATTCTTTCCCGGGCTCATAGGAGATCTGTGAAAGGAAAACTTGCCCCTCTGGAGTTAAGTTCTTGTCCGCAGGGGATGCACTGACCTTTTTACCGGACCCTAAACAGTTAAACTGTTGTTCCTGGATAAGGCCTTGGATTCTCAGAGAAAGTTATGTTTCCCGTGAATCTTCAGAAGCAGTAGAGTACACCAAACACCCTTGCTTAGTTTCCCTATAACTAAGGTCAGCCAATCCCAGGCCATCCACAGACCAGGAAGATGCTACATCCAGAGAAGCCAGAGGAATGTGAGGAAGCCTGGATTTTGGCCTTGGACCACCAAATAAGCACCGCCCCCCAACTCCTGCCCTCCTTATGGAGGCTATGGGGTCACGCCTGCCCTCACCCCACCAGATCAGACTCCCTTCAGACGTTTGTTAGAGTCAGTGGGGTCTACAGAGCCTGTCTATTCCCACAGTGTTCCGCCTGCCTCTGACCCAGAGGCCACTTTGGGGGCACACATTTTAGCCATCAGTCTGGCAGTGGAGCCTTGTCTGACGCGTGCAACTTCTCTCCAAGAAATGCAAAGATAGACCTGAAGATCCCATGGAGGAAACCAATCTCTCAACTGTCTCCTTCACATGTCATTTTCTGGTTTATGATGCTGAATATTTCCGTAACTCTCTGTACTTTGAAGATTTCTTTTTGGGCTCTTATCGTTTGGCAAACACCATTACTCATCAAAATGTATTCAGCAAGGGTGGCCACAAAAGCAAAGGTACTAAGCAGTGGGCTTGCAAAGCCAACCAGACAGGAGAACAAGAAACACTAATGAGTAACAGTAATAATAATAACAACAACTCTCTCTTATTAGTACTTACTAGGGCCAGGTGCTGCTCAAAACAAGATATACATAGTAATGTAGAGAAACCTCACAACAATCCTGTGAGGTTGCATCCTTTCTTCTCCCAATCTTTCAGTGAAAACATATTTATTGGGCACCTACTATGTGCCAGGTACTGGGCTAGGCACTGGGAATATAACAGTGAAGGAGATAAACAAGGCTTTTGCCCACAGGGAGCAGAGCAGACCTAAGGGAGTGAACAAACAATTGCACAATAATTCCTAGAGGGCAGGGACCAGCTGGGACTCTGCAGCTTTAGGAAGAGTCCCGTGTGGTGCAAGTTTGTGCATGTGGCTTGCGATCCCTTAGAAACCCACGGGGGGGACTTCCCTGGTGGCGTAGTGGTTAAGAATCCACCTGCCAATGCAGGGGACACGGGTTTGATCCCTGGTCTGGGAAGATCCCACATGCCGCGGAGCAACTAAGCCCGTGCGCCACAACTACTGAGCCCTTGTGCCGCAACTACTGAAGCCCACGCGCCTAGAGCCCATGCTCCGCAACAAGAGAAGCCACCGCAATGAGAAGCCCACGCACCGCAACGAAGAGTAGCCCCGCTCGCTGCAACTAGAGAAAGCCTGCGTGCAGCAACAAAGACCCAACTCAGCCAAAAATAAGTAAAATTTTTTAAAAAATAAAGAAAAGCCCATGGGGGACTGTCTGGGCTCAACTCTCCAGCCCAGTTTCCTCCTGTCCCATGCTCTGTACTTCCCAGTCCAGCGACACAGGAGATGTTGTATCGTACCTCCATCCCTTTGCTCCTTTTGTTCCCGCTGCCTCTGTTACTTTCCTTGACCAATCTCTGCACCGCTTCCAGAGTCTACTCCCCCAGAAAACCCTCCTTGACCCTTTTTGCCCCAGTCCGGCTGGGTTAGTTGAACTGCCTTTGTGCCTCCGGGGCCCCTTGTGCTGATCTGTAGCACTGCACTTGGCCTCACCCCTTTCCGGGCATCTGTTGCGGGGTCTGTTTTCTCACCAGCCTGCGTGCTCCCTGGGCGCATGCTGGCTCCATTCTTTGTTGCCTTTGTCAAGTAGCACAGGTCCTGACCTGCAGACGGCTACCAATGAACACTTGTGGGGTGAATATGCATCTGGACATGAGAGCGTCCCTTCTCTGCCCTAGTGGAAAAGGTTGGGAATCGGGAGACTCTACATTTACCTGGTAGTAATTAATGGGACAAAAGGGAGCCGGGTGGGGGGAGCAGTAGAGGCAGTTACTGCTGGAGGAGAGCAGGGGAAGAAGGGGAGCAGTTGTGAAACCCTCTCCATCTCCCTTAAGGGATGCCCACCCACACTCTCTCTGAACAGTTGCAGTGACCGAGAACTTGCTGCCTCACCAAGCAATCTGTTCCTCTGTCACATCTGTTGAAAAGTCCTCCCTTTTGTTAAGCAAACTCTGCTGAAGATTTTCAGAGCTTTGTCTTCTAGAACAGCAGAGTAACTTGACTCTCCTATATAAGAACACTTCAAGGGCTTCCCTGGTGGCGCAGTGGTTGAGAATCTGCCTGCTAATGGAGGGGACACGGGTTCGAGCCCTGGTCTGGGAAGATCCCACATGCCACGGAGCAACTAGGCCCGTGAGCCACAAATACTGAGCCTGCGCGTCTGGAGCCTGTGCTCCGCAACAAGAGAGACCACGATAGTGAGAGGCCCGCGCACCGAGATGAAGAGTGGCCCCCGCTCGCCGCAACTAGAGAAAGCCCTCGCACAGAAATGAAGACCCAATACAGCCAAAAATAAGTAAATAAATAAATAAATAAATAGAAATACACTAATAAAAAAAAAAGAACACTTCAAGTATCAGAAGAGCATTATCGTGACCCATGTCAGATTTGTTTTTCCTTATGAAATCATTCTAGTGCCTTCAGCTATTTCTCCCTATCATGTCACACAACTGGACACCCTACAGCCTCCTGATGTCGCTCTTAAGACATGGTGTCCTGAGCTGAACAGTATGATCCAGAGGGCTTCTGATCGGTATGGGCTATGGTGGTATGACTTCGACTTCCCTTGTTTTACAGCCTCGTCACTTTGTCAGTTCTCACTACTCCTGCGGGCAGTGAAACTCCTTCGTGTTCTGCATACGACAGACTCCGCAGACCACATTTAATAATCGTGGTAATAGCAGCTACAGGTTATTGAGCACATCCTGTGCCCATGAGCCAGGCACCTTGTGGATCATTGTACCATCACTGCTTTCCTTAATTCTCCCATCTACACTGAGGCTGAGTGAGGTTAAGTCATTTATCCAAAGTCCTGGGATTTGAACTCAGCGGACTGTCCAAAGCTCACATTCTATTTAACCCACTGCCCTACCTCCCATCCTGAACTTGTGTAGCTGATTTTTTTCACCTAATTGCCACAGTTAGCTCTGTTAAGTTTGGTCTGAGTTTCTACTCAAGTTTCCAGCATCTCAGAAACTCCACGGGTAGAGTTTTGAGCTCATCTCCTCAGGTTTGTATCATCATACCTGTGTTCCAGCTCAACGACAATGCCTTATAGCTCCCCATTAGAGAACTCCTTCTGGGTTGACACTGTCTGGGCACCAGTAGGGCCCAGAATTTCCATCAGCTTCCAAGCAACCTACCTTTGAATTCTCTGCCCCTTTTTCTGTTTTGTCCAAAAGTCATCATGAGAGACACCGTTAAATATCACATTGGTTTGAGGTACGTTATATACGTAGCATGCCTCCACTCTAACAGATTAACAACAGCAAGAAATAATGCAGAAGGTGGATTCTTTGTTTAATTTATTTTCACAAATTAAGTGTTTAATCTTTTGTCCAAAAATTTTGCCAGAAATCAATAGCATGTTCACCTTTACTCCCCGTGCGAAAGTGAGCTATTGCCTTGACTCTAGGCTTCATTATTCATTCTAGTCTCACGTTATGCATTCATTCATTTCAACATCAGCAGTGTTTCTACCACCACAGAAGCAAAAAAAAAAAAAGTTTTATATTTCATCATTTTTCTTTTCCCCAAATATTAAAATAATGCATACTTCTTATGAAAATATGGGAAGTACAAATATAGGTAAAGAAAACACAAAATAAAATGGTCCAATAATCCTAGAGATAGCCTCTGACATCACCTAATTCATTTTATAATCTAGAAGGCAATTTGCCTATGTGCTAATGTAATTTATGGCAAGACCTAGGCTTGATTTCCCACACCTAGAACAGGAGCTACAGCCTAAGAGCAGCTAGAAAATTAGGGAGGGACTTCCCTGGTGGTCCAGTGGTAAAGAATCCGCCTAACAATGGAGGGGACTCGGGTTTGATCCCTGGTCAGAGAACTAAGATCCCACATGCCTCAGGGCAACTAAGCCCACGCACCACAACAACTAAGCCCACACGCCACAACTACTGAGCTCGAGCGCCTCAACTAGAGCCCATGTGCTGCAAACTACAGAGCCCACGTGCTCTGGATCCCACGCACCACAACTAGAGTAGAGAGAGGCCCGCGTGCCGCAACAAAAGATCCCGCATGCTTCAACGAAGATCCCGCGTACCACAACTAAGACCCGACGCAGCCAAAAATAAATAAAATAAATAAGTAAATAATAAATCTTAAAAAAAAAAAAAAAAAAAGAAAGAGAATTAGGCAGAAATGCTGCTGGTTCAAGGTGAGGAAGAAGACTGGGCCCCCGGGAAGAGTGGGAGGTATGGTGGGACCCCCAGGGCATCTCCCTGTTCAGCCAAGTGTGTTCTGTTTCTGCTGATGTTCAAGGCAGCACATGGTAGTCCCCAAACCTCTTGATATTGTTTCCCCAGAGGAATTACTTGGCTGCTCTCCAGCTGTGGTTTTCCTCTTTCTGTCATAACTGCAGTGCCCCCTACTATCCAGCTTGAGAGTTCTATCTGGACACATTTCTCTCTTCCCCTCAAACGTCAGTTTGAACATCAGAGTTTAGAAGAGGAATCATATGGGCGAGAAGGTTCCCTCTGGGTGACTGTGATATGTTGGACATCTGTCTCCAAATACATTAGGTTCAGTTTAGAACCAATCTCTCAATCAATCACCGTGATTTTTCACAGATGGATGGATGGACAAACATCTAACAAAATGTCTTATAGATTCTCATCAAGAGAAGTTCAGGTGCTGCGCTGCCTAGAGGTCCCTTCCAGCTCAGTGATTCTTTGAATGTGTGATTGATATTTTGGAAACAGGGATATCAGTTGGTATATTTGTCAGTGGCTGTCAATCTTCATGAAAATTCAGTATGGTCTAGGGAAAGCCTCGAGGAAATATGGGTTGTCTAGAGGAACTTGGGGAAGAGACAAGCTAGTCATCAGATGGCATAGGTAAGAATGTGGAAAAGCCTGTCCTGGGAAAGTTGCTGATGGAAAATAAAGGAGGAAAACAAGAAAGGGCCAGAAGAAGTGTTTGATAACACCCCAGCCTAATCCTGCAATCATACATGGCAGGAGAGGATAAAGGAGAATTGAAGTAACCATTATGTCAAGAACTTAACCTCAAAAGGCAACAGCAGGTCATACAAGTAGAGGTTTCAGACACAGATCAAATTATGTGTCTGGTAGCAAATGAACAGTTGGGAACACATCAGTCTTTCTGGCCACTTCTGCACACACAGATAGATAACCATCAGCTGGAGTAGCCATGTCTTAAAATATTGTCAAAAAAACCCTTAGAAGATGTATTTAGGTCCTACAGTGCCTCCTCAGTTCTTTTCTTTTATACAGTAATGTGTACACAGGCATCTGCCAGGTAGGAAAACACCTTCTCTGCCGTAGATGCTGAGAACTATAGTTTAGATAGGACAGACAGCTCTCTCCCAAGACGAAAGAAAAAGGTTATTATCCTGAGTTGACCTGAGGAGGGGTCGAGAGGGAATTTAGAAGGTTATATGAAGGAGCTAATCACAGACCTATTTTCTGTCATGCATTCATTCACTCACTCATTGAGTCCCTACCGTGTGACAGGCGCTGCAAGAGGCAGGTGAGTACACAGATGAAGGCTGGCAAGGGACTCAGAGCCTAACAGGGGAGACGGAAGGTAAGTGTGTGATCCTAATCCAGGCAATGAGGAGGCCAACGGAGGAAAAGCAGAGGGTGCTTTGGATGCTCAGAGAGGAAGCAACCAGCCCAGCTGATGACAGGCAATGCTTCTCGCGTGTGATATTAGAATTCAGCGTTCAAGGATGAGGAGAAGGAGTTAGCCAGGTGAAGAATGAAAGGAGGGGGGTTGGCGCAGAGGAAACAGATAGGGGAGTGCAAGACACGTTCAGCCAAATAAAAGTAATTTGGTTAAGGCCAGAGTTAGCATTGCGGGGTAGGATGGGGGCAGTCAACAGATGGGGCTGGAGAGCTAGGTCGCAAAGCACACCCTGCTGAAGAATATGATTTTTACCCTGCATGCAGTTAAGGGCCGGGGGCGGGATGAAGAGTAGGACAAACATCATCAGAGAGATTAGCCTCGTGGCTGGGTGGCTGGAGGGTATGCTGGAGGGCAACAAGAGAGAAAAATGGAAAACCAATGAGGAGACTAACAGAGTGACCCAAGGGAAGTGTGATGACCTGGACCAATGAAGTAGCAGGTGGGATGAAATAAAGGAGGTAGAAGCTACCAGATTCTTTAATGGAGTAGACCTGGAGAATGAGAGGGGAAAGGTAGAGTCTAGGATGACCCCCTGGCCCAGACATCAGGCTAGCAAGATGGCAGCACCATCCTCAGGGGCATGAGTCTAAGGCTAGAGTGCAAGGGGCAGGGGGACATAGGGGAGCTGATTTCATTCTGGTCCCACTGTAAGTATCTCTTTGCCGTGAGAATTTGCTTCCAAGCTGCTGATGGTAGAGCCGTACTGGCAGGAGACTTAGTCACACATTCATATCAGGTCCTGCAAAGCTAGAAAGCCTGACCCTGAAAAAAAAAAACCTTGGGGAGAAGGGCAGGGGATTTGGGCTTTGCAAAAACCTGGATGTTTCCTGAGGGAATTGTTTGGTTCTCAGTTACCTGGTTCTCAAAATTACTTTGGTTCTCAAGAATATTGTGTGCAGATATTCCTAGTCACAACTGTTTCACGGGTGCCAAGCTGTCAGACACTGACGGAGTCCAGACGAAAAGTTGCAGGTGGGGACGGGGTGTACAGTGAGCAAAGAGCTGGTCCATGCGGGCAGGAACCTAACCCGGCTTAGCACAGCCTAACCGCTTAGACACATCCAAGTCATTTCCAGGAATATTTTATTACCAGTAGCTTGAATTTGCACCCCACCTTCTCCAAGGCAGCTTCCCTTTGAGGTCAAATTTAGGTGGTACATCTGGGTCTATCTGAGGTCTAGGCTTGGAGTGCTTTACTCCCAGGTATAGTTTGTGGGCTACTCTACGAGAATGCTGAGGGATGACTTTTTAAGGCCATCTTTCTCTCTTCAGCCAAATGTGATCCTGTTACATAGACCCACATACTTCTGGCTTTAGTTTGTATTGAGGGGCATAATAAAAATCTTCTCAAAATTAGAGATCCATTTCATTCAACACCATGGTAGACTTTAAAGTGAATAACCCTTTATCAACACACATCATATTTTTCAAAATCATCAACTTTTTCACCGTGGGGGAGTGTTACTTTTAAAACATACTAAAACAGCTAATAAATTGGGATTAGAAAGTTCAAAGAACATTCTTCCGCAGACAACCCACATGCTTCGATAGTCTACAGAAAGCTGCTTTTTTTTCTTCTTTTATGTCAGCTTTTCTAATGAATTATGTAGATGAACAAATAACTTTTAAGTTAACTTTCCATTTCCCATTCTCACACTTATGTCTATCCTCAGACCACCAAGAGTATCCCCACATAAGTTCTAAAGAAAGAGAAATTTAATTTCAAACTTGCAAAAACTGTTCTCAACCAGCTTTGGACCCCACAACGTCCATTAAATACATTGAATTGGAAATTACAGAGTTAAGAGTTTTTAGGTTTTTTTTTTTTTTCTATTTTAATTATTGTCATATCCTGATGCACTGCCTAAACTTCTGACAACCAGAAATTTCGGTAGAACTTCCTAGCCTCTAATAGTTTCATCAGAAGTACCCAGTGTCTCTTTCTTATGTGCATCGATGTTTATCTAATACTGACAGACAAAACCTTACTCTCTCTCTTTCTTTTTTTCATTATTGTAGTGAACCACGTATGGTGAACCAAAAAAGTTATTTGAAACCCTGAATCAAATCAATTGCAATTGTTACAGAGCAGTAGATTCTAACTTGATGGGTTGCCCTCATTATTGGCATAGTTATCTTTGATCCAAGATGCTAAAGTAGTGTGATGTCCAAGCCAGATAACAAAAGCAGCCTTTCTCCAGTGTCATTCCAGGCACTTTTCATTCTCAGAGCCTACAGGTGTTATCCTGGCTTAGGGCTGTTGAAATATGGAACAGCAAACCGGCTGTCATTCATAAGAATTGGTGCTGGCCAGCTGGCCGAGCCAACTCTAGGAATAAAGACGTGCCTTTTCACTCTGATACACGGGGGCCTTGGCTCCGAGCAGACAGCTGAAGAATCTCAGGTGACAGCCCCCCAGGAATAGTGTTTGTGGCCCCCAGGCATCTACCACCCTGAAGAGGCCAGGCAGAAGGCATCTGCTGTCGGCATGCTGATTAAGGAAAGCAAAGCCTGACCAGGCCTACTCCCCAGGCTTTGGGTAGAGGAAAAGAAACTGAGGGAAAAGCTGAGATGACAACATGCTATAAATTAATCTCATTTGCAGCATCTTCCATTGTATTCCTTAGGAAGGAAACACGTAGAATCATAATTGCACTGGAGCAATTGGTCATTTAAAAAAATTGAACGTAACATGTAATACAGAGACCCTTTGCGTATTCCCGATGCGAGTGTAAATAGGTTAAATCTTTCCAGAAAGCCATTTGGGAATATGTTCCAAAACAGGAGCCTTAAAAATATTCATGCTCTTTGACACAGAACTTGTACTTCTAGGAAGCTATCCCAAGGAAATAATCAGAGATATGCACAAATGTTTATGGACAAGAGTGTTCATTTCAGCATGAATTAAAATGGTGAAAAATTGAAAATGATTTAAATGTCCAACAGTAGACAGTTGGTTAAATAAATGATAACACAGCCATACAATGAAATAATATGATCCTTATTTTATTTGACTGAATACTTTGGAAGGAAAATTACCAAGTGATTACCATTTTTTGATAAAGATTACCAATGCTTTTGCTTTCTTGTTTTATATTTTTCTGGGTTGTCCAGTTTTTCTATGGTGAATAAATTTATAATCAAAAAGAAAAACAGTTTTAAGGAAATGAATGTTATATTAATATAAGAGGATGTTTACATTTCTAAATTTAAAAAAAAAACACCCAAAATTCATCAACCTAACACGACATATTTATATTTTTCACATTATACACTTGTTTAAGTTTTAACACAGTAGCAGTCATTGGGCATATGCTATTTTATAGTCTGCTTTTCAACTAACATTATAGTTGAACATATTATACATAGTCTATACATCCATATTTATAACTCTGTAACAGTATCAAATATTAATGTACAGTCACACAGGAGGTATATTGTTTGCCTTGGGTGACGAGGATTTGCAGTCCCACCTCCTGCCCACACCCCAGTCCAAGGACAGAATTATTCATTCCCTCATCTGTGTTTTGCTCATTACATAATTCTTTGTTTCCATATTCATCTCCCTTCTGATGTAGGAGTTACTTGGAGGTGGGCCAGTGCCTGTGTGTCTCTGTAGCCACGATGCCTAGCGCTGGGTCTGGTACATGTATCACACCTGCTCACTAAAGCTGGACACGTGAAACGAAGGAGAGACGGACGATGGACGGACAGAAGTGAACAGGGCTAGGATTTGATGGTTCAGTATCTGTTCGGCTTGAGGAGCCATGCAAACATATTAATTCTGACCTCAGCCTCAGGGAAGTGTGTAGGTCAGTAGCATAAAAGGCCTGCAATTGTCCCAATACAGATTTTTCCCCTTTAGTCATTTTGTAAAATCGGCATTTATTTTCACAGTAAGTTTTAGACCCTGGTAAAGGCCTGTTTATAACAGTTCTCTTACCAGCTTCTAAAACTCATCTTTAACTTTTTGATCGGGACTTTTCCCATTTTGCCTTTGTCACATTCCTTTCCAAATTTGTATCAATACCCATAATAGCAGTGAAAATGATCGTAGCAAAAATAAACAGAGAAGAACAAAGAAAGGAAGGCTGTTTAATGGGTACAGAGATTCTCCTTGGGATGATGAAAAAAATTCTGGAAATAGATAGTGTGATGGTTACAAGTGTTGTGACTGTACTTAAAGCCACGGCATTATACATTTTTAAATGATTGAAATGATAAATGAAGGAGTATTACCACAATTAACAAATGAAGGGAGGAAGAAAAGAAGGAAGGAAGGAAGGAAAATAGAAATTGAGTCGTGTGGCACCCACTCCTTCTATAAATCTGTTTTTTACTAGTTGAGCCCTTTCCTGAATAAGATTCAAGACCGCAGTAAGTCTTTTTTGAAGACAGGAAGAATAAATTCCTCAGGTTTGTCTTGTACCCTATTATCTTGACCTAGCAGATAGGTCCAAAAAAAAAAAAATCACTCCAGCCTGCAAAAACTTTGCTGTTCCATTTTCTTTCTTCCTTTTAGCTCGTCCCGCTGTCACCACAAGGAAGCCACTGATGACCATAGCATTAGCAGGATGAAGAACTATGGTTATAAGTGTAGGGGCTCATTTTTTTCCTTTAAAATTATTACCTTCCCCTAGCGTTTTTCTTCTAGAATCGAACTAAAATGATTTCGGTGCTAGCCCTGGGTTTATTTGAGTGGCCGCGCTACCTCTTATCTATACACATGCTCTCTTGGAAGAAATATGTGCAATGCATTGTGGTAAGGATTTTTTTTTTAACTATCATTTAGAAAAATACAGAAGGTGTTTGTTCCCAGCCTTGCTCTGAATGAAGCCGTGAGAGGGAAACACCGGCCGCTGAAGCTCTGGTGACCGGCGGCCACTTTCCCCCCTCGTTCCCACAGACCAGGATGGGGGTGGGTGTCGTCATTCACCCCTTTTCAGAGATGGGGCCATGAGCACAGAGAGAGCATGGCCAAGTCCAGGGTGGACGCCACTTGTGGGTGGAGGAGTGACCACCGCTCTGGTCCTACTGGTTGTACAGGAGCCTAGGCCCAAGCCTGGGCCCACGTAACCAATGGGCCTAAATACCATCTCCCCTTGAGCCTGAGATACACATTTTTACATCTCTGAAATCAGGATGCACCTTACACTTGATGACCTGCCATAGTTTCATACGTACCTTTTTTTCTTTCTTTCTAGCAGTACATAACGTGTGCCTTAAAGTTTATGAGTCTTAGAGCTGATGAAATACGACATATTAGGGAGAACCTAAAGATGGGCATCTGCACCATTTTGTAGAAATCGCTGCAATCCCTACCTGCAAGGAGAGTTAGAATTTGAATCTCTGAGTCATGGGCAAGGGAGAAGCCAAGTCTGTGTTTTAGAGTCAGGCTACTTATTGTGAGCCTCTGATTTCTACTGCTGGACCCAGAGCACAGTAGTAATAAATGCAGTACAGGCCTCCTTTCTCATGTGGGCTCTGTGGAAGTCTCTGCTTGAATGTGTACCTTTCTTTAACAAAGGGGCTATAACCTTGCATGTAGACACTACAAAAAGTAAGAATGGATCCTTTGTGGATTAGAGGTCACAGATGTCATTGTAACTCTGTGACTTGCTGGGGGCGAAACGGCTAACTGGGCTGGGTTTATTTCCGTGTCCTTTCCTTCCCTCCTGCCAGGCACAAGGTCCTGTCCCCTGGCTCCCTGGGGTTCATTGAGCCTACAGTCCTGTGTGTCACCCTTAGAACCTAACTCTCTAGAGTTAGGGGCTGTGTGGGTTATATATACATCGCTCTCAGTAAGATGTTAAGTATCATAGCAATCTTCTAGAAAACCTAAACACATAGGTGAAAATGTTACACTGAGATTGAGACCTGGGAGAGAGATTTTTAAGAGGCATTTTGTTATCTGGCAAATCATACCTACAGGTAAACTACCCACCCTACCTCCACTTAAGGCTCGTCCTTTGCCAACACTGCATGCCAGATCCAGACTTAGAGCCTGAAACTTGGGCTGATTTTCAGGTCTGAAAGTCTTTAACATGGCAAAAAGAATGACTGGATCACAGGACACAACTTGCTAGCCGTCCCAACCAGGAGGCGACACTTCTGTTCCTACTGCCCACAAAAGGATAATCATTTTCAACGAAGGCTGAAATCAGAAATGTGAAAGCAAAACGGAAACCCTTCTTCCCAAACCTCCTCTCACCTCCATTAAAAAAAAAAAAAATGATAGGGGGTAGTGGTGGTAGTGATGAGATTGACTGATGGGAAATGCTAGGATGAAAATGTATCACTGACTTTTGAAATTCAAACTACAGCAGGGCTTCCATGGTGGCACAGTGGTTAAGAATCCACCTGCCAATGCAAGGGACATGGGTTCAAGCCCTGGTCCTGGAAGATTCCCACATGCCACAGAGCAACTAAGCCCATGCGCCACAACTACTGAGCCTGCACTCTAGAGCCTGTGAGCCACAAGTACTGAGCCTGCGCCCTAGAGCCTGCGAGCCACAACTACTGAGCCCACATGCCACAACTACTGAAGCCCATGCACCTAGAGCCCGTGCTCCGCAACAAGAGAAGCCACCACAATGAGAAGCCCGCGCACCCGCACTGCAACGAAGAGCAGCCCCTGCTCGCTGCAACTAGGGGAACCCCGCGCGCAGCAACGAAGACCCAACGCAGCCAAAAATAAATAAATAAAATAAATAAACTTAAAAAAAAAAGTTTATTCATTCAGTGCACTCTTAAAAAAAAAAAAACTACAGTAGTCTTAGACCATTTTTAGGTGAAAAAGAAAAAGAAGCGAATTGAGCCTAAAGAGAGCCTAACTGCCTCTTTAAATGTCTGTTTTTCTCAGCTGCACCAGGGTAGGCTCTGCACTGAGGTCAGACAGAGTGAACAGTGGAGGAGGGGGAACCCAGTGTGTCAGATTTCACCACGTGACGCAACATGGTTTAGACACAGCCCCATCGGTAACTCAGAGTCAAAGAGGATATAAGGCTTAATATCTCCGAGGAACAAAGGGAAAGAAAGCCCAAAACTGCACCAAAGACCATTTCTACAGGTAGCCTGGTTTGCATTTAGTGCAGAGGCAGCAAATGCTGGATGGTCTGCAGAAGGAGAACTAGTGACCCTCTAGCAGGATGGCCTCTCCTTCCCTTGGAATCCATTGATTTTATTGGAGGTGGAGAGTAAACCGCAAGAGAGGGCCCGCCCGGGTTAAGTTTCTCAAGCTTCTAATGCCACCTAGGAAGGGGCTGGGGAATTGTTACCTTCCCTTCTCTTTCTCGTATCGGGGGGCAGTGGGTGCACCCAGGCAATCTTAACCCTCTCTTCCTTCCCACTTAGCACTGAAATATCACGTGGGCCACGAGCTACCTTATCTTGGAGGACTGGAATTCTCGCAGATGAATTCCAAAGCATGCTTCCATCCAGAGTTCCTTGTGTTTTTTTTCACGGCTGTGGTTGGCATCCTATTGGCACTTCAGGGTAAAATCAGATTCACTGTCACTCTAGTGACGTGAATAATCCATCCATATTAATGAAATGATAGCTGTTCCTTGCCATGTCTTTTCCTATTCTTAAACTGATTTCAAATAACATGAGTCTCACTTTTTGGGGGGAGGGGGGTGGATTCTCTTATTAAACTCCACTCTGGTGGGGGGAATGGGACAAAGAGGTAATGGAATGCTGGTGATGCAAAATAACTGTAAAATAATTACCGAGTTGCTCAAAACTCTGTATTATTCATCCGTGTAGTGAGAGCCCCTGTTCAGTACCACACTTGAGTGGCAACTTCACCAATTAGCCCTGCCGCTGCGGGTCTGTGAATTGCATGTGAAAACAGCATTTGTCCAGAAGTGTTCATGCAAATTGTGCAACACGAATGTGGCCTCCGTGTCAAGTGCTTTCACGTGTTCTGACAGACTCGTGTCTTTCCAGATTTCTCTGATCGGTGCCCCCCACCCTTGACAGTTACCAGAGCTCAGAAGCCAAAGGAAACAGCTCCTGTTGCCACGAGTACTATGTCTGTGGTGAGGTTTACGAGCTGCTCCTGCGGCTGGGCTTTTGCCTCAAAAAAAAAAAAAAAAAATTCAGATTTTCACTGTGAGAAAACAGATTAGGAAGGGAATACATGCAAATATCTATGTTAAAGCCACCAAAGCTATACCCTGGCCCCATGGTGCTTGAGTAGCCACTTGTCTTAGTGGAAACCTTTTTTGAGTATTCTAGCATGAATATATGTTTCATATTTTAAAAATTGGTATTAAGGCAAAGATACCCAAAAAGCAGAAGTGTCAGGTCAAATATGAACTTTGCTTTCATTTTATATAATCAGGGTGTATCATATCATTGTAAATATAGTACCTGTACATTTATAAACCATTCTTTGTTTTTCCCCAATATGAAGAAATTCCTAATCTTTCCTGAAGAAGAAATTATTTGTTCCATTTGAGCTCTGTTGAGAACTGTTGGGGTTTTTTGATGACAGTTCGGAGGGCCCAGATGGGAAGGAGGAGGTACCCTCTGGGGCTTCAAGGGCTTAAGCAGCCACAAATCACGCCCATACTCTGCTGGCCAGTGACACACGATCTTCTGAATGGCGCTCACACAAAGGGAGGCCCCCTAGACAAGCTGTCTTCTGAGGCCAGCAACACAAAGCTGGGGTGAGCTTGCAGGCCTTGAAAACGGCTGTCGACAAAATATCTGGTCAGGCTAAGACCCTCCTGATTTTTCCCCTGCCCTTCCACTGTCTAAAATCTCAGAAGCACTCACTTGTAATTGCTTGGCTCTCCAAAGCTACTTGCATTGGGAGTAAAAGAAAAATAAGAAATGTCACCCCAATAGCGCTTTCAGGCTTTAACCCCCAAAGGTATAGGCACCTGAAAGCACAGCTTTGGATACGAATTTCTCCAAACCAAACCTCATCCTGCTTTTGGGGACAGAGATGGAGTTGTCTGCCAGCCAGGGTCTGTTCTTGGACTTTTCTCAGCCTGATTTCTTCTCCGATTGCATCTTCCTCCCTCAATTGCAATCATTTGCATTGATGCATTTTGTCTGATTTTGCAGTTCAGTCCCAGATATCCTTTTCTCCAGTGGCTTTTGACCTGACTTCCATTCCTCTCGGCTTCTAGCCCCTCCTCCTGGTATTGAAGGCTTTAGTGCCTCTGTTTTGAGGGGTGGTCCTGTTTCTCCGGAGCCCCTAAAAGGAAAGTGATCAAGTAATCGACAAAGAGACTCGTGGTGACCAGCACCAGGAACCCCAACCTAGGAAGTTGGCCCAAGTGATCTGAGTCTCAATTCCCAAGGACTCCCTTCTCAATGAGCCCCCTGACAATTTAAAGGGCTGGAGGCACTCTTAGAGAGGAGCCCATGAGTGGAGGGAAACTGAGGCACCACAGACAGGTGTTACTGTGAGTCTCTCTTCCCAGTCCTCGTCAGAGGCCCTCCAAGCTCTACACGTGCATTCCTGCTACTCCTAACGGGTATCACGGTAAAATCATGTCTGCAGGGAATAACTATCCTACCAGAATCTTTAAAGTTCTTCCGCCCCAAATTCATTCTCTAACTCTGAAGGGATAGAGACACTTGAAGGAAAAATCCCTGTCTAAAAGGAGAGAAAGTTTCCCTAAGCTCTCTACCCTTCTGCTCCACACACAAATTCCCAAGTTATATTTCCTTTCTCAGCAGTGTAGATAGTATGGATTTGGTAGTAAGCTTTAAGGGTTTCAATGGATTTTTTTTTCCCCCACCTACTAACTCCCTTTGAAAGCAGCCCATCCTACAGAAACGATATTTAAGTACTGATTTCCCTGCACATCTGGAGGGCAGGGCCTCCCTCTATTTCCACCCCTTTCGCTTCTCCCCAGAACACAAGCCAAAAGGGCTGCAGGCTGCACAGACTCAGCTGTTCAGAATGCAGACACTGTGAGAGCCTGCTGCAGCTGGCCTTTGGCCACTGAGTAAAATTGGGAACGGGTGGCCCAGAATTCCTTCAGATGAACCCCCGACAAGAGCTGGCCTAGCCCAGGACCGCAGACCGCAGCAAGCCCCTCCCACCTCTGCTTTCCCTGGGCCTTTTATTACCTTTACTTGGTCAAAGGAAGGAAAGCAATCTGTCTCTCTTCTAGTTGTTTAATGAAAGAAAACATAATCATAGTTGGACACATTACTTTTGGTAGATGCACAGAAAGAATCCGCTATAATAGAAAGGGAGAGGGCAGGGGGAGGGGTGGGCGAAAGGAAAACAAATTGGCTGCACGCAGAGGTCCAGTGTCAGGGGTCAGAGGAATCTTGTTCCTTCAGACACTGTGGGAAAGACCATGGCAACGAGGGGCCCAGCGACAGCGAGCAAGAGAGGCAGATGGGGAGATCTGCGGCCCCTCCCTCAGATTAGAAGACAGAACAAATAGGTAGAAGCAGGCCGTTTTCCAGAGCCCTGTGGAGATTTCAGAGCGCTGCAGACCAGAGGGCCTGCTTCTCCTCAACGTTGTCTCAATACCGGGTAGGAAGATTTTCAAGGAGGAGATTTTTCATTTGTTCAGAGGAGACACCTAGTTTCCAAGTTGCTGATAATAAAGCATGTTTTTACCTGGAACCACCAACGTATTCTTCAATCATAAATTTGCAATGGCCTGACTGGTTTCTGAGGGATTAACTATTTTATTAGAAATTATTTTTACTCCCATGTCCAGTTGAGATTTAAAAGATCAGTGCAATAAATGCAACATTAACTATCTTATGAAAATATATCACACCACTTCTGTTGCAAACAAGGTTTAGCATGAAGACTCAGAGTGATTTGCTGACTTTTAAAAAAATCCGTTTGAGGGACTTCCCTGGCGGTCCAGTGGTTAGGACTTAGCACTTTCACTGCCGGGGCCTGGGTTCGATCCCTGATTGGGGAACTAATATCCCTCAAGCTGTGTGGCACAGCCAAAAAAATAAAAATAAAAATAAAAATAAAAAATCCATTAGAGAACATAAACCCACTAACGGCCTTGGTGGAAATACTTAGTTATCATATTTGTTACGAATTCTACGTGTATTCTTAAAACGCTTTAATTGGGTTAATGAAATTAACCCAACTGGGTTAATGAAATTGAGTTTCATTATTATTCTAACTTTCATTATTCTTCATCAGACCTTCTTAAAAAAGTTAAGTGAAACACTTAGCAGGAAATAGAAAGTTGGGGGAACCAGGTAAGGAAGCACAAAAATGAAAAGGTTTCTTCTTCTCCAAGTAGTTTTGGGCATATTTCCTGTTATTGTTTGGCATTTTCATCCCCAGGATATATTGTCAGGGCTTTGAAAATATTCAAGGTGTACACCTACCATCCTACTCCCGGTTAAAAGCCAGGTGCTATGTTTAAAATACCCTGTACTGAATTCAGACGTAAATAAAGTCAGTTTTTAAAAAGTCGGGAGAACAAGGAAATGGATGTTCCTTGTGGAATGATTTATATTCAGTTTTGGTTTTTTTTTTTTAAATAGATTATTATCTTTTTATTTCTTTATACAGCAGGTTCTTATTAGTCATCCGTTTTATACACATCAGTGTATACATGTTAATCCCAATCTCCCAATTCATCACACCACCACCCCCTGACACCTACCACTTACCCCCCTTGGTGTCCATACATTTGTTCTCTACATCTGCGTCTCAGTTTCTGCCCTGCAAACCGGTTCATCTGTACCATTTTTCTAGGTTCCACATATATGCGTTAATATACGATATTTGTTTTTCTCTTTCTGACTTACTTCACTCTGTATGACAGTCTCTAGATCCATCCACGTCTCTACAAATGACCCAATTTTGTTCCTTTTTATGGCTGAGTAATATTCCATTGTATATATGTACCACATCTTCTTTATCCATTTGTCTGTCGATGGGCATTTAGGTTGCTTCCATGACCTGGCTATTGTAAAGAGTGCTGCAATGAACATTGAGGTGCATGTGTCTTTTTGAATTATGGTTTTCTCTGGGTAAATGCCCAGTAGTGGGATTGCTGGGTCATATGGTAATTCTATTTTTAGTTTTCTAAGGAACCTCCATACTGTTCTCCATAGTGGCTGTATCAATTTATATTCCCACCAACAGTGCAAGAGGGTTCCCTTTTCTCCACACCCTCTCCAGCATTTGTTGTTTGTAGATTTTCTGATGATGCCCATTCTAACTGGTGTGAGGTGATACCTCATTGTAGTTTTGATTTGCATTTCTCTAATAATTAGTGATGTTGAGCAGCTTTTCATGTGCCTCTTGGCCATCTGTATGTCTTCTTTGGAGAAATGTCTATTTAGGTCTTCTGCCCATTTTTGGATTGGGTTGTTTGTTTTTTTAATATTAAGCTGCATTAGTTTTGTTTGTTTGTGGGTTTTTTTTGCATATAACCTACACACATCCTCCTGTATACGTTTTAAAAATTTTTATTAGAGTATAGTTGCTTTACAATGTTGTGTTAGTGTATACTGTACAGCAAAGTGAATCAGCTTTAGGTATACATATATCCCCTCTTTTTTGGATTTCCTTCCCATTTAGGTTACCACAGAGCACTGAGTAGAGTTCCCTGTGCTATACAGTAGGTTCTCATTAGTTATCTATTTTATACATAGTATCAATAGTGTATATATGTCAATCCCAATCTCCCAATTCATCCCACTTCCCACTTTCCCCCTTGGTATCCATATGTTTGTTCTCTTATGTCTGTGTCTCTATTTTTGCTTTGTAAATAAGATCATCCATAGCAATTTTTTCAGATTCCATATATAGGCGTTAATATATGATACTTGTTTTTCTCTTTCTGCCTTCACTCTGTATGACAGTCTCTAGGTCAATTCATGTCTTACAAATGACCCAATTTTGTTCCTTTTTATGGCTGAGTAATATTCCATTGTATATATATGTACCACATCTTCTTTATCCATTCCTCTGTTGATGGACATTTAGGTTGCTTCCATGTCCCAGCTATCGTAAATAGTGCTGCAATGAACATTGGGGTGCATGTGTCTTTTTGAATTATGGTTTTCTCTGGGTATATGCCCAATAGTGGGATTGCTGGGTCATATGGTAGTTCTGTTTTCAGTTTTTTAAGGAATCTCCATACTGTTCTCCATAGTGGCTGTTATCAATTTCCCTCACACCGGTCAGAATGGCCATCATCAAAAAATCTACAAACAATAAATGCTGGAGAGGGTGTGGAGAAAAGGGAATCCTCATGCATTGTTGGTGGGAATGTAAATTGATACAGCCACTCAAATTTTAAGCAGCGATCTCTATCTCTGCCAGATTTCCAGTAGCCACATGAGGGCCAAGTGAGAAAAAGGTCCGGGAGTGAATGGGAGGAGGTGGGAGCCAGTGGACCAGGGAGTGACCCCAGATATCTGCATTCAGCAAAGAGCGTGTGAACTCTTATTCTTGCCGAAATAGACCTTGCAGTTAAATCTGACTCTTTACTCTTCAGTTCCCACTGTCAGTAACAAAGTCTCTCTCGGCCACCTCCCCTTCAGGTCCTGGGTGGATTCCTCCCAACCCTGCCTCCCCACTTTCTTCCTTCTGATCCAGCCCCATTCTAATCTCTGCCTTACCTGCTTTTATCATTTTAGTTCCTCTAAGAGCCTCCTGTGGCACCTGGCTGTTGGTTGGGTCACACGTCTGTGCCGCACTCAGACCTGTCCGTGGTCAGACCCACCCTGCCCCTCGAGGCTTTTCTCCCGCACGTGCCAGCACACACCTCGGCTGGGGCCTGAGTACGGCCGCCTCCTTCCTTGCCCGTGGCTACTCCTCCCTCCTTCTCTGCTCCCTCAAATCCAAATCTGCACTAACATCGAGGCTCCCAGTCAAGTCCCCCCTTATCCATAAAGCTCCTCGCAGAGAATTTTAGGGCAGGTAGACCCCGAGAGCTCACCTGAGCAGGTGTCCTCATTTTATAAAGGAGCATATGAAGCTCAGAGATGTGCAGTGACTTGCCCTGGGTCAAACAATCCCTAGAACCCCTGTGTCCCGTGTCCCCTTCCACCCCCTTTCCACTGTGTAATTGACCATCCCAGGTCTGACCAGGAGGGCTTTGTGGAAATCCTGTGGAACCAGGGCACATGCCACAGTCTAACCCTTCACAGGCTGGGATCATCCTTGAGCTTTTCAATGAAGGGGAACTTTGTCTCTCCTCTGGGACTTTAGTATCCCTCCAGAACCGCGGCCACGGCTGCCCTTCTCTTAGATTCCACCCATAACACCTGCCATTGTGCTGGGGTGCTGGAGGGCCCTGGGGACTCCTGGAGCAATCAAAACTTTTTAAAAACTGGGATCTTATATCTGAATTGAAAGAAAACTTTAATGACAAATTATACATTCCGCACATGATGGTCTAGATCTCCAACTACGGGTGGAGGGTTTGTGGTGTATGCTTGTTTTCTGGGTGGGTTTCCATTTTGGCCATGGAACTGTAGTATTCTATTGCACATAAAATCAAAGTGAAGTTGTAAACACAACCCATGCCCATGGATTTTTGGTATTTGATTAAACAAATCAGTTGTTTGCTTTTTTGTTTTGTTGGTTGGTTTGTTGGTTGGTTTTACCTGTGGCCGAGGATTCTCTAGGACTAATCAATTCTGAGACCTGGAAATTGAACTGAAAATGGCATTCCTGGTTGTGCCATGCTGTCCAGTGACAGGCATAAGGCTCCAAGTTCTTGAACCAGATCCCTGAACTTCCGTTAGTTTAGCAACCTTGGCAATATATCTTACTGACCTCCTCACCCTTCTGTATCTGAGTCCCTTAGCAGAAAGTGAATCAGAGTATTCCAGACCTCTCTAGCTTCCTACCCAGGGTGTTTGTGCATCTGACTACGAGATATATTGGGGCTCTGTCCCCAGTGAGCCTCTGGGACATGCTGAGAGCGAGGGGGACCCGGCAACAGCCCCAGATGTTTCCGTGGTGACGTGGCTGGGCCCTGTGGCAGGGGATGGCCCCTCCATGTTGTGAGATATCTTTCAGCATTCTGTTTAGTCAGCTCTCCAAATCCACGGGTTCCGAATCTGCGGATTCAACCAACCACAGATCAGAAATATTCAGAAAAAAACTTCCAGAAAGTTCCAAAAAGCAAAAACTGAATTTGCTGCGCCTGACAACTATTGACATAGTACTTACATTGTATTTACAACGATTTACATAGCATTTACATTGTATTAGGTATTATAAGTCATCTAGAGATGATTTAAAGTATATGGGAGGGTGTGCATAGGTTATATGCAAATACGCCATTTTATATAAGGGACTTGAGCATCCGTGGATTTGGGTATCCGCAGGGGGGTCCTGATACCCCCTGAAGATACACAGGGAAGACTGTACATGGACATCCACTCCTGAGGGCTTATGTTTACTGGCTAATGGGGACTCAGTGGCTTCCTTCTTTGCTGGGAAATTCTCTACGACTATATCCAAAAAGGAATGAAAGATTGGTCTTGTCAGCCTGTTTTACATGCTTCTAAATATGAATTAAGAGGTAGTGTTCACTGGGCCTTACATAAAAAGTAAACTTCAGTAAAAATTAAGCCCTGAGAACCTAAGGTAAATAAAGAAGGAAATCTTACTCTCGCTGGCTTTTCCTGTGTGTCACATGATGGGGACGTGAGACAGACTTAAAGTTGAATTCAGAGTTTCGTCATCCCCACCCCTGTATATAAAGGCTTCCAGCCATTTATACTGCATCTCAGCTTCCAGAAAAGGTTTGGCTGACTTGGAAGGATTTCATCATTTCTGATTGAGAAATTCTCTATGAAGATAGGGGGAGGATAAAGAGGAGGAAGTAAAGTAAATTAGTTGGACCAACGTAAAAGAAACTAAGCGTGTATTAGAGAAATGGTCAAAAGGTAAAGTGAGTCCAGAAATAGGCTCCTCAATGCTGGGGAAGCTTTCCCAGGTTGATAAATACCCCGAGCGACAGGTTAGATCTGCTCGTCCTCCTCCAGCATCAGTCAGCCTGACCCTCCTGTTCTGATTTTAACCTCCTAGGAGCAGTCAGCTTGGAGAGAAGATGCAGTTGTGAAAGCTCTTAAAGGAGCTGTGCGGGTTTAGGTGAAGGGTGTACGTGAATCACGTGTACGTTGTAAAGGAGGTGACCGGATCTGGGAAGCAGAGCAGAGGGGGTATTAAGCTGGCTAAACTAGAGGAAGAATTAACACAAGAAAATTTGCGAAAAGTGGGGAGGGGTGGGCATTTGTGATGACGTTATGGTAAGGGGGTCAGACCAGGCTTTAGCTTCTGATAGAAAGGAATAGGAAACTGATGATACCTTCCACATGTTTAAGCAAAAATACTTAGGCTTTTAGAGGGGATGTGGGGCAAAAGATATGTGGCCCATAACCCCCATCTTAGAAGGCCTCTATTGCTGTTGCCAACACGAGTGGATTTATTCCTCACGAAAATGAAAGTTTCACATAAACTTCACCCTCATTCCAGGGTCTAGTTCCATATTTAGTTACCAACTTAATTTTTATCCTAAGCGAAAGGTGGTCATTTGTGAACAGGGATTTTTTTTCTCCGGAAGGCTGAGGAACTGATCTGACCATTAAGAAAGAACAAAATATGAGCTGAACATATAGGCCCTGCCTAAAGTTTCTAATTCCTCATTATTATTAACATTGATGATAATGATTGCAAACATTTATGAGCACTTGCTATATGCCAAGCACTGTTGAATCACGCTACCTGAGAGAAGTTTTGGTAAAATGAGTGAAAAGTTTAAGATCTGTGGAAAGGATGGTTTCTAATTGCTTCCAGGTTCCTTTATCTAGGTTACTCTGTGTGTGTGTGTGTGTGTAGCTGTGTTCACTGTGATGGAGGAAACTCCCTTTGAGGCCCATACTTCTTCTAAGGCTATTTTTATCCCAGTTTGTCCCCAACTCTTCTCAAAGTTAACAAAAGACCTGGACCACTTTTGTTTTTTGGAGTCACCAGGTGTATTTACAAACGGAAGAAATGCCAGTAAGGTTGTTTTTTTTTTTTTTACAGCAGCAGAGGCATCTCATATGTTTTCTTCTTTTTTTTTTTTTTTTTTTGAATTTTTGAATTGTATTTATTTTTTTATACAGCAGGTTCTTATTAGTCATCCATTTTATACACATCAGTGTATACATGTCAATCCCAATCTCCCAATTCATCCCACCACCACTTTCCCCCCTTGGTGTCCATACGTTTGTTCTCTACATCTGTGTCTCAATTTCTGCCCTGCAAACCGGTTCATCTGTACCATTTTTCTAGGTTCCACGTATATGCATTAATATACGATATTTGTTTTTCTCTTTCTGACTTACTTCACTCTGTATGACAGTCTCTAGATCCATCCACGTCTCTACAAATGACCCAATTTTGTTCCTTTTTATGGCTGAGTAATATTCCATTGTATATATGTACCACATCTTCTTTATCCATTCGTCAGTCGATGGGCATTTAGATTGCTTCCATGACCTGGCTATTGTAAATAGTGCTGCAATGAACATTGGGATGCATGTGCTTTTTTTTTTTTTTTTTTAAATGTTAATCTTTTTTTTTTTAATTAATTTATTTATTTATTTTGGCTGTGTTGGGTCTTCGTTTCTGTGCAGGTGCTTTCTCTAGTTGCGGCAAGTGGGGGCCACTCTTCATCGCAGTGCACGGGCCTCTCACTATCACGGCCTCTCTTCTTGCAGAGCACAGGCTCCAGACGCACAGGCTTAGTAGTTGTGGCTCACGGGCCTAGTTGCTCCGCGGCATGTGGGATCTTCCCCGACCAGGGCTCGAACCTGTGTCCCCTGCATTGGCAGGCAGATTCTCAACCACTGCGCCACCAGGGAAGCCCTGTGTCTTTTTGTGTTATGGTTTTCTCTGGGTATATGCCCAGTAGTGGGATTGCTGGGTCATATGGTAATTCTATTTTTAGTTTTTTAAGGAACCTCCATACTGTTCTCCATAGTGGCTGTATCAATTTACATTCCCACCAACAGTGCAAGAGGGTTCCCTTTTCTACACACCCTCTCCAGCATTTGTTGTTTGTAGATTTTCTGATGATGCCCATTCTAACTGGTGTGAAGTGATACCTCATTGCAGTTTTGATTTGCATTTCTCTAATAATTAGTGATGTTGAGCAGCTTTTCATGTGCTTCTTGGCCATCTGTATGTCTTCTTTGGAGAAATGTCTATTTAGGTCTGCTGCCCATTTTTTGATTGGATTGTTTGTTTTTCTTAATACTGAGCTGCATGAGCTGTTTATATATTTTGGAAATTAATCCTTTGTCCATTGATTCGTTTGCAAATATTTTCTCCCATTCTGAGGGTTGTCTTTTCATCTTGTTTGTAGTTTCCTTTGGTTTGCAAAAGCTTTGAAGTTTAATTAGGTCCCATTTGTTATTTTTGTTTTTATTTCCATTACTCTAGGAGGTGGATCAAAAAAGATCTTGCTGTGATTTATGTGAAAGAGTGTTCTTCCTATGTTTTCCTCTAACAGTTTTATAGTGTCCAGTCTTACATTTAGGTCTCTAATCCATTTTGAGTTTATTTTTGTGTATGGTGTTAGGGAGTGTTCTAATTTCATTCTTTTACATGTAGCTGTCCAGTTTTCCCAGCACCACTTATTGAAGAGACCCTCTTTTCTCCATTGTATATCCTTGCCTCCTTTGTCACAGATTAGTTGACCATAGGTACGTGGGTTTATCTCTGGGCTTTCTATCCTGTTCCATTGATCTATATTTCTGTTTTTGTGCCAGTACCATGTTGTGTTGATTACTGTAGCTTTGTAATATAGTCTGAAGTCAGGGAGTCTGATTCCTCCAGCTCTGTTTTTTTCCCTCAAGACTGCTTTGGCTATTCGGGGTCTTTTGTATCTTTTTTTTTTTAAAGGTATTTTTTTTTTTAAAAAGAAAGCAATGTTTATTTAAAAAAAAAACGCAGTCTGGTGTAATTATATCATTCACAAGATAAACACAGGACTTACGAAGAATATTAATTCATAATGGACTTAGAGCAGTGTGATCTAGTTACAGGACACAGCTTAAGCCATAAAATAGGAGGTACCTTTCAATCATATCAGGGTTTCTCAGTGACCCCCTGTAAAACCTTGTGTGAAGAATATATCTAAGGATCTTGGGCAATTCCCTGGCAGTCCAGTGGTTAAGACTCCATGCTTCCACTGCAGGGGGCACAGGTTGGATCCCTGATCTGGGAAGTAAGATCTCACATGCTGCACGCAGCAGCCAAAAGAAAAAAAAAAAAGAATAAATCTGATGATCTGAACTGGAAGACCATTGTGGACGTAAGGCCTAGGGGTCAGTGGCCCCCAGTCGCCACCTGCCCATTGGCCCTCCCTGCCCCAGTGTGAGCCCCTGTCCTAGACTTGCTTACTCTAAGAACCTGGTTCTCAGCCCAAATCTCTAAGTGTGTAACGCACCACCCCCAGATTTCTAAATGTTCCTCCTCTTTTTTCTCCTTTCTCGTGGCCTCCTGTAACCCCACCACGACGGCTGGCTTAGCTCTGCTCTCAGGGCTGTGGCGAGGGCTGTCCTCCCCCAGAGCCTCGCTGGGATCACACCTGGTTTGCCCACAGACAGGTTCAACCGTGAGAAAACCAGCAGAGCAGGCTGACACGGACCCTCCCTCTGGCAGCGTCTCCTGGGAGCCGGGGGAACAGGGGGACCACTTTGTGGAAGTGGCTCTTCCCAGGCGTTCAGATGGAGCATCCCTGAGCCACCCTCCCAAGGCTGATGGAGAGCATGGAGGATGTGCCCAAGCCTCCTCTGCACAGCAAGCCCTCCAGCTCCAAGCCTTCCTTCCCTTCTTCCTGTCTTGTAGTGGCTGCAGCAGAGAGCGCCATTTGGCAGCATGGTGGTGCTCTTGGCTGTAAACGGAAACATTGGCCTGACTCCCAGTATAACACAAGATAGGTCTCTGCAGAAGTTATGCAGTCTTGGCTGTGATGACTTCATCAGAAAGGGGAGGGGGGGGAAGGGGCAATGAAAGAGAAAGGTACAGCATGGGGGAACAGTAGCTCGGGAGGAAAGTTTTCCCAGCAGCTCGGCTGAAGACAGTTGAGACTCCTTCTTCCCCCTCTCGATTTTTAAATCAAGGGGGAAACAAAGGCAGCAGGCGTATGGGTAAAAAGCCGAGTTCCCGGAGCCACTGACAAACCACTTGCAGTCGTGTCGGGACCGTGGTCACTTGGATGCGGGCAGATGCGGTGTCCACCTCTGTGGGGCGGGTCTCAAGCCCCTGCGCTGGGTTTTCTTACAGCCCTGTGGAGGAGACTGCCTATACAGGTCAACAACGGTTTTCACTCATCTCGCAAGTTCTTAAACTCGAAAGGTTGGGCTGCTTCTGGCCCTGCTCTGTGGTTTCGAGCCTAGAATGGAGAAAAACCCCAGAGAGCAGGGTGAGGCCCAAAGGGACGCTTGGCCAGGTGCATCAGAGGATTCTTGGAAGATGTCAGTCCCCTCGGAGCCTTCTCTGGCACTTGGGGGCTCTTCGTTGAAGCAACAAAAAGCTAGCCTAGTTACTGAATCTGTAGCCAAACCCAGTTTGTTCACATTCATGCCATGTCCAGGTCTTAACAGGAGAACTACCCCCGTTAAGGATGTCTGCTGCACACTCCGCAGTGTGAGATGGGCTCTGGTGGAAATAGTCCAGATCCCAGATACAACCGGAGCCCCTCTCAAACTCGCTACGTTCCATTCCTAGTTGAGCCTAAATAATCTTAATGAGGTCTTGGGTTTTTTTCGGGGAGGCAGGGAGGTTGTATTATAGTTTAATGAATCCTCTAAATGTTGGCCATTTAGCTTGTTTCTTTTTTTGCTACTCAAAACCATTCGCGCTATTCAAGATAACTCTTTGCACAGAGCTATGAATATTTCCAGGAGACGAGTCCTTAGAAATGGAATTTCAGGGTATGATGTATTCAAGTCTTTGATCATTCTGTCCCTCCACCCTGGAACCCCTTCCCCTCTTGGTTACCTGAGCCATTCCAAGACATCGCTTCCTCTGGGAAGCCTTCAGTCCCCTCCCCAGGCACAGTCAGGTGCTTCCCGGTGGAAGGCCCAGGGGTGTCGCTTGTGCCACCTCCCCTTCAAAGATGCCATGAGCTGCTCAGGACCTAAAGGATCCTTACTCCACATCAGAACTGTGGACTCCTTCTTGAAACCAAGCAAATAGGCCCGTTTTCTTTTCTTTCTTTTTTTGTCCATTTAAAGACTTTAGGTTTTTAGAGCATGAGACTTAATATTTATTTGAAGTAATATGTTCATAATAGAAAATTTGAAAGAGTATGAAAACAAAAATCACTTAAAGTCCTCCCCTAACATGATTGTTCTGTGGCTACTGTTCTAATAACTGCTTTTTCTTCCCCTCTTCACTGTATATTGTAAGCTTTTTTTTTTTATTTATTTGATCAGATAATCTGAAAAGGCCTGATTTTTATTGGCTGCCTAGTATTCATGGTATGGATGCACCATAATTTATTTAATCAAGCTCCTATTGTTGCACACTAATGAACTTTTAACCAATTTAGAGTTGCTTTGGTGGTGGAATTAATCACAACAAAGGGATGAGAAGGACTCTATAATTTACATCAAAGGCAGAGGAAAAGCATAACTCTCAAAGTTGTGTTTCCACTGGGGGAACCTATGGTAACTATGTTCAAAGCACTGATAAGGACAAATGGTATTTTTGTTGTTTTTACCTCCAAGTAAGTCCTTGAAACACTGACCTTCCTGTGGCTGATGGCACTCTCCCATCTTACTCTGGACCAGCAACTTTAACCCTTTCTTTCATCTTCAGCGGAAGCTCCAGTAGCCTGGAGAAGCAATCCATTATGAGGGTTATCTTTTTTCCTCCTCTCTGGTCATATCTGATCTTGGTCTAAGCTCCAATTCATCATAGACAATTAGTTCAGTTCAGCAGATATTTATTCTGTTGCGACCGTGGACCTAGCTCTGTGCTGATGCTGGGAGCCGCATAACGAAACCTAAAGACCTTGCAGGAATGTTGCCATAAGGTAATATCCTACCAGAAGATGACTGCTTATAAGCATTTGGAAAGTTGGAACTTTCTACCTCTCCTGTGTTACTTAGTAAGAAATCGTGGTACAATCATGTATATACCATGATCATGAGCATGGAAAATATATTACTGCACTGGGTGGGGAGCTGAGAAGAAACACAGAGACACATCAGAATATTAACGTGGTTGCCTGTGAGTGTTAAAAATGAATGTTGCCTTTTAAAAATACTTTTAGACAATATTTTTAAATTTTCCCTGTGATCGGGGGCAAAGTCAGCAAAACATGCATTTGTTAAAGAGTCAAAAGTCTGGGTAGGAATGCCATCCTGCTCACTGAGAATTGAGAAAGAAAACCAAGTTTAAAGTCTTAGACTTCATTATCTTAGGAATTAAGCTAGAACCAGAGCCATAGCACTTCCTTCACCCTGACTTTCTAAAGCTGCATAATCAAGAGGTCATAGCAATAATAGTGATAACAAGCTATGTGTTATGTGCCAGTCACTGGACCCTCGATGGAGCTGAGTTTCTACCCAAGCCTGTTGGGTTCCCCCAATGTAAACTGCTCCTTCTTAGAAGCCGAACAAAGAACTTTCCTGAACCCATTTAGCAGGCTTAGCACTGGGCCCCGAGTTACTGCCCTGTCTGTGATAAGCTTCCTAAATCGGTAAACTGCCTCAAACCTCAACTGTCTTGGCAACACAGCCACTACACATCATATAACACTTTTTTTAATCCAAATTTCTTCAATAATCTGCTGAAGAAGCAGATTATCTTGGGGTGAGCCTATTGGGGCTCTGCAATGAATTTATTACAAGCAACTCTCCAAACCCACATTGAAAAATTATCCTGGACAAGCACAGAGAAAGTCTGTAAAAGGAGCCACCATCCTGAAACCAAGTTTCTGCCCTGACACTTGATCAACTTCAAAGAGAATTCTAAGGTTTTATTTTATTTTGTTTCTTCCTTCCATTTCTGGTTGAATGGTCTAATCTTATGCCCTTTCTTTAAATGTCAAAGTTGATACCACAGAGGCATCCTAATTTGGGGTATCAGGCAACATATAAAAAATGATGTATATTTCTGTGCTCTTTCAGCTTCATCCTTTGATCCCAGTAGAGTGGCTACCTTTTTATTCTGTGCCCATTCCTCTCCCCCCCACCCCTTCCCATTTCTCATTACTCCAGAGTCCTCTTGGGTGGTCTGCTCAATTTAGACCAGATGCATGTTCTGGTCAGTGGAAAAGTCAGAATCCCAAAGACCACCATCAGCTGTGGGACATCAGGCAAGTAATTTAACCTCTCAGAGACTCGGATCCTTTTTAATCAGCAAAATGAGTTTTAAGTACACAGAAGAAAACACTGAGCTGAGTGCTTTGCATACAGTAGGTGCCCCATAAGTGTTAATTGTTTTCTTCCATTGTCGCTTCTGGTCTTCTTCTTGTTTGAAGAGGGGACTTTCTCAAATCATAGCTTTCCTGCCTTATAGCAGACCAGGAGACAGGAAGTCTAGTGATGTTTGATGCTTCCTCCCGGAGGAAGGGAGGGAGTTTAACTGGCTTCACCCCTTCCTTGCTCTTGGCTGCACCTCCGCCTCCAGAGCAGAGCTGCAGGAGCACCGACCTTTCTGGAAGAATCATGGCATAGGCTCCTTTCGGAATTCATGAGTTTACATTGCCTGCACAGCCCTCTGAAAATTAGAGAGTTCTGCTCCAAATGCAGAAGAATTGGCAATAGGAACTTAAGTAACTCAGCACTCTGACTTGCTTTTGAAAGTGCAGGGTTTGCAATCTAATCACAGAGAGCGCTGATACCCCAGGTTGCAGTCAGCGCCCATAAACCAGGATTATTTGCCCAGTGAGTCTCAAAACGTGGGGCATGGTAATTATCGAAGGGCATGTTAAATTGCTCCCAAAGACTCTGGTTCAGGAGGCTTGGAGCAGAGCCTGAGAATTTGCATTTCTAACAAGCTCCCAGGTGATGCTAATGGTGCTGGTCCCGGAACCACGCTTTGAGAACCCCTGATGGAGCCCTCACGGTTCCCCAACAGCCCACACTTAAAGTGGAGGAAGTTTTAGCACCCTCTTAGCCATTTTCTCTCTATAGCTCATTCATCTCCAAAGTTGCCATTGTCGAGGGAGGAGTCCTATGGATAGGAGGATTTCCGTTTGAAGAGGTGGGGACCGAGACCCAGAGGTCAGATGGCCCCCTGAGCCTCAGGAAGCCAGTTCACCACCCTGAGCCCCAGGGAGTCACGGCCGGATGCCTCCAGCCAGCTCTGCAGTGGGTGTCGGATTCTCTGACATGAATGTACTGAACTTCCCAACGAGTGTGAGGTTCTGCGTGAAACGTCAGCTTCCACCTTTGAAAAGACTTCCTCCTTCTGAAACTTAAAACTTGAACAGTACCTTTGCAGGAGAAGACCCCTGACAGTGGTGAGAGGTTGGACATAGAAGTGGCTTGATGTATAGAATCTAGGCAAAATTCCATTGGTGCTGGATTTTTTTTTTTTTTTTTTAATTACTCGATCCACTTCAGTGTGTGTGAAAAGCACAGGTTTGTCTTCTGGGGCATGCTTTTTGTTTATGTATTAATTTTACTTCTTCCTACCGTGAACTACCCTCCTGTCTCCCCCAGTGCCCTCCTGCTCCCACTTCCTTGCCGGCGACCGGCCCACACGACGTGGCGGGGAGAGGGAGGTGAAACGCGCCCCGGGGAGCGCGCAGCGGCCTCCCAGCTTGCGGAGCAGCGCGCAGGCCGAGGATCTCGGGGCCCCGTGGCGGCTCGTCCGCCGCACGTCCGCCCTCCGCCGCCCCTGCCCGCGCCCAGACCGCCTAGTCGGTTTCTTTGTTAAGGACGCCTGCGCGGAGACGCATCTTCGGCCCCGGCAGGGGCGCACGGGCCTCACTCCTGACTTCTTAGAGTCCCCTAAGGACTTGTAAGCATATAAGCTCGAGTCGAGAGGCTAAATTACGCCCCAGGGGGCTTTTTAAGTAAAATCCTAAATTTCATTTAGGCTGTTCGTAAGCCATGCGATGGCAAAGACACTAAGCCCAGGCTCGCCCCCGGCGCGGCCCTTTACCGCGCCGGCTTCGTGCAGCCCGGGTTACGGGGAACCCTGACCCTCTCGGACAGTCCGCCCCTGGGTCTGGGGTACGCCACTGTCCCTCCCCTCTCGGGTCGCCAACGCCCCCATCACCTCCTCCATCTCCCGGCCCTTCCGTTTCCTTCCACGGCCTCCCCCACCCACACGTGAAATCTCCCTCCCCTCGGGCTGGCAGCAAGGTCGGTAATAAGAAACCAGTTCGGTGTCAGTCGGAGAGAGGAGGGAGATAACCCCAGAGATACACGGCAGTGGAGAGAGAACTCATTTTGTGTAAAGAGGGCCTCGAGTCACCAGGGAATTCCTGGATTGTCTCAGGCTGTCGTGTGTGATGTCCATCACGCCGAGCGAGCACCATCTGTTCGGTATTATGCTCTCAGTTGCCAGGCTACCTGCTATACGCGGTAACACTTGACTGCCCGGCTCCACGCTCGTAGCGTTAGCCCAGACGCGCGGGGCCGGGGGGACCGGCTGGGGGAGGAAGGCGAGTCCTGATTAAGCCATCTGCAGGCTGGGAGGGGGGCGGGGGGGACACGCCGCGCGGGCGGAGCGGGCGGGCTGGCGGCGAGGACTGGGCTGACACCACCATCTGCTGGGGCCGCGGAGGAACAGCAGCTGTTCCTTGTTTTCCCCCGACGAGAGCACCTGAAAAAAGGCCGAAGCCCTGAGCGTCCTCCAGCCCGTTCTCCACTAAGCCCCGGCACCCCAGTCCCAGTCACCGCCGGGAGCCTCTTGCAATCCCCCCTCCAAGGAGCCAGCCGTCTTTGGTCCACCGCCAGCAACCCCGGCCCCTCTCACCCAAACACGAGGCATGTTCTTGAAAACACGTAAGAGAAAATGAAGCTTCCTTACGCACAGATTTATAAATAAACAGCTGGCTACTCTTGAGAGATTTTTACCACAGCTGCTTTTTGAAGTGAAAACTGCCTCTTTGGGGGAAGTAGGGTGTTTTTTTACACCTCTTACCTATCTCCAGCCCTTAGGAAATTGCTAAGACCTTTTCCCTGGAAGAGAAGATACGTAAAATATTGGTTTTGATTTCTCCCCCCCTCCCTTTATTTTATGGAAGAGTGAGAGCTTTGGGGAGTAATGAAGATCTATGTAGTCAATTGGATTTCTGAGAGGAAGAGGCTGAATTAAGATTCTGGGTAGAAGGCAAGGGAGGTCGTTGGGCAGGGGGTGGAGTGGAGAACAAGCTAGTAATTAAAACTAAAAATACTGCATCATTTGGCTTCAAGGCATTACATTTCTGGTGACGAAAGCCCAGCCTGGTTTTCTCTGATTGCATGTACAGTGTGTGTCCTCCTTAGAAACAAGAGCGGGGGCTTGAAATTCTGAAATTCGACAGACTAATGCTCATTAAGCCCTCTTAGACTGGGGATTAAAAGCCAACATGTCATGTGCATCAGCTAATGGCCTCAGCCAGCCCAATTTGTAAGGTGAGTCACTCGGCGCGTCTTCACACTTGGCATACACATCTGAGGCTGGGGCTCTGGGTGTCACTCACCCGCTGTTGAATGCAGCAGAGCTGGTTGGGAAAGGTGTATCAACTTAGGCTCACAAATGTTTCCTAGGGAGGGCAGTCCTTTAAAAGCGCACATAGCCCTCCTGCCTCTCGGTCTTCAGGTCTTCGGTGAGAAACCTGAAGGCAAAATCTTTGAGAAGGAATCATTGGGGGAAATAGATAATCCTGGGAGGTAATAACAAGACTATCCCTTTGGGAAGGGTTTTACACACTGTGCTTTTTGAAGTTCAGCAACACCCCGCCCCATCTGAAAGTAGAGCATTCCTAGGAAACCTTTCCTAAGCCGAAATGGCTTACAGTGAAGAAGCAAGCACCTTAGGACACATCTTGCTAAGAATGTGCGAAATAAATAGAGATAGAGCACAGATGCTCACACAGTTCGAAGCTATGGCAGCTTGATGCTGAGATGCTGAGTGTAGTTCCTAGGGAAGGCGCTTGGTGGCGCCACTCTTGTTGCTGGAGGCGCCTGCTGTCTCTACAATCACTCTCTGCAAAACAAACACTGAATGCTATCTTAGATTTTCACTTTCTTTTGTAAAAGCGAAAATCCTCTTCAGATTTCTTCCAGTTAGCAAAAACAGATACTAGTGTAGGTGTTTCATAAAAGGGGAGTGGCGTAAATTGAACTCTTGAAAAGTGGGGGACCTGTATTTCTTTTTGGTCTAGGAAGACAGGGACTAGACAAGCTTAGATGAATCTACATCCTCACCTCATTTGCCTCTCCCTTTCTTTCTGGGTGGAGAGAAGGCTGGGAGAGCAACACATCACTACTTACGGCTCCTGGGCAAGCTCACCAGGTACTTGAGGGCTAGTATCACAGGACAAGAATATCTCAAAGTGTACAAAGATAAACGGGGCCAGCCCAGACCAGTCCTCTCATAAAACCAAGCCGAAGAGAACTTGATCTTCCCTTGGGTCTCATTTTCTTTCCAGCTCCCTCCTCATTATCAAAATGGGAAAATATCAAATATTCTGAAATACACAGAAAAAACTGTGTATCTGTATTTTCGCTGATTGGTCGACTATCTGCACTTCCATGTGAATTTGTTTAAGTATTAAGTCAATCAGCCATTTGTCTCCAAAGGTGGCAAGAAACAGCTTCATCCCATTGGAAGGAAGGGTTTGGAAAACAGGTAGCAAGTTTGGGGTGGGGGGAAAGGAAAGAGTGAAATATCTTGACCTCTGCAGGGGTCAGTCATAAAGTAAACTTTTTGGTGGCATAAAGTTCCAGGCATTGCTGAGTATAAGGTCTTTTTATTAACATTAATATCTCATAGCTCTCTACCTAATAACTGTCTATGTACAGAGAAAATACACAAAGACAGAAAGTTTTAATTTCAGTACCACCACACTTAACATTTGAAAAATAGAACACAGTGTATTTATGGGAGACATACTATATATTTAGTCTACAGGCAATTCTTAGGCACACACTTGGCACCATGGACCCATCGTCCGGGAAAGGCCTGTGCTTGTGGAAGGAATATTGAATTTAGACTCAAAATCAGTACTCCAGTTCTGCAAGTTCTGGTTCTTCCATTTACTAACTGTGTGACCTGGGCCACCGCACTGACTAACCAAAACTTCTTGAGCTATTGTTTCCCAGATGAGAGGAGTAATGGGGTTTTGTTTGGTTTTTTGTTTGTTTTGCTTGTTTTGTTTTGTTTGGGTGCTGATGGGAGGGACGAAGAGTACGTGAAGATGCGGTTTCGGTATACCTGGAAAGAAGAACGTGGATGGCTGATCTCCACACAGTAGCGGGGAGGGGGGTCCAACAAGCCCAGGCTATGGGGGCTCCCATGCAGGGCTGCGTCTCTAGGAGTTGTGTCAAACACAACTCTCTGTTTTGAGAGGAAACTGCCCACGTGATTGACTGTACCAACACTGAAGAGGTAGCAAAGCAAAAAGAGGACAAATATTAAAATCCAGTTTGACTGCACCCTGTTTTTCATTTAGGATGGCTCAGAAGAGGCAGATAAAATTCATGTTGTTCACAAAGCAGGCTAGTTGCATGCATTAATGAAGGAATGCATTAATAACGATGGAAATACCATTGCAAATGACATTTGATAACTACTAAACATCCATTTAAGGTAGTCACTTGCCTGTACACATCTGCGTAGTCTTAATTTCCTTCACCCCATATAACTGGAAATAATAATCAGTGTGGAAAAAAAGAATGAATATCTAGATTTTATAATGAGGAAAGGTTTTTTTAATCCAGTTTAACTGGCTACAAAAATTTAAATACTGTAGATTTATTCACATTCGTTTCTCATGATCTAAGTCTCATAATTGTGCCTCATGATATGACTGTGTATGTCCTTACACGTATGCCCATTTAACTTGTGTACCTCTCAGACAGCAGCTTCTCTTTGTTCAGATTAATTACTTGAAACTTCAGTGAATTAAAAGAAACCTTTCGTGAAATGTTCAGACAGTGCTTTGCCATTACCAGCTGTGCTTGATAGAATGAACAGGAAAGAAAGCATCGAGAAACTACATCTTACGGTCACACACCTACTTTTCCCATCAGCTGTTTTTCCCCAATGGTCTACACCGTCGGGCTGTTACTTCCCCTCTGAGTACAGTCTCCGAGTAGTGACTTGGGCTGTGTGTGAGGAGTTCTCTACCACTTTACCTCCTGTTCCTTAAGGGCCAGTCCTTAAAAGTTGCCATCATTTGATTTGACTGACTGACACATAATTATAGAATCAAGAGACCCAATTCAACCCCCCATGTTTAAGTTATCCCAGACACCTGAGACCCAATTCTATCTCTAAAGATGTTGGGAGATTTCGTATCTTGGGTCCGGGTCACACACTCCTAATTCTCACCATCAACAATTCTCACTAGCAGGATTTTTTTTTTTTTTACACATGTCAAACCTTTCGAATGTCACAATTAGAATTTCATCAAATAGCAATCTGCTGATGAATCCATTCCAGCAGTCTTCTGTAAATGTCTCTCCTACTAGCTAAGAAGCCCATTTTGGCCAGGCAGGCAGTAAGGATGAAGAGGTAAGGTGAGGATGTCTCATTCCCGACTTAAAATGAGCCCCACCTGAGGGCTTATTCCCTTTCCTTCGGAGGAGCACAGATTGTTAGCTGAAAATGCGGTTCTTGTTCCTTAGCCAGTCCCATCAGAAACAGACTGGACCTGGTCTCAGATTTTCCCAGAGCCGTGCTCTATTACTGTCGCCCTCTAGCCTCTGCAATCCCACCTGTGGTAAGGCCAGGTTTGAGGACCACTGGGTTCTTTTTTAATGGAAATGTAATGTGTGCCTCTCGGGATCCCGTAGGTCCCTAAGGCGGGACCTACCCCCTCCCCCTATCCCCTGTGCTTTCCTTCACACGTGGAGTGGCTGCATTCTCTTCTCTTCCTGTCCTTCTAGGAGCAGCATCCGGTCGGGCTTCCCCGGGCCGCGGGCCCCATGCAGACCTCCGTGCCCCCGGGCTCCGGCGGCATGGTCTCCGGAGCCGGTCCAGCGGGGCCCAGCTTCCTGGGCGGCCAGCCCCAGGCAGCCCTCATGAAGCAGATGCTCCTGGACCAGCGGGCGCAGCTGATAGAGCAGCAGAGGCAGCAGATGCTGGCGGAGCAGGTAACTCACGCCCGCGGTGGGATCCGTTCGTGCGGCAGACACTCACTCGGTGCCTGGTGTCTGTGAGGGAGTCTCGGTTCGTGTCCTTCATCAAGAAATTCACAAGCCGGCATTTCCTGAGATCACAGAAGAACCTGCAGAATTTAGACCTTTCCGTTCGTTAGGCTTTTTCTTAGAATGAATGAGTGTGTTCTGAAAAGACAGGCTTCAGCCATCCATTTGAAGACCCATTTGCCAGAGACCGTTCTTCAGTTCAAGTCTGGCTCTTTTCTTCTGGCTTCTGGTACAGGAGTCTGTAGAATCAGCATGGGGGGCAAGGGTGGAAGGGGGCTGGCTCACATTCTTCGTAAAGTCTGATATTTCCAGCATGAAGAAAAAAGAAAATAATTCAGAGAACTTTGCTTCTTGGAGGAAAGTGTCAGAAGGAGGGATTGAGAAGAATTCTTACACAATTGGTCATGAACAATGGAACAGGAACAATAGCTGAATAATAGGGCCCACAGAACTACCTGGAAACCTGAACTCGGGGTCACAGAAAGGGTGCAAACTTGAGAAAATTCCCAGCAGCTTTGAACACAGCTCAGGAAATGTTTGAGTTAAAGGCCTAACACAGAGAAAGCTTTACCTGAGGCATCTTTGACAACCCTTGACATATATAATTCCTCCAGCTTAGAAAGAAAGCCTTCCATGCGGGCTACTCCTCTCAGTTTCAGTGTGTTTTGTTTTTCGAGATGCCCATGCCCGATTTCGTGTTATCTCGGGAAAGGCCTGAGGACTTCCCCAGGAGGTCCCTGGATGCCTTCCGTGGGGGCCTATCCAGCGCGTCTCACCCTTCTGTTATAGGAGACGTGAGGCTGTCATCTAAGGCTCAAGGCCCACAATTACCCTTCTAGAATGTTCCTAATAGGATCAGAATTTTGGAAATGTATTAACCATCCTCCACCATATCTATAGGAGAGGTTGTGTAGGACACAAGACGCGTCGAGGTCCTTAGTAACCAAGGGCAGCAGTTCAAAGTAACACCAGTCATCCCCCAAATAGAAAAATTGTACACTGTTGAGCACAGTACTTACGTTCCCTTGTTCGCTTTTGTTCTTGAACAGCTGTGTAATTATCTCCCTTTTTACCGAGGTCAGTCAGCTGCCTGGCAGCTCTTGTACAAACAAACCTCTATCCCTCTCACCCTGCGTAAGGTGTGTGACAATGAGCCATGCTCATATCTCTCAGACAGTGATAAATGGAGCTGCCGAGGGGAAGCTGGGCTTTGCAGATCCGCCCCTCAGCCGATCCCAGGAAATTTCAGGTGTGCCTGATACTTGGAGGGATGGTCTTTGATGCCTGTGCTGCGACCAAGACACAAAGGGGAGTCGGGGTAACCAGGCCAAACTCAGCTGTGCCAGCCCAGGGGTGTCCCCCCCATGGGTTGGCAAGGTCAGCCAACCCCGGGAATGAGGGGGAAGGCAGGAGACCGGGAGCATGGCTTTCACAGGATGGTGCCCACAGACCATAAGGTGAGAGAGTGCGGGACCCCTCAGAACCCGGGACACAGAAAGACAGACATAGGGCTCCTCAGAAGAGATGAGGAAATGGGAAACTGGAAAAAAATGAGTATAATTCCTTAATGACTGTGTGTTCCGGGAGCTGAAGAGGGACCAAGGAAAGAACGGTTCACTCTGGGTCACATCCTTTGCTTATGGTATGATTTTGGAAAAACCACCTAACCTCTCTCCTCATCTGCCAAATAAGGTTTTCCTAATCTCCCAGCCTTCCTCCTGATGCTCAACATGAGTAATGAGTGTAAAACCCTTTGGAAACTGCACAAGGTGTGGATCTGCCCCTTGACCCTGGTGTCACAGAAGGCAATGTGAGAGCTGCAGCCACACGTGCCAGCCATCCTGTGGGACTAGCCCAGAAGTAAGTCAGAGGGATGTAGCATCTCACCTGCACCTGGGGAAAGTGCTTATTGATGCCTACACTTTTGAGGTTGAATGTGGCCACATCAACGCCAAGCTGATTTTCTTGGTCCCTGCAGCGGCAGTGAAAGCATCCTAACACTTTCAATTTTGCCAACAGCGTACTGGGAACACTTGGGTTTCTGGAAAGGACATGTGAGGGAAAACAGAAAGACTGGGGATATCTTGCATATCTTTGGGAACTTTCAAATGGTTCTCAGTGGACTTAGAACAGAGCAAGTTGAAAGCAGGTGTGAATTAACATTTAATGCGTTATTCTCAAGAGCACAGAGAGTGTCAAATCCCACCCATTCACAAAGGTTCAACGGAATCTGGAATTTTGGATCTGAAAGAAACATTGAGGATCATGAAGTCCCTTTATTTTACACACGAGGAGACTGAGACCAGGGAGCTTACATGATATTTTTCGGAGATCGCAGAGCTAGAGAGGGCCAGAGCCAGGACTGGCACCTGGGCCCCCTGACTCCTGACTGCCAGTCCACCCCAGGCTACCCCAGGGCTGATGCCCAGTTGTAAGTGGGACGGTTAAATTCTTACGTAATATGGGAAGTTTGGCTTCTGAGAAGCTTTTAAATGCTCCCCTTACTCTCAGTAATGTTCTTAGATTGCTGCCTAGAAGATTAGCATGGTTTCTTGTCTACGCCGTGTCTATACAATTAATACATTTCAACGGTTTCGTGCAAAACACCACAGGATGGGGTGAACAGAGGCCGTTCTTTTCTTTGGTTGCCAGTGCTGGCTGGCCTTGTCAAGAAAAAGAAAGAGAAAGAAAATTATAGAGCTGCCCAGGAACAAAAACAAGAGAAAAAATAGAAATAAACACATGCGTTAAGAAGTGGTCAATGTGTGTTATTTTTATAATGAACACTGTAAAGATCCGGGCCCTCGTTGTCTGTTTTCCTAGGCCTTGCAGATGAAAGGTGCTTGATGCATATTCCACAGCTGCAGAGGAGGTTAGATGACAGGCCGAAGGTCACGCAGCTACTTGACGGCAGACCCAGAACGAAAACCCCTTTCTTTGCTCTTTCCACCTCACTCTTATTTTCTCTCCCTTTTCACATACAGCATGATAATGACCATAATAGCCTTCCCTGTATATTGGTAACAATGCCGGCAGTGCAAAAGCCCCGTGACTGGAAGAAGAAAAATTAAAACGCAGGCCTCCTGGCTCCTGGTGTACGTGGAATCCCACGCGGTTTCCTCAAGGCAGTAAATGCTGTATGTTTGACTTGTGGAGATGTATTCTGCAGGCAGGGTGGCTTCCTGGGAATAAAATGAGCCTTTTTTTTTATAGGCCCTGAGAATCCCATCTTCCTATACCCGAAGCATCCACCTTAGGTCATTAAAAGTTAGCTGCTTGTCCGTTTGAGCTCGGTACCCACCATGCTGAGGAAAGCACGCAGGCTGATGTCGGAAAAGCAAAGTCAGAACTGCCTCCCTGGCTATACCTCCCTCGTAAGCCAGCAAGTCCACACAGCAGAAATGCCGCAGATGTTCACCAAGGATGTTTGCAGCAGGGGGGGCTCTGACAGCCGAAAACCAGAAGCTCCCTAAACAGCCACCCCTAGTAGCATGGGCAAAGACATCGTGGGATGTTCTTATGGGGGGAATGCTACTCGACAGTGAGAATGAATGGACCCCACCGCAGGCATCACCGTGGATGGAGCTCCCAAAGGCGATGAATGCAAGAAGCCAGACCCCAAAAAACAGGCTCAAGTACATTGTCTCAGGCCGCTTCTCTGAAGCACAGAAGCAGATATAACTAACCTGTTGCTAGGCTGGGATAGTGCGCCCACGGGTCAGGTGAAGGGCGGTGGCTGGGAAGGGGCAGGAGGGGCTTCTAGCAGCATTCTGCGTCTCGACCCACGAGCGTGTTCCTTTGTGAAAATCCATCGCACGGGGCACGGATGCTACACGCTTGTGCCCTGACCTGTATGCGTGTTACTCTTCAGCATAGAATTCAGTTTTTGAAAACCGCCTTCCTCAGAACAGCCAGGAGATCTAACTGCGCCTCCTCCCTCCCCGCCCCCCGGCCCTCCTTGTCCTATCGTTTCAGCAGCTGCAGCCACCACAGTTACCCCGGCAGCACCTCCAGCGGCCCCGCAACCCGTACCCAGTGCAGCAGGTCGCCCAGTTTCAAGGTGAGGCCGGTGCACACCTCTGCCATTGTATGCCTTCCAGTGGGCAAGTGTAAGTGAATGCAGAGCCAGTGACAATGCCACGGCTGCTGTGTTTGTGTCCAGGTAACATTAAAAATCTTTAAGAACTGATGGTGCCAACCAATCAGAATCCCAGGCGTTAACCTTTGGGTCGCTGGGGCCCAGAGAGGTCCTGGTGGGCCCGGGGCGGGGGCGGGGGGGCGGTGGGAGTGGGACTGGAGCAGCCGTTCTTTACCAAAGGTACGGAAGTATTTCGGGGGTTTAACAACCAGCAAAGACATCCAGGCGCCGACTGACCTAATATCAGCCCTGTTTAAGTCCGGATCGTCATCTCAGTGGCCATGGGGAGGAGCGGGGGGAATCCCGTGTCACATCTTTCTTGCTAATCCCAGCAGGTCAGCTGACCAAAGCCCTCACTTCCAGCAACCGAAGTAAAAGGATCTGGCTTTCGGCAACCACTAATCTCTGCCGAACATAGAAGACAAATAGGGACTTGAGTTTGATTGGACTTTCTTGATCCTGCCGCCCTTTGCACAAATCCTGAATCACGGCCCCAGGAGTAATGGGTGCACTGTTTGTCTGGCGTTGCCATTCCTCTGTAAAGTAGAAGGTCCACTCAAATATCAATCCCTTCCGTCTCTAACAGAGAGAGCCCCTGTGGGTCTTGTATGGGGTGAAGGATGAGTCTGAGGACCCTTCCCAATCTCATCCACAGGCGTTTTCAGGGGGCCACAGGGGTCATGAAGCAGCAGAAATCCTAATTCCCGTCCTCTGTCATTTCTGAAGACCTAGATCGATGCATCCTAACTTCCCAAATGTTACCTATCGCTTTGACAATCTGCCAAAAGCTATGAAGCCCCTTGTACAGAAATATCCATATATATAAATAAATACAAATTTTGTGGATCATTTCACAAGTGTTACCCTTTTCCATAGACGGTGGGTGAAAATGTTGTGATCTAGGGTAGCCTTTTTCAGTCTTTGGGTTGCAACACTCAAGTAGGTTGAGAAGATAATTGGCCACAACCAACATTTTTTAACGAAATAATAGGAATGATTGGAGTGTATCATAATTAAGGCAACTTTTGTTTCTGTCCTAAACCCACGTGTGTATGTACTGTGAGTTGTGGCTTAAAGAGTCTGAAAGCCGCTGATGTTCACGGCCAGATCTCCCTGAAGATTGCCTGTGGAGCCCCTGGGGCTTGAGCCGCTATCACCCCCTCCCATCCCTGGGATATTTATATCACTTCAAATCCCTTTGGACTCGACACAGGGAAGGACAAAGGGAATTGTTCTGTGCACTAAATTAGTGCCAATATTCTTTGAAGAATTCTGTTTCTCACTTGGTCAATGGTGCGGAGGAGTGGGAAATAGTCATGTTACATGTGTAGTTTTTGTCGCAGACTCGGAGCCCTCTTTTGTACCTGTGGTTCTCAGACTTGAGCCTGCATCAGATCACCAGCACAGCTGGTTCAAAACAGAAGCCCGCCCTCACCCCCAGAGTCTCTGATTCAGTAGGTCTGGAGCAGGGCCTGAGAATTTGCATCTCTAACAGGTTCCCCAGAGTTGCTGTTGCTACTGGCCCAGGGCCATACTTTGGGAACTGGTGCTTTATATTATGAACTAATTTAAACCATTAAATCTGGTAAACCTGGTATTGTGTCCCTTGAGTTTTCTAGGTTCATAACTCATGTATTATTTTTTGGAATACAGGGACCCACCAAAATTTAATAACTCCTCTATGTTATGAGTTATTCTGAATGGTTTGGGTCCAATTTAAAAGTTCTACTCTTTGAACTTTTCTAAAACCCCAAATCACAGGTAATCAACCTAGAAAACTTAGCTACACTTAGGCTAAACAACCAGTGACATTTTAGGGTTCCTAAGCTGGTTGATATGATAATTTTTAAAATTTTCTTCTGTATTTTCATGTACTTTACTGACATCCTAGATATCATAATATTATGTATCTGGGAAAATAGCAAATTGATAGATAAAAAAATATTGTCCTTGGAGAGAAGTTCTGTTAGGAATAACTTGTCTGAGGCCTACAGGTCCACTGACCACTACAGTTTTCAAAGGTTTTAAAGACGAACTTTCTCTTACTGAGTTCTGTGTCTCCGGGCAATGTTACATGCCTAGGGGAAAAGCTTATTTTACATAAATATAGACTTCTTGTGAGTGAAAATAGAACACAGACCCTTTTAGGGAAAAAATTGCATGTTACCGTCTCTGTTTGAATATGGAAAATTTTCTTTGACGTTGTGGTGTTAACCAACAGACAAGAAAATTAATTTGACTACAGTATCTCACAGTAGTATCTGTTTTAGACAAAAATAAAAAAGAAGAAAAAGTAGTCTGTTGTTTAACATATGTAGTTGTCAGATAAAGACAAGTTAATTCTTTGAAGGCATTTGAATTTTTTTCCTTTGTATATTTAAAATTACCCAAGTTCATAAAACCAGATTAATATGAGGTATTTTGTTTTTCTTAGGTTGAAAATATGGTGCTGACTGCTGATATTAAAAGGTCCTTTTTTTTTTTTAATAAGAATTACATCTGGATAGTGTAGTCATTGACACCAAGTAAAACTAAAGGTTGGCTTGGATTAATGGTTCAATACTTCTTAAGAGGCACTGCAGCATTTTTGCCCTCTAAAGAAAGGAAATTATTTCTCATTCACAAAATTAGTCCAGTCAATATCTAATCCCTCAACATATTTATTCTAAGTTACAACAAAAAATGTCCGAAATATGAAAGTCCTTTCATCTGTTTCCAGCAGCCTGTTTATGTAATTTGGGTCTATCCAATCAATCTCTGAGTCAGCAATATTTTTCCCTTAAATTTTTTTATAAGCAACTCAATAACCCATTTCACCACAGTTGATCAGACTGGCCATGTAGTCAATACAGATTTAGTTGTTAAGGTCACAAAGCTTCATAAGAAGATTGCAAGTTGCAATATATACCACCATCCAGTGTTTAATCAGGAACTTTTTTTAAAAATTCCACTTAGATACAATTAAGCTCAAAACAAAAAACTGAAACGCTTCTAGGGATCTCCCCCAGGTCTTTCTGGTTTCCCCACAGTAACCGTTTCATTTTTCAATGCAGCATGATATTGATCTCAAGCCACAAAAACTTGTCATAATCAAAATTCCCATAATTTTCTTTCTTAAAGAAAGACAGAAAATATGGAGACATATTTGCTGCCCAGAAATCAATAACCCCATCAGGAAGACAAAAACACACTTCAGTTATCTGCCAAGGTGCCAGGCTTAACAAGGTTACACTATTCTCACCTGGTTTCTCATCCAGGTTCCAGGTAGGATCAAATTTGCTTATAGTATCGATTGGCTCCCATGCTGTGCCTTTTTTAAATGTCCAGGAAAAAAACTATTTTTCTTTTTTTCATAGACTTAATCATCAGCAGGGACACAGAAAAATCCATTTCTGTGCACCTCCTAGCCCTTGACAACATTGACATGTTCTAAGGGTGACATTTCTATTCTCTTGACTGGTTTAGAAATTTCCCGGAAACATGTAAAGAAGGACTCACTCAAATGTCTAATTAGAGTTGAGTGACTTGGCATTGATATTCTGGTCAACTTTTAAGCAGCATCATTAAAACTGCCTTAGTGGTCATTGCTGATTTGAAGGAGTGGCCTTTGTTGGAGAAATGCATAAAGTTCATTGCCAAGTAGCAAGTAGGAGGATGATTTCTTTTTCTAACTAACTCAGGAAGCTGGCCAGTTCGCACTGACATATTATGATTCAGAGAATCTGGAGCATGTGGAAGTCTACAGAGTGGATCCAAGAAATGTCCCATCTGTCGAAATAGCTTCTTAGCAGAAGTGATAGCCTTTAACCTCTCAAATCCTACTCAAGTCTTAAGGGAAATTAGCCTAATGGTCTTCATTGATAGTATTCTCTACTGAACCATATTCCACTTCACAAATAGGATATGCAAAGTGATCAGCCATTTCTGCCTCATTTAGCCCAGGAGGTGAATTTCCTCTCACCTCCAAAAAGATGGTATCTTATTGGTTGAGGATGGCATCATATGAAGACGGGTGAGAAACGATTTGTTTCTGAAATGTGAACAAAAATAATATCAGGGTATATCAAATAGAAAAGTCAACTACAAAAGCCTGTGTACTGCATGGTCCCAATTTTCATGTGTCTATTTATATATTAATGTAAGTTGGCAGTGGTCTTCTCTGGATGATGGGAATGACTTTAATTTTCATCTTTATGCTTTTCACTATTTTCCAAACTTTTTACAATCAGCATATGTTACAGTCAGAAAAATAATACTCTGGTTTTTTTAAGGATTTATTACGAGTAGCTCCTTTCATCTAAAAGAATTTTGTCAGTCCCAAGGAAAAGTCCAGCAACCTGTTACCATGCACTGCTTGTAGAGATGAGTGAACGGGTCTGTCCTTTTCTCCCTGCAGGGTCTCCCCAGGACGTCGCAGCCGTGAGAAGCCAGGCGGCCCTCCAGAGCATGCGAACTTCACGGTTGATGGCACAGAACGCAGGCATGATGGGAATGGGACCCTCCCAGAACCCAGGGACAATGGCCACAGCAGCCCAGTCGGAGATGGGCCTGGCCCCTTACAGCACCCCACCTGCCAGCCAACCGGGAATGTACAGTATGAGCACAGGAATGACCCAGATGTTGCAGCACCCAAACCAAAGCGGCATGAGTATCACACACAGCCAAGCCCAGGGGCCGAGGCAGCCCACCTCGGGGCAAGGGGTTGGGATGGTGAGTGGTTTTGGTCAGAGCATGCTGGTGAACTCGGCCGTTACCCAGCAGCACCAGCAAATGAAGGGGCCGGTCGGCCAGGCCTTGCCCAGGCCCCAGGGCCCGCCGAGGCTGCAAAGCATTGTGGGAACGGTCCAGCAGGGAGCACAGAGCTGGCAACAGAGGAGCCTCCAGGCGGTGCCCGGGAGGACTAGTGGAGAATTAGCCTCATTCAACAACGGCGCCAGCTACCCGCTGCAGGCTGGCCAGCCGAGGCTGACCAAGCAACACTTCCCGCAGGGACTGAGCCAGGTGGTGGACGCGAACACTGGCACGGTGAGAACCCTCAACCCAGCTGCCCTGGGTCGGCAGATGATGCCACCGCTCCCGGGGCAGCAGGGCACCAGCCAGGCCAGGCCCATGGTCATGTCTGGCCTAAGCCAGGGCGTTCCCGGCATGCCAGCATTCAGCCAGCCCCCGGCACAGCAGCAGATGTCCAGTGGCGGTTTTGCCTCGAGCAGCCAGAGCCAAGGCTACGAGCGGAACCCGCCTCAGGACATGTCGTACGGTTACAGTGGCGACGCCGCTGGGGCATCCTTCCCCAGCCTCTCGGACAGCGCCGATCTCGTGGACGCCATCATCAAAGGTGGGCCGGGGGAGGAGTGGATGCAGGAGCTCGATGAATTGTTCGGAAGCCCCTAGTCAAGAGGGGGCCCGGCAGCCACAACCCTAGTGGCTGAAGCTTCAACCGTGAAAAAGAAACAGGATGTTGCCTCATCCTTGTTTTTTTGTTTATTTGACCTGCGTAATCTGAGCAAAACTGCAGCCGGCTGACAGTGGAAGATCCAGGTGCCAATCCACAGCCCCGCTGGGGCCTCATTTCACCTGATTTTCACACAGCAATCAAGACAGACGCCCTGCGAATCCCGCTGCGAGAGAGGGGGACGCACCAGAGACAGGTGGGGAAGATGCTTCTGTAGCCCCTCTGCTTGGCCCTCCCTGAGATCGTCCGGCCCAGCAAGAGCCGCTCTGGCCAAGACAGACTGCTGCCCGACGTGAGGTGGCCGTCAGCCCCTCCTGGCCCTGGTCCAGAGTCTGTAGCTTTGGAGACACAAAGGAGAGAGCGCCTGGGACTGACAGTCCCACGGAGCCTGCTGGGTGGTGGCACAAGCCAAGAGCACACGTCAGAAGCGCGCCGAACTCCGGCTACAAAGAGATGTCAGGCTTCAAGACATGCTATTGGGTCTGGAGGGTAGGTGCAGAGAACGGTGAGATGTCACAGGAAGACACAGGATCCTACAGGCCTGTCTCCTGCCCGTAATGACCCTCAGGAATTTTAGAGCCATTGCCTCACAGGGTGAGCTTGGAGAAGGGTCCTGGCAGTCCTGGGCGGGCAGCCCTCTGCTGGTGACCGGGGTGGCCGTCACTCTGCGGAGTTGAGCTGGCGCCCCCTGAGGACCCGATAGGACCCAATACATCTTGGCAGTTCCCATCTACTCCCGGAGGCCGAGGATGGAGAGGCCCAGGCTGGACGCTGTGTGTCCGCTAGCACGGCCGCCTTTCTCCCCGGTCCCTGCCCTTAGTCCTCCTCGCCTCTACCCCAGCCTTCCCTTGCTCCTCCTTGCAGACTAGCCAAGAAGAAATGAAGCTTTTGTCTTTAGGGAGCCCGGGCAGAGGGAAAATAGGTGCAAGAAGAACTTAGACAATGCCTGAAATGCAACGGTGACACTGGAGTTTTCTTTCTCTGCCTGGAACTGAGCGGGCCACTCGATGCTTCTGGGACACCAGGGAGGACTGGCCTGGACATCGCTGGCTCTGGCTCCCTTTGGGAAAATCCTAGGGGTGAGGCTCTAAAATCAGCCTGGCCCTTCATCCCTACTCACCAGAAAGACAAATCTCAAACCCTGAAAGTTGAGGAACTGAAAAATCAATTGCTCCACTTCGCACATTTTGATAACGAAAAGGAAGCAGGTATGGTTCCTTTCCTGTGGGCAAAGTGATCCACTCCTGAAGTTCTGTACAGTTGTTCTCTTTGTAATTCACTCAAATCTGCCCTAACTGAAGTCTGTCTGAAGGGATCCACAACCTCCACTGTCGTAAAGCTGATCTCATCCGTCCTTTCCTCCCCTCCCACTGTCATGTTTTGGAGGCCGTGTGGCATAACCATTGTCCTAAGTGAGTGAGAGTGGCGTGAGCTTTCCTCCCGCCACCCCCTCCCTCCGCGTCCAAAAGGCAGGCTCCCTTCTGCGCACTCACGTGTTAACTCGCCACACCAGAGCCCCAGCCCAGCCACGGGAGCCGGACTGGCTGTACTGGGGGCGGGTCCTGGGAAGGAAGGGGGTTCGAATGAAGAGCTAGGGCAGAGGGTGCAGAGAGGCGGCAGGCAGGCAAACACCGGCCTTGACTTGCTCGCCAGGTACCAAGGTCATAGCCCTACTCAGCCAGGGGCAGGATGGAGAACAAGTGGGCCACTCCTGGGAAGAGGTGCTGGGTGGCAGGCTGACTGTGAACTCCCTGTGTGGGGAGGGACACTGCCAGGGAAACTCTTGGGTGGAAACAGATGAAAACCAAAAACAGAAGAAAGTAAACAAATGAGAAGACACAGAATATATAATTACCTTTTTCTGAAAGGTACAGGAAGTAAATGTATAAAAGAAATGATGAGAAACTGGAGGTGGCTGACGGAGGGGGAGGGGCTCTCCATGCTCTTTTTAAAGCTTCCTCCAAATGCTCAGTACTGGGACCAACGACATAGAGAGGTAGATTTTAACAAGGTGGTTTTGTTTTGTTTTTGTTTTTACTACGGTGCTGATGTATATGTAATGTCTAAAAAAAAAGTTATTTGTAAATACGTTTTTACAATATGACAGATATCACTGGGTCTACTATCTGTAAAAAATATACATATAAATATATATATACTGTTTGTTTAAAATAGAGTATTTTTATTTCATTCCTTAACTCATCATCCCAGCAGTGGTATTGCACTTCAGATGACATCATATTACTAATTTGTACTGTATGACCTATGGCAACTTCCTCCATTTGATTCAGATTTTTCTAGTTTTCTGTTTTTACTTTGTACATTGAGCATTGCTTATTTCCTTTTAAGAAATGTACAGAACTCTGAAATGTAGAAATGAAGTGATGTTGACATACCACTTTTAAAGAAAAAAACAAATAAAAGATCATTATCTGAACCAATCCAAAGTTGAGTTTATTTTAGAACTGTCACTGGAGCTCCAGCCTTAGTTAAGCAGATGGATTATGCCTGGGTTTTAATTGATTAACTGCAGTTCTTGTCTCAAAATTTTTATATCATTATTTAAACATTTAAGTAACAGTGGAGATCAATCATTCCCAGCCTTTTTAATTCCACCACGCTATTAAAATGTTCTAAATTTGCACTCCAGGAGATGTGGCAAAGGTAAAAGAAGAGAGTCATCTATGAAAGGAATATCCATTTGTAGACTCGGAACCATAACAATTCAAATTCCACCTGGTTCACTCAGAGAACTTGGAAACTGATAGTAAACTTCTTATTTAAAAAGGAAGAAAACTCAAGGAATATATTGGGGGGAAAGTAACGATGGGCCTTGCCCCACTGTAATGAACACTGTCGCTACACACACACACACACACACACACACACACACACACACACACGCACACCCGTGTGTGGCTGTGTCTCTTTGGAGAACAGCCTGGCTTGGCCAGCACCACCCACAGAGAGTTGAATGTGCTTAGAAGTTTACATCCCTCCAGACTGACAGCCCATGACCTGCTGGTGCAGGAGCGTGAGAGCCCAGTTAACTTACCTGGACAAACCCTGAGATAGCATTTCTGTTCCAAGGTCCCCTGCAGGATCAGGCAGAGGCTGGGACTTTGCCAGAAGGTGCCCCCTTGCTTGGCTTCCTGCCTTTTTCTGCCCTGTTTCCCCCACTCCCTCAGTTTTCCCTCCTGGGAGCCCTTTGGTGACAAATCACACACATGTGAATCCACTCCACTTCTAGAAGACCTGACCTAAGTCTTCCCATCAAACTTTAAAAAGCATGGTAAAGCAACATGTTTCAAAACTGTCTGGGTGAAGCAGAAAAAGGGGCCACAAGAATAGAATAAGATCATCTTCAAAAATAGATCCAAAGCAAAGGTGAGTTTTAATATGTACAAACCAAGAGAAAGAATGAACTTGACTCTGGAAGAAGAGGCCAGCCCTACCCATGGTGGGCTGTGGTTCCAGACCAGCTGACAAATAACACCATGTCGAAAACAATGTGACACTGGGCTTTGTCCCAGCGATATGGGCTTAGTGACATGAGATCAAAAATGAACTGATTCGCGGGTAGGGATGGGAAGGCTGACAACAGAATAAAAACATGGAGTCTGAGAAGGGCTGAGTACTACTCCTTGTCCTGATGAGTCAAAACCACATATTTTTATTTACTGCACTGGATGGATGGAATACCATTCTCCTTTAAAATGATTTCTTATTTATAATCGTGTTGACCTTTATAAAGTCCCAGCGCAGCACGTGTATAACGGGGGAAGAAGGACAATAAACATCTTTCCAAGAAGTCACTAGGCACTTGCCCCATAAGAAGGAGGTATTTTATTGTTGAAAGTTAAGGAACATTCGAAAGCATTAAAGGAACTATTTCTGCCTTTAACCATTCTTTTCAAGGAAGGTTGTATCTAGAGAAAAAGGATAAAAAACAAATGACCTGATATTTTTCCTTATTAATGACTTTTTTGGCCACACCTCCTCTACTTCCAATCCTGCAAAGAAAAGTGCGAAAGGAAAAATACCTTGGAAGAGAGCAGGGCTGCTTGTTTGTGTAACCAGTCCTTTATCTTTCTAACTTATTTTTCATTTTAAGTTCTAAGGACATTATATTTCCATGCTAGTGTTCTCTGGACAAGTTACTACAGACACCTGTTTCATTTCATAACAGGCGGAGGTAATTAGGGCAACATTCACGCACTTGGGGCCCAAGTGTCCCTGCCACGTCTAGGACAGCTGCTGGGCCAGAGCTAATGCTACGGCTCTATCCCTACCTCAGATCCCAAGTCAAGCATGCAGCACTCAACATAAAAATCTTCAGAGCTACTGAGAACCTGACTTTAGCTTTTAACTTCGCTTCATATATTTAAACTTGTATGACAATCATTTTCAAACAATCAGAAAAATAAAGAATAGTACAATGAATAACTATACACTTACCAACTTGATTTGATACTTGTTAACACTTCACCATATATGCTTCACATATATATTTTGTGGAACCATTTCAAAGTAAGCTATACACGCGCAGTCACTTTACCCCTCAACCTCCCAGCATACCTTGCCAAAGAATTAGGGCATTTTCTTTCCTAGACACAACATCATTATCACACCTAACACAATTAATTCCCTAATATCTAATTCTCACTCCTTATTCAAATCGTCCCAAATGTCTCCCATAGCTGTTTTTTTCTAACCAGGATTTGATCAAGGATCCCACGTTGCCATTTGGGTTTTATGCCCCTTAAGGGTATCTTTTAATGCAGAAAAGTTCTTCTCCATCCCTTTGTTTATAACATTGACTTTTTGAGGCAAGGAATCTGACTTCTAAGAATAAAATCAGTCTATTTACTAATATGTAAAAAATATGTATGTCAGATCAGATACTCACATCTCCCTGGCCAACACGTTTGCTCCCTGTAAAATCAGTCAATTTACTAATACATAAAAAAATATGTCAGATCAGAAACCCACATCTCCCTGGCCAACACGTTTGCTCCCTGTAACCAAATTACAGGAATTAAAATCATCAAGAGGTTGCCTTGGTGACAATAGAATTGGAACAAAGGAAATAAATTCTATAGTTCAGATATTTTTAAAGATAAAAAGCTTTGATATACCGGTGCGACCATCTTCTTTTTTCCACATGTTGTTTAACCAACTCTGTGTGTGTGTCTTTGTGTGTGTGTGTGTGTATGTGTTTATAGTTTACGTCTTTAAATAGTTCCAATTTAAATGCAAGATAGAAATTGTTTAAAAATCCTCAAGTGTAAGATTTGGAAAGTTGTGGTTTTTTTCCCACTTCCAAAGGATAATGAGTTTGCAGTAATTATGCTTTATGGTCAAAAATTTGCACTTTACCCCCTGGCGGGACACATTAAATTTAAGTTCTCCATGAAAAAAAAAAAAATTGCACTTTCTCTTCCTTTATTGTCTTCAATGTGTAAAACAATTAAAATGTCACAATACGAGTCACTATAACTGACTGAAATACTAAAAAGTAAAAAGACCATAGAATCATAGCATTTTAAAATATTAGCCCCATTTTACCTGAGAAAAAAACTGAGGCAGAGAGCTACACGGCTGTGGTAGCATAGCCAGCGAGTGGTAGAACAGGATTAGTGTGACTGGCCCTGGAGTCTTCACTTCTTTTGCTGCAGGACCTCTGCGGTGAGCTGCCTTATCCGGAGTCAAAGAGCCAGTTAGTGGGGGAACTGGGCTGATGTCCAGATACCCCATTCCCAGACTGGTCGTTCTCAGTGTACTCTGGGGTATTTAGCCCAGGTATTTGGGATGCAAGAGGTTGTCGTGTCTTCTCCCCTACTATTTTGGAAACGCTAGTGTTTTAATGCCTTTATTTTTCTCTATTATTCATAGCCTCTGTAACTGCCTTTGTACCCACACACCAAAAAAGGCCCAATAAAAAGTTTCTTGGAGATGCCTACACCAGATTCAAGGCTGTCACACTTTCTTTAGAAAAATTACAGAGAGCTCTTTTCCTGATGCTAAAAAGTTATATATGCTCATAATTCCATTCTCCTAAGGCCCCTGAAGACTCATTCCCATTTTACAGATGAAGAAAGTGAAGAAGGGTCATTTGCCTTTTGCCAGACAGTGACTGCACGTCAGGGTCCAACAGCAGCAGGCCCCCAGCCCCACGTGGCATGGGAAGTGCAGTGGAACCCAGCCTAGGCTCTCCAGCCATGACCATGACCCTCCTTCCCCTGCCCAGGGGCAAGATATTCCCCGAGCACTCTTCTCTGGATGGTTTCTTGAAAATGACACACCTTTTTTTTTTTCTTTTTCCTTTGTTTGTTACAAAGTCCATTTTCACAGCCAGATGTGCTTTGTGCTGTTAGTTGATGACTCTCTTCTCTGGCTACTTGATGTGTTTGCCTGACTTCCCTCACCAACTGTTGCATTCCTGCAACTAATGAAGTGGGCTCAGCTGCCTTATCAGCATCTATCTGGAACTTTCCATCGAGAAGCAGTCTTAGAGGTGAGTGATGGCAGTGGTCCACGGAAAGCCCTAGACACAGACAGGTCAGGCTGCTTTCTCCCTACACCAGCAGTCATGACTTTGGCATGTGCTTCTAAAACCAGGGCTCAACACACTTCCACTGATGCTACGGATCCCCCGCCTCAGAGCAAACTTCAGTTGTTAAACTAACAGGAAAATCTAAAGGGGATGTTTCTCCAAAGCCATTTCAAAAAAAGGAGACTTACTTCTTTTAATTGAACAAGTGGCACCATCTAACCTTTAGAGTGGAAACATCTTCTGCAAGCATTTGAGCAAAGGGAGGGGGGAACGTTAGAAGTGCCTCAGTTTCTTGGCAACACTGAAGTCCAGGTATTCATCCAGAAAGCTGCTTGCAATCCCCGGGGTGCCTAGAACAGTCAACAAGGCCAAAAGCCCCAGACTCAACCGGAAACCAGTGATCCTGCGGGCGGATGTGAGAGAGAGAGAGGTGATAAATAAACTGGGCTACAGGGATGACCCTGGGGAGCCTGGGGCAGAACTCTCATTGTGGACACTGCCCAGAACTTCCATGTTTTCACCATTTGAAAATTTTGATTCGTCAGATAAATTAAAGAGGACGCCTAGCCACAGAGGTCAAGCGGCTCCTTTCGAACATTCAAAGGATTATCAAGGCCGGGAGGGATTATTTCCTTGGAAACTTTTGGGAGATAGTGCAAAATGTTTGCAAGCTTTTAAAGTGTGGCGGTCAAAAGAGTGCACACTTAGTGTACAGTTTTATCCTTGCAATTTCCTGTCTCACACCTAATTGTGTAGGGCCTGGTGAGACTTGGCCTCAGGCAACATAGATCACTTCTGCCGTCATAGCCATAAGTGCTGTATTACTCTCAGGAACAGGAAGCTAATATAGGCTCCATCCTGCTACTTTTTGTCTAAACACACAATTCTTGGGTGTTCCTTACCTTTTTTTTAGCAGCTTCTGAGTATCCCCAGAAATACTGGTGACGGACATATATGTACACCAGACTTGTCTGGTGTACTTGTCTAAGTATCAAAAACTACAGAGAAAAAAAATAGAAAAGACACAGAACATGATGGCAGCCTCTCAAAATGCGGTGTGAAAGTTGACAATACTCACAGAACGTGTATCTGACAAAAGACTTGTGTGCAGAACTCTGGCAATTCAATAATGAAAGAAAAACAACTTAGTGTTTTGAATGGGCAAAATATTTGAATAGAAAATTCACATAGCAAGATAAACAAATGTACCAATATGCACATGAAAATTTTTTCAACATTATTCAACATCATTCAATATCAGCAAAACTGCAATTTAAAACCACAATGAGATGACACCACTTGCACACCCACCAGAATGGCAAAATATTAAAAAGACTGAAGCATAAAATATTGGGGGTGTTGGAATCTCATACATTATTTGTGGGAATGCAAAATGGTACAGCCGCTTTGGGAAAAGTTCTGGTAGTGTCTTATAAAACTAAACATTACTTTTTGACCCAGCAATTCCTTCCTTTCCTGTGTATTTACCCAAGAGAAATGAAAGCACATGTCCATAAAAAAACTTGTACAGAATGGTCATTGCAGCTTTATTCATAATAGCCAAACACTGAAAACAGCCTGGAAATCTATCCACAGGAGAATGGATAACCAAACTGTGATAACCATACAATGGAGCCCCATTGGCCATGAAAAGAAACAGACAACTTGCAACAAACAGCATGGTGAATCTCAGAAATATTCTGCTGAGTGAATGAAGCATTATGCAAGAGTACATACTATGATTCCAATTACAGAAAGTTCTAGAATGGACAAAACTAAACTATGATTTAAAAAAATCAGAGCATTGTCTGCCTCTGAAAGGGACTGGGAAGGACCTGAGGAAACTTTCTGAGTGGTTGTCATGTTCCATATCTTGATAGGGCTTTGAGTGACACAGGTGTATACACTTGTCAAAACTCATCGGATGGTACACTTAAGATTCGTGCATTTCACTAAATACAAATTTTACCTAAAAGAAATGTAAAGTGTGGGGTTCTGTTCTGCCATCCAGTCCAATGAAAACTCTCAATATCTTCCCTACACTAGAGACCCTCTGTCTTCCTCAACACTTCACAGATGTAAATTGCCAGAGCCCTCTTAGAAACACTAGAAGTCTGTCTGTAGGACTCTGATATGCTGGATAAAATGAAATTCATTATTTTATTAGGTCATAAACATTTTTTTTGGCTTCTACTATATACCAGGTATTATTCTAAGGATTGCAGTTAGCTGTGAAAAAGATACAAGCTCCTTGCCCTTATGGAGTTTATCATCAAAGACAGACAACAAAGGGGAAAACAAGAAGAAAAAGAGACTTGAACGTGCTGTGAAGGAAATGAAGGAGGATGGGCCGCCAGGAACTGGAGGAGGCCGCCTTTAGGAAGGGTCAGGGAAGGCCCCTGTGAGGGAATGACGCTTGTGCTGCGCCCCGAAGGGTGAGAACGAGGGGGCCCAGCAAACAGCAGGAGGAGAAAGGGTGGAAGGGCCACCTGGCCTCTGAGGAAGGGGAGAGATTCTGAGCACGCTGCGGTTTAGAAACTCTCTATCTAATCCATTACTCCCACAAATCCAATGGGAACTGTTCAAGGCAGTTAATAGGCAACCTACTCTGGATGAGAAAGAGTGCAAATTACAACAAGATACCCAAGAAATCCTTTCCTGATAGGCGGTCGGCCTCATTCAGCCCATCACAGGGAAATCCAAAGGTTCAAGTGGCAGAGGCCGAGTCCCATTAACAAAAGGCACTTTTGTTATTAGTTGTGAATGTGGTCTCACCTGACAAGGACCTGCCGCCTTCATTCTTGCCCTTAAGGGATAAAAACGTAAGTTGGAACAAAGTTAAATCATTCTCTAGAGGACATTTTAGCTGAAATTTCTCAGTTGACAGTAAAAATTACAAGAGGGGAGGTGATAGGGTTGCCTTTAAAAACCAGCTAGATTTGGGGTTATTTAAATCGTAGCAATCAAGTGTCAAACCCAAATGAGGCCACGGAGAGTTATCAGAAAGAAAAAGGGATTGAATTTCTCCAAATAAGGTAGCTGATGCTAGTCTGAGCTCCCGTGAAAGGAGCGGGAAGAGTTTGGGTAAAGCCCTCAGCTCACCAAGGATACTCCATTCAAATGGAAAGCAGATGTTTATAGAGTTTCTACATACAGTAGTAGCAGCACTACATCCTTGGAAACTCTTAACAAAAAGTACATGGGTTGTTGGGTCAAATACCTATAAACCCTGCTCTGTACTCAAAAGCTACTTTTCTCCTACATTGGGAAATGTTAAGTTGGACAAACGACTTAACCTCTCTGTACTTCAGTTTCCTCACCTGTAAAGCAGGAATGAATTACAGACCCTGCCACAGCGGAAGATAAATCCTACATATGAGATAATACGTGCATGACACTTAAAAACTGTACCTGGCACAAAGTAAGTATTCAATAAATATTAGCTATAATTATTAGGGTGAACTGTTAATTCTGTGTTCTGTTCCTGCAAATAAATTAGAATTTAGCGTATTAGATTTGAAGACAAAATCGCATGTCATATTCATTCTGGATTCCCCCACGTACAGTTTGTTCCAAGTTTTTAAAAAATCACTGAATTAAATTGCAATGACGCCAAAGTTAGCCTATCTGCAGCACAGTGTTCTTTGATGCAAACAGACAGTGCTTATTTTGTTTAAAACAACTTCCAGGATCAGTAGATGTCTGGTTGTGTATCTGCTGTTTAATAGTTGTAAGGACCATAGTCGTCATTAAACTTACCTTGGTTGAAATACCATCCAGCCATCCACAATGTAATCATAAATATTGGGTAAAACTCCACACAGTTTTGTCTGCAGGAAGAAAATAAAGATGTGGGTTATTTTATGAAAAAAACTATACATCAAAGCAGTGAGTTTTCATCTATAGGTAAATGTCCACCCTCTTCTTACAAAAATAATTATAAGAATTAACCTAAAGAGCATAAATGTCCTTACAGGTAAAATTAGTCTTTCAAGGTGGGACTCAAACATTTTTTTAAACCTCAGAGCAGGGCTAAGAATCACTCTCCTACGTGTAAGTTGCCAGCAATAGAAATGAAGTGTAGCTCTTTTCCAAAAGACAGGCCTGGAGATGGTCCTGATTCCGAGCCTAAAGATCATTCTGTATCTTATCTAAATAACCCAGAAAATAACTCAATTCATATTAAATGGATTTCTTCCCCAGAATTCCCTTGCATCTATTGCCTTCCATTTGAGCTACTCAACACATTAAAAATGGTTTTTAAATAATTCCCCTAAAGCCTCCTGAAATAAATGAATGAGCGTATTTCATTCCCATTTTATGGAGGAAAAAAAACTAAAGACTGAGAACCCAAGCTGATGGAAGCCTTGCAGAGAAACAGAGGTAGTCTGTGTCATCTCCAGATTCCAAAGCTCTGTCCTAATGTCAAGTCAAATAGCTTCTATTCATAGAAGACTTGGATGGAAAATTTGACACTATTTTAAGCGAAAGGGAATGCTTCTCTGGGAACTATAATTAATTCATCTGCACCTAGCAAAAGGAAAAAAGATGAACTATATTCATCTTCCTTCCTGTGCTACACCCCCAAGTGATCTTGGTTAGGTTGGCTGAGCTCTTTCCTGACAATATCACAACCAGAAAAAAAACTTTAATGTAATTCGCAATGAGGTCTTGAGTTGATCCTGGTGGAATAGTCATAGTCTACAGGATTAGAAATGATCCTACATCCTTCCTTAAGCTGTAAAGCTTAAGTATGTAAGGTTATGAGGCAATTGACCCAGAAACAGTTGATTCCGGTTCTTGAAGGCTGAGTCTTCTAACCCAGGTCACCATGAATGATTCTTCCTTTTTTTTCTTCTTTTTTTCGCTTTTTTTTCTCTTTTCTTTCTTAATGAAAAAAAAAGTGTTTTTTTTCCTTTTCTTTTGTGACCAAGATGGTGACATGGGAGGCTCTTAAACTTCCCTCCTCCCACAGATGCACTGAATGTACAGATACACACAGAGCAATTCCCTCTGAAAGAAATCCAGAAACCAGCTGAATGACTCCTACACATCAGGCGAATAAGAAAATAGCCACACTGGCAGTTCCCTGGTGGCCTAGTGGTTAGGATTCCAGACTTTCACTGTCGTGGCCCAGGTTCAATCTCTGATCAGGGAATTGAGATCCTGCAAGCCGTGTGGCATGGGCAAAAAAAAAAAAAAAAGTAGCCACACTGAAATAAGTAGGAGAAGCTGAGACACACTCTCATCATAAACACCACCCCTAGCATAGCACCATACATTCAGGAGAAAATCCTCAACCCCCAGCTTCTCCCTGAGGAGCAAAGGGTTTAGATTGCATATCTAGCACCCCAACTTTTAAGACTTCCACCTGAGGGCTGGGTCCCCAAAACACCTAGTTCTGCAAGCCAATGGGGCTTGCATCCATGAGACTCACAGGACTATAGCAAACAAAGAAGCAATTCTTAACAGAGCACACGAACACTCAGTACAGCTAAGCCTCCAGGGCTCAGTGCAGAGGGAGCAGGCAAAAACTCCTGTCGCCAGGCTTTCTCTAGAAAGGGTTTGACTCCATACTTTACAAGCTGATGCCTGGAGACCCAGCTTCTAGTTCAGCACGTATCCAAGGGCTAGCTGGATCCTCTCTGGAGCCCAGGGGAGCTCATGGGCACTTCTCTTGCCTACTTCCTTCAATTTGCTCCACTGATAAAACCAGATTGCCAGCATCTGTCTGGAAGGAGTCTGTACACACATCTGGCACCCCAGCTTTTGCAGCTTCTCTCTGAGGGACCGGCCTCCAAATCACCTAGCTCTAATAGCCAATGAGGCTTGCATTCACAAGTCTCACAGGACCATAGCAAACAAAGAAGCAATTTTGAACTTTGTAAGCCAGAAGGGAGTGGGAAGATATACTCAAAGTGCTGAAAGAAAAAACTGCCAACGAAGAATACTCTACCCTGAAAAGTTGTCCTTCAAAATTGAAGAGATAAAGAATTTTAGAAACAAAATCTGAAGGAGTTCATCACCACTAGACTTGGTATAAGAAATGTTAAAGCGAGGTCTTCAGAGAAAAACAAATACCGTATGATATCACTTACATGTGGAATCTAAAAATTTACAACAAACTAGTGAGTATAACAAAAAAGAAGCAGTCTCAGAGATATAGAGAACAAATTAGTCATTACCAGTGGGGGAGGGGGCAATAGAGGAGTGGGGGAGTGGGAAGTACAAACTACTGGGTGTAAGATAGGCTCAAGGATGTATTGTACAACATGGGGCATACAGCCAATATTTTGTAACAACTGTAAATGGAAAGTAACCTTTGAAATTTTTATTTAAAAATTAATAAAAATCCTGACATATGTAAAAACTATAGGTCCTCAAGTTGAAATGAAAGGATGCTAATTACTAATATGAAAATATATGAAAGTATAAAACTCACCAGTAAAGGTAAATATATAATTTAATTCAGAATTCTCTCATATTGCAGTGATGGTGGGTAAATCACTTACAACTCTAGTATAAAGGTTAAAAGACAAGAGTATTAAAAACAAAACAATAATAATTTGTTAATAGCTATACAATATTAAAAAATATAAATTTGTGCATCAAAAACATAAAATGGGGAAGAACTGTAAAAATATAGAGCTTTTGAATGCATTCAAAGTTAAGTTGCTATCTGCTTAAGATGGACTGTTATAAATATAAGATGTTTTATGTAAGCTTCTTGGTAACCACAAAGCAAAAGTCTATAGTAAAAAAAAAAAAAAAAAAAGTCTATAGTAGATATACAAAAGATAATGAAAAAGGAATCAAAGCATAGCACTATAGAAAATCATCATATCACAAAGGAAGAGAGCAAGAAAGGAACAAAGGAATTACAAAACAGCCAGAAAACAATTAACAAGATGTCAATAGTAAGTTCACACCTATCAGTAATGACTTTAAATGTAAATGAACTAAAGTCTCCAATCAAAAAACACAGAGTGGCTGAATGGATAAAAAAATATAAGACCCAACTATATGTTGCCTACAAGAGATTCAGATAAAATAGACTTTAAGCCAAACACTTTAACAAGAGATAGAGATGGTCATTACATAATGATAAAGGGATCAATTCATCAAGAAGATATGACAAGTGTAAATATTTATGCACCCAACATTAGAGCAACTAAATATATAAAGCAAATATTAACAGATCTGAAGGGAGAAACAGACAGCAATACAATAAGAGTAGGAGACTTCAATACCCCACTTTCAACAATGAATAGATCATCCAGATGGAAAATCAATAAGGAAACATTGGGCTCAAACTACACATTAGACCAGTAGACCTAACAGACATATTCAGAACATTCCATTTAACAACAGCAAAACAGACATTTCTTCTCAAGTGCATATGGAATAGGATAGATCAAAAAATAAATAAAATTAAGAATATTGAAATCATATCAAGCATCTTTTCTGACCACAATGGTATGAAACTAGAAATTAATTACAAGAAGAAAACTGGAAAATTCATATATATGTGGAGATTTAAAAACATGCTCTTGAACACGAGTCAAAGAAAAAAATCAAAAGGGAAATCAAAAAATATCTTGAGACAAATGAAAATGGAGACACAATATACAAAAACTTATGGAGTACAGCAAAAGCAGTTCTAGAGGGAAGTTTATAGTGACAAACACCTACATTAAGAAAAAAAGAAAGATCTCAAATAAACAACCTAAATTTACATTTCAAGGAACTAGGAAAAGAAGAACAAACTGAGCCCAAACTTAGTAGAAGAAAGGAAAAAGCAAAGGTTACAGAAAAAATATGAAATAGAGACTAAAAAGACAAAAGATCAATGAAACTAAAAACCGATTTTTTGAAAAGGTAAGCAAAATTTACAAAACTTTAGCTAGACCAAGAAGAAAGAAAAGAAGACTCAAATAAATAAAATCAGAAATGAAAGAGGAGACATTGCAATTGATCACACAGAAATACTAAGGATCATAAGAAACTATTATGACCAATTATATACCAACAAAGTAGACAACCTAAAAGAAATGGATAAATTCCTAGAAATATACAACCTACAAAGTCTGAAACATGAAGAAATAGAAAATCTGAATTGACCAATTACTAGTAAGGAGATTGAATCAGTAATCAAAAACATCCTGACAAAGAAAAGACCAGGACCACAACAGGTGAGTTCTACCAAATACTGAACAACAATTAATACCATTCCTTCTCAAATCCTTCCAAAAAATACAAGAGGACAGAACACTTTCAAATTCATTTTGTGAGGCCAGCATTATTGTGATACCAAAGCCATTACTGTGATATCACAGCATTACTGTGATACCAAAGGACATTACAAGAAAAGAAAATTATAGTTCAATATCCCTGATGAACATAGATGCAAAAATTCTCAACAAAATTTTAGCAAACTGAATTCAACAATATATTAAAAGGATCATACACCACGACTGAGTGGGATTCATCCCAGGGATGCAAGGATGATTCAACATACACAAATCAATCAATGTGATACACCACATTGACAAAATGAAGGATAAAAATCACATGACCATCTCAATAGATGCAGAGAATGCATTTGACAAATTTCAACATCCTTTATGATAAAAACTCTCAATAAACTGCGTATAAAAGGAATACACTTCAACATAATAAAGGCCATATATGACAAGCCCACAGCTAACATCATACTCAACAATAAAAAGCTGAAAACTTTTCCTCTAAAATCAGGAACAAGACAAGAGTGCCTACTCTCATCACTCCTATTCAACATAGTACTGGAAATCTTAGCAATTAAGCAAGAAAAAGAAATAAAAGGCAACCAAATCAGAAAGGAAAAAGTAAATTTGTCTCTGCAGATGACATGATATTATATATAAAAACTCCTAAAGATTCCACCAAAAAACTGTTAGAACTAATAAGTTCAGTAAAGTTGCAGGATACAAAATCAACATACAGAACTTCCCTGGTGGTGCAGTGGTTAAGAATCCTCCTGCTAATGCAGGAAACACAGGTTCGAGCCCTGGTCCGGGAAGATCCCACATGCCACAGAGCAACTAAGCCCGTGTCCCACAACTACTGAACCTGTGCTCTAGAACCCGCGAGCCACAACTACTGAGCCCATGTGCTGCAACTACTGAAGCCTGTGCGCCTAGAGCCCGAGCTCCGAAACAAGACAAGCCACCACAATGAGAAGCCTGTGTAGCACAGTGAAGAGAAGCCCCCACTCACCACAACTAGCGAAAGCCTGCACAAAGACCCAACGGGGTCTGCAACGAAGACCCAACAACAAAGACCCAACGCAGCCAAAAATAAATAAATAAATAAATTTATTTAAAAAAAAAAATCAACGTACAAAATCATTTGTTTATGTATACACCAACAATGAACTATCAGAAAGATAAATTAAGAAAACAATCCCATTTACAACTGCATCAAAATGAATAAAATATTTGGGAATAAATTTAATCAGGGAGGTAAAGACCTGTAAACTGAAAACTACAAAACACTGATGAAAGAAACTGAAGAAGACACAAATAAATGAAAAGGTATTCCATGCTCATGAATTGGAAGCATTAAGATTGTTAAAATGTCCATAATACTTAAAGCAATCTACAGATTCAATGCAATTCCTATCAAAATTCCAGTGGCATTTTTCACAGAAATAGAAAAAAATCCTAAATTTCATATGGAACCAAAAAAAGAACATGAATAGCTAAAGGAATCTTGAGAGAGAAGAACAAAGCTGAAGGCATTGCACTTCCTGATTTCAAATTATATTACAAAGCTGTAGTAATTGAAATGGTATAGTATTGGCATAAAAACAGACACATAGATTAATGGAACAGAATAGAGAGCCAGAAATAAACCCATGCATATGTGGTAAATTAGTTTTTACAAAGGAGCCAAGAATATACAATGGGGAAAGGATAGTCTCTTCAGTAAATGGTGTTGAGAACACTGGACAGCCAAATGCAAAAGAATGAAACTGTACCCCTGTCTTACACCATACACAAAAATCAACTCTAAATGGATTAAAGACTTGAACATAAGACCTGAAACCATAAAACTCATAAAAGAAGACATAGGGGAAAATATTCTTGACATTGGCCTTGGCAATGATTTTTTGGATTTGGCACTAAAAGCAAAGGCAACAAAAACAAAAATAAACAAGTGGGACTACAACAAACTAAAAAGCTTCTTCACAGCAAAGGAAACTGCCAACAAAATGAAAAGGCAATCTATGGAATGGGAAAAAATATTTGCAAACCACACATTCGATAAGGGGTTACTACCCAAAATACACAAAGAACACATACAACTCAATAGCAGAGAAAACCAAATAACCCAATTAAAAAACGGGCAGAGAACCTGAATAGACATTTTTCCAAAGACATAAATGATCAACAGGTACCTGAAAAGGTGCTCAACATCTCTAATCATCAGCAGAATGCAAATCAAAACCACAGTGAGATATCACCTCACACTTGTTAAAATGGCTATTATCAAAAAGACAAGGAACAAGTGCTGGCAATAACTTGGAGAAAAGGGAACCTTATACACCACTGATGGGAGTGTAAACTGATGCGATCTCTATGGAAAACAGTATGGAGGGTCCTCAAAAAATTAAAACTAGAACTACCATATGATCCAGCAATCCCACTCCTGTGTATATATCCAAAGGAAATGAAATCACTATCTTGAAGAGATATCTGTACTCTCATCTTGATTACACTGTTATTCACGTAGGCAAGATATGGAAACAACCTAAGTATCCAACTGTGGATGAATGGATAAAGAAAATGTGATATACATATATGTAATGAAATATTATTCAACATTTAAAAAGAAGGAAATCCTGCCATTTGCGACAAACTGGATGAACCAGCAGGGCCTTTTGCTAAGTGAAATCAGCCAGATAAAGAAAGACAAATAGTGCATGGTATCACTTACATGTAGAATCTTAAAAAAAAAAAAAAAAAAGGTGAACTCACAGAAACAGAGAGTAGAATGGTAGGTGTCATGGTCTGAGGGTGAGCAAAATAGGGAGAGCCTAATAAAAGGGTACAAACTTTCAGTTATTAAAGGAATGAGGTCTGAGAATCTAATATATAACATGGTGACTATAGTTGACAACACTTTATCGTATAATTGAAATATGCTAAGAGAGTAGAACTTAAGTGCCCTCACCAAAAAAAAAAAAAAAAGAGTAAATATGTAAAGGGTAAATATGTAAGGTAAGGGATGTATTAATTAACTCAGTGGGGGAAATCCTTTCACAAATCATACGTTTATCAAATCATCATGTTGTACACTTTAAATATCTTACAATTTTATTTGTCAATTATACCTCAATAAATCTGAAAAAAAATCTCTAACTCAAAAAAAAGAAGAAGAAGAAGAAAGCCTAATTACAAAGCATAATTCTTTCCTCATTCTCCATAAATCTACGGGAAATTGTGGATGGGTCAACTCAACCTTATTAGTTTCTGACTCAACTACATTAGAAAAAACTCCCTGCTAATCATTCAGCCATCTCTTAAAGCTGGGTAAAAAAGCTTCCTAACTAACTGCATAACTCAGCGCTCATATAAAGACCACAGCTGGTGCAGAGTCAGAAGCATGAGTGGACCTTTCTAACCCTGAGCCGGCAATGACGACGGTAAAGTCACCCACGCAGCTCTCTAAGAGCCAGAAGAGCGATCATCAGACCCCTGGCACATCAGAAATGCAGAATACGAATGCCAAATGCTTTCCTCTTCATTTTTTTTTTACTGTTGCCTTTAAGGCCTGAAAGCCCACTGGAATGACCTAAGGAATATCTTGTCCAGAGCCTGACACTGATACCCTCACAAACCATAGCCACAACTTTCTCATTCTTAGGGAAATAACTGAGCTTTGTCTTTCTGCCATTTCCTATCCTTGGCGTTATTTTGCTTCTGATGGTTGCCTTTTTACTAACGTCTTTTAAAGTTTGTGAGTTCCTATGGTAGGTTGAGTGAAAAGATGCTTTACAAATGTGAATCGTCAGAATAATTACAGCTATGTTAAAAAACATTTCCTTTTCCTCGGCTAAATCCATGGACCTGTTTTCCATGAAGTAAAAGAGCAGAAGTATGCTCTATTTTCCACAGCCAATGTCAAGGGCATGATCCCCTTTGTCTTCTTCTATGAGTTTTATCCTTTTTGGAAACAAAACACAATTGTCCCATCTTCTATCTAGTCTTGTAAAACACCTTAAATTATCCCAAAATTTAAGGGGTAAGTTCTTCTACAACACGACACAAAATTAGCCATGATGAGATTTTTTTTAAAAATCACCCTTGGACTTCCCTGGTGGCGCCTTGGTTGGGAATCCGCCTGCCAATGCAGGGGACACGGTCCCTGGTCCAGGAGGATCCCACATGCCAGAGAACAACTAAGCCCATGAGCCACAACTATACTGAGCCTGCACTCCAGAGCCTGCGACCCACAACTACTGAGCCCGCATGCCAAAACTACCAAAGCCTGCGTGCCCTAGAGCCCATGCTGCAACTACAGAAGCCCACGTGCCTAGAGCCTGTGCTCCACAACAAGAGAAGCCACCGCACCTCAACGAAGAGTAGCCCCCTCCCACTGTAACTAGAGAAAGCCCGCGCGCAGCAACGAAGACCCAACGCAGCCAAAAGAATAAATAAAAAATTTTTTAAAAATCACCCTCAAAACCAGTCCATATTATTCTTCATAAAGTCTAACTATTTAGAAGGTTTTTTCTCCCCACTGTACTAGCAGCCTTGGCTAGGCACGTGGGGCAGATGATATTATATAAAAGCATCCCAGCCAAGCCCAAACTGAGCTGCAGAGGCAGAACCTTGGGTCTGTGGCCCCTGTGGGCATCTGTCCACACACACTGAGATGCAGGTGCGCTTTTGTGTCTCTTATTTGCAAGAGGAAGAAGGCCTCTGGGCAAGAAAGAGTGAGGAAAGAGGAAATGAGGAAAACGGAGGGATGTTCTGGGGTCTTTCCCACCCCTGCCCAAGCCAGGGGACCGGTTTCACACCTGAGTGGAGACCAGGCTGAAAGCTGAAGGATGGTCTTCATGAAAGGACTGGTGAAACTCCAGATGCCTGCAATGCTATGCCTCAGACAGAAGTGCCAAACAGCTGCAGAGAGCCACAGCCCTCACCTCCCTCTGCCACAGACCAAAGAGCAGCCGGAGAGCAGTCATGGAAGACTCCAGAACCTGGGGAGGGATCCCGAACTCACAGGACTGGAGGACTGGAGCAGGGCAGTGGCATGGGCCCTCCCTTCAATTGCTAGGCAGCAGAATTGTCCCTGCCCACGTCCCCGGGGGCTCCAGGAAGTAACTGAGAAGATGGGGGAAAGGGGTGCCGAGGTCCCGGGGGAGCAGGGGCGGTTAGAAGTCACGGAGACTCAGGCAGGGATGTGAGTGTAACTGCATTTGTGCTCCCAGAGGGCACAGCCTGGTGTATGTGGGCAGTTTAGCACCATATCTCTGCACCCTCCTCTCCTAAGAAATGAGACTCTTTGTCCCCAATAAGCCGTTAGTCACTGTTGGTCTCACCCTGACCTCATGCCCCAGCTGCGCTGGTTGTACTTTTCTCCTGGTCCCTTGTTTACCGACCCGCCTTAAGCCCTGAAGATGTGTCCCACTATCATCTTTCAGAGATTGAAGATAATTCTCTGACAGCCAGCCTGGGGCCCTGCTATTGCTAACGGTCTTCCCTCTGCTGCCTGCTGAAGACACCGGGTGTTGCTTGGCCTTAAAATAACTGGAATCCCATTCTGGCTGCTCGGTCTGACCCCCTGCACCTCCTCCACCATGTGACCATGTCCTTCCACCACCAGCACTTTCGGGTCCCTGCAGATCCCACAGCACCGTTAGGTGGTCCATGCCCGGATGTGCTCCAGAACAGCTTGTTCACAGTGAGCTGTCCACAGACACTGTTTAACTCACGGGGACCGAACACTGCAAATGTGTCCTTCACAATCCTATCAGTGACTAATTACAGTCACTTTGACAGGAAAACCAAAGTGAAAATAATTGATGATCTCTTTTTGGATATGAAGGCAGATTATATTACAGGAGATCCTCAGGAAAAATCTCCTACGGGACAGAAATCAGCTGGCAGCAGCTGTGTCAGTTTCCCTTTGCGTGGGAACAGGGGGTAACGTTGGTTCTGACCGCTGCTGGACCGCCCCATTTCCTGCGTGTCCACGCTGAGGGAAAATGAGTCTGTCTACTCATTCCCTGGTGAGAGCCCTCTTGCCACTATAATCCTGTGCTCTTTGATATTTAAGCTTCCCATAAAAAGATGAGGGAGAAGCTTCTCTTTTGTTATAGGCAGATGTCACCATGGGCCTCAAGTTCCACCCAGGGGTAATAACAGAAAGAGTCTTTACTGGAAGAACAGTGGGGTGACCAGCCATCCTGGTTTGCCCTGGACTGAACAGGTTTTCAGAACGTGGGACTTTGATTTTTTAAACCAGGACAATCCAGGGTTTGCCTGGAACGGAGGGATTTCCTGGGACACAGAAATCGGAGTGCTAAAACTGGGAAAGTCCCAGGCAAAGTGGAAAGAGTTGGTCACCCTAGAAGATGGACCAATGGGGCCCATGGAGATTGAATACTTAAAGCCACTGAAAGCCCCCATCGTCCGTCCCCAACTCCAAAGGAGCCTGGGCCTGGGGGCTCAGGACATGTGACCACTGCAGAACCCTGTCTGGACCCGAAGGCTGGGAGCAGTGAAGGTACTCCTAAACTAAGTACTGCTTGGGCCCTGTCTCCGTCATTAAGTATATGTACTATAAAGCTCACCCCATACTGGAAAAGAAAGAATCATATTGCATTCTGGCAGTTCCTAAAACCCTAGTCTCTGACTTTTTTTAATTGCATAACCCCAATAAAAAATATCCACATGTCCTACTATAGCAGAGGCGGCTGGCCGACAACAGGGAGGGTGTGAAGTTGGCGCTGTGCAGTAGCTGCCCAGTCAGGGATACACTTCCCAGCCTCCTGGGATCTTAGTGGGGCTACTTCTTGCCAGTGGAAAGTACGTGAAACGAAATACGTCACTTCTGAGCCAGATGACTAAGCAGCTGGTGTGCCAAGCTCCCTTCACCCCACGCACTGGTTGCACGGAGAGAACGCTGAGGACCCGGATGGGGACAGCACCCTGAGGTGGGAGGAGCCTTGGTCCCTAAATGACCACGTGGAAGGCCACCCGACCAGGAGCACCCACGTAGGACTTGACATGAGCAAGAAAAACGGTAAACTTCCATTACATTAAACCACTGGGAATGTGGGGTTGATCCACTAGCACAGCTAATACATTCGACTGGAAAAGAGTATCATATACGTTATAAAACAAACACAAAATAGAGATTAAAAGATGATATTTTAGGGGTAAATATAAATAGGAGCTCCGATGTTTTCCTCACTCCCACAGCAGAGTTCTTAGTGTGCCCCCTCAATGTGCACACATCACTTGGGAAATCTTTGGCCTAAAACACTTCTGAATATTTCTGCTATTTGACAGATTTCTCGTAAACACTCAACATGAAACTTTGCTTATGACAATCGTGTTCACAGAAAATCTGAACCATTTCCCATAGAGGAAAACCTGAACAGCCAGAGGACACTTCTAATGCCATGCTTAGAGTATGATATCTTTTAAAAATAAAAAGCAGGGCTTCCCTGGTGGTGCAGTGGTTGAGAATCTGCCTGCCAATGCGGGGGACAAGGGTTCGAGCCCTGGTCTGGGAAGATCCCACATGCCGCGGAGCAACTGGGCCCGTGAGCCACAATTACTGAGCCTGCGTGTCTGGAGCCTGTGCTCCGCAACAAGAGAGGCCGTGATAGTGAGAGGCCCGCGCACCACGATGAAGAGTGGCCCCCGCTTGCCACAACTAGAGAAAGCCCTCGCACAGAAACGAAGACCCAACACAGCCATAAATAAATAAATAAAATAAATAAAATAAATAAATAAATAAATAAAAAGCAGACAAGGCAACTTAAAGGAGGTTTCCCTCGTTCAAGATTTTTGCTGCTCCTTTTTCTTTCTTCTTTTGTTTTGGTGACTTGTTCTGAAACACCACCAGTAGGTTGCACAGCTCCATGAGCTACCTGCACTATTAACAGATGACCCAGCCTTGGTCAGCTGGCTTTTGACCCTAAGAAGTGTTCTGGATTATTACACTGGCTGGGGGGGTCAGAGCAACAGGTTAATATGCTCAGAAAAGGCTTGGGGATGAGAGGTTGCTGGAGCTAATCTTTTTATATAGATCTGTAACTATCTAAATTGTTCCTTGTCAAGTAACCCTCGGGGACACCAGAGGGAGGCTGCTGCTAATGGCAGGAGGGCATGAAATCTAACCAGCACTTCAGTGGTACTGCTGATAAGGAACAGGATGGGGAGATGAGGGAGTGAGGCTGGCAGCTCATCCAAATTCTAGCTGCCTCTCGTCCCCTGACTACCTGAGAATCACGCAGCTTGTGTGACAGACGCTGTTTGGTGGTGGTACGGACTAAATGTTTGTCTCTCCAAAACTTACATGCTGAAGCCCTAACCCCTCAGTGAGGCTGTATTTGGAGTAAGGAAGTAATTAAGGTTACATGAGATCAGAAGTATGGAGCCCTGATCCAATAGGATTAGTGCCCTTATAAGAAGAAACACCAGAGAGCTCTCTGACGCCTGCCAGATTGACTGACTCTGACTCTCTCCCCCTCCCTCTCCCTCTCTCTCTCTCCTTCCCTCTCCCTCTCTCCCTCCCTCTCCCTCTCTCCCTCCCTCCCTCTCCCACCCCTCCACCAAGGAAAGGCCATGTGAGGACACATTAAGCCAAGAGAAGAAAGCTCTCACCAGAAATAGAATCAGCCAGAACCTTGATCTTAGACTTGCAGCCTCCAAAACTGTGAAAAATAAATATCTGTCACTGAAGCCACCCAGTCTATGGCATTTTGTTACAGTGGCCCCAGCTGACTAATACAAGGTGGGTTTTAGAGGAGGATGGAGTTTGAAGAACTCATCATTTAGTCATTCTCTCATCTTGGAGAACCCAAGCCCTTTATAACTCAGTGAAAAAGTACATCTTGGGATTTCAGCTAATGTCTAAGATCAGTACCTTGTAATAAGAATGGAGATGTGTTTATTGTCTCTCTATTATTTATCATTTTTGTACCTACTACAAAAGTAGGTGACTCATATTACTATAATCCTGGTGATGCAGAATACTTGAAAAATTACTCTATTTGTGAATTTTCCTTTTCTCCATGGGTTTTAGGCATGCATTATGGTCAACAGTTTTAATTTCTAAATTTCAGGATTCAAAGTGACTATAAGGAGTTAGTAAAATGGCAAAAAAAAAAAAAAGGAAGAAGAAAAAGAAGAACTCTAGTAGAGTAAGAAAAGGCTAACATTTCTAAAGAGTTCTCAGATTCATGATGACTGGGTTTACTTGTGCCTTGTGGCAGGTTAATTCTGGAACAGGAACTTAAAAATTCAGCATTAAGCAAATAGAGTACATACAAGAAAGAAGTAAGAGGCAATTCTTCTACCTCACCCAGAACTGATGGAACCATTGTTGGGATACTATGTACATTTCTAGGCTCCAGGTTTAGAAAGAATATGAAAAATTTTAGTCTAAAGAGAACAACCAAATTGTTTAATGATTGAAAAAAAAAAAGCTGAATTTCTGCTACCTAGCCTCAAAATACAGAAGATGAAAGACATTTAATAATGGTCCTCAAGTGTCTGAAAAAGAGTGAGGTCATCAGCAGCTATTCTTCTCTTCTGGTGAGGATAGAATCAGAGGAAATATGTTTAAATTACAACAAGATCAATTTATTACTTAGATCTACTTTTTAAATTTATAAAAGCCTTTAATCTAAAGGGATCAAGGTGCTCAAATTAGACTAGATAGAATTTTCTAAGCTTAGCAATACCATGAAGAAATGGCCCTCCGTGAAATTATAGCTGCTATTTTCATAATTTCAAAGAGTGTATTCTGACAAAAGACTGCAAAACTCTAGGAAGAGTCACCTCTAATGCCCTCCCTGGAGGAAGGGAAGAGGAAATGAATGGAGCCTCTAGAGAAGGGGCCCTGGGCTAGTAACTCGGGTAAGCTGGCCCCATAATAATCATCGCTGCTTGACAAGTAAGCATCCAACTTGAGGCGACCCTCAGACAGGAAACAGGTACCTCAGGGGTGGTCAGAGGGACCTTGAAATGGTTGCTATGAGATGTCAAATTCCGCTCAAAGAAAGAATTAGTCATAACAGCGGGCTTCTTGGCTACGCTTAGGGCAAAGCAGCAGGAGAAAGAGTAGGGGAAGAGGCAGCATTTCTGTTACTCATGAGGCCATAAGATCTTCAAGGGAGGCTGAAGGGGCTCAATGCTTTGGTCCAGGAGAGCCAGAAAAGAAAGTGCATTCTCTCTTGGGGATTTGCAGAGCTCAGGGGAGTCTTCCCTGAAAAAGAGAATAGGTAGCCAAGTAGGCTTTGGAATAAACTGGTTATCCCAGGGGCTCCTGCCCTAAAACTACCTCAGATAAAGTCGAAATGGCTTCACAAGCCATGAATCTTCTCTGATCTGGCCAAGTTCATCCTAAACCTTAGAACCTAAGGCAACAACTGTGCTAGTGCCCTGGAATATCCAAGAAGAAATTCAGAGAAGGGAGTAGGACCATTCCCATCCACCCTTCAGAGAGAACCCAGGACAACTATACTGTGACCTTAAAGGTATTTTATGGCTCCAAATCCCCCACCCCACCCTAAGATTGGTTATTATTTTTTAACCCCTCTCTGTTCTGCCATGATTAATCAAACAAAACACATTTAACAAGGAAATTGGATTTGGATACTTATAGACAGCAACTTAAGAGAAATATTTGGAAATGGTATCCAGCTTTATTCCTAGGACAAGAGGAATACAGATGCAGAAAAGGAAGGAGAGAGCAGTAACTCGAAAGAAAATCAAATCTGTGAAAACTATGTGAACGAACATAGAACCAGAAGTGACCCAAGAATTTAGCCTGCTGGAAATCCAACACTCCCCAACAAAGTCTCAGAACATGAAAGACAAAGTGAGAAGATGCAGAATTTCCTCCTGTGATCATTTGTATAAATAGTATGGTATCTCCCAAACTCCAAACATTAATATATTACTGTCAAAAATTTAGCTTCTCCATATACCTCTTATTATTTTTCTATGAATCAACTTCTTTTTGACTCAAACAAATTCGGAAAAATGAAATTGTTCCCACTTGCGGTAGTGATGTAAGAGTATAACTTTCTAAATAAAAGATAAGTATAAAAATAAATGCCATGAAAACAGAAAGTTGTCAGATTCTTATTAGATGCTATTGATTGCTGGAGACTCTGAGCATGAGACCCTTCCTCTGCTGAATGGGGGGAAATGGGTGTCCAGATGGTGTCGAGAACACATCCGAAGGACTTCCTGCTAAACATGGCAGATTGAACCCGTGTTTGTTTCTTCTCCCTCCTGAAACCTCACTAAAATGCCAGTAAAGGAATAAAAAATAGATAGAAAGTCTTCAAGAACAGAGAGAACGGGAGCAGACACAGCAGTGGAAGAGAGATGGTAGCACATTTCTGAAGGAAAACCAGCACAAGGGGAACGATAGCTGAGTTGGCAGAGTGCAGAGAGCTGAAGCTACGTGCCTGTAGGAGGAAGAACCAGTGAAGACTGAGACAAGGAATTCCCTGGTGGCGCAGTGGTTAGCGCTCCGCACTGTCACTGCCGAGGGCCCGGGTTCAGTCCCTTGTGGGGGAACTAAGATACCGCAAGCCACACGGCACGGTAAATAAAAAAAAAAGACTGAGACAATCCTTATCCCAGAATCCAAGAGGCTCAGCAACTGGGGCCCAGGTCCCTTGGAGGCCAAAGGCTGAAACAGAAGAATTCGTTGAAAGACTGTAGAAAGAGGGCTTTGGCTCCGCTCCACCTCTGAGCCCCACCCTACTCCTCCATCAGAGGAGATGGGAGGATTATTGTCTGGAGAAACTGAACCAGAGAATCTCTGGGGGCTCCAAGAACAATGGAGCGTGAGGGTAAAATTCTGTACTGACCATAGTGTGAATTCACATACTGCACAGTGGAAGACGCTTCCTTCCTTCACCCACCACACTGTCAGACTACTAGAAGGCAGGTCTAACATACCCGCCCTCCTCCCTCACCCTTCACTCCCTCCTCCCTCACAGGGGAGTTAAGGGTTTTCTTCCTAGAGGAAGTCAACGGTCCCATAAAGATGACCTGCAGATGCCGTCATGTGGGGTCCCCCCAGAAGAAAGCTGCCTCCTGATCCATCACCCTTCAGTGAAGTTGCCTACTCAGTAAGCCCCGTCTGTGCACACAGAGCCCCCAGTTCTCTCCCTAGTGCCTCTTTCTTAAATTGCACAGATAGCCAATCAAGAATGACCTGATATTTGAGTAAAGCCTCTAGGGTCTCTTTTGCTCAGATCTCTTTGCTGGACCCTTGTTTTCTTGGCCTCATCAGGCTGGAGGGCTCCAGGTTCAGTCCTTGGTCCTCTCCTCTTTTTGACCTATACCCACGCCCTTAAAGATGTCATCCAGTGTCCTGGCTTTAAATCATCTTCATGTGCCAATGACTCCTGAATTTATACTTCCAGTTCAGATCTCCCTGCTAAAATGTGGACTGGTATATCCAACTGTCTACTCTCTATCTCTGCTTGGATGCGTAAGCAACAATGTATTAGCCAGTTTATGATGCAATAACAAACGATCCAAATAGCTTAGTAGAGCACAGTGTCTAAATCCTCTCCTTAGCTGTAGCGTTAAGTCACATCTCCTGGTCTTCCCCCCAAAACTGCTCCTCCTGCAGCCCTCTCTGACTCAGTTAATCACAATTCCATCCTTCGGGATGCTCAGGCCAAAAATCTGAAAGCTGTTCCTGACTCTTCGCACACTCCTTATTTGTTGAAATCCTATTGGCTCTACCCTCCAAATATAGCCAGAATCTGCCATATCTCATATGTCATCTGCTATCTTCCTGGTTCAAGTCGCCATCATCCCTCACCCGTATTTTTGCAGTAGCTTCCTAACTGAATTTTCTGCTTCTACCAATGCACCCAGACAGTCTATTCTCTGCAAAACAGACAAAGCGATCCTTTTAAAATACAAGATCATGTTACTCCTCTGTTTAAAACCCTGTAACGACTTTCCATGTCACTTAGAGAAAAAGCCAAAGTCCTTAAAATGGCCTTCAAGGCCCTGCCTGGTCTGGCCATCCATTACCTTTCTGACTTTCCCTCCTACCACTCGCTGCCGGCTTCCTATCTCAGCTACACTAACCTCTTTGCTAACCCACCAGTCACATTTCCACTTAAAGTCCTTGCATTGGCTATTTCCTCTATCTCAAGAGCGTCTTCCCTACATGGCCACATGGCTAACTCCTTCACCTGCTTCAAGTCTTTGTTCAAGTGCCACCTTCACAGTGTGGCCTACACTGACCACTCTGTTTAAACTGCAACCCACTCTAGCTCACCCCCCAGCAACCCACCCCCACGTCCCTATATAATGCTCTTGTTTTTCTTGTATAGCTTAACACCACCCTCTTACACAATATCTTATTTTCTTATGGTATTATCTGCTTATTGTGTATTTTCTGTCTTCCTTGGCTATAAGGTAAACTTCAAGAGGGCAAGGATCTTTGTCGGAGTTGTTCACTACTATCTCCTAACTAATACACAGAGGTGCTCAAAAAATATATAATGGGTGAATAACAAATAAAAATTAAAGGCAAAGGCCAAAATAGAAAAATAAGAAGGAACTTGGAAGAAACAGAAATGATAAAGGAAGATTTTTTTTAAAAAAATCATTAAAATCCTCAGATAGAAGAGAATAAACTGCATCTATGAAACAAGAAAGGAATGATATAACAGCAGCAGCAACAAGAAGAACTAAGGAACAATCAAAGGATAAAAATTAATTCTTAGGAATTAAATTCATATTTGAATTTTTTTAAATATCAGTAAAAAGTTGGAAGTTCAAGAAATTCCCCGAAAGAACAAAAGTCCAAGAAGATGAAAAACTCAGGATAAAAGAAAACTAAAGGATCAGTCCAGGAGATCAACTTATGACTTATATTTTAAGAATGAGGGACAGGGCTTCCCTGGTGGCTCAGTGGTTAAGGATCTGTCTGCCAGTGCAGGGGACAGGGGTTTGAGCCCTGGTCCGGGAAGATCCCACATGCCACGGAGCAACAAAGCCCGTGTGCCACAATTACTGAGCCTGCACCCTAGAGCCCGTGAGCCACAACTACTGAGCCTGCATGCTGCAGCTACTGAAGCCCACACACCTAGGGCCCATGCTCCGCAACAAGAGAAGCCACCGCAATGAGAAGCCCGCGCACCGCAATGAACAGTAGCCCTCGCTCACCGCAACTAGAGAAAGCCCGTGTGCAGCAACGAAGATCCAACACAGCCAAAAATAAATAACTAAATAAATTTATTTAAAAAAAAAAGAATGAGGGACTTCCCTGGTGGTCCAGTCATTAAGACTCCCACTCCCAGTGCAGGGGGCCCTGGTTCGATCCCTGGTCAGGGAACTAGATCCCATATGCATGCTGCAACTAAGAGTTCAAATGCCACAACTAAGGAGCCTGCGTGCTGCAACTAAGGAGCCCACCTGCCGCAACTAAGACCCAGCACAACCAAATAAATAAATAAATAAATAAATAAATAAATAAATATTTTTAAATAAATAAAAGATCCTACAGGCCACAACGAAGATCCCACATGCTGCAACTAAGATCCAGTACAGCCAAATAAATAAATACTTTAAAAAAGAATGAAAGAACAGAGAAAATAAGAAGACAAAATTTAGGGGTAAACAATATTTTAAAATATTCTAGAACAGAAGGGCATGAGTTTTCAGGCTGTGAAAAAACCTCCTCTAGGGTTCAGCATAGTGAAGAAAAATGCCTCTGAGCAAGCACAGCACTGTAACACCTCAGGCCAGCGATCAGGGGAAGCCCCTAAAGCTTCTACAGTTTCCAAACAAAGCATCAGAACAGCACAGAACACCTCAACCATAGCAGCGGAAATTAGATAATAATGAAAACAATGTTTTCGAAATTCTGAGGGTAAGGATTTTTAACAGAGAAATAAAGGCATATTAAGAAGTGTCAAGACCTACCATTCCCCTTCTCTCAGGAAGTGTCTGGAGGATGTGCTCCACCAAAACGAGAGAGAAAAACCAATACATAGGACAATATGAAATCCAGGAAACAGGTGATCCAAATCAGTAGGGTATAAGGGAAATTCCTAGGATGGTGACAGGAAGTTGTGGGATGACAGCTATGTAACAGATCTAAAGTGCAACCTCCAGATTGGAGACGAAATATGGAAGACTAAAGCACAAATGACTCCAGGAAAAAAACAAGTGGTATTACTAGCTTACTTAATGTATTTAAATGTCCTGAGAGGAAATTTTCAGTTCTGCTGAAGATTTGGAGATGAAACTAAGCAAACAAACAAAGAGGCAATTATTAACCCCGTGTAAAACAAAAAACTACACAAGAAGGAAATGTAACCATAGTATACTACTTGATTCAGCTTTGAACATTATTTACTTAATCACAACAACATAAACATTGATTTAACTCAACAAAGTGATATAACTTTTCTGGAAGGATGAAGTGAGGAAAAGAGGAAACAGAGGAGCATGAAATTTTTTCTGCCACAAAAGGAAGTCAATTGGTAATGTCTAAAATTTGTGAATCAATAAACAGCAGTGAACACATAGTATTTAGAAATATGGAAATAAATACCAAAAGTAGTAGTCAAAAGGAGTGCCAATGGCTGTCTCTGGGGATGGATTGGGGATAAGGAGAATTATTTGTTGTTATAAGGCTTGTAACCTCACTTTATTTTCAGACTACATACATGTATTACCCTGATAAAAATAAATATTTTGGGATGTGGGACATACCAGCACCAAATCAATACTTTCCACTTGATATAACATAAAGATTCAAAGACAGTGGAAATGACTTTCTCATCATGTGGTCCAATGTTATTTAAAATCATACCTTGGGGGACTTCCCTGGTGGCACAGTGGTTAAGAATCCACCTGCCAATGCAGGGGGACACGGGTTTCAGTCCTGGCCCAGGAAGATCCCACATGCCGTGGAGCAACTAAGCCCATGCGCCGCAACTACTGAGCCTGCACTCTAGAGCCCGCGAGCCACAACTACTGAGCCCGCATGCCACAACTACTGAAGCCCTCGCACCTAGAGCTCATGCTCCACAACAAGAGAAGCCACTGCAATGAGAAGCCCGCGCACTGCAAAGAATAGTAGCCCCTGCTCACTACAACTAGAGAAAGCCCGCACACAGCAACAAAGACCAAATGCGGCCCAAAATAAATAAATAAATAAATAAATAAATAATTTTTTTAATTAAAAAAATAAAATAAAATCATACCTTGGGCATAAAGTTTCAGCCAAGTTAGATGAATAAGCCCTAGAGATCTGTTGTACAACATTGTACCTCTAGTCAACAGTAATATATTATACCCTCAACATTTTGTTAACAGGGTAGAGCTCAAGTTACACATTCTTACCACATTTTAAAAAATGTTTAAACATGTCTATGCACCTCTTAAAATTATCTCTTGTACTACCAGTGGTATTCATCACACTTTCAAGCCTAGGGAATAGTGTGTGCCATCCTCCTTGGAGCAATTAGATGGACAAGAGACCAATGTTCACAGTTCAAGGGCCATGTCTGACCCAAACTAATTCAAGACATAATAAAAAGCCTGAATAATTCCATAATCATTAAAGAAATCAAATCTCATAGTTTAAATTTTTTTCACAAGAAAAACATCTGGTCTAGATCATTTTATAGGCAAATTCTAACAACTTTGAAGGAACACACTCTTCCAATCTTATTAAAACTCTGAGAAAATAATACTCTAATTCATTCTGTGAGGCTAATATAATCTTGATACCAAAATGAGCAAGGACCATACAAAAAAGAAAAATTATAGTCCAACCTCACTCATGAACAAAGATGAAAAATCCCAAAGTATTGACAAAAGAACCAAGCAATGTATAAATGGTGATATGTGCAATGTTTTTAAAAGCACCAGGTTTGGGGGATTAAATGTAAAGGTAGCCCTAGCATCTTGCATCAGCCAAATTCATGGTGTTTATAGTGGAACATTCTGTGTGGATCTGAAAAGGCAAGGAGCACAAGATGTTTAAAAAAAAAAAACTATGAATACACATGAAATAGAAAGTTTTCTCATTATTATAGGTTTCTGATTTTAGGAAATGGGTTGTTGGCAGACAATAACACTGACCTACCTCTGTTTTGAAGTGGAGAGGAAGAAGTAAAGATTTCAGATAGAAAACTGATAGCATAACTATTTCAACATGAGGCTACTGAACTCTCAGGGAGCCCCTTCCAGGCTCTTGGACCAAACTGTCGCACTTAGAGACATATAGCAGTCCCCCCTAAGATCCCAGCCTTTTCTGTAAATGTATCCTCTGAATTTGTAATATAGGTGGGTAGAAACTCCATGCACTGCCTACTTCAAACCTCAAGGATCATGAGAAGGGTCTTGGCCACGAAGAGTGGTTTGTTATAATGGCATATCTCCTCTGCGTATCTTTCTCCTAATTAGGAATTGTGTGTATGTGGCAGATTCATACCCCTGAAGGGAAAAGCATTACTCACTGTGCACGAAATATCCTCTCAAATTCTGGTGACCCAGAGACTGCCGGGGGTGTAACTTTGTATTTTGATCGCGCCTTTCCTACCTGCAAAGCGAAATAACCTGCAAGTAAAGGGGAATGAACGTTAAACATGTGGCACATCACTATTCATTAGTAAAATGCAAATTTAAACCACAGTTAGATACACTACATACCTATTAAAATGTCTAAAATTAAAAAGACAGATCATACCAACTAGAAAAGACAGACAGACAAGTGAAGATACAAAATCAACTGGAATTCTCATACACTGCTGGTGGGAATGTAAAATGATACAACTGCTTTGGAGAACCATTTGGAAGGAATTTTTTAGTTAGACATACATTGACCATATGATTCAGGCATTCCACAACTAGATATTTTCCCATGAGAAATTAAATCATATGTCCATAAAAACACCCGTCCACAAATGTTTACAACAGCTTTATTTGTAATAGCCAAAAATTAGGAACAACTCCCTGATGGTTAAGATTATATGTCAACTAGGCTAGCCATGGTGCCCAGCTGTTTGGTCAAACAGCAGTCTAGATGTTGCTGTGAAGGTATTGTTTAGAGGTGATCAACATTTACATCAGTAGACTCTGAGTAAAGCAGATGACCCTCCATATTGTGGGTGGGCCTCACCCAATCAGTTGAAGGCCTTAAGAAAAAAGTCTGAGGTCCCCCAAAGAGGAAGAGAGTTTTGCCTCCCTTTGGACCCAAGACTGCAACATCAATTCTTGTTGGAATTTCCGGTCTTGCAACCCACCCTGCAAATGTCAGACTTCCCAACCCCAACTATTATATGAGCCAATTTCTTAAAATAGATATGTGAGAGTGTGTATGTGTGTGTGTGTGTGTATCCTATTGGTTCTGTTTCTCTGGAGAACGCCGACTAACACAAATGTCTATCAACAAGTGAGTGGATAAATAATTTGTGCTTTGTCCATACAACAGGATACTATTCAACAGTGAAAAGGAATGAACTGTTAGTAAATGAAACAACGTGGATGAATCTCAGAATAATTATGCAGAATGAGGTGTGTGCAGATGGTGTCACCTAGAACTTGAGCAGCTGCACGAGGGGTATCGGAGGTCTGACAACAGCCAAGGACAAACTCAGAGGGCAGAAGTCCAGGAATGTATTCCCCACAACCAGCCAAAAAAGCTTTAAGGTTAAAAATAAAGCAAAACCAGTTACCACTAATCTTAAGATAAACACTGTGAATGATGAAAAAGATAACTGAGAGAATAAAGCTTTCGTAGATATACGAAAGGAACTCGCACACTTCTCCAAAGGCCTTTCTCTTGAACCTCTGCAAAAACAGCTGATTCCTCAGCAGTGAACACGAACCAGTTAATGTTGATGAAGCTACAAGATTAATGGCTCAGTTGTAATACACTGGTGATGCATCAAATTCCCCCAAAAGACCAATAAATTAAATGTTTTATACAAAAAAATTATGCTAAATGAAAGAGGCAAGACCCCCCAAAAAGTATTACTGTATAAGTTTATTTGTATAAAATTCTCAGAAATGCGAGTGAATCTACAGTGACATAAAGCAGATCAGTAGTTGCCTGGAGATGAGGAGGGCCAGGAAGGGGTGGGTCACAAGAAAACTTGGGGTTGATGGCTCCCTGCAGGACTCAGATTCCCTATCATGAAATGATTATGACTTTCTTCTTCATTTGCTGCACGGAAAATACATTAGATTATGAAACCCCAATGCCTGGGATCACCTGCCTCTGATCATCAGTTCTGTGACCCTCTTTCACTTTCACACCCACACTTCCTCCTTTGTAAATAGTTCTCACCTCCTGTCCTTATCTCCCTCGTTTTACCCCGTAATTAACTTCTGGGGTCTATTATTTCCCTTCAGATTATTTCTTCCAGTTTCAGTTGCTCACAGTTTCTCTCCAACACTGTTCTGGTCTCCCTTATTTTAGTACCTCGATATCCATTTCCTACTTGCTAATGTTTTAAAAATAATTTCCTTTTCCACACCAAGTTTGCAGCTTCAGTCTCTCACTGTGTGACAGTATTAGGGGCCATGTGTTTCCTCCTAAAACATGGTACTATCTCCCCTCCAACAAGAAGTCAGTAAATACCGAACCTGGTCGAGTAAGCCTCTCACAGCTGGCTACTTTCCTTCCCCTTCATTCCCCTCTGCTGCAAATAAAGTGTTGGTCCTGATTTAGAAGCTACAGCTGAACATCTAAGTGTGTAAGCACTTAGGACTGGCCTCTCTCTCGTTCAAACTGTCGTCATATCACTGAAGCCTGGGAGAGTAGAGTGAAGATAAGTGTGGGATTAGGCACTGATGGTTTCCAACCCTGGGCTAAGTCTTTTCAAGGCAGCACAAAGCTGGAGAGGCCAATGGCTCACGGCCTCAGCTGGAGCCAAAGAGGAGGTCTATCTATGGAGGGGAAAACTGGGACTTGGCCATTCTGGACCCTGCTGTCACCACCGCTTCTAACGTGCTCCACAACCTCAGAGAACACACCAGGCAAGGCTTCTTGTTTTCATGATAAAATGGAAACGATGAAAGATGTGTGCTCCTAGATTTTTCTATCGGCAATGGTGCCAGAACCTAGAGCTTCAAAATGAAGGTGAATAAGTGAAAGCTTTGCAGGGCTGTCTTTTTCTGGTTGTTCATTGCACCTGGTCGGCATCTGTCTGAAGCAGCAGCAAATGTGAGGAATGAGCTTCAGTAAATCGAAGACCCCGCCCACCTCCAGCCCCAGGAAGGAGGACTCAGTTGCATCAGCTCCAGTTCCAAGGAGTCTCAGGTCAGGGGCCTGAGAGAGACCATGGTTATCACTGGGGCAACATCATGAGGGTGGAAAGGCTATTTCACCACGTTTTCTGGAGAGCTTCCATTTTATTTCCCTTCTTATGAGTTGATTAAAACCTACTTGAGAATAAGCTCCTTTTGCTTTGCCCGTCTTTCCTCTTCCTTTGCTCTCTCCAGGGGGACACGTGTGCTGGGGAAAGTGAATCAAGACCCTTCATCCTGCCCCCTACTCTCAGCCCAGCCACAGCTGGGCTTCTTCACCAGAAGGCTGCCTCTCAATCCACCAGAAGCTTCTCTCTGTGGGGAAGCAGCCAAGGTCTGGAAGTGACTGTGCTGAACACCACCCCTGGGCCAGGCACCACGGTGGGCACTTCCTACTCAGTGTCCTGTTTAACCCTCTTTGATGAGGACACTGAAGGACAGATTTTCCTGGCCAAGGGCACCCAGCTTGTAAGTGGCTGGACCAGAAGATACAAGTCTGTTTTCAAGGCTTGAGTTTCTTCTACTATAGCACAGGGCGTCTCATCTCTTTCGCTAAAGCAGCGAATTCTGGTTCTTAATGCCAACCCCTTCCCTCCCTCTCTCTCTCTTCCCTATCCATCACCAACCACCATTGGCCCAGTCTCCCCTTCCCAACTCAGCTGCCTTAACTTCAGACTGCAATTCACACCATCCCTTGCACCCACCAGCAAACAGAACCTCTCTGCGGGGATGGCAGAGGCTATGCCAGCCTGGGGCCATCCGTGGACCTGCCCCTGTGCTCTCTGCAGGCCCAGGACGTGGGCACACACGGGGTGGACAGTGCCTACGTGTAGAGGGTCAACACAAGGCGTTTCAGACTTAAGTGCTGCTTTAGTTGGCTATAAGCATCCCGCTTTACTCCAGAAAAGATGGTAAATCAAACCACAAAATATGTGTCTTAAGGTATAATGTTTTCATAAATTCACAAAACAGACTGGCTAGCAAGTCTGCCATTGAGTGTGCGTGCAGACTCTATCTATCCTAAACCGTGGTGCCTCCGTGCTTGGGGCTGAGAAGTCCGTGACTCTGCCCCGTTTCCTGGTACAAGCACACTGGGAAAATAAAGAAATACCTGTTCTTGATAAGAAGTCTTGCTCACCAGGGCTCAGACCCTTTTCCCCATTTTGCGTGTTAAGGAAGCATGTGCCTAAGATAATATGAATTGAGCAAAAGTGACCCCAGAGGAGAAGAAGCCTCTATTTAACCAGGCAATCAGGATATTGAATAATCCTAGTGGGAAGGCACTTTAAAATTTAGAATGGGGGCTTCCCTGGTGGCGCAGTGGTTGAGAGTCTGCCTGCTAAAGCAGGGGACACGGGTTCGAGCCCTGGTCTGGGAAGATCCCACATGCCGCGGAGCAACTGGGCCCGTGAGCCACAACTACTGAGCCTGCGCGTCTGGAGCCTGTGCTCCGCAACAAGAGAGGCCACGATAGTGAGAGGCCCGCGCACCGCGATGAAGAGTGGCCCCCGCTTGCTGCAACTAGAGAAAGCCCTAGCACAGAAACGAAGACCCAACATAGCAATCAATCAATCAATCAATAAATCTTTAAAAATAAAGATGAGAGAATAAGTTTAAAAAACTTTTTTTTAAAATTTAGAATGAATTACTTAATCTGAAGCTCATATTTTTGCAGGAGATTTTTTTTTTTAACCTGATAATCATACTTGCCATACCCAGCTTATTTAAGAAACACACAGTAATTAAAAGATCGGGGTTCAAGAAATCACAGCCATGATTTATAAGCCGGTACCATGTTACCTTTGGAACACTCCAGATTAATATTTCTAGCCCACTTCCCCCAGGTTACCGCATTTCTAACCCTCCCTCGAACTGGGCTGAGGGTTGTAACCACAGATGATGCAGAATCTCTGGGCTCGAAGGCCCACCGCATCCCCACTGGAAGAACTAATCCCTGGAACGTTCCACACCTCTGCCTGTCCCCAGGGAAGGGGGCGCCGATGACCCTGAGCACAACGTGCTCTGCAGAGCCCACGGACCACCAGCAAGTGAGTTAGAAACCCCAAAATGCTCCCTCCCTCCCTCTGCCACACACACACACACACACACACGCACACGCACACGCACACACACACGCACACACACACACACACACACACACCCGCACGCAGCCCGGGACGCTTACTTTGCTGACAGGCAGAGAGGACAGAGAGAGCAGCCAGCAAGATCGAATTCCCGGCCATCTTTCATGCGGAAAGTTCTGGTTCACGGGACTATTCGCAGAAACCGAGGAGAAGATAACAGAGGCACTTTCGACTTGGCGAGGCCGACCTTCCTTCTAAGGCGGAGGTTCAAGCGGCTGTGTGACCTTTGCCCTGGAACAGGAATCAGAGAGGCAGGCGGGCCCAGGGTGTCAGTCAAAGATCTTCACCTGGATGGGGCGACGCTTCCCCGACGTGCATCAGATCTCCTCGAGCTCCGACCTGCGGGCTTAGCCCTCCAGCCTCAGCACCTGCTGCCGACCCATCTCAGCCAATTCGAAAACAATTCCCTCTCCTTCTCTTCCAAAGTCTGGGCTCCTTAGTCCCCTGCCTGGCTCCAAGGCCTTGATGAGACCTTTCCCACCGCCCGTGGGAAAAGAGAGGCGGTGGAAGGTTTTATTTAACCCCACTGAGATTAACATGCTAATTTAAGCCGATTCTAACTTTATTCCCTAGTAAATGGAAGACCTAGGATTTGAACCCGTGTCCAGCAGATTCCAACAGTGCCCTAAGCCCCCCGCCAGGCTTCCTCCCACTGTCACCCCAACTCTCCCATCATCGTGGTGACCATACATTTTTTTAGTTGAGATATAATTGACATATAGCATTGTCTTCATTTCAGATGTAAAACATAATGACTTGATGTATATATTGCAAAACGAGCACCACAGTAAGTTTAGGTTAACACCCGTCACCTCACATAATTACAGTTTTTTTCTTGTGCTGAGAACTTTTATGATCTACTTTCTTAGCAACTTTCAAGTATACAGTACAGAATTGTTACCTATAGTCATCATTCTGTATGTTACATCCCCCAGGACTTATTTATCTTATAACTGGAAGTTTGTACCACAGATTTTTAAAAAAAAATACACTAGGGTATATGTTCTGAGAAGGAAGAGGGCCCTTGAGGAAAGAAGTAGGCCAGTGTTTTTATACAGTAAACACAGCACACATGGTCTCCATGCCGGCCCAGGGCCTCTCCATTCCAGAGCAACGCCCCACACCGCCCAGGTACAGCTGTCCTTCCACAGCTGGTGGCTTCTTCTGCAGAACCTCTTCATCACAGCCCCTCCCCCTAACACAATTGTTTTGTTCTTTAAAGACTCAGCTTCCCACCAAACAAAGTCGGGGTCCCTTCATTGTCCCACCCTTCAACTCAGAGGGAGCTCCAGTGCCCACGGGAAAGCTGGTGAGTCTCTCCCGTGGGCCCACACAAGCCCGCTCCTGGGCTCCCAACCCAGACACTGAAGGATGACACATCTTTGGGCAGAAGTTGAACCTCAGTTTGCTAAGACGGGCTAATGATGGGTGAAGGGAAGTTTAGATGAGATAGGGCTGCTTTGAGGATTGACTTAGTTAACATTTATAAAGCACTTAAAACAGCACACGGTATCTAAAAGTGTGTTCTGTGTGTTTGTTAAATAAACACATAAAGTATCTAGAAAACTACTTAGCATATTAGGTACCTAATGTTAAAAGATATTTTTTAAAAGGTAAAAGTCATGTCTCTTGTACAAATATAAAATGAAAACACATCAAAGATTTTATTGAATTCATTAATGAGGGAACCAGTACCACATTTTAGGGAGAATTCAAAGAACCACACATGTATGGTGTTAAAAAACAAAATCCAGCTGAGTTCATTTTAAAGGTCTTTATTCAGTGATTCATGAATCAAGCAGCATCCAACCTAGCAGACAAAAAGGAGCTCTGAGGAGCGGTACAAAATGAAACACACTTATAGGCAGAAGGGAGCAGGAACAAGGAAGTTATACTTGGCAAAAAGTGAATTAGTTATTGCAAGGTTACTTTCCTTTAGAGAAAGGCAGGAGTCTCTCAGGCAGTTTACCTAAGGGTTGTTGATCAAGCAATTCCTGATTGACTGGTTTAAGATTCCACTTCCGGAAGATTCCAAAACTGTAAGTTATGTCTGGTTTAGTGACATGGGGCTTAGCATAAGTGACTCCATTTGGGGCCTGTTGCTTTGTTTTTATCAATAAGGAATCAGAGATTAATTTACAAATAGTTGCAAACCAGGTCTGCTCCCAGTGCCCTGTTGGTCTCTTCATGTTGCCTCTGTTCTCATGTGTTCCTGAAACCACTGAAGACTAAGACTCTGTAAGAAGACAGATCCTAGAAGCCCAGGACAGCACCAAAACGTTCTTGTGTATTTGATTGAATGGTTTTGGCCTTCAGTACACGGCAGGGATTCTAAACTGCGAGGCATTCACCCTGAACCACATCAACCATCTCCTAAAATAATCTCCCCAAATGATGGGCCTCGAAGGAGAGGTCTGGGCTGGGCCTGTGGGCAGGCAGAGGCTCTCCAAGTAAGAAACCTGCTCCGAGAAAGAGAAATAGCGGGAGGAAGAGCTGAGCAAGGGAATGGGGCTCCTGGCTGAGGGCCACAACCGTTGGGTGTTTAGAGCTGCTGTTTTGAGAATCTTGGGTACGTCCATACTAGGGAACTAGTTTTAAAAACACAACTCCCTGGGAATTCCCTGGCGGACCAGTGGTTAGGATTCTGTGCTTCCACTGCGGGGGGCACGGGTTCAATCCCTGGTCGGGGAACTAAGATCCCACATGCCGTGCGGTGCAGCCAAAAAATTAAAATTAAAAAAAAAAGAACAAAAAAAAACCCCCCACAACTCCAGAGTGACCTTTGGTTCCCACTGAATTGCTTTCTTCCCACTTTATGGACAAATCCTGAGTTTCCCTACTGACTTCTCTCAGCCAATCCCAGGCAGTCCCCCAACCTTAGAGACGGTTGATACAACAAAAAGTGCCTCATGTACTTTGAAACCCTGTGCATTCACGTGTAACCTGCTTTAATAGATCTTGAAAGTTGGTGTAGTTTCTGCCTCTAGGAAGATACGAAACAGTGGAACTTTGGATAACAAAATGTTCATCACCTTCTGTGGTGATAAAACTTCCAGATGACTCCACAGTTGAAATACTGCCATAGCATTTAACAAACTAACAAAAATCTGAGCTTCTCTCTATATCTCCCCTGGATGGGTAGAAGGTGAGAAGCATTTTCCCTGAAGGTAATACATATAGATGCTTCCAGTATGGGTCCTAGTCCTTATATTTCAGTAAGAAAAGAAAAACAAGAGGAGAAGCAACATATCGGTAATTATAGTAAAATGTTTTTAAAAGGTTTATATTCCCTATATAAACTCAAAAAAACTACAAGAGTTTGTGAGAGTTTAGCTTATTAGTTCATCAGTGTTTGTTACCAAAATTATACTCTGGATAAGGCAAACCAGAGAAAAGTTTGGTAATATAAAAACAACCCCAAACCATGTGAAAGAACTGTTGTTGTGAAATGTAAACTCTAAATGTAACTATTGCTGAATAATTTTGCTGGTAGATGAAAAGATATATATATATAACTATAGACATGTTCTCTCAGACCAATTGCATCCCCCCCCAATTATTCCCTGACTTCACCCTCTGTGTTCTATCCCTGTCCCTCCAAAAAATGACAGCTTATTGTCCTGGTTTCCACTGGCACTATGGCAAGCCGTCTCTGCTGCCAACAGGCCTGGCCGCAGAGAGACAGAAAACACACCGCCTGCCCGAGGATGCCCAGAAACCGTCAGTGATCACAATTATCAAGGACCATAATACTCCTGATTGAAAACTAGCCCAGAAAAGGGTTTCCATGTGCCTAGCATTTATTTCATTCTCTTGCTGGAAGTCCTGACCAATTGGAAACACCTTAACAACGCAGCAATTGTTTAAACAAAGCTCAGATTAACCGAACTTGAGAAATTATGCCCCAGCCTACATGTTGCAAAAATTCAGGGAATTGTAGCGGTCCTGCAGAACATTTTCTCCCCCTTCAGAAGCTGGAGCACTTTGCTCTGTGACCCTGGGTGTGGAAATCAAGCTACAGAGTGCTCAGGCATTTCCTACACTGGGGAGCCCTTTGGCCTGGGATGGGCGGGGCACAGGGCAGAGGATTACGGTAGGTTACACCAAGCCTCAGGCAGAAACTGACAGTCATCCAACACCAGGAATGTCCCATCCAGGCTCAAAGGCAGAGACAAAAGGGGAGCAGAAAGGAGAGGAAACTAAAGATCAGTCCGCAGGATAGTGCAGTGAGAAGAGCACAAGCTTTCAGCTAGTGATCTAGGCTCACGTCCCTGGATGGTGTTGGCGAGTCGCTAAACATCCCCTGACCTGTTTTCTCAAAGGGAAGTAATAGGACCAACCACACAGGGTCCCTCTGATGACTTAATGAAATAACACGCGGGAAGCAAACAGCACAGAACGTGGCACGTGGCAGGGCGTCCACCAGGTCCCTCTGCCGCCCCCTCCATGCCCTCAGGCCTGGTGGACGCAGAACAGACAAGATCTATTTGTCGGGAAGGGCCTGGTACAAAGCAGCGATGATCAGAGGATGCCATTATAATTTCCCAGAAGAATGGAAACCGAGCACTTGAATTGCTTCAGAACGGCTTTTGACAGTAATAGGTCTGAACCTGAGTTGTCTTAAGTGTACATAAGGTTTGGGAGAGGATAAAGTAAAGCAGAATCTAGAGACCGGGGAGGGGAATTAGAAATCCTCGTTGACAAACCCCAGCACACGCAGCCCTACACACACACACACACACACACACACACACACACACACACACACGTGCACACGTACATAAACACACTCATGTACAGATTCACACACATTCCTACACACTCACATTCTCATAAATACGCACACTCACACACACACACACACACACACACATTCTACCCTCATGTCTCCAAAGGGGATTTGTAAACTGAATGTTTGGACCTCAAGGCACATATTCTCACAAAAATAACATTATAAATGGTGGCCACGTTCTCAGGTGGCTTCACGGTTAAGAAAATTGTAACCCATAAGTGAGGTAACATGCTGCATATTGGCAGTTGAACAAAAACAAGAGGAACTAACACTTCATTTGCCTCTTCCGTTTAATCATTAGTAAATTTTTTTAAACCGAATAGTATTTGAAATGAAGCACTTTTAAAAGAGGGCTGTTGGCAAAAACTCCCTGCCCACCCCCCCATGGAGAGAAGCCAGGCTCCCTGTGGGCCATGCTCAGAGCTGGATTCATATATACTCGCTGGGACCACAGCAGCAAGAGGCAGGAGGACCCTGGGCCCAGAGGGCTGAGACACCCTGGACGGGCCTCAGTCTGACGGGGGCTCTGATATCCACCACCCCAGCTCCCAATTGCACTCAACAGAAGGGAAGTTTCAAGCACTGTGCCAGGCCCCATGCAGAAATGTCTCAACTAATCTGCCTAATCAACAATGAAGCACGTGTTTTATTCCCATTGTTCAGATGGAGAAACTGAGGCTCGGTGGTTAGTGACTGGCCCAAGGTCAGTACAGCCCAGCCCTGCTGCTCCCAAAGCCTTTGTGCTTAACGTTGGCTGTACACTGGAATCACCTGGGGGTCATTAAAAATACTGGCGCTTAGCTTTCCCCACCAAAAGCAATTCTGATTTAATTGATCTCGGGTTCGACCCAGGCACCTGAACTTTTTAAAAACTCCCCAGATGATTCTAGTACACGGCCAAGGTAGAGAAGCACCGTCCTAATCAGTGTTTCTCAGCGTGGTCCTCACCACCTGCCACCATCACCTGAGGTGATATAAACACGCAGATTTCTAGGCCTCATTCAGGATCCGTTTTTGAACATCACTTTCACGTTGGTGAAGCATCCACAGGCTCATATAACTCACACAACACTGCTCTAAAGTTGTAAATTATTCTCAGTTTACAGGTAAGGACACTGAGACCCAGAGAGCTTTGGGAAGCTGGCCTAGTCACTCCATCTCACTGCTTCTCAAAGAGGAACGATCACACATCATCTCGGGGTGTGGTTGGGGGAATGAACCAGCTGGTGGAAGCCAAAGTGGGTGTCCTTGGAGCCCGGGAAGGAAGAGGAACGGGTATGGAAGGTTCTGCAGTGGCAGGAGGGAAGAGGTGAGGGTGGGAGGAACAGGATCCTGGGGGCCTCAGGGTGCAGCCCGGGAGAAATGGAGGGAGATTTCCACGGCAGGACTTTGGGGGGGGGGTGCCTGGGTGGAGGAAGGAGGAAAAGACAGACACAGGAGAGAAATCGAGGCTGAGGTGGGGGAGAAGGGGTGCTCCGAGTTCTCAGTAGAGAGCAGTCTGGCTGGAGCCGGTGTCTCAGCTAATTCCTCATCAGGTCCACCAGTACTGGCCCGCTAACTGGTTTTGATGTCCATCGAGACTTGGCAGTTCTCACTTTAGAATCACCAAAGGCGCTTTTGAAATAGACACGAATTTAACTGAGTAATCTCTTGGATTTTGTGACATCAGCTCGGCCAGCTACTGCCTCCGAAAACTTACTGAGATTTCTACACACGAGAGGAAGAGAGCTCGCCTCCTCTGAACTAAAACACGACGCTTCTCTTTGGCTTGTCCTTAAGGCGTAAATGTTAGTTCGTCTCTCGTGCGTTGCCGGGTTCCTTCACTAGGCATCCTATCTATGTAGGCGGGACAGAAATCTAGCCTACAGAGGGTGCAGTGTGATTGGGCTACTTCAGAAAAAGGGGGGACTGTGGCTTCCCCTCCCGTCTCTCCGGGGCTTGTTAAAGCAAAGGAAAGGGCAGCTATTCCCCCTCTTGATGAGAAAACACAAAAGGTCGCAGATTAAGAACAAACAGTTAAAAGCAGCTCGGCCTTTGAAATGTGGCACTATATCCGCCACGGGGCTGACACGCCAAACCGTGGTAATTGCCTCACAGCCCAGCCTGGGCCAACATGACTCACAAGATACCCATCTATCAGACCGAAGGCCCAGTCAGGTCCTGCAGAAGAAAAAATATAACAAAATAAATTAGGAGCTTGGGATTAACAGACACACACTACTATATATAAAACAGATAAATGACAAGGACCTACTGTATAGCACAGGGAACTATATTCAATACCTTGTAGTAACCTATAATGGAAAAGAATCTGAAAAATAATATATATATATATATATATATATATATATATATATACATACATTTACATAGTATACATATTTCTGGGTAACTGGCCATGTCCAATTCACAAGCCTGTCCCCGAGTTAATATCCCTAAAGCCTGTGTCTATCATTGTTTAGGAGTGATGGGTGAGGGATACGCTTGTATTTTGTAGATAATCCAGGTCTTGTGTTTTGTCTGTATTCACCAGCCATCCCCATGCAGTCAGATAAGCCACAAGCATGGGGTTGCTACTTTTAAACTGGAAAGAAGAGACTCTGAGATTAACAGGATATTATCGCTCTAATGGAAGAGGAAGACATCTCTCACGGTAGTCAGCTGCCACAGGGTCCCACATGCTAGCGGACAGTCACCTCGGGATCACCCCCAAACAGGAAAACCCTAGCGTGACACGAACCCAGGCATGAAGGCCTATGACTGCTTTGTTCTGCTACCTTAGCAAGAGGGTAAGGAATTTCAAAGATTGGATGCCTGGTTTTCACTTTCCTTTTCTCTTCCTTCCTTTCTTCTTTCTTATCCCTCCTGCTTTACCTTAGATTGTGTCTGGTTCTCGCCTTTGTTTCTGGGACTTCGTTAGCAAAGCATCCTCGGGATTTCCGTCTCTGGCAGTTTCTGGGACCAGAATTTTAGACAAAACAGCTTCCTCCGCCCTCTGCGTCTCCCACCTCCATGAGCCGATTTCCCATCCTCTTCTCAGAGGACCCATCGGCTTATCATCTCTTTTCATCCTTGATTTGCATTCGGAAGATTCTGACCAGCCACACATTCAGAGCTGGGAGTGTTGTAGCTGAAACTTTGTCCTTTCCATCGAGAGAAGTTATATTTCGTCAAACCACTAGGGGGAGTAAATCCCAGGGATACCAGAAATCATGGATTCAGCAACCTTGGGAGGAAGCTGGAGTGTCACCATGGGCCAGCCTCCCGGCTCAGTTAAACTTCCTCCTCCAGCTTTCCAGAGGCCCTGAGAATGCACATCAGCAAAACTGGAACAAGTCAGTTAACAGAAACTGTTTGCCAGAATCACTTCTAAAGGATGCCCTAAAAAATGTCAGGTTTTCAGAAATCAACATATTGACACTTTCCAGCAAGAGCTTGTGACAGGAACAAAACCCACTGGTGCTTAAATGTAAAATGACCAGAATTTAACCCTTAGTCCTGACCCACGCAAAACTAGACACAAGCCAAACACAGACTCTGCCCTAAAGACTTACATTCCATTGAGAAACGGTCCAAAACAGGACGCAACACGTCACATTTGGCATTCCTCCAGGAGGTAGTCAGGAGTGAGAGGTGAGAAAAGATAAAAGAAGTCCCATTTGGTGGACAAGCAACCAAGAGAGGAGAGTCCATCTTTTGGTAAATATTCTGAGCAATCAAATACCACATCTTGGACTTTGATCCTTCAGTGTACCTCTGGCTTCTAGAATAGTTTAGTAAAATTTAAAAGTACTCTGCAAAGTACTTTACATAAATTCTTTGTAGAGGAGCAGGTCAAAGAACTGAGCAGAGTCTGGAAAGATTCTCAGGATCAGGCAGAGAGTCTGGCTGATAAAACATCAGAGAACGGGGCTTTCACCCACACATGCAGTGAGAGTCCCACTTCATAGCGACAGAGGGAAATCTAAAGCAAGGAAAGGAAGGAATGTGAAGATTCTCAAGAATACACGTAAGTAGTATTTGTCCGTTCATTCATTCATTCATTGATTCATTCCCAAATGCGCCGAGCACCTACCACTCGCCAAGCTCTGTGCTAAGTACTGGGATACGGGGCTGAGCAAGATGACAGCATCACGCTCTGGTGGAGTTTACAGAGGCTTGAGGAGAAGCATTAACAGGGCTTCCCGAGGCTAATTAATTCACCATCACTGTGATGAATGCTGTAAGTGCGTGGTCGCTGATGCCACGGGAGCACGCCTCAGGGGACTAACCTAGTCTGGGAGGCCAGAGGCGCCTTCACAAAAGTGCCATTTTAGCTGAGGACTGATAATGACGTGTGAGCCAGATGAGTGCTATGCAGGTGTGTGTGTCGAGGGCGGATAGGCAGGAGAAAAGGGGATGTTCCAGACTGAGGAACAGCAGTAAAGAGGCCTGAATAGGGAAAGGCCCTGGCATGGTTCAGAGGATGCCGAGAGAAGTCTAGCCTTGGCTGTTACATAAAGACCTGGGAGAGGGTGGCATCTGGTGAGCCAGGGCCAGTCCACGCAGGGCCATGTCAGGAATGCTTACTTGAGACCAGAGCTTCTCAACCGAGACGATTTTGCCTCCCTCCCCTCCAGGGACATTTTTCCTTGTCACAACTGGGAGTAGACTGCTACTGGCATCTGGTGAGTAGAGACCAGAGATGCGGCTAAATATCCTACGTTGCACAGGGCAGCCCCACAGCAAAGAATTCTCCCACTCAAGATGTCAACGATGCTGCAGAGGAAAAGCCCTATTTTAGAATGAGGATCAAGGAGCCACGCAGGGGTTTTAGGCTGGGAGGTCTGGCGATGAGATTTGCTTCAAAAAGATCACTCTGACTTCAGTGTGGACTGATGGGGGAGAACTATTAGTGTAGATCTAAAGCGATCGGTTGGGAAGATCTGCTGTGGTCTGGGCAAGAGAAGATGTGGCCCAGCCTTGGGGAATGTCAGTGTGGATGGAGAAAAGTGAATGGATGAGGAAGATACTTAAAAGAATAAATCAGTGGGATTGGGTGACAGATTGGTTGTGGTGCATATCTCAGCCCATGCTCTTGAAAGCAACAAAGCCCGAGGCAAGGCTTAAATGCTGATGCTTTACTTGGACGGCTCGGTACCAGGGCAGCAAGAGTGAGGGAAAGGGAAGTAAGGCAGAATGACAGGAAGCAGTGCGTTTCCACCCAGACCGCTGCTTCAGAGGAGCTGTGATGAGACACAGGCACCCAGCCAGGCCCCCAGGATATCTTTGGATGGGGTGCTGGAGTAGCTGCACCTTAGAACAGTCCACTGGAGAGAGGAAGGAGAATATAGCTTCTATCTCCCATCTCCCACTGGTCAAAGTTTCCCCCGTGGCAGTTTTAAAACATATCTTCAAATTCTCCCATTAAAACACATCTGCAAGTTTCTCCCATCATGAGGTGGGAACTGTATCCTCTATCGTGAATCTGGACTGGCCTGAATTACTCACTCGTATCCAGGAGAACACAGCAGAAGTGATGCTGTAGGACTTCCAAGGCTAGGTCATACAAAGCCATGCGGGTTCTGCCTTGCTCACTGGAGCACCTGTGCTTGGAGTCCTTGGCTGTCCTGTAAGGAGTTGACGACCCTAAAGCCACTGTGCTGGAATGAGCCCAGGCCACACAGAGAGCCCAGGTGGAGGGGCTCTGCTTCATAGCTCCAACCACAGACCCTGTCAACAGCCAGCATGCACTGCCGGCCCTGGGTGTGAAGATACTTTCAGATGATTCTATTGCACGAGCGTAGGGTCACTCATAGCCGTGAGTCACCCAGCTCCGGCTTCAGACGTCAAGGAGCAGAGCCAGGCCAGTCCTACTGTGCCCTACTGACCCTCATAATCCACGAGCCTAATTAAATGATTGTTTTAAGCCCCTGAACTTTGGGGTAATTTGTCACCCCCAAAGTCACTGGAACACACTTGTTACAGGTTAATGACTCACCCTTCTCATTTGAATCATTTGGCCCCCTGACATCACCCCAAACCCTGCCATGTGGCACTTCAGACAGGAGCCCGGGACACCAACAGTATGGCTGGGGGTCCTCAGATGGCAGATTACAGATACCCCACAGGGAGTCAGCCAACCACAGTGGAGCCTAAGTAGAGCATGTGGCCGAAGATTCAGGAGAGACATAAGGTCAAGGCATCAGGCACGGTGTGCTGATATGTCTGATACAGGGGTGAGGCAGCGGGAAGGCAGGAGTTAAGGATTCTCACATTTCTGGTTTCTGACTTGAGCAACCAGGTAGATTAACGATTTTAATTGAAATCATTAGTGCAATTTACTGAGAGAGGAACTGGATAAAAGGAGGGGGCTCAGTTCGAGGTACCTGTGTGGACATTGGATATGGCAAGAAGTAGGAGCCCAGAACACCAAAGACGCTCAAAGTCATTGATCTTAAGACTCCAGGGCCCCAAGAGGGCTTAAGAGCCTGTCCCTGAATCTTCTTTCATGTGCGATGAATATTTTCCAGGTCTCTGGTTGGGACCCTTGTCCGGCTGAATTATGTATTTCAAGGCTAGTGTGTTAGAGAAGGTAAAGGGAGCCTCCAGGAAAGAACACGGCATCTGCAAGAGCTGCCATATATAAATACATGCCCTATATCCCAGTGCTGGCAGGAGAGATACCATCAGGTTTACTTATTATCATTATTTTTAATGTGTGCGGAAAATATTTTAGTTACCTTTAATATGTTGGAATCCTTTCCCAGCATGCAGCGCTCTTCTTTCTCCTCCTTCTCACTTTTTAACCCAAATTGCAAATGTTCTGTATATGCAAGATGTTAGTCTGTTTTGCACTGCATGTTTAGATAATTGGTGCTTTTGACTGATGTTCTTGTCAATGTTGCTTTAGTTCACGGATTTATAATATTCCTAGGCCTGGAGGAGATCTCACAAAGAAATAATGCAAAACAATCCCCAGTTCCTGAATGCCTGAGGTGACGGGAGCCAGCCACCTCCTGTTCCCTACCACAGGTGGGCAGGATCCTCTCCTGAAACAAGAAGTCAAGGTCAGGTCTAAGGACAGGTCTGAGCTACTCCGATCCCTGTGAGGGCAGAGCCTGGGGGTCTCCCAGTCTCAGCTGGGACTCCCGGGACCCACTCCCTGCTGCTCTCCCAACACACAGTTTCAGGTTCTTCCAGACCCGCTTCCCTCAACCCCTCTGCTAAAATGAAAAAGGCCGTGCCTGCAGCAGTAATAACTTTTGATTATTTACAAAATCGTGTCGGGGCGGGGAGTGGGGGGCAGAATACAAGGAGGAATGAAGAAAAGGAGGGATGGAGCATTCACTGAGGCACCACTTTCCTGTTCTGGGGGGCTTTATCACAATGAGTCCGTACAAAATCCTGTTGGTATTAGTCACCCATATTTTTTACATGAAGAAACTGAGGCACAAAGAGATTCATTAACGTGCCCAAGATTGTGCAGCTAATAAGATTCAAGGCCAGAGTCCATTTTCCACTCCAGTCCAGTGCTCTTTGCACCATCCTTTTCTTCCCTAGTCTTTGTATCCACAACTCTATTACTCTTTTTTTTTTTTTAACATCTTTATTGGAGTATAATTGCTTTACCATGGTGTGTTAGTTTCTGATCTATAACAAAGTGCATCAGTCATACATATACATATGTCCCCATATCCCCTCCCTCTTGCATCTCCCTCCCACCCTCCCCATCCCACCCCTCTAGGTGGTCCCAAAGCACCGAGCTGATCTCCCTGCGCCCCTCGGCTGCTTCCCACCCCTCTATTACTCTTAAAGAACAGAAGGCATTTCTCTGGTTGTGGGGAGACCGGGCTGTGGGCGCAAGAACCACTGTACCTCTCCCTGCGCGCCACCAGGTGGCGCCGTGAGAGGCTGAAGTCCTGCTGCTTTTCACCGGCGCCCTTGGCGAGACACACAAGCGTGGGGTGGAACAGCTGCAGGGAGAGTGTCAAAACAGAGTTCTATTTAGGAAAGCGGAGCTTTCTGCCCGGCCCTGTTTCCCACTGGGATCCTTGGTTGGCTCTCCACAGACTATAAATGAATTTGCTTTTTTCTTCCTTCCCCATCCTACTGCTAACCCACATCTCGATTCTATTTTCTCTCCAACTCTGACACCAGGGCACGAGTCCCACCCACATCAGGGAATAGTGTGTCCTGAAGAGAGAGGGCAGCAGGCAGGCTGGGTGGTGCAGAGTCGGGGCCTGCAGCCAGTCCCCAGAGCAACTGGTGGGCCATTTCCCACACAGACCCTTCCCACCCGTGGACCATCACAGCGTTCCCACGACCCCACCCCCGCCCCCCAAATCTAAAGGACTTATCTTAGTCTGCTTGGCTGCCATAACAAAGTATCACAGTTCTGGGGGCTGGAAGGCCAAGGCCAAGGTGAGGACAGTTTGCTTCCTTCTGAGGCCTCTCTCTGCGGCTTGCTGTGTCCTCACGTGGCCATTTCCCTGTGTGAGCATCCCAGGTCTCTCCGTGTGTCCTACTCTCCTCTTCTTCTAAGGACACAAGCCAGATTGGACTAGAGCACATAAAGCGGTCTCATTTTATTCTGTGTGTGCATTACTATTCTTTTTTTTTTTATTATTGAAGTATAGTGATTTACACTATTGTGTTCATTTCAGGTGTTCAGCAAAGTGATTTGGGTACATTTTTTTTGTCAGATTCATTTTCCATTATAAGTTATTACAAAATACTGAACATAGTTCCCTGTGCTATACAGTAAATCCTGTTGCTTGTCTATTGGATGTATAATAGTTTGTATCTGTCAATTCCATACTCCTAATTTATCCCTCCCCTCACATTCTCCTTTTGCAACCACAAGTTTGTTTTCTGTCTGTGAGTCTGTATCTGTGTTGTATATAGATTTGTTTGTATTGTTTTTTTAGATTCCGCATAAGTGATATCATATACTATTTCTTTCTCTGACTGACTAACTTCACTAAGTGTGATGATCTCTAGGTCCATCCATGTTGCTGCAAATGGCATTATTTCATTCTTTTCTGTGACTGAGTAATATTCCATTATATATATATATACCACATCTTCTTTATCCATTCCTCTGTTGATGGACACTTAGGTTGCTTCCATGTCTCGGCTATTGTAAATAGTGCTGCAATGAACATTGGGGTGCATGTGTCTTTTCGAATTAGAGTTTTCATCTTTTCTTTTTCTAGTTTTCTAAGGAAACTCCATGCTGTTTTCCACAGTCAGCCTCATTTTATTTTAATTGCCTCTTTAAAGGTCCTGTCTCCAAATACAGTCACATTCTGAGGTACTGGGGATTAGGGCTTCAATAATATGACTTTGTGGGGGGATACAATTCAGTCCATAACAGGATCCAATCACTAATGTTTAAACATCCTGAGGAGAGGGCAGAATTTTGTGCTTAATTTTAGCCCCAAGAGGTCACGGGAAAAGTCATAGGTCACAATGTGCTCATGACGTTCACCTCATGAACTTCATCAAGTGTGTGATGTTAAGGATAAACATAGCTGAAATAATCCAAGTAATTGCAAAATGGCCCATCCTGGGGCTCACATGGTAACCCTGATGGATCTGGTTTGGGGTCTCTAACTGATGAACTAACTAGAACATCAGCAAGTGTCTACTTCCCTTTGAAAAGCAGTTTCCCCTCATCTCCCTCTTTTGAACACCCCCAAATGCAGCGCACTCCCGGAGCCCACAGAACTCCCTCCTTCCCTGGGGTCTGTCTACCTGGGAGACAGCTCTTGGATGGCAACCTGGATCTACCCGACACACCCTAGGGGGCTGTAGGGATGGCATAGTTGTCCCCAGGTTGAAAGACTAGGCCAGAGGGTCTGCTGAATCTGGGAATGCCCCCAAGCCAGGCTACATGGAACCTCATTTAGAAGAAATTCATAGAGAATTAAGAAATCCCAAAGAAGTCGTCTCTTCCCCAAGGGAGAATTGTGGAGGAAAGGCAAGAGAAATGCCTAATTAGAAAATAAAGACGGCAACTCCCGTTTGACAGTGGCCAACATGACCAGAGGCTGAGGGCTGGGTTGCCCTCAGCTGGGGAATGATTGTGTGGTCATTTGACAGCTATGCATCTCCAGCACCTTCTTGTCCTCAGACTGCTCTTCTGTCCCCTCAGAGGGAAAACTAACCCTAGTTTGATAACCTAAGTAATTCTCAACCCAGCCCCTACTCAGCCCTCTTAAGGGTTTCTTGCCTTCTTCAAGACCTCAGATTTCTGTACTCACGTGTTATATCGTGGTGCAGTAGAGTTATATGATGCTGGAGCCACAAGTGCGTATGTGCAATAGTTGTGAGTCCGGCCCCATGTGGTTTGGGCAGATGTATCTCAAGCAGGGAAGGCAAATCTGTATCCAGGAGAAGCGTCTATTTTAGTGAGAACAAACTATTGCAGGAGACTGATCCACGCGGGCTATATCATCTCATCTTGGCTCTCTCTGAACATTCCTACCGTGGTCACCTGTCACCCAGTGACTTTGGTCCTGGGCCCTGGTGATGCTGTCTCCATCTTTGTCTCCAACCTAAGGCTGGTAGAGCTCCATGCTACTGCTAATCTTCGGGTTGCCTCTCCAGCGATTTGGACTTCTCAGTCTGACCATCATTTACAGAACCAACTCCCTGTATCAGATTCCCACTCTTTTAAACACTTAGTTTCTTTTTGCCTGGTTGGACCCAGACTGATAACAGCCCACTTGAAGTTTGAGTTCATAAAGTTAAAGAGAGACCAATCAGCAGAGCATGTGATTGTTCCCAGTAGCCTTCAGCTTTCTTCAGGTGTAGACAGAGAATAGGCAGAGAGTTGGATCTAAGTAGCACTGGAGTCTTGCCAAGAAAAAGTGATGGAAGGAAGAGCTGAAGATGATTTTAAGAATGACCCAAAGACTCTCGGCTGGGTTAAGAGATAAGTGAGGTTATGAAAGGGTGAATAGCAATGCAAAGATGGGAAAGCCAGTGGGTTAAAAATCCATGTGTGCTTGATCATTTTTTGAGCAGAGGTGCTACAGGGAGTGAGCCGAAAGGTTATGCAAGGGTAATCAGGGATTAGGATGCTTGAAATCAAACTTTTGGAAGAGATGCAGCAATTGATAAGACCATGAGAGTGAGTGGCTGAGACAGGCTGGAGGACAAGATCAATGGAAATGAGGAAATGAGGGATTACTGTTGAGTGGATTGTGTACGTGGATATTGAAGACCCACCCTAAGACCTCTAAAGGATCTGGGTCTCTCCTCTCTTGCTTAAACCTTGGAGAGCGGGGCTCCAGCTTGTTCTCTCCTCTTCTCTCTCTGCTGTACTGTCCCTCACCATGACCCTTGATGGTGGCCACGGTTACTCTCGTTCCCCAAGCCCCACTAGCACAAAGTTGTTATGTGTAACAGACGTTTACCAACTATTCGCAGATAAAAGAGGAGACATAGCAGAGCATAAGGCTAGAAATAACTTAAAACTGAACATCACCTATGAAGTCTTAGAGTCCTTAATAGGAATTTCTCAAGGACCAGTTTTCCCCTTGGGTCCTGACTCTGCCAGTTTTGTTCAGGTCACCTCTCTCTACAGAGACCCTTCTCTACCTTGCTTCCTCTTTGGGACATCTGGTCCCCCAACCTCCCTTTATTGCAAGCGTCCGGGATAATGCTCTTAAATTCACATACAGGGAACACACATTCAGTGGTGCAGTCCTTTCACAACTCTTGCCACCACGGGGGTCCCACCTTTTATTTCCAAAAGGCCTGTCAAGGTATTTTCCTAAAGAAAAGAGCCATCAACCTCTAAGAGGAATTCTGCCCCTTCCCCAAAATACAAAATTGCAACAGGCATGGCATTATTCTAATAAAGCAAATGTTTCACTTTCCTGTTATTACCCAAGTTAAAATGACATCATGCAAACCACAATGTTTAAAATCTGAAAAGCACTTTTCTAATTCAAATATAAGAGGAGAGAAATTGTATGTACAATCGCACAACCCAGTCTAATAAGGAGATGATCCAAGAACCAAAGATCCATTTGTCTGCAAGGCCCCAGGGATGCAGACTTGGGGAAAGTGGGTTGTGACTAAATGCACTGCTCAGTTGAATGCATGCTTAAATTAATGAATGAAATGTGCATAGTTGTATATGACATCATGACTTATAATAACAAATATACGTTTGGTCTTCTGGCATAGGGCTCCTAAAACCCTTGGAATTTCCTAAGCGATAAGAGAATGAGAGCATCTTTTGTTATAATATTTAGTCTTTGGCGTTGGTTCCTGAAATAGCTCCAGAGCCATTGGAGCTATTGGTGACCTATTGGAGGTTGGTGACCTTCTGGGCTGGTGAACATATGGCGGTGCAGGGAGAATGGCTCCAGGCCCCTTCCTATATACTTTGCCCTATGCATCTTTTCCATCTGGCTGCTCCTGACATATCTTTTTATAATAAACTGGTAACCTAGTAAGTAAACTGTTTTCCTGAGTTCTGTGAGCTGCTCTAGCAAATTAATGGAACTGGAGGAGGAGATCGTGGGAACCTCCGACTTACCGTTGGTAGGCCAAAAGCACAGGTGACAATCTGGACTTGCAATTGGCATCTGGGGATGGGGACAGTCTTGTGGGACTGAGCCCTTACCTGTGGAATCTGATACCAGCTCTAGGTAGGGAGTGTCAGAACTGAACTAAATTGTAGGACACCCAGCTGGTGTTGCAGAATTGGTCAGCATGGGAATAAGCCCACATCTTGTGTCAGAAGTGTGAAAATAGAGAACCACAGGAACAGGTTTTCCTTTACAGTGTAATGCAAGGAGGTGCTTGGTAGGCACTTTTTAGCCATCTCAATAAAATCATTTCAGAACTGTGGTGGAACCCAAGCGGGGAATAAGAAGGGGATGAAGGGGAATAAGAAAATGGATAAAACAAGTGTGACTCTCTTTTTCTAGAAGCTAAATGTGAAAAGGAGAACGACAGTGTAGTAGCCACTTAGTTCCAGCACTCCTCAGGATACTCTGCTCCGCAGTCTAGGTATTTTACACTCATGGTATCTTGAGGAGACTCTAACAAAGGGCACCTCCCAAGCATCCAGTTCTTTACATGCCCCCCACGTATGCCTAGGGCAGTGCCAACTATGCCCTTTCCTGAGTGAATATTTTGATAAGAGTCTTGGGGAGAGAAGTAAAAAGGACAGGCCTGCTAAAGTGAAAAGAAGAGGAGAGAGATGTGTTATGGACTGAATTGTACGTCCCCCAAATCCATATGTGGAAGCACTAACCACGCAATGTGACTAAATTTGGAGATAGGCCCTCTAAGTAGGCAACTAGGTTAAGTGAGGTCATAAGGGTGGGGCCCTAATCCAATAGGACTTGTGTCCTCATAAGAAGAGGAAGAGGCAGGAGGAGTTGACAGGCACAGAGGTGAGGCCATGTGAGGACACAAGAGCAGGTGGGTGTCTGCAAGCCAGGAAGAAAGGCCTCACCAGAAACCAACCCTGCCAGCATCTTGATCTTGAACTTCAAGCCTCCAGGTTCATGAGAAAATTCATCTCAGTTGTTTAAGTCACCCAGCCTGTGGTACGGTTGTTATGGCAGCCCAAGCAGACTAACACAGGGGAAAAAAAATTAATAATAATAAATATATATAATAATAAGGGGGGAGGTTTGTCTAGGATGCTGAACCTAGATTTCTCTTCATAATTTTGCAAAGGTCTGGCTCTAGTGGTGTAAAGGGAGAGGGAAAGGGAGAGAGGAGGAACGTGACAGTGGCGGATTTGTCACACAACAAGACACTGGCTCTCACCTGGCCAGCTCATGCACCTCCCCAGTCCCCGTTTGCTGTTCCCCATTCCCTGGATCTCTGGGGCTGGCTGTCAGACTACGGCAAATACTCTGCCTCCAGCAAAAGCAATTGTTTGAGTTGGGAGCCCTCTGCCTTCACCTTGGGTCACTTTATAGACCTCTCAAAGGTTTGCTTAGTTTTTAAACATCCCAGTTTAGATAACTAAAGTTCTGTGGTGGGAGGTGTGGGTTTTGTTCTTTTGTTTTGTTTTGTTTTGTTTTGTTTTTTTCCTTCTGATTTATGCCAGGATCAAAAGCAGCTTCCCTGGGACTTCCCTGGTGGCGCAGTGGTTTAGAATCCACCTGCCAATGCAGGGGACATGGGTTCGAACCCTGGTCCGGGAAGATCCCACATGCTGCGGAGTAACTAAGCCCGTGCGCCACAACTACTGAGCCTGCAGGCCACAACTACTGAAGCCCACACACCTAGAGCCTGTGCTCCGCAACAAGAGAAGCCACAGCAATGAGAAGCCCGCGCACTGCAACGAAGAGCGGCCCTCGCTCGCCTCAACTAGAGAAAGCCCACGTGCAGCAACGAAGACCCAACACAGCCAAAAATAAAAATAAATAAATAAATGTATAGAGTCTTTCCTGTGGTTATCGACCCATTGAGAGCCGCTCTGCAGCCAAAGGCCTCGCTGTGCTCCAGGGAATGCCTGAGATTAGGGAGGATTCCGCAAGAGGCTTGAAGAGCCGCACACGGGCGTGGGGACGTTGCATCTCTCTTTGCAAGCACATAATGGACCCAAAGTGGTGGACCGCTCACAAATTCGTTCCCCCCTCCTTTCATTTCTAACCTTAGCGGGAGAACTGCATTAATTACTTAAACAGTTGAGCGACTCAGAGGCTTCTTTTCAGCTGCAACGCTCACGTGGCTGCCTCTTTTATGGCCGGCAGGTCCCTGATGCCAAGGGTGGGCGACGGAGGGAGGCCTTACTAGGAGCACTTGTTTAAACAAGGCCAATTTCAAGCCTACTTTGCATGCAAATACTTACAAGAGCATCCCGGCTCGTTCCTTAAAATTAGATGGAATAAAGACACTTTGGAGGGATATGGCTTGGTTTGTTTCCAATCTTTTCCTCTTATGGCTAAAACTAGTTTCTCCAGATCATGCTTTGGTTTTGCTGTGTTGAGAGTTTATATCACAAGGAAAATAACTTTGTTCTTCAGGACCAACAGTTTAAAATGGGAACCATTTAATTTATTTTGGGGCGGGGGGCGGTTTGTTTGTTTGGTTGGTTGGGTGGGGTTTTTTTGGCCTCGAGGAGGCTTCTGGGCGTGGAGTCTTAACTGGACTGCCAGGGTATTCCCGGGAACCATTTAATGTTGTTGTTCTTGTTTTAAATTTATTTAGAATAGTGTCTTTTAAATGGGTCTCTTAAAACCGTTTGCCTTGGAAATGTTATGTTTATGTGCACAATTCCAGGCTCCCTGGGCTTCTTTCTTCATCATCAGGGTATCTTGCTTGCAGAGACCTGCAGGAGGTAAATGTGGTCTTAGCATTTCTGTGTCTGGTCAGGTACCTGCCATGCACATGGTAAGCACTCATTAAATAATTTCCTTGGTGAATTATTTATGGTGTGGTCGCATTAATCTTTTATCTTAGACTAATTCATACTCTAAAATGTTGGTTTGGCCATTTTTGTAAATCATTTTCACAAATAGGTGTTTTCTCTGGATTCATTGGGTTATTAGCAGTTCAACCAAAAAGTGTTACCACGTGCTAGATGACGTTCTTCTCTGGTTAACTTAGTTTTTTTATTAATTTAATATCCATGAATGTTACCAAGATTGCCAGTCTACATATAGTTCTTCTGGTAACAATTCTCAAACTCTAAAGAATGGTGAAAAAAGCACAGCTTTGTTGTTGTTGTTGGGTTTTTTTTTGGTCTCTGGAGCTCAAAAAGATTTTTATGGTTGAAATGGAAGATGGTAAGCAGCCCTATTTACAGTAGCCAAGATATGGAAGGAACCTTATTGTCCATCAACAGATGAATGGATAAAGAAAATGTTGTACATATACACAATGGAATACTACTCAGCCATAAAAAAGGATGAAATAATGCCATTTGCAACAACATGGATGGACCCAGAGATTATCATACTAAGTGAAGTAAGTCAGAAAGAGAAAAACAAATATCATATATCACTTTTATGTGGAATCTAAAAAATAAAACAAACTAGTGAATATAACAAACAAGAAACAGACTCACAGATATAGAGACCAAACTAATGGTTACCACTGGGGAGAGGGAGGGGAGAGGCAACATAGGGATAAGGGATTAAGAGGCACAAACTACTATGTATAAAATAAACAAGCTACAAGGATACTTTGTACAGCACAGGGGAAATAGCCAATATTTTATAACTATAAATAGAACATAACCTTTAAAATTGTGAATCACTGTGTTTTACACCTAAAACTTACATAATGTTGTAATCAACTCTACCTCGGTAAAAAATAATTCTTAAAAAAAAACCCAGAAAAATAAAGGAATGGTAAGAGGCAACCACAGAGTGGACAAAAGGAGTCCTGGGGACTGCCCTTTGTTCTTTTACTCATACATCGACACAGGCATTTATTGGGATTCAGCCCTGCCTTAAGAAGCCCACAGTCTAGGGATACAAATGAGCTAGTGATTACAGGGTAAAGTGATAATGATGGATGTTTTCATAGCTTATTTATTTATTTTGGCCATGCTGTGAGGCTTATAGGATCTTAGTTCCCCAACCAGGGATTGAACCCAGGCCCTTGGCAGTGAAAACCCAGAGTCCTAACCACTGGACTGCCAGGGAATTCTCACCTTTTTAATTTATTAAATGTCACCATCTGGTTGGCCCAGGAGCATCTTACAAATGAGATGGGCTGTGGCAGACATTGGTTGGTACTCAACTGAGCCAATTTTTTTCCCTTTTCCATTATGGTTTTTTACAGGATATTGAATATAGTTTCTTGTGCTGTACAGTAGGACCTTATTGTTTATCCATTCTATATATAATAGTTTGCATCTGCTAATCCCAAACTCCCACTCCATCCTTCTCCCACACCCCTCTCCCTTGGCAACCACAAGTCTGTTCTCTATGTCTGTGAGTCTGTTTCTGTTTTGTAAATAAGTTCATTTGTGTCATATTTTAGATTCCACATATAAGTGAGATCATATGGTATCTGTCTTTCTCTTTCTGACCTACTTCACTTAGTATGATAATCTCTAGGTCCATCCATGTTGCTGCAAATGGCATTATTTCATTCTTTTTGAGGCTGAGTAATTACTGCATTGTATATAGGTACCACCTCTTCTTTATCCAGTCATCTGTCGATGGACATTTAGGTTGCTTCCATGTCTTGGCTATTGTGAATAGTGCTGCCATGAACATTGGGGTGCATGTGTCTTTCAGCTGAGCCAACCTTAAGCACCAGAGCCCTTGGTCCTGGTGGCCTCACCCCTTGTTCAGAGCAGGAGGCAGGTCAGCTGAGCCATGGTGCTGTAGGATGTGTGGTGACCAGGACTGGGTATACAGGAGCTACACAGCCTCCCACAGTGCCTTAGCCACACTCTCATGCCTGGCCTTGGCTAGGCTTCCAGGAACAGCTGTCTCCTTACCATTCTGAGAAAAAGAAAAAAAGGGAGGAGTGAGGCAGATTATCTAAAAGGTCACTAGCAAAAGCTTCTTCGTCCTTTGGAACAGTTCAGCCTTGATCAGTGCTGCGTGCTCGGTCACCAGTTATGTGGAAGAAGCACAGCCATGGCAGACAATGGAGGTGGGAAGAAAGCCAGCCCTTCTGGCAGGACTTCTAATGCTCAAAGACAAGAGTGGCCATACCCCCCTGCAGGAACCCCACAGTTAGAGGCATTGAAGCCTTCCAGTAAATCCATCTTGGAAGGCAATTCATCTTGGCCAAGTCCCTGAAAGGTAGGCCTATGGGAAGTTACAATTGTTGGTGCAGCAGTAAAGACCTGGCTTAAGCTGACTAGGACAGCCGTGGGCTTGTTATCTTAACCACAGACACTTTGTCCCAAGCGAATGTTATCAGCTCTTCAGAAAACCTTTTGAGAGAATCAGGCGAATCAAGCCCAAGCTGCCCTCCCTCTCTGTGTGCCCTTGTCTGGTTTCCCATGAAAGAAATGAAACCAGCAGCAGCATGGAGAGAAAAGACTCCGCACGAGCTGCTTTTCTCCATCCCATGCCACTCCATCCTTCTCCCCGCTCCATCACCCTGAAGAAGTCTCCTTCTGGAATAAACTGCCTTTCATCCCTGTCACCTTCAATATGGCTCTAGGAATGTCCTTCTCTAGGACCTGTGGACCATCTCTTTGAAAGGTAATCATCAGAGGAGACAACTTCTCTATCTCTCAGCCTCTGAGGGAGGGTAGAAGCGTAACATTAGAGAACACCTTGCCCCCAGTTGTAAAGCTAACTTCTGCCATAAAGACAGGAGAGGGACTTCCCTGGTGGCGCAGTGGTTTAGAATCCACCTGCCAATGCAGGGGACATGAGTTCGAACCCTGGTCCGGGAAGATCCCACATGCTGCGGAGTAACTAAGCCCGTGCACCACAACTACTGAGCCTGCGCTCTAGAGCCCACAAGCCACAACTACTGAGCCTGCGTGCTGCAACTACTGAAGCCCATGCACCTAGAGCCTGTTCTCTGCAACAAGAGAAGCCACTGCAATGAGAAACCCGCGCACAAGGAAGAGTAGCCCCTGCTCGCCGCAACTAGAGAAAGCCCATGCGCAGTAACGAAGACCCAATGCAGCCAGAAATAATAAATAAATAAAATAAATAAATTTATATATATATATATATATAAAAAGACAGGAGAGGTTTATGAGCAAACACAGATGGCCTTTGACAGCACCCTAACACCGCCCAGTAGTTTTCCACTAGCTCACCCCAGCATTTAAAAACCCTTCCACCCTCTGATCCAGGGGAGTTAAGTTCAGACTGAGTTCTGGCCTGTCTCTCTTATGGCAATAGCCTTGAATGAAGCTTTCCTTGCCTGTTTAACTTTGCAGGGTGCAATCTTTGCTTTGACATGCCCCTGCTCACGCCTCCAAAAGCTTCTCATTCCATTGCAGCAGTGGCTCTCAAACTAGTATGTTTCTGAATCACCTGGAGGGCTTGTTAGAAGTACAGTTGCTGGGACTTCCCTGGTGGTCCAGTGGTTAAGAATCCGCCTTCCAATGCAGGGGATGTGGATTCAACCCCTGGTAGGGGAACTAACATCCCACGTGCCACAGGGCAACTAAGCCACGTGAGCCACAACTACTGAGCCCACGCTCCACAACTAGAGAGCCTGCACGCTGCAACTACAGAGCCCATGCACTCTGGAGCCTGTGTGCCACGACTAGAGAGCCTGTGCACTGCAACTACTGAGCCCACACACCACAACTAGAGAGAGAAGCCCGCGCACTGCAACAAAGAGCCCATGCACCACAACGAAAGATCCCTAGTGCCGCTGCAACTAAGACCCAATGCAGGGCTTCCCTGGTGGCGCAGTGGTTGAGAGTCTGCCTGCCGATGCAGGGGACACGGGTTCGAGCCCTGGTCTGGGAAGATCCCACATGCCACGGAGCAGCTGGGCCCGTGAGCCACAACTACTGAGCATGCGCGTCTGGAGCCTGTGCCCCGCAACGGGAGGGGCCGCGATGGTGAGGGGCCCGCGCACCGCGATGAAGAGCGGTCCCCGCACCGCGATGAACAGTGGTCCCCACTTGCCGCAACTAGAGAAAGCCCTCGCACGAACCGAAGACCCAACACAGCCAAAAATAATAAAATAAATAAATAAAAACATAATTTGCAAAATATAATTAAAAAAAAAAAAAAAAAGACCCAATGCAGCCATAAATAAATAAATAAATATTTTTAAAAAAGAACACAGTTGCTAAAGCAGTAGGCCTGGGTCAGGGCTTGACATGTTCCAACAAGTTTCCAGATAAGACATGGCTGGTACAGAGACCATACTTTTTAGCTTGTTTTTTGCACAGACTATCTTAACCCTCTAAGAGCCCTGGAGTTCATGGTGGCCCCAGTATACTGTCCTGTAATAAGGTCATTTCCAGAGTTGATGGAGATGTTTTCTTTCCCACAATCTTCTCCCTCTCTCTCTTTTTAATACTTGTTCCCCCTGTACTCTCTGGCTTTTTCCCCTCCCTTTCCTTCCCTCTCCTTTGACTCCCAGGTCACAGTAATTCTCTTCCAATTAGCCTTCCCCTTCTGGAAAAAAAAAAAAAGAAGTAGCCTGCTGCTACTTAGGATAGCCGTTAATCTTTCCACGTTTGAGGCTATAGTTGTTTTTGGTTGCTTTTTAACCAACAAATCCTTCTTGGAGCCCCCTTGGCACTTTGCTTCCCTGGGGATGGGGGAGGGGGCTTCCCTCATACTCCCTGGTTACCTAGCAACTTGTCTCCTTTCTGACAAGTCACCGCCCCTGCGGAGAAGCCAGCTGATGTGCACACAACAAAGGGAAAGTGACACCACTGCTCCGCTTCCCCTCTTCGAAGGCCTCCCTGTTCATTAGCGCTGTGATAAGTGACTTGCTATGGGCAGGCCCCACTGATGCCCTCTTTGATTAAGCCAGCCGCACTGCCCCTCCCAGGGATCTTGGAGTGATGGCAGCTTGTCAAGTTCCCGAGATGCTGAGTAGGTACTGGGAATTTCAGATTTAACCCCTAATTATATCCAGCCCATCACCTTTGTAATAGGAGCCATAATAGCCTTTTCATTGTTGTCTTCAAGTCGGTGGGGCCGTGTGGAAAACTATATCCATATTCATGCCCGTGTTTCCTATCTATTGCTACTACATCCTCTCTCCTTACACTTCAGAATGAAAGGGGCTTTGCTTTTCTCCTGCAAAAGCCTTTATGAAAGAAGCTGTTTGTTCTATACCCTTCAAGCCCCCGCCCCCATCATCTTTGTTTCTTCTTTACACATTGATGAATTAACCGCTTTGGGCCCAGGGTTGGTAACTGATTTTAATTTATCACAGAAGACAGAGATGCCCCCAGGTAGCGCTCGTAGAGTGGAAAGTTGGTTGATCCTGGACCAACTGAGGAAAGAGGGTTTCTCAATCTCACTTTCTGTAATCCTGAAAAAGACAGTAGAATAGGGAAAAAAAGGACAAAGATAGAAAGAGAAAAAACAAATTCCACTCTGAAAAAAAAAGAGACATTCATAGCAGTAATACTTGTAACAGAGAAAAGTGGTAAATTACCCAGATGTCCAATAGATGAATGCCCATACAGTCAGTATAGTAACACAACAGAAGATTATTAGATTGATTTTATAAATGGTAGGCTATTTATATGGGTCATACCAGTCTTAGAGATAAATATATATTACATATTTAAATATGCATAATGCATGCCACATATAAATATATGTGATGTGTTCATATACACAGTAATTCAGGGGAAAAGAATCCAAGAGAGTTTGAACAACTGGTTAGATACATGCAAAAACACATGTAACTTTTCAGAAAAATTAGAAGACTATGTGAAAAGATATGAAGGCACAGTCCAATTCCGTAGCCAATAGCCACATGTAGCTAGTGGGGTGGAGTACTGGAAATGTAGTACTAGTGGCTAGTGTAGTACAAATGGCTAGTGTGAGCTGACATGTGTCATAAGTGTAAAACTGGATTCAAAGACTTAATATGAAAAAATATATAAAATAGCTCATCAAAAATTTTATGTTGATTACCTGTTGAAATGGTTGTATTTTTAAAACACTGGGTTAAATAACGTATTATTAAAATGAATTCCGGGCTTCCCTGGTGGCGCAGCGCTTCAGAATCCGCCTGCTAATGCAGGGGACACCGGTTCGAGCCCTGGTCGGGGAAAATCCCACATGCCGTGGAGCAACTAAGCCCGTGCACCACAACTACTGAGCCTGCACTCTAGAGCCTGTGAGCCACAACTACTCAAGCCCACGCACCTAGAGCCCGTGCTCCGCAACAAGAGAAGCCACCGCAATGAAAAGCCCGCACACCGCAACGAAGAGTAGCCCCCGCTCACCACAACTAGAGAAAGCCCGCGCGCAACAACAAAGACCCAACACAGCCAAAAGTAATTTAAATAAATTAATTAAAATAATAATAATAATAAAAATAATAAAATGAATTCCACTCGTTTCTTTCTACTTAATGTGGTTACCAGAAAATTTTAAATTACGTATGTGGCTCACATTTGTGGCTTGCATTATATTTCTATTGGACAGTGTTAAGTTTAGAGTTTAATGTTTATTAGGTCCTCTTTCTATAAAATTGCTAAATTTCTTGTTCTGTTTATATTTATAAGGTGTATGAAGTCTGGATAGAAGGAATTTGAAAGCAATATTTCCACAAAGACCAGTTCTACAGCTGGCTTTCTACATTCTATACTAGACTTTAGGCAGATAATGGAAATTGTGACTTCCCTGGGAGGATAGAAGGAGGCCTGGAGAGGAAAGGAGGAAGGCCACCTACTTCAGAGGTGATAGGGTCATTGAGACAACTAAATGTTGGAAATACAAGTAGATGGTCTCCTTCTAAGATGTCACTTGTCATTTTGGAGAAGGCTTCCTTCCCAAACCAGCTCTTTCCTGCGGGCCTGTCAGCTTGACCTCTTGGAGTTGAGAAATGTCTTTCTATCCACTGTCCTCAGAGGAAGAACATATTCATTAAGCTACGAGTCAACTACATAACTTGGTGTGCAATTCATGATTTTTGTCATTTATGTGTTTGATTTCATTGTTAGAATTCTTTACTTCTAGACAGTCTGTTGACCACAGATTTTAATGGGGGAAGGGGGCTTTGGGGGTGGTGAGCAGAGCACCACTGGTGCTGAAGATGTGACCGAGGCATGGGAGTGCCCCAGGGAATGGGGACACAGCAGAGAAATGAGACACTTACCTACCTAACCAAACTTTAGCTACAGCAACTCATGGGTGTGTGACCAGGATGTTCTAGTGGCCAGAATTTTCCGAGCATGTGCTCTAACTAACCATTTGGGAGAGGAGATGATAGACAAAACTAAGTGTATTCTGCATTTCAGAGACTGTCCCAGAGGGGACAGCACCCCTCCCTGATTTATGGAGACTGATTTAACAATAGGAGTAACATTATCCAAGGGGCTGATTGAATCAGCCCAAACACCACCTCCCCAGGGGGGACAGCACCTATGTATGCAACTGTGTATGGAATATGGGTACACAAAGCAACTTTGTGTACACAATATATATACACAACTGTGTATATAATGTGTGTTCGCAAAGGAATTTGTGTACACAATGCATATACACAACTGTATACATACTATGTGTCCACAAAAAATTTGAGTACACAATGATTATACACAACAGGGTACATACTATTTCCACAGAGGAACTTTGGGTACACAATACATATACACAACGGTGGACATACTATGTTTCCCCAAAAGAACTTTGTGTACACAATGCATATACACAACTGAGTACCCCAGGGGGATGCCAGGGCCACCCCTCGGGGATACCCTGCCCCCACCCCCCACGGGGAACAGCACCTCTCCTGGGCTGGGCCCCCATTGATTCAATCTGCCTTCTTAAATATGGTGACCCTAATTAAAGTAATCATCCTCTTTAATGGGTGTCAGGAGACTTACTAAGGCCGATTGATTTAATGGGACTCAGGAAACCTAAGGTGTTTGGTTGGTTTAATGAAAGTCAGGAGATTTAAGAAGAACAATTGATTTAAAGGGGTTAACAATATTTAAGTGAGCTGATTTAATCAATGGGAGTCACGCGATACAATGGGCCTGATTGAATCATTGGTAACTCCACCATTTAAGGGCACTGATTGAATCAAAGCAATCACGTGATTTAAGGGGGCTTATTGTTTTAAGGGCTGTTGGGGGATTAAGAAGGGCGATTGATTTAATGGGGTTCAGGAGAATTAAGAAGGCAGAATGACTTAATGAGTGTCTAGAGAGTTAAGAAGGCAGATTGATTTGGGGGGTCAGGAAACCTAAGGAGTTTGATTGGAATAATGGGTGTCAGGAGATTTAAGGAGGATGATTGATTTAATGGGGGTTGGGATGTTTAACGGGCCTGATTTAATCAATTGGAGTCATGTGATTTGGGGGTTGTTTAATACATGGGAGTCACGTGATAAAAGGGTGCTGAATAATTCTTATATTCAGGCCTGATCCTACTGGTGGCTGCCTTGGGGGCCACATTCATTAACATGGATGGAAAAATGCCCCCCAAAGTAATCCATGGTCACAGAATCTCATTAAACTTGGAAGAACTACTTTTTTCTCCAAGAGAAAAAAAATCGAAGTATAACATTTCTTCTTAAGAAAGAGAAATTGTTATTCAACTGCTACATCCCACCTGTTCAATAAATATTCACTGAACTTCATAGGTACCATTCAGCCATTAAATAAATACTAAGGCCTCACTATGTAGAATATTGTGTAGTTGAGATCCTAGACTTTAAAGACTGCCTGGATTCGAATCCTGTCTCTACTACTTCCTATCAGGATGACCCTGGGCAAATTATTTAATCTCTCTGAGCCTCTTTCTTCATCTGTAAAGTGGAATAAAAGAATAGTGTTGTTGTGACAATTACATGAGTTAATACAATTAAATGAGCTTTAAAATACATGAAAAATACTTAGTACATGAAAAACACAGGCACAGAGTGGATGATGCATAAGTATTTGCTGCTATATGCTGGCCAGTGTGCGATAGGAATAACAAAGATAAACACAACACAATATTGGCCCTCAAGGGTATTCCATCTGATGGCCTGTGAAACACATTGTTTCATTTAACCTTCATAATCAGCCCATGAGTTGGTATTGTTAATCTGAGACTCAGGCAGACTAAGTTACCTGCCTGAGTGCACACAAATAATAAATGACAGGTGTGATTTAGAACTGGTTATTCTGACCCTAAATCCAGGGCTCTTTGCTCAATAGTATGCTGTCTTTCTAGTCTTTCAGAGGCAAAGTCTTAGCTCAGCCCATGAAGCAGAGGCTCTACCCCCAATAGCATTACAGAGATACTTTCTTTGCAGCAATATTAGGGTGTCTGGGGAACCAAGTAACAGAAAGTCCTGACTGAATTTGGCTTACACATTAAAAAAAATTAATTATCTCACATTTTTAAAAGCCTCAATGTAGGTTGCTTCAGGGTTTGATGGTTTCGTGATATCATGAAGGACCCAGGTTCACTCCATCTCTCTGCTCTCACTGTCAAGGAGAATAGGATGACCATGGCTGGCTCAGCAAAATGATGATCTATCCCCCCATATAGGAAATAGGGTGACCTTCACAGAGCATATTAGGGTGGACACAGCCACAGAATCAGCTTCTGCCGTTGGTTGCCTAGGCCGTCAACAGTGTCTGCTACAAGTGACACCAAGTGTCATCAAGTAGCATTCCTTTTACAACTAATAGAGTCCTCATCTCAATTTAGAAGGAAAATCCAAAATCAAAGTAGACTATAGATAAGTTAAATGGGGGTGTCTGCCATAGTGATGAGAATTTTAGTTTTGCCAAAACCCTTTATATTTTGAGAGCTTGGTTGTGGTCATGAGAACATCTAAGTTGTTCTAACCAGTTCAAATTTATAAAAACATTATTTGTGGACTTCCCTGGTGGTGCAGTGGTTAGGAATCTCCCTGCCAATACAGGGGACACGGCTTCGAGCCCTGGTCCGGGAAGATCCCACATGCCACGGAGCAACTAAGCCCGTGCGCCACACCTACTGAGTCCATGTGCTGCAACTACTGAAGCCCGCACGCCTCGAGCCTGTGCTCTGCAACAAGAGAAGACACCGCAATGAGAAGCCCCGGCAATGAGAAGCCCGCACACCACAAGGAAGAGTAGCCCCTGCTCGCCGCAACTAGAGAAAGCCGGCGCACAGCAACAAAGACCTAGCCAAAAATTAAAAAAAAAAAAAAAAAGAAAAGAAACCCATTATTTGTGACTTTTAGGGAAGTGCTTTTTTTTTTAAACCACAAAAAAGAGGGTAGAACAGCAAGGACCTACTGTATAGCACAGGGAACTATATTCAAGATCTCGTAATAACCTATAATGGAAAAGAATCTGAAAAAGAATAGATATATATATATGTATAACTGAATCACTTTGCTGTTCACTTGAAACTAACATGCCATTGTAAATCAACCATATTTCAATTTTTTAAAAATTTAAAATTTAAAAAAGAGGGTAGAAGATAGTACAATATTCAAAGCGATGTGTAGCAGCCAAAGGGAAATGTAATCTTTCCTAGGAGACAAGATTTTATAGCATTCCTGGATCTTTTTTGTATCTGATTGTTGAGGTCTTGACAGCTTTTCAATTGAGGAATACGGTCATGTCTGTTAAACTAATTGTAGCTCTTCACTCCACTATATAATTTTACATTTCAGCTTCAAATAGAATGGCTTCAATAAACATAAAGCAGACTGACACATTCCAGATTTCTGCAGTTTACTTTACACCAAGAAATTACATTTAGAGATTTCCAGACACATGCTATAAACGAAAATTCAACAGGAAGTTTCTTTCACTTCCTCTAAATCTGACCTACATTTCAAAAATGTATGAGTGGGCTATAACCAGGAACTTCTCTTGCTGCCATTATTCATGCTGTGTTTTCTGAAGTATTTTTTTTCTTCTCAGTGACTCTAGTGGCCGTTGAGGGAACTGTAGACCTCGGGAGTCTTTATGCAGCCCTATGTGAAATGGCAAATGTTATCAATAGGGATGGCCAGATGATATAGCTCTGAGCTACCTACATCCATCAGATTAACCAGAAAAGTCAGACCTCTGTACTCTTTTTGTGGAATAGTTGAAACCTATGGCTTTTTCAGCTATCTAACCTTAGATATTTTTAATGTGAGCAGCCATTTGATGGCTACATCTTTCCCAACTCTATGCCACCCACCTATCTACTCCCACCTATCTACTCTAAAGGAATCGGTGTGGTGATGAATTAGATCCAGTTTGTGTACATTGCTAGCTTTTTAGAGAATGGTGCCATATAAATTCAAGACCTTGTTAAAAATGAGCTAAAGGGCTTCCCTGGTGGCGCAGTGGTTGAGAATCTGCCTGCCAATGCAGGGGACACGGGTTCGAGCTCTGGTCTGGGAAGATCCCACATGCCGCGGAGCAACTGGGCCCGTGAGCCACAACTACTGAGCCTGCGCGTCTGGAGCCCGTGCTCCGCAACAAGAGAGGCCGCGATAATAAGAGGCCCACGCACCGCGATGAAGAGTGGCCCCCACTTGCCGCAACTAGAGAAAGCCCTTGCACAGAAACGAAGACCCGACACAGCCATAAATAAATAAAAATAAATAAATAAATATTTAAAAAAAAAAAAAAATGAGCTAAAGCCCATAATATACCAACTTACATATATTTTATTGTACTCTAGGCTGCAATATAGACACAGAACATTCCCACACCTCCTCTACCTGCCATCGTAAGAGTTCTGGAATTCAGTCCAGGAGTCTGGTGTGGCCCCTAGATGGATGTGTGTGTCTTTGTGCCTGGAAAAATATGTGCTTCACAGAAGCCTTTCTCTCCATTTTAGAGTGACATCCATAAGATAGCTGGATAAGATGCTTACAGCAGAGCAACTGCTGTCCTCTGCCTCCACATAAAATGCCAGGAGACGTGGAGGAAAGCGGGCAGCCCAGTTAAGTAATAATGTGTTAATTCAGTTTAAAGATGTGAAGCTACGAGCAACTGGGTACAGAGTGAAGAAGCTTTAGGCACTTCAATCTTTAGCAGGGATTTAAAAGTCAAATGCATCGAGGGATCAGACAGATAACGTAAATTGTCAAGTGGCTCTAGCCAATAGGAAGTGATAAGAACTGGGGTAAATTTTTTTTTTTTTTTTTTTACTGTTCCATCACCTTTTATTACAATCCTACCCTTGTGTTCCAGAATGAATGGCTATTTAATACACAACCCAAAGCACTCCTAAAATTGATCTTAACCTTCCCATTTCTTTCTCAGTATATTAAATCAAAAGGAAAAAAACTTCCAAAAAAGTCACCAGGTTTAGTACATCCCAGGAAGAGCAACTTTACTAAACAACAGGAGACAAAACATGTCAGGAATCTGACCAAATGCACAAAACAGCAGGTGAGATTCCTGATAGGAAGGAATGACTCCCAATGGAACATAAATAGATCCCCTCAAAGTATATATATTTCACATGAGTGTGTACATATATATGTAATATATTAAAAGAAATTTGGTTTCTACCACAAGAAGTTAGGGCATTCAAATTTTAAAAATTAAAAAAAAATTTTTTTAAACAGAAACACACAAAAAACACTGCGTATTCAAATAAAACATGCCCCCCAGTTACTACATATGATCTTATGTATCAATAGAAGAACATCCAGGGAGATGGTTGGTTTCTAAGGTGTCAGATGTTTCTGCTTAAAAGCCAGATAGCCAGACTCGACTTCAAATAGGTACGAAGTATTGCATGTGCTGAAACTAATACTTGGTCTTGGGTTAAATAACACATTGTCTGGGTATTTTCTCCCACAGGGCTCATCACATAACAACAACAGCAACAAAAATAACAATAACAATCACTGATACTCATATAGTCCTTACCATGTGCCAGGCACTTTTCTAAGCACTTTACATATATTAATTCATTTTTAATACACAAAACAACTTTCTAAAGTAGATACTACTATTATTCCATCTGACACATAAGGAAACAAAGGCCCAGAGTCAGGCTGTTAGGAAGTGGTAGAAGTTGGATTTGAACCAGGATAGAAGTTCACTCAATACTTCTCTACTAAACTCAATATGATTTGAGCTTCGGAAGGATTTCAGTGGCTTACTCCTGACCTGGAGATCGTAGTTATACCAATCCAATCACTTCATTGATTCAAAGTTTGAACTTCAAACTTTTCTTTAAAACACTTTTCAGGGACTTCCCTGGAGATCCAGTGGTTAAGACTCCATGCTCCCAATGCAGGGGGCACGGGTTCAATCCCTGGTGGAGGAACTAAGATCCTGCATGCTACACAGCGTGGCCAAAAAGTAAAAAATTAAAAAAATAAAAAATAAACACTTTTCATAGCAAGAAATGTATTTTACCTCTTCATCCAGTACACACATATGTGATGCAACACTCACCCTCACAGCACACAAGGCACTCTGGTCTGTTCGATTCTTTTCTGTTCTGTACCATTTTTGAAAAGTGCTCAACACAAACAATTAGATTGATTTCTGCAATTTGGAAATTACTAATAAAAGGATCTTTTCTCAGCCCAAATCCATATATGGTCAAATATTGATTGACATGGATGTACAGAAAAAAAAAAATCTTTATGAAAATTCTTGCCACTGCCTTGATTTTCACCTCCCAAAGACAGGCATCAGCGTACCAGCCAAAGAGTGAATTAGTGTCACTCTTTGCAAGCACAAACGCCTCTTTCACAATTGTTATAGTCAAAAAACAATTAGTGCACACACATACAGCACAAAAGTTAAACCATTTGTCTCTGCAGCCTAATCTTACATTACTATCCTCTATTCGAATACTGCCCAGTATATATCTAAGGCTCCTGAATAAAGAGAATCCACTCTTTCTTTTCTTCCCTTGGTTTCTTTCCTTCCTTCCTTCCTCCCTCCCTCCCTCCCTTCCTTCCTTCCTTCCTTCCTCCCTCCCTCCCTCCCTTCCTTCCTTCCTCCCTCCCTCCCTCCCTTCCCTTTTTCCTTTCTTGCCTTCCTCTTTCCTTTTCTCATCCTTTAATTCAACACACAAGTATCGAGCATCACCAAGACAAGGCACACACTCCGGCCTCACGGAATTTACAATCCCGTGAAGGATTGAAACAAACTGGATACTCAGCCCAGACATGTGTGTGTGGATGCAGTTTAATTCCTTCTTCTTTTGTGATAAGTGACCTACCGAAATATTTCTCAAATGCCGTTCAATAAATATTTTATGTTAAGACACCAGGCATCTAAAGTGAAAACAAAAACAAACAACCCTCAATACCTCTCATGTATTGTGCTGTTTTCACTGGAAAATGTTTGCCTGACAACCAAAGCCAGAGAGGAAACAGGTGTTTGGTTTTATTTTTCAGTAGCTTCTCTCCTGGTTCTCTATGTCAGTTGCCTGTGATGTGTATCTTGCCCCTGAGTTTTATAGATGTCCTTGCGATTGAGTCAACATACATACATAAATCAGATATACTGGTATTGGGGGGGGGATTCTGTTTTCATCTAATGTCCAAATAATTGAGGCTGAGCTATACGTTATTAGTTACACTTTCCAGTAACTTGATAATCTAAGTATGAGTCCTCTGCTGGATGAAAATTCCAAGGAGCCTACAGATGGTATAGTAAATACAATATCACCCTCTAGATAAGCGGTGGCAGATATTATTCTGGTTTAAATTTCACTGAGAAATGTTCACAAGTATAGAAAAAAGGGTTGGATAGGAATCCAAAGAACTCCCTCATTTCCTTGAATCTGTGCTCAACGCCACCCTCTCAGTGAAGCCCATACACCCACTCCTGGCCCCCATTACCTTTGCTCTATTTCCTTTTTTTTCATTGTACTTAATACCTTCCAACGTACTTTATGATTGATTGACTTATTTAATATGTTTAGTATGTTAATTGTTGGTTTTTTGTGTCTTGGCCCCCACTGGAAGGTAATCTCTAATAAGACAGAAAGTTTATCTGTTTTGCTTATTGATATACACTAAGCCCAATAAATGAACAAACACCTACTGATCGACTGATTGGATAAATTAAAGGAAGAATGCACCTATTGATTATTTATTATAATCCATAATGCAAAGTGTGGGCTTTGGAATCAAATTGCCTGTGTTCAACCCCCAGCAACTCTATTTTTTTTTAGGGTGTACCATGCAGCTTGCAGGATCTTAGTTCCCCTACCAGGGATCGAACCTGGGCACCTGGCAGTAAGAGCACTGAGTCCTAACCACTGGACTGCCAGGGAATTCGCTCCCAGCAACTTTATTTATTAACTGTTAGCCTAGGGCAAGTTACTTATTACTCCCGGTTTCCTCAACAATAATATTGGTAAGATAATAGTAATGCCTAGATCCCAAAGATGGTGTCGGAGTTAATCAGGATAATTTTCCCTATCCAGAATGTGCTAAATCCTCAACAAATGTTAGTTATTATTAGCGTGCACCTGGCATCTACACACACTGTATCTCATTCTAATACAGGATCCTGACACTGTACCTGTGGAGTTCCCCCAAGAATCATACAAAAACTCTTGGCCAATCTGAATATAACCCCCAATTGGAGGATCCTTGCTAAAACCCAAAGAGTCAAAGAACAGTCTTAGAAAAACAATGAATTTTGCTGGAAAATAGGAGGTATTGATTTTTCTTCCCTCCAAATAGCAACGAATGAATCGACTAATCATTTTCCCTGTATGCTACCACCCCAAATCAGGAGTTCCAAATTCCTGTAGAGACTGACAGAAATAAGATTGTGAATACAAGGATAAATTTTCTTAAAATAAAAATAAGTTGGGGCTTCCCTGGTGGCGCAGTGGTTGAGAATCTGCCTGCCAATGCAGGGGACACGGGTTCGATCCCTGGTCTGGGAAGATCCCACATGCCGCGGAGCAACTAGGCCCGTGAGCCACAATTACTGAGCCTGCGCGTCTGGAGCCTGTGCTCCGCAACAAGAGAGGCCGCGATAGTGAGAGGCCCGCGCACCGCGATGAAGAGTGACCCCCGCTTGCCGCAACTGGAGAAAGCCCTCGCACAGAAACGAAGACCCAACACAGCCAAAAATAAATAAAGTAATTAATTAATTAAAAAAAAACAAAACAAAAAACCACCCACCTTTAAAAAAAAAAAAAAAAAGTTGATCAAGAGCACATTCCAGGACTTCCCTGGTGGCGCAGTAGTTAAGAATCTGCCTGCCAATTCAGGGGACACGGGTTGAAGTCCTGGTCCAGGAAGATCCCACATGTCGTGGAGCAACTAAGCCTGTGTGCCACAACTACTGAGCCTGCACTCCAGAGCCTGCGAGCCAAAACTACTGAGCCCGCATGCCACAACTACTGAAGCTCGTGTGCCTAGAGCCCATGCTCTGCAACAAGAGAAGCCACCGCAATGAGAAGCCCACACATGGTAAGGAAAAGTAGCCCCCACTCGCCACAAATAGAGAAAGCCCACGTGCAGCAACAAAGACCCAACGCAGCCAGACAAATAAATAAATAAATAAGTATTAAAAAAAAAAGAGCACATTCCAGAAGTACTGTCCTTGAACGTCTCTATTTAAACAATTGATGAGAAAGTCACATGCACCCAGCTATTTTCATTCCCAATGGGCCAACACGTAGAGTACCAAATCCAAGTAGTGTTGCCAACTAAGAACATACTGAGTTCCAGGGGCAAATAAAATGTAAAGATTATAATCATTTATTAGCATGCTTAAGTGTCAGAAGTAAGAATTTATATTTTATTTTCTGTTGCCCATATTTAAAATTGCACATTAAACAGTCTAAATTCAGGGTTACCAGATAAATAACCTGCCCCAGTGCTTTAAAATTTGTGTATAAAATATGAACATGAGCCATTATCCTGGTGTTTTACTCCAGTCCCTACATCTACTTACCAAGAATTGGCTCCTCTGAGCGTGTGGTAAACCGTCCTGTGTTCCCCCGGGAGTGTGGATTATTGTGGCTTTGCAAAAGGTCAGCCTAGGGAAAAGGATACACACACTTTGACCCAGGAATCACATTTCTAGAATTTATTCTAGACATGTAATCTGAGATAGGCGCAATGAACTGCCCACAAGAATGTTCACTGGAACATTATGTATTGTAATTTGAAAATGGAGACAGACTATGTCTCAAAATTAGAGATTACATAGAATAGTGGTATATATCTGAGGTTATTCCAGAGGTCAGAAAACTGTTGCCCATGGACCAAATCCAGCCTGCCTGTTTTTGTAAATAAGGTTTTACTGGAGAACAGACACACCCACTCATTTATATATTATCTATGGCTGCTTTTACTACAACAGCAGCGTCGAGTGGTTGTGGTAGAAACTGTTATGCATTCATTTCCTGTTGCTTCTGTAACAAATGACCACAAATGAGTGGCTTAAACCATACAAATTTATTTTCTTACAGTTCTGAAAGTCAGAAGTCCTAAAATCAAGGTGTCGGCAGGACAGCATTCCTTCTGGAGGCCTTAGAGGAGAATCTGTTTCCTTGACTTTTCCAGCTTCTAGAGGTCATCTGTATTCCCTGGTTCATGGTTCCCTCTGCCATATTCAAAGCAAGCAGGGTAGCATTTTATCATCTCTCTCTCTGACTCTGACCCTTCTGTATCCCTCTTATAAGGGCCCTTCATTGAGTCCACCCAGATAATCCAGGATAATCTCCCATCTCAAGATCCTTAATTTAATCACAACTGCTAAATCTCTTTTGCCATAGAAAGTAACATAGTCACAGATTCTGGTGACTAGGATGTGGACCTCTCAGTGTTCAGTCTACCACACCATGTAACCCACAAAGCCTTCAATATTTACTCTCTGGTCCTTTAGGAAAAAGTTTGCTGACCCCTGCTTTAGACCATTGGACTGGAGGATGAGAACAGCAGCTTGTGGCCTGAGGGAGCAACTTCTCTGCCACGTGACCGCAAGAGGGCTGCCCTCTAAGCCAGCTCTATGATGAGGGACCTACAGATTCAGTCCTCTTTAGAAACACAACTGCAATTATCCATGAAAAACCTGAAAAATACACAGAGCATTAGAAGAAAATCTAAATTTCCAAATCTATTTTTCCAAAATTCCAAGAAAGAAGGATCTTTTCTTGGCTATATGGTACTTTCTTTTTTTGACTTTGACACCTATTTTTTCTCCCTGACTCCCATTCTTTCTTACCAATGGAACCTCAATTTTTAACCAGGCAGCAATGTACCCAGTTAAAAATATCCATCGCTCCAGCCTCCCTTGCAACTAGAGATTACCCTGTGACTCATTTTGATCAATGAGATAAAAGCAGAAATCTGCTGAATGGAGCTTCTTGGGAATACTACTGTTTTCACAACTAAAAAAAAAAAAAAAAGAAAAGAGAAAAAGCACAGACTCACCTAGTTCATCCTTATAGCCCTTCACTGTTTTCTTCTATGTCCAGCATAGAACACAGATGTGGTCATGGAGGTGGAACAGCCATTCAATGAAGAAGACGAGCACCAGGTCTGATGATGGTAGAATAGGAAGCTGGAAGGGTCCTGGGTCCTTGGCAACATCCATGAGCAGCTACACAAGCCCCGGACTGACCACCTCCAGATGGTTACATCAGAAAAATGAGCCACTCTTTGGCTTAGCCACTGTGGTCAGTATTCTTTTTTACATGCAAAGATGATCCTAGCAATTACAACATGATATGATGTATATCAAAACTCCAGCAACATGTCTATCTGTGTGCTATTCCGTCACTCTGCTCTAATGAGAGTGGATCTACTCCATATATGGGGTGGGAAAAGCATGGATAGAACACAGGTCTTTTTCATGTGGTTAATTCTAACATCCCTTCATGGTAAAAAAAAAACACACACACACACACAAAACCTCAAACTAGAAATAGAAGGGAACTTCCTCAATCTAATAAAAGGAATCTATGGAAAACCCACAGCTAACATTATACTTAGTGGTGAAAACCTAAATGCTTTCCCTCTAAGATCAGGAACAAGGCAAGGATGTTTGTTCTTGCCACTTCTATTCAACATTGTACTGTAGGTTCTAGCCAGGGCAATTAGGCAAGAAAATGCGATAAAATTTGGAAAAGAAGTAAAACTATCCCTCTTTGCAGATGACATAATCTTTTATATAGTAAATCCTAAATAATCCATCAAAAAAACTATTAGAGGGCTTCCCTGGTGGCGCAGTGGTTGAGAGTCTGCCTGCCAATGCAGGGAACACGGGTTCGAGCCCTGGTCCGGGAAGATCCCACATGCCGCGGAGCAACTGGGCCCGTGAGCCACAACTACTGAGCCTGCGCGTCTGGAGCCTGTGCTCCGCAACAAGAGAGGCCGCGATAGTGAGAAGCCCACACATCGCAATGAAGAGTGGCCCCCGCTTGCCGCAACTAGAGAAAGCCCTCGCACAGAAACGAAGACCCAACACAGCCAAAGGTAAATAAAATAAATAATTTTTTTAAAAAAACCAAAAACACAAACTTTAAAAATAAAAAAGCTATTAGAGTTAATAAACAAATTCAGTAAAATGTCAGGATACAATATCAATATACAAAAATCAATTGTATTTCTATATACTAACAATGAACAATCCAAAAGTGAAATTAAGAAAACAATTCCATTTACAATAGCTTTAAAAAGAAGACAATATTGAGGAATAAATTTAATAAAAGAAACGTAAGCACTGCAAGCTACAAAGCAGCACTGAAGGACATTTTAAAAGACCTAAATAAATGCAAAAACTTCCTGAGTTCATGGATTGGAAGATAACGTCGTTAAGATGAAAACACTCCCCAAATTGATCTATGGACTCAATACAATTTTTATCAAAATCTCAGCTGCCTTCTTGTACAGAAATGAATGGACAAGCTGGTCCTAAAATTCATATGGAAATGCAAGGGACCCAGAATAACCAAAACAATCCTGAAAAATAAGAACAAAGTTGGATGAGTCAGAGTTCTCAATTTTAAAACTTATTACAAAGAAACAGTCATCAAGACTGTGGTACTGGCATAAGGAAAGACATATAGATCAAGGAAATGGAATTGAGAGTTCAGATTTAAAATCAAAGTCTAAATAGCAACCACAGGGTTGGAAGATTCTGATGAGGACCAACCACTGGGATGAGATGGTGCAACTAAGAGTCAAGTTCCAAAGTGAGACGAACATGTGACTCTCGTAACTGGAGTCACCTGTCTGCTCCCAGGCTAAGGGAAGGCTGGGCTTCCAATTATAATCCTCCCACCCAAGAAGAAAAGATGATTACAGATAAGAAGACCAGAATACTGTTAAGAAAATTTATTCTAGGCTGCCCCTAGATTCTAGGCTGTTCCTATTGATTTCCACGGAGTAAAAGAGTGAAAAAGGATATTCTTGAAGGGGTGAGGGTTTCCCAGACACCTCATTTTGGAGTTTCACCATTAAATATATATCTGGGCTTCTTTACATTTTTTTCTCAGTTCTGGCGCTTCTCTGCTTCACTTGTTCCCAAACCTTTTGCCACACTCTTTATTCTATATGCCCTGTCCCTCCCCCAACATCTTTACTACTGCCAAACTCTCTCTCTCTCTCTTTCTCACACACATACACACCCACACACACACGCCAAACTCTCTCTCTCTTTCTCACACACATACACACACACACGCCAAACTCTCTCACACACACACACACGCACACACACACACGCATGCACATTCATCCTGCATTCTTATCACAGCAGCAAACAGTACATTAACTGCATGGATTTTAGATTTAGACTGATCTGTTTTGAATTCAAGTTATGCTTTTTATTGACTTGTGCCCATCAGGCATATATACCTAAACTCTAAGCCCGTTTCCTTGTCCATAAAATAGAGATAATACAAGGGGCTCATAGGGGCTTTGTGACGTTAAAATGTAGTGTACTGGGAGTTCCCAGTGGTTAGGATTACAGGCTCTCACTGCCATGGCCCAGGTTCAGTCCCTGGTCAGGGAACTTAAATCCCACAAGCCCCATGGGGCGGCCAAAAAAAAAAATTGGGGTGCATATAAGATATTTAGCCCAGAACCTGGCACACTGTAAATTCTCACTTAATGGCATACAATAGCTGTACCTATGGCAGCTTCCTAACCAGTAGAGATGTTTGTAAAAAGAGACTCCTCTGGGGCTGGTTTCATTCTGCTGAAGATCAGACAGAGACCCTGGCTTACCCACATGATGGCAAAAATTATATCTGCAAAAAAATAATCCCTTGTTATGGTAGAAATTTTCCTAGACATAATCTCTCCAATGTCCATGTACCAACCTGTCTTCGGATGCTCTTAATAAAAATACATGGTTCTATCAAATCTGTTGCTTTTTAAAAGGGGGATTTTCAGGCTTACATATAAAATTATTAAGGGGTAGAGAAATGTACACTGTGAAAGAGATAATAGAGGCAGGATTTAACTTGGAAAAAAGGAAGGCAGAGTGTGTGAAATTAATAGCTGTCTTCAATAAGGATATTAAAAGCCATTAGGGTGAGTATAGTGGTCAGTTCTGTCCCATTGCCACTAAGACAGAAATGAATTATGAGGCTTAACTGTGGCATTTAAAGTAGAGATTTACCCAACTCTGGATTACTTAGAAAAAGGAATCAAGGAATGGATACTGCAAACCAGTTTATACTGGAAAAAAAATGTCTATGAAGTGAAGTCATTGACACGTATTAAGGGAATGTCTTTATGAAGACAACCATTGACTGTTTTGCAGATTTCTTTTCCCCCTGCTGCATTCATTTATTGCACAATTGACTGGACCATTTGACAGATTATTTTTGGCAATTTTTTTCACTAAGACATCTTAATTAGCTTTTATCACAGTTCGAAAAAAAAACCCAGGCCATCCTTGGACTGGTCCGTAGACCTTTGTCAGTCAGAGGAGCACCGTTTCTAAAGTCCTGGCTCCAGGATTTCTCACCTTCAAAACCCTACTCCACGCAGGCTTCTGTCTTCCAGTGAAGATTTTGGCTCTTGATCTAAGCTCCTCTCTCCACTCTGAAACCTGTCAGCATCTTGGGTGACCTCAAGATCCACCATGATAACCAGCACTCTTCACTTCATGGTTATACCCTCGACCTTGTAACACCAGATCCACGCCTCCTCGGAAATCATACCTAAAACAGTAATTTCTTACTCTTCTAACTAGCTTCCTTAATTACTGCCCAGGTAACATCTATTTGACCTCTGCAGCCCCGCCTTGTTTATCTTCTTTTTTTTTCCCCACCCTTCTTGACTCAACTCTCCTGATCTCCAGGGTGACTGCTGCATACCTCCACCTGCAATCCTGTCTCTTGCACTGCACCCTCAGCAGATCACCACACATTGCTTCCTCCAGAAAAAAAGTAGATGCCGCCAGAAAAGAGCATCTATAACGTGTGCCACCGAATCGTCACACCCGCCTTCTTCCACCTTCCGCCTTTCCTCTTGTTACAGCGGACAGGTTACCCTCATCCATCCTATCCTCCTGGACCCTGAATCCCTCCTCTACCACCTTCTCAGGAACAGATTGGCTCCACTTTCAATATTCAGTCTCTCCTTTTCTACAGACTCTTCCCATCAGCATTTAAATATACTCATTTTCTCTCATCTTAAAAAATAAAATCAAAACTCTCCCTCAGTCGGCACTTCTAATCTGTCTCCTTAGTCTCCGTGAAAGACCTGTCTGCTTTCTGTATCCACACGCCTTGCTCACCCCACCCCAGCTGGCCTCAGGCTCCCAAGGCACCAAAACAGCTTTCACCCCCACTGACCCAGATAAAACTCTTTTGCAGTAAACTTTGGTTCTTTCTTGACCTCCAGGCAACGTCTGCCCCTGCAGACGACGCCCTGCTCTCTCACTTCCTGTGACACCTGTGCTCTCTTGGTCTCCTATCTTCCCTCTCTCTCTCCCCTCCTTTCCAGTCTCCTTTCGAGACCCCGCCACAAATGATATGTTTTGTTTTGTGTTTACTCCTAGCGTTCTGTCCGAGGCGCTCTGCTCTTTTCACTCTTCAAGCTCTCCCTGGATGAACTTGTTTACTCTCAAGACGTCATTTACTATCTAAAGTCTAAAGATGCTCAAGATTTTTCATCTAGTCTAGATCTTTCTTCTGAGCTCCGGGTAGCCGACTGACCAGTGGACACCTCCCCTCAGATCTATCTCTTACAAATCCCTCAAGCTCATCATGTCCCAAGCTGGACTCATTATTATCCTTCCTTCCTCCCAACTCACGGCTCTGGCAGGTTGCTCCCCTGCCAGGAACTCAGGTGTTATTCTTGAAGTCTCCCTCTTTTGACTCCTCACATCCAATCAGTAGTCAAGTCTTCCAGTTGTCCATTCCAAAAATCTGTCCATCTAGCTCCGTCTCTCCTTCCTCACTGCCATTTCTGGCCCAGGCACCAGCCCTTACTTAGGGTGGTATAGCAAAACCCTCCTGACTGGTCCCCCAGGTTCCTGTCTTCACTCTTGCAGACAGCTTTGACTGACCTAAGATGTTCATCAGATTGTGTCCCGCACCTGCTCCCCTTCCTCTGAATTCCTCTAAGATTTCCCACGGCCCCTGAGATAAAAAGCAGACCCTCAGACATGGCTCCTAGGGCCCTCACTTCTCTGCCTGTTCCCTTGCTCCCCACAGCTCACCCCAGAGACAGCCCTCCAATACTCCTCTCCTTCCCCCAACGAGTCTAGCTCTTACTGAGCCTCGAGTCTCAGCTTAAACGTCACTTTCTCAGGAGGTGATGAGGCCTTCAGTGATGGGTTGAATAGTGCCTTCCCTCCCCCCTCCAAACATAAAAAAGCTATTCCCCATCCTAATTCCTGGAACCTGTAACTCTTACCCTATATGGCAAAAGATGTGGTTAAGCTAAGGATCTCCAGATTTTCCTAGATCATTCAGGGTGGGGCGGGGCATTGGGCTACCATAACAAGATTCCACAGACTGGGGGGCTTAAACAACCGAAATTTATTTTCTCATGGTCCTGGAGGCTAGAAGTCCAAGATCAAGATTCTGGCAGGGTTGGTTTCCGGTGAGACCTCTCTACCTGGCTTGCAGATGGCTGAATTCTCACTGTCATCGCATGGTCTTTCCTCGGGGGGCGGGGGGGAGAGAGAGGGAGATCTGATGTCTCCTTCTCTTCTTTTAAGGCTGCCAGTCCTATTGAATTGGCCTCATCATTATGACCTCATTTAACCTTGTTCCCTTAAAGGCTGTATCTCCATGTATGGAAATATGGTCACATTGGGGTTAGGGCTTCAACACGTGGATTTGAGGGGCACACCATTCAGTCCACAACAGGCCCTAAATGCAATTACATGGATCCTTATAATGTAGACACACAGAGGAGAAGATACACAGAGAAGAGGAGACGCTAATGTGCCCCAAGAGGCAGAGATTGGGGTGATGCAGCCACAAACCAAGGGATGCCTGGAGCCCCAAGAAGAGGTACAGACAGGAGCAGATTCTCCCCAAGAGCCTTGGGAAGGAGGGCGGCCCTACCAGCACCTAGTTTCTGCTTCTGGCTTCCTGAACTGAGAGAGAATGACTTTTCATTGTTTTAAGCCACTCAGTTTGTGATAATTTGTTACAGAAGCAACAGGAAAGGAGTACACTTCGGTGACCTCAGAGACAAGGTGGGATTGCCTGCTCCCTGCTCCCTCAGCTCCTGTCTGCCCTTTTCATCACCCACGTCACACTGAATTGTAAGTGTTTGTTTAGAGTCAGTCTTCTCTTCTAGGCTACAGGTTCAAGAGGGCAGAGATGGCCTTTCTTGTCCACCACTGCTCCCCAGGGCATAGTACATAGTACATGCTCAATAATTATCTGTGAGATGGATAAGTCAGTGAGCTGGTATTGAGAATTTCTTGGCTGGGAGAGTTGATAAGTAATAGACTGAGCTATGAAAACAAGCTAGGGAAGTGGTTCCTTATAGGAGGTAGTCTCAGTCCTCTGAAATAATTAGGTAACGTCTTGTCTAGAGACCCCAGAATGACCTTTCAGGAGTTTCTAGCCCCTCGACAGCTGTGACCCAGTGGTTTGCAATTTCCCTAGCAACTTGAGCTTTGGTGCCCTCTGGTGACAGAAGTGAATTGTCTCATTGTAAGTCTGTCAAGACTGACACAAATCTAGTTACCTGCTGCTGTATGTGATTTTCTCATGAAGAAATTGAATTTTCTCCTTACCGTTAAATCAACTGGAAAAAAAAAAAAAAGAAATCAACTGGAATGATGTATTTAACCATGAAGTCGATAAAAGTTACATAAACCACATAACCTCCAAAGCCTTTGCAGGTGTCACCTTGAGTTTTGTTTTGAATATTAAGATTTCCCTGTGAAATACAAAATTTCAGATTGCGTTTACATTTTCTCCTCAAATAGCCATGTTGTTTATGGTCGACTTTAATATTATTTGGAAAACTGACACCGTATTGTAAGTGGCTGCTTATGATAACTAAGACTTAAGTGCTTTCCACAGCCCTTAAACCTTTATTGAGATTGAAAATCAAGTTGCTATTTTTTTACAAACCACATACATAAAAAGATGCCTGTGTGCTGTTTGTAAATGAGAAGTTACGGGTCTGGCTGCCTGTCTGTAAACAGACTTACTTTTCATCTCCTGATCTTGTAAAAATGCTGACAGCTACACAGTCTTCCAATTTTAAATTCTGTGTGAGTTGCAATGGCAGACAGTTCCACATAGCAACCGCGTGTATGACTATGCTTAGCTTCACGTCAAAGATGTGTTTTCCAAAGTGCCATTTGAAGATAATTTGGGAGGACAAAGTAAATACATTTTTTTTCTCACCGATTACATCATCATTTTAGCGATAACTTACCATCATTTCTGATGATTTTCCAAGGGTCATGCTGACCTGTTAACATTTGAGTTTGAAGTGTTTCTGACCTCAACCATTTGGTCAAATAAACAAGCACTGATTTGCACAAGGGAGCTGCTATTTATAGGCACTCAACACTGGTTTCCTTTCTAAATTAAAGAGTCCTTTGGTAATGTAAACAACCACCCTCTGACTTTGTTTGTTTTGAATATTCCTAGTTTCACTTTCCTATTTGCTTAAAGCACTGTATATCTGTATAAACCCACCAGAGGAGAAACTGATGTCCCCAAGGTTCTTCTTAAAAAGAGCCAGAACCCAAGCATTATGATGCAAATGCTTTCTGGAAGATGCAACTGCTTGCAAGATGATTCTTCAAATGGTGAGATTTTATATATATATATATATATATGGATAGGGTAGAGAGGTGAAGATTGCTTTAAAGACTTGGGAGGCAGTAGACTATAATAGTTGAGTATAAATCCTAGAATCAGACTGCCTGTATTTGAAAACAAGCATTGCCATTTATGAGTTCTGTGCCCTTGGAAAAGTAATTTTATCTCCTGTGCCTCATATTCCTTATTTGTAAAATGATAGTAAAGATAGTAACTCTCTGTTGTAAGTTGTTATGAACCCCAAATAGCCAAAACAATCTTGAAAAAGAAGAACAAAACTGGAGGCATTTTTGCTGAACATGGCCTCTCTACACTGACACCAAAGTAAATCTCAGAGACAGAGTTGTTGGGTGAAGTAGAAAAGAATAGGTTTATTGCTTTGCCAGGCAAAGGGGGACACAGCAGGCTAGTGGCCCCAAAACTGTGTCCTCCCTTGGGGAGGGTAGCACGGAATCTTACAGTAGTGGTCAAAGAAGCAAGGCTGTAGATAAGAATCAGGGTGTACCATCTGGCTGTGAGAGCTGTCTACAGGCTGTGGGCTGGCAGTGTGCTGATCTTTTAAAGTTTCTTTCCCTACCCAATCCCCCCTTTTTGGTGAGGTTTCAGTGAGGTCTGTTAGGTGGGCATCCTACAGCTTACTTGGCTTGAATATACTCTCCTTTGGTGTGGTCTCTTCCGGGGGCCGATTGGGAGAAAGAAAAACCAATACTGTAACTGTTTTGATACTGAAAACTGTTAATGTCTTTTTGAAATAAAGAACCAGTCCCTCCAAAAAAAAAAAAGAATCAGGGTGCATGCAGTGCTTGCATTCTTGTCATCCCTGGATCATGTCAGAACCTTCAAGGCTGGTTTCAGGCAGTCCCATGACTGGCTTCTGTGGTTCTCGAGGTTATGGAACTGTGAACTTCTCTCTGGAATGCAAGATGAAAAGAGTTCTGGAGACGGATGGCGGAGATGGTTGTACAACAATGTGTATGTACTTAAAACCCCTCGACTGTATACTTAAAATGGTTAAGATGGTAACTTGTGTATTTTCCCACAATTAAAATTTTTAAGTAAATACATTTCTTAAGAGTGCAGCTTTTGGTGGCATAGAATTCTCTCCCTCTTCTTGGTCTCCAGAAGATGAGAAGGAGGATGTGCCATCTTGCGGCATTTATTCCCGTAGACCACTGCATCGAGGTGGTCTGATTTTCAATTATTCATTAAACAAATAGCTACTGATGATTTACTATGTACTATGTAATTATTCATTAAACAAATAGCTACTGATGATTTACTATGTAGAGGCTGACAGCAAACAAAAAAGGTCCCCCAAATTTCCTATCCATAGGGATCTTACCTTCCAGCAGGTGGAGAAAAACCATAAATAAAATAAACAAGTAAGATACATAGTATTTAACAACAAACTAGTGAATAAAACAAAAAAGAAGCAGACTCACAGATATAGAGAACAAACGTGATCATCAGTGGGGAGAGGGAAGGGGGCGGGGCAACTTAGGGGTGGGGGAATGGTTATTATGGGATGATATGAAATCATGTGTGAAAGTTTTGAAAATTGTAAAGCACTACAGAATTTAAAGAATCTTTCATTCAATGTAAAAGAAGAAAAAACAAAGAAAAAACTAAATAAAAGAAAAAGATATACAGTATTTAGATGGCAATATGAGTATGGAGAGGGTGGATAAAACATGTATAAGGGTTGTTATTTTAAATAGAATTGTCAGAGGAGACTTCACTGAGGAAATATATGAGTAAGACTTGAATTAAGGAAGTTAGCCATGGAGGTATCTGGGGGAAGAATGTTCCAGACAAAAGGAAAAGTCAGTGCAAAGGCCCTGAGGCAGACGCATGACTGGTACATACAGGGAAGAGCAAAGGGGCCATAGTGGCTGAAACAGAGTAAGCAAGGGCGAAGTAGTCTAAGATGAGGTTAGAGACATCAAAGAGGTCATCCCAGATCACGAAGGCCATGGTAGCCCACTGTTAGTAAGACTTTGGCTCTTACTCTGAGATGGCAGCTAGAGGAATTACGCGATCTGACTTCTGTGTTAAAAAGATCTCAGGTTGGGGTTGGGGAGGTCAAGGGCAGAACCAGGGAGACTAGTAGGATTGCCATATTCCAGGTAAGAGGTGTTAAGAGCTCAGACCAGGTAGACAGCAATGGAGGTGGTAAGAAGTGGTCAGATTCTGGGTGTATTTTGAGGAAAGGGCCAACAGGATTTTCTGGGAGGCTGGCTCAAGAGGAAGAAGGAAGTGAAAGGTTAAAGAAGACTCTACTAGTTTCCTGTGCCTGCTGGAACACAACACCCCAAGCTTGGCAGCTTAAAACGACACACGTTTATTCTGTCACAATTCTAAAGGCCAGAAGGCTGAAACAAAGGAGCTGCCAGGGCTGCCCTAAGTCCAGAAGCTCTGGGGCTATTCTGCTCCCTGCCTCTCCCAGTTTCTGGAGATCCAGGCATTCCCTAGGTGGAGGCTGCAGGACTCCAGTCTCTGCCTCCACCCTCACTTGGCCTTCTCCTCTGTCTATGTCATCTCTTTTGTCTCTCATAAGAACACTTGTCACTGGATTTAGGACCCACCCAGATAATTCAGCATGACCTCATCTCAAGATCCTTAACTACCTCTGCCAAGACCTTTCCCCCAGATAAGGTCACATTCACAGGTACTGGGAGTTAGAACGTGGCTGTATCTTTTTGGGAGACACCATTGAATTCGTTGCAATGACTCCACGCTTTTAACCCGAGCAACCGTAAGGATGTAATCGCCATTAAGTGAGATGGTGAAGATATGGGTTGATCAGAGTAGGGAGAGGAGTCTAGGACCTTAGTGTTGGACACGTCAGGTCTGAGAGGCTTACTTGATATTCAGTGGAGATGTTGGGTGGGGCAGCTGGATGAACAAGCCTGGAGCTCAGGGCAGTGCAGGACTTGAGCCATAAGTACGGAGGTACCAAGATGCGGCAGCATGGCAAGACACGGGGCCTGTGATGTAACCCCGGGAGGGATGGAGACAGAAGAGGGAAGCCATGGGACTTCCCTGGCGGTCCAGCAGTTAAGAGTCTGCACTTCCAAGGCAGGGTGTGTGGGTTCGATCCCTGGCTGGGGATGGGGAACTAAGATTCTGCATGCTGCATAGCACGGCCAAAGAAAAAAGAAAGAAAAACGAGGGAAGCCATGCCAGCGTTCAGAGGATGCAGCTAAGAGCTGAGAAGAGAAGTCGGGCAAAATGAGAAGAAACAGAAGCGTGTAAGGTCCTAGAAGCTGAGTGGAGAAATTGCTGGAAGGAGGAAGGAGTGATCAACTCCATATTCTGACCACGGCATCATAGTTGAAAATTCTCAGACCTAGGGCTTCAGGTGAAAGGTGAAATTTCTCTGCAGTTTCCTATAACAAAATTGTGCAATTTTCATGTAACTCCTCTTTTATGATGTGGGAAAGCCAGTGGCATCTGATTGAAATCATCACAGATACCCTGAAGTTCCTTATAATGAAGTATGTTTTCAAAGCGTTGCGTTATTAGTTTGATCAGCAAAGCCTTCTCACTGGGTCAGTGTTTACTGCATTTGACTCAGAAGGGAAAGAAAGGCGTCTGTCTCAACCCCACACAAGGTAGGAGAAACCGTCAAGAGCTATCGCTGCCTGGAATCACACCATTTTCCTCATTTGAAGCTCCTGAGGTAAAGGCCTTGTTATATCCTTCATAGGAGTGTGTGGGAAATCACTTGGAGAAACTGTTTTAAAAGGTTCTAAACTACTGCTAGAGAATAGTGTAGTCACCTCAGGAACCAAGACAGCAATTCGACAAGTGAAAAAATTCCACCATTTTGACTGACTTCTGTTACAAGATGCCAAACATCTGGTCAAATCAATCAATGGAGTTAAGCAAGTTGTTTGTCATTCATGGGGGATGGAAAGGGGAGAAGTAGCATGAGGCGATGGATTAGATTTTCCACCAAGTGGTCATCCCAAAGACACAGCTTAAACCTTGAGCAGATTTTGGCTTTTTTGTGAATGATAATAAATGGTTTAATTAGAGAATTGAGTGCTAAATCCTGAAAAGTACATCTTGTGGAAATTGTTTCTGTGTCTCTGTAGCCAGAATATCTCAGGCTTCACTGGTCTGTGACCACAAATGGGATTTCATCAATATTAATATCCAAATCTCCATGACTCACAGCCTCCACCAGCTTGACATCCAAATTCCCCTCCCTTGAGTGTATTAGGAAATCCCCAGGGTGTGTATTTATAACGTCCCTAAAGTTGTAAGCTTGGCTGAGAGGGGATCTCAACCCTGACCCCAGAAGAGCCCCTCCATGCTAGTGGCTGCTCAGAGCCACTGCCGCACTGGGCATCCTTGGGGCTGGACCAGCTCTGAAACTCCGAGCGGACGACTAGCCTCCTCTCGCTTGTGAAGCCAGAACATTCCCTGGTTACATTCAGTTACAGGGTTGACAACACAAGGGTCCTTGAGCCTCAGAATGTCATAAGCCTTAGTCACAAGCCCTTTCACTTCAGGCACAAAGCCCTTTTCTCCCCCAGGAGATGAAGTCGTGCTGCCTGGGTGGGAAGCAGTTCTGGAAAGGCAGTTCAGCCCTTTACAGTGAGTCGTCCTCAAGGTCAGTAAGGACGTGTGTTCTCCAGAAGGCTCCTCAGCCCTCGGGGAGTCAGAGATTGTGAACAGCCTGATGGGAGAAAAGGCTATTGCCTCACCGTCCTCACCAGGACCATCTGAGTCTCCACTCTGTCCCCAGCCGAGACACTTCTTTAGAAAGATTTTTTTTAAGGATTGGAAATGTTCTGTCCTCTAAAATGATTAGCCTGGTAGACTGTTTCCATTTCCAGCAAAAGACAGAAATTTGGGGGGAAATAAGAACAGTTAGAGCCCTTTGGAAGAGAGATCCATCCCATGGCTACTCTGCAGACCTCCGTACACTTGTACCTGACAGAAAATCCTCAGCTTGCTCAGGGTGGGGCTGGGGACACCAGGGAATTGTCCTAGCCTGGACCCAGTCTCCCAGAACCAAGGAAAGAGAGGGACTCCTTAATAGGAGATCAAAAGTACTTCTTTCGGACTTCCCTGGTGGCGCAGTGGTTAAGAATCCGCCTGCCAATGCAGGGGACACGGGTTCGAGCCCTGGTCCGGAAAGTTCCCACGTGCCGCGGAGCAACTAAGCCCATGCGCCACAACTACTGAGCCTGCGCTCTAGATCCCGTGAGCCACAACTACTGAGCCCGCGTGCCGCAACTACTGAAGCCCGCGAGCCACAACTACTGAGCCCGTGTGCTGCAACTACTGAAGCCTGCACACCTAGAGCCTGTGCTCCGCAACCGCAACGAGAAACCCACGCACAGCAACGAAGAGTAGCCCCCGCTCGTGGAAACTAGAGAAAGACCGCGCGCAGCAACGAAGACCCAACACAACCAAAAATAAATAAATTTATTGAAAAAAGAAAAGGAAAAAAAAGTACTTCTTTCTCTACCCCAGTTCGCTCAGAGTTTGTTGGGTTATCTTGCATAGAGAAAAGGATTCAGCAATCTGGAACTTGTGAACAAAGGATCAGATTTATAATAGTAGTGGTAATAAGAAGAAATCTAATTACTTTGAGTGTTTACTATGTGCTAGGCATTGTGCTAAGTATTATATATATGTACTATAAAATACTATTTATATGTATACACACACATATAAACTTACTTAATCCATACCCCAAGTTTCTGATGTAGATTTTGTATCCCCATTTTACAGAGAAGTAAATTGAGGCTCAAAAAGTTTCCATTAACAAGGCCACAGAATCCAGGAGCCCAACCCAGTATAACTCCAAAGCCTGAGCTTTGAACCACAATACTCTATTGGTTCTTAACATTCAGATGTAAAAAATCACCCCAAACACCCTCTGAAATCAGAAAAGCCCTTCACAAAACACAATTTTATTGAAGGTTTCCTTTGGACATCATTGCAGTGAATTTGATTTGTGTTCCAGAAAGACTAGTGTGAGAGAGGGGGACAAAAAAAAAAAAAAGCACACCCTGGGTCAGATCCTCCCGAGTTGTGTGATACTGAGAGGCTTTAGGAGATCTGGATCCTCTGCAGCCTCCCTAACTCTGGAACCATGAAGTTGCTGGGCGTGTAACTCTGGAAGAGCTATACGTATATGGGCAGGCTCTTCCCAGGAGTCCCCAGGCCTCAGTTTCACTTGATCAGGGACTGTGGATCCTCAGAAAAGTTATGGCACCTCGCAGGGTTTCCTCACCGCCACATCTGGAAGACCAGGAGAAATGTGGCTGGTGTGGTAGTATTCTCCACCTCCAGCCCCGCCAGCCCCTCCAGCCCAGAGGGAATGAATGGAATGTGCCTGGGATGGGGCAAGCCTGTTTCGAGGGAGCTGTAAGTTCCTGAGAAAGAGTCTTAAGTCACCAGAGGATGCTACTTGTTATTATTTCAGAAACCAAGGAGTTTTGTCTCCCAGGCCATCACTCTGGTTCTATTCACCACCAATCAATTTCACTAAAGATGAGCGCAGAAATGAAAAATAAAATGGCCATTAAAAGTTTTATTACAGTACATGTCCAGTGGCTATTTTTAAATAGAATCCCTTTGAAATTTTATTCTTGACATTTTTTTTTTCATCAACTGATTAGGACTGTGTGATAGATTAAGTGAAATTTCACTTTAGAATTATGTTGCTTTTTAACTGCCCCCCAAAATGAGGTATTCATTTTAACTCTTCTCATCCAAAAGGAACATCAAATTCAGGTCTGGAGAAAAGAAATTGTGACAATTTCCTCCTTCTCTTCAACATAATTATATATGACTTTTAAAAAAATCGGTTCAATTATTAATCTGCAAAAAATGAGACAGATAATGAAAACTGAGATGGCACCTGAAACTCATCAGCACATGGACAGCAGTCCTTTCAGGAACTGTAGATCAAAGCTTTGTGATAAAATGCACCGACAGAACCAATTCATTTACATCCCATTTTGTAAGACACTAAGTAGAAGAGCTAGTGTCACAATTTCATTATCCCTGTCCCTCATGCATATTGCATTGTGAATTAATGTAGTGATGCAAAGTTGAAAGCAACCTTAAAGGGGAAAACATGAGGCTCAGAGCAGCTTACTCTAAGGTGCATCTCACTGTCAACTAAAATTTACCATCATTGTGTTATCTCACTCTCTTGCCATAACCTAATGACATCAGAGGCATTGAATCTGGAAACTGAAGTGACAGGACATGCCTCTGTGCTGCATATAATACTTAGGAGAACTAAGCAGCTGGAAAGAGAACCTGCCCCTTGGGGAATGGGCAGCCAATGAGAGAGTGCTTTGATGATGTAATATCTTTTCTCCCTGGTGAGTCCTTGGTTAAATGGAAACAAAGATAACAATAATGCACTCCAGGAGTTTGTAAATTCCTTCTGCCTGAACAACTCCTGGCATTCTGCACACCTCTCACTGATCTCAGGAGGTGGGCTCCCGACTTAGGGAACGGCCAAGACTTCAAATGAGCCCAAGGCAACAGATGGACATAGCTGCCTCAGAACAACGTGACTCTCTCTGTCCCTAGGGTTTGCTAGTCTCCCTGGTTTGGGTGAACATTGTCCTGCGCTGGGTGGTCGGGGGTGTTTTCCAGCACCACCAAGCCACTCTCCAGTTCTCAGTGGACACTGATTGACTGTCCTACAAATTGAACTCAGTACTGACACTCCTTACCTGGAGGTGGCCTCGTATCCCACGGGGCTCAGGGCTGAAGTCCCACAGTCCCCATTTCAGACACCAGTCCCAAGTCCAGGTTGTCACCTGTGCTTCTGACCAACTGGCTGTGAATAGGAAGTTCCCCTGACCCCCTCCTCAGGTTTGAGTGATTTGCTAGTGCAGCTCACAGAACTCAGAAAACATTAACTTGCATTTGTCAGTTTATTGTAGTGGATATTTATAAAGGATACAGATGAACAGCCACATGAAGAGGTACATAGGGTGAGGTCCAGAAGGGTTCTTGAATACAGAAACTTCTGTCCCTGGGGACCAGGGTGCACCACCTTCCTGGCACATGGATGCATTCACCAATCCAGAAGCTCATCAAATTTCATTGTCTGAGAGTTTTAATAGAGCTTATCTGCGACTCTCCCCTGTCCCCTTCCCAGCCTGAGTGCGGATGAAAGTTCCAACCTTCTAATCACTTGGTCTTTCTGGTGACCAGCCCCATCTGAGGGGATCTAGGGGTCCCACCTTAAGTCACCTCATTAGCGTAAACTCAGATGTGCTCAAAAGGGGGCTCCTTATGAAGAACAAAAGACACTCCTGTCACTCAGGAAATTCCAAGGGTTTGAGGAGTTCTGTGCCAGGAACCAGGGAGAAAGTCCAGATATACTTATTATACCCCAGTGGGCATCACCTGCACTTTTCAGTGATGGCAGACAAGGACCGTTCCAGCTAAGAGAGGGTGGTGACCCCCCTGGGGTGCAGATGGGCTCCAAGGTGATGCCCTAGCATCTGATCTCACTGCCTCCAGTCTCTCCCACCTGATCTATGCAAGACTCATTCCATAAAAGCACATCTCTGACCATATCTTTCTCCTGCTCAAAATAAAGTCCTGGCATCACTGCAATCTTGTCTTTCCAGGTTTATTTCCAACTGCTCTCTCCCCACACCCCATGCTCCAGCCTAGCCCAACTCTTCCCTCACCCACACCTGTGCTCGACCACCTCTGAGCCTTTTGCATACTTCTGCCTGCCATGCTCTCCTCTCTTGTGCCTGTCCAAATCCTATCCAGTTTCTGTGTGAAACCATCCTCAGTACTTGTCTGAGCCACTAATTCCTCTTCAGGAGAAAACTTTCTTTAGCTGAAAGATATAAGAGGTGCAGGGTCTGGTGTAGCAGTCCTCAAACATTTTTGCTTGTGTATGCGTCAAATAATTTTTTATAAGACGGTGTGTCCCCTCACACATTTTATTTCTTTTAATTTTTAAAAATATTTATTTATTTATTTATTTTGGCTGCGCCGGATTATATTTGTGGCACACAGGATCTTTTAGTTGCAGCATGCGGGCTCTTAGTTGTGGCATGCAGACTTCTTTTCTTTTTTTAATTAATTTTTATTGGAGTATAGTTGCTTTACAATGTTGTGTTAGCTTCTACTACACAGCAAAATGAATCAGCCATACATATACATATATCCCCTCCCTTTTGGATTTCTCTCCCATTTAGGATACCACAGTGCATTAGTTGCGGTATGCAGACTCTTAGTTGTGGCACACTGACTTCTTAGTTGCAGCACGTGAGCTCTTAGTTGCAGCATGAATGTGGGATCTAGTTCCCCGACCAGGGATCAAACCCGGGCCCCTTGCATTGGGAGTGCGGAGTCTTACCCACTGGACCACCAGGGAAGTACCTCACACATTTTAAGTTGACACTAAAATTTTTCTATTATAAGTTTAAGTAATGGCAAAGGCAGCAACTGTTGGCACAGTGGTCCTCACACTTGTGTAGGCATCAGAATCACCTGGAGGGCAGGTGAAAACACAGATTGCTGGGGCCCGTCCTCAGATTTTCTGATTCAATAAGTTTCAGGTGGGGCCTGGGAATTTCCATTTCTGTAAAGTTACCCGGTGATCCCAGGTGCTAAGGCTCAGGAACCACACTTGGAGAACTACTGTTCTGCTGTATTGTAAATATTGACATCTTAAAATAAAACCGTCGTATCACGCCTTTAAATACATCGAGTGGAATCTAAAAGTGGCAGCAATTTGAGAGTCACCATCATCCAATTCTTAAAAATACAAGAATAAGCTCTTCTTGACAACTGGAAATTTTACGTTGCTCCTTTTTCTCCTTGAGCTTTTATTTCCATCCTATTTCCTCCATTGAATTTTATGCTAATGTAATATATTTTATCCTTAAAAGTATTTTATTGATCACTCTTTTGCATATCTGTCATAAATGTAGGTATAGAAGTTGAAATTGAAATTTATTTAAATTTCCTGTAACAGGCTCTGAGTTTAAAAAATGTTTATTTTGGATTAAGTTAGTATTACAATTATTAGTAGTATACAATTGAACAACATATATATATTTATTAAAGATGAAAAGTGAAATTTTATTGGAAATGTAGCTCTTTATAAGATGGGACTTTTCAAAATTAGTTCTTTTTTTTTTTAATTAACATTACTTATTGCTAGAATGACACAGGCTTCTATATGAATTCTATTCCAATTTTTATTTTTCAATTTTTTTTTTTTTTTTAAATTTATGGCTGTGTTGGGTCTTCGTTTCTGTGCGAGGATTTTCTCTAGTTGTGGCAAGCGGGGGCCACTCTTCATCGCGGTGCGCGCGCCTCTCACTATCGTGGCCTCTCTTGTTGCGGAGAACGGGCTCCAGACGCGCAGGCTCAGCAACTGTGGCTCACGGGCCTATTTGCATGTGGGATCCTCCCAGACCAGGGCTCGAACCCGTGTCCCCCGCATTGGCAGGCAGACTCCCAACCACTGCACCACCAGGGAAGCCCCAATTTTTATTTTTTATAGACACAGCACCGAAGAATATTGTTGACATGAAAATGGAATGAATTATGTAACTGCAATTTTACTTAATTCTCTGAATGCCTTCCAAGTTATAGACCAACAATCTCATAGTGATCTAACATCTAGAATTATTTTTTATGATCTACCAGCTAAAAATGCGATTAGGTCTCCTTCAATACAGTTGAAAGCAAAAAATTAGAAACCACCTGGCTTGCAAAAGTGTTTGTTACCAAATATTTGAACCATTCTCTTTTTCAGTATTGACACCATTATTTCAAATTGTCCCTTTCTTTGCTGCACTGGAGGTTTTGTTTTATTTGTTTGTGATTTTTTGCTTTTTTAATTATCTAGGACAGCGGTTGACAAACTAAGGCCAGCTGGTGCTGACCAAATTCTGCCCATCTTGTTTCTGTACAACCCTCAAGCTAAGAATGGTTTTTACATTTTTAAAGGATTGTAAAACATACACACACACACACACACAGACAAACATTCAAAGAGACAGTATGTGGCCCACAAATTCTGAAATATCTGCTATCTGGCCCTTTACAGGTAAATCTAGGACAAAGCAGCCTGGTAAGAGTCAGGAAGGTGACTACACACCTTAATTGTACAGTGGAGACTGGCCTTTGTGAAAGGATCTATCGTGATGCTGGATTCTTAAGATGATCAATTTTAGGACAAATGGAGCATTCGAATCTGCAAATGATTCCCTATCTATTGCTGCATAACAAACTACCCAAAACTTGGTAGCTTAAACCAAGAACAGTCATTTACTTTGCTCACAAACCTGTAACTTGGGCAGGGCTGCCAGAGGAAAGCTCGCCTCTGCTCCACGTGACTTAGCTAAGGCCTGGGGGATGGGTTTCCAAGACAACACATGGATGTCAAGTTGTCCATGGCTGTCAGCTGGGAGCTCCGGGGGGCGGAGGCTGCAGGCTTCCTATCCTGTGCAGCGGGCCTGACTGCTCTCCTTAGAAAGACCTACTGGCAAGGCTGGTCCTTGACTAGTATTTGGGAATTTGGATTTGGGGAGGGTGCCCTAACTGATAAGAGTGGCTCTCTGTGCTTCAATTGTTTATACAAGCAATGTGGTTTATGCTAAATACCAGCCTCCTTCTGGGGGTCTAGAATCTTGGCACATGCTAGGCAGAGGGTGTCTATATGACCAGCCCACCATAAAAACCTTGGGCACGTTGTCTCTTAGCCCTCCTGTGTAGATGCCATTTCACACGTGTGGTCACAGCTCGTTGCTGGAGGAATTCAGCGCGTCCTGCGTGACTCCACAGGGAGAGGACTCCAGAGACTTGTGCCTGTTTCTCCTGACTTTGCCCCGCACACCTTTTCCCTTTGCTGATTTGGCACTGTATCCTCTCATATGATAAATCTTAGTCGCAAGCACAACCGTATGCTGAGTCCTGTGAGACCTCATAGTGAATCATCAAACCTGGGGGTGGCCTTGGGACCCCTGACACAGTTCCTCTTCATGTGGGCCCCTCCATGAGGTCTGGGCCTCCTCACAGCACGGTGGCTGGGTCCCAAAAACAAGTATCGCGAGAGAATGAGCCAGGTGGACCTCATCTCAGAAGTCACGTAGCATCACTTCTGCCCATTCTATTAGTTGAGATGTTCATAAAGGCCTACCCAGGTTCAAGGGGAAGATACACAGACTCCCCCTTCTGATGGGGGTGTGGCAAGGTTCCAGAAAAGGATGTGGGTGGAGATATTGTTTAAGCTATTTTTGGAAAATAAAATCAACCATACCCTTAAAAGCTCCTGCACCTACATTCCCTTTGAGATGTCTCTGAATACCTTCAGGATAGGTTTCTCAGTTTGAGACCACCGGTACAGTGAATAAAAACATCGGCTTTTGAGTCAGAAAGACTGGATTTGAATCCTGGCTCTGTCACTTCCTGCCAAGAGAGCAATGCCCTTTAGCCATTACCAAGCATGCATACTCCTTCAAGTTCTAAGGGTTTAGGAGCGGTTGCTTGAGGCCCAGAGTCCAGCTGTGAAACTTTGAGAATTTACTAATTTACTCATTCAACAAATATTTATTGAGTGTCTTTTACGAGTCGGCACTGTGTGAGTGCCAAATGTGCAATGCTCAGCAAAATTCACCCAGTCCTCATGGACCTTACAGAAGAGGAAAAAACCGAATCAAATGATCACACAAATGAGTAACAATACGCTGTGTGAAGCTCCGTAAAAGGACAGCCCAAGGCACTAACTCCACCAGAATATAAGCTCCACGAGAGTTTTGAGTATTTTGTTCTCTGATGTATCCCTATCACCTAGAAGGTGACCTGGCATATATAAAGTGTTACATAAATATTTGTCAAATGAGTGAGTGAATGAATGAATGGATGAATGAAAGCTATGAGATTACTTCTTGAAGGGTTAGTGTAAATTCTTTTAGGAAGTGCTATTTTGGCTGATGTTAAAGATAAACTCCATTTTCTTAGCTCAAATTCTACTGAATGAATTTGTATTACCCCAACTCTCAAGAGACTAATTTATGCACCAGGATACACTTTTTATTTTTGTAGTGGGAGACATACCTGATTTAGTATTTCTCTAGGAAGCACCCAAAAAACTCCAAGCGAAACTATCTTTGGTATTACTACAATTCTGCTGAGTTGAGCAGTAGTTAGAGACCTCTCGGGGAGCCAAAGTAGTTATCAGAAGGCTAATATAGAAGAACCTGGAATCAGTAAAAAGGAAACTACATAGGTTTAAAGGGCATTCACACAAGTCACCCATACAACTTACATAAAACCACTTTCCTACTAGGCACACCCCTATGTAGATCAAATTCTCCCCTCTCTTGGTGGTGCTGAAGAATCACAGCAAGTCACATTGTTAGAATTATTCCTTTTGCTAGATTCCAAGCTAGGAACTAGACTTACATGAAATTCCAGGGCCCTATTCTTTTGCTTTGAGCTGTCTGTGAACCTATTCTCATCAAGGCAGCTGTCTTCTTGAGTTTGTGCCAATTTTACCTTCCTCCCAGTTCCTGGCATCCTTTGAAATCAAAAGTCTATTGAAGGTATTTGTTGGTGTAGGGGAGCAAAATTCACCACCCCAAAAATATCTCTTTGGCATGTGGATTATTTTGAGCTGAAAACAATCAAGGCCCAAAAGACTCAGGGAGAACCTTTGATCTTCCCCCTAAATGCCTAAAGGACGGAGATAGAGGACCAGTTCCAGGAAGGGAGCTTTTGCCATAGGTAACTCTAGTATGAACTAAGTGTGCAGACAGGGAGGAACCTGGCAAGGTCTGTTTGTTAAAATTCCTCTCCATGTCTTTTTATCTCTGCATGGCCCAGCAAACATTTGTTCACCAAACATTTGCTTTTCCATCTCCATGTCAATTGCCTTCCTCCCCCTTTGAGATCCCAAACCACTACTCCCAACATCCTCTTTGGTCTTTAACTGAGGATGGTCTTTAAGGTGAGGGTTTCGGCCGTTTTGGCGAGTTACTCACTTCTGGGTCTCTCCGTTGTACGCATGTTATTAAGCTTTTGTTTGATTTTTCTCCTGTTCATCCATCTCATGTCAATTTAATTCTCAGACCAGCCAAAAGAACCTAGAAGGGTAGAGGAAAATTTCTTCCTCCCTGACATATACCTCTTATAGGAAGTCCTCCGTGCCTCCCTCTGCTGTCTCTGGGTAATGTATCTATTTCTGTATGGACGTGCATGTGTTTCTGTGTGGCTCTCCATGCATCTGCGTTTAGGTATACCAGCAAAGTCTTGTGCTTTACTTCACAAGCCCAGTGAGGCCATTCACCTCACTGTTTTAGCACATCACCCAGCGAGGATGCATACTTATACATATCTGGGTGTTGAGAGTATATACACATATTTGCTATCACAAGTCCTACGGGGACACTTGGAGGACTGCTGGCTCCCCTGAAGTGAGAATCTGTTTAAACCAGATGACAGGCGAGTCAAGGGAGAATCTAGAAGACTAGGCCCTGCTCGGACCCCAGAGGATCTGTTATTTGCTGAGCCGGGAGAAAAGAAAGGAATGAGTTAATGTGAGTGCTGGCAAGTCTCAGAAGAGTATTTTGCTCACAAAAACTGAAAATAGCATGTCGAAGTAGGACATTTGAGCCTTATGGAAAAGAATTAAAGAGTATTTCGTAACAAAATGCTGTTAGGAAGGTAGGGAATCTCCACAGACCCATGTGGGTCTGTAGCACTGTGGATCCAAAGCGTCATTTTTAGCTCAGGAAACATAATAAAGTGAATTTCCTAAAAATGAAGATTTTCCCCATCTGCCTTTGTAAAACGGGTGTTCCTAGTCACCGTCTACCGTGTCACCAGTAGGACAACAAATTATTTTCTTTAAGCAGCAGTGCTGTGGAACTCTCACAGACACTAGAGCTCCCAATACTTTTCCTATGAGATCTGGGAAATCGTGTCAACAGAGCAGCAAGGAAAGAATGAGAAGCTGTGGTTACCTTGAATGTTCTGGCCTTAGGACCTCAGAGGTCAAGGTATTGGGCTTCCTGAAACACCACCGCCAGCCCTGCCCTTCCTTCCCTCCTCCCTCTGAGACTGGGCTTTGCATTCTCAAGAGTGCTGAATGCGTCTTGAATTGAACCTTTCCTTAAAAAAAAAAAAAAAAACCCTAAAAACATTTTCATCACCGTGTGATAATTGCCTCTTACGACATAGTCACGTTACATCAGAGCTGCTGGTTGTCCACGTGGTGCTTTTAGACAAATTGGAAAAGGCATCCCTTACCCTTTATCTTCATCTATTAAAAAAGGTGTCTTAACATACTGTTGTTGTTGTTGTTGTTGTTTTTATTTTTATTTATTTATTTATTTATTTATTCATGGCTGTGTTGGGTCTTCGTTTCCATACGAGGGCTTTCTCTAGTTGTGGCAAGCGGGGGCCACTCCTCATCGCGGTGCGCGGGCCTCTCACTATCGCGGCCTCTCTTGTTGTGGAGCACAGGCTCCAGACGCGCAGGCTCAGTAGTTGTGGCTCACGGGCCCAGCTGCTCCGCGGCATGTGGGATCCTCCCAGACCAGGGCATGAACCCGTGTCCCCTGCATTGGCAGGCAGACTCTCAACCACTGCACCACCAGGGAAGCCCTGTTGTTTTTTTTAATAAGACCCTTTTGCGCCAGCTGCAGGAAAATAATCTGTGATGTCTAGGATGTGAATGGAGCTCTTTTAGAGTTAAAAGCACAGGCCTGAAAACCAAACAATTTGATTCAAACTCTAGCTCTGCCTCTTCCAGCAAATTGCTGAACTTTTCTGAGCACTAGGTTTCCCCTGTTTGTAAAATGGGGATAATATACCCGACAGCCAAGCTCATTATGGGGATTAAATGAAATGCTGTGCGTAAAGCACTTAGTGTATGATGCTCACCAAACAATATCGGTTGGGTACTTCCCTGGTGGTGCAGTGGTTAAGAATCCGCCTGCCAATGCAGGGGACACGGGTTCGGGCCCTGGTCCGGGAAGATCCCACATGCCGCAGAGCAACTAAGCCTGTGTGCCACAACTACTGACCCTGTGCTCTAGAGCCCGTGAGCCACAACTACTGAGCCCGTGTGCCACAACTACTGAAGCCCACGTGCCTAGAGCCCGTGCTCCGCAACAAGAGAAGCCACCGCAATGAGAAGCCCGCGCGCCGCAAGGAAGAGTAGCCCCAGCTCGCTGCAACTAGAGAAAGCCCACACAGCAGCAAAGACCCAACGCAGCCAAAAATAAATAAATAAATAAATAAATGTATTAAAAAGAAAAAACAGTATGGGTTGTACGAAAAGGACAGGAACACACATATTAACAGCACACATGGTGTTAATTAAAAATAGGATTTATCAGGGGGAAACTTAAAAGCATAGAAGTAATGACTGTTCGTGAGTCTCTGAGGTCCCATCATGCCCCAGAGAGGTGTGTGGGACTCAGCGTAGGAGGCAGACACATCATAGAAAGGTCCCAGGAGAGGTGCTCCATGCCTTTAGCGCTCTACACGCATTTAGAGAAATAAGCACGGGAACATCTAGGTAATTCTGTAGTAATGGAGCTTCCTGAGCCGTGAAACAGACAGCCTTGTTAGAACGGGGAAGCTCCCAGGCTCAGCTTCCAGCATCAGGCTCTTCCTCCCTTTTTTTAAAAAAAATTTATTTATTTTATTTATTTATTTTTGTCTGTGTTGGGTCTTCATTGCTGTGCATGGACTTTCTCTAGTTGCAGCGAGCAGGGGTTACTCTTCCTTGCAGTGTGCGGGCTTCTCACTGCGGTGGCTTCTCTTGTTGCAGAGTATGGGCTCTAGGCATGCAAGCTTCAGTAGTTGTGGCACACGGGCTCAGTAGTGTGGCTCGTGGGCTCAGTAGTTGCGGCTCGCGGGCTCTAGAGCGCAGGCTCAGTAGTTGTGGTGCACAGGCTTAGCTGCTCCATGGCATGTGGGATCTTCCCGGACCAGGGCTCAAACCCATATCCCCTGCATTGGCAGGCAGATTCTTAACCACCGCACAACCAGGGAAGTCCCAGGCTCTTTCTTCCTTAGTTAACTCTGACCAACTGAGCTGGCTTCTTGCTACAAAAATGGGAGGAAATGAGCTGCCAGGGCCATGCGATTTTCTTTCCTCTGAACGCATCACACAAGAAAACATGTGAGGAATCAAGCATTTCCTGCCCATGGCAAGGGTTGAACGCAGCTTTTCCAGTTTCTAAGGCCAGAGAGCTTTCCACTTGGCCGTGTTGCTTCCACTAACAAGTCAGCCTAGAAATCATTCAGAGTGTAATTGAAACTAATTCCAAATCTCTTAGAGTCATAAATTGAAAAGGACATGAGAGATAATATAATTCAATCCGACATTTGCGGACAAAAGTGAGACTCAAAATGGGCATTTATTGGGTTACCAATATGAAGTGGCAGAGTCAGGCTTGAACCTTCATCTTCCAAATCCCATTTCCTCTTAAACTGCAATAAAGTGCAATGCAAACTTGTTTAGCACACAAGTCACATAGATCCTATTAAAAAGGGCTTTATGGCTTTAATCTACAAAGTTTGAGGAAAAGACAACAGCTTCCAGAGTAAACTGAGAGAGTAGCAGAGCCAAAGATGATTGATTCATTTTGTTCAAACCCTTGGAACCTCCTAAATAAGAAAGAAAAGCTAGGGCTTCCCTGGTGGCGCAGTGGTTAAGAATCTGCCTGCCAATGCAGGGGACATGGGTTCGAGCCCTGGTCTGGGAAGATCCCACATGCCGTGGAGCAACTAGGCCCGTGAGCCACAACTACTGAGCCTGCGCGTCTGGAGCCTGTGCTCCACAACAAGAGAGGCCGCGACAGTGAGAGGCCCGTGCATCGCGATGAAGAGTGGCCCCCGCTCGCCGCAACTGGAGAAAGCCCTCGCACAGAAACGAAGACCCAACACAGCCAAAAATAAATAAATAAATAAATAAATAAATAAATTTATTAAAAAAAAAAGAAAGAAAAGCTAGATAATTTAGCACATAATGATCAAGAGAACACTACTTATTAACATCTATGAGATGTAGTCAAAGATTTATTCAGAGGAAAAGTCATAATCTTAAAACCTTTTTAGCTTAAGAATGAATATGAAGGAAGTGACTATTCAAGAAGACTAAAAAAGAATAATTTTTAAAATCTAAGGAAAATAGAATTTAAAATGAAAGCAGAATATGATGTTGTTGAAAACAAAGTCAGTGGAATTGATTGTTGGGAGACAGTGCTCCCATGGGTGGCTTGCATTTCTCCACATCTCAGGAGCAGACACACTGACTACTTTTGTTCTAGACTATCTTTTCAAGGAGGTTTGTGTAGCAAACAGCTTGGGAAGCTAGAAAGGGTGCCCCTACCTGGAGCCAAGGGCAGGCATTCTTACTTTCCTTATGAAAGAGCTGAGTTTGCTAAGCTTAGGATTCGGATTCCTCTCCTCCAACCTACTACGTGAGAAAGCATCACGTGGCCTCCACGGCAAGGACCTGTGGGAAGTGGCAAAAATGCTGATACTCTAGCTGTCTTGGACCTGGGAGGCTTGCATGCTCTACCAACAGACTAACTAACCTGTTAGCTTGCAAATAGGATAAAATCTCAGACCGTTTGCAGGTCTTCATATTGATAAAGAAATCCAGAGCTGGTTCATCACAGAGAAAACAGCTACAATAATAAATAATCCACTAAGTTAGACTAATCAAGGAAAAAGGGGAAAAATACAAATAAAGTTAGGAATTAGAAACTGGATTATCACACATATATAGGAAACTATAATTCTTTTTTTTAAAACTTTATTTATTGAGATGTATTTGACATATAACATCATATTAGTTTCAGGTGTAAAATAATGATAATAATGACTTGATATTTGTATATAAGAAATTAAAATTCTTGTAAAAGAATCATTTGTACAAATATGTATTCCTATTTTCAAAGTCTGAATGAAATGGATCATTTTTGAGGAACATATAAAATATCAAAATTCATTCAAAAAGAAGCAGGAAACTTAAACAGGCCCGTCTCATACCAGAAATTGAGAGGCCAATGCCAAAGTCTTGGTCTACTTAGCAGATGAGCCATATTCTCCCAGGACTTGTCTGCTTGCTTTTTCCTGGCCATCGATCAAAGGTGGATACCTCAAAAAAAAACAAAAAAAAAAAGAAAAAAGGTGGATACCTCAGCCGGCAAGGCCGGTGTTTGTCTCTGGCTGGAGTTGAAAGTGGAGGTGAAATCTGCCAGTCTTGACTCCACACATTACGATGTGATAAAATGACCTAACAAGTCACACTTTTTTCACTGGAGAAAGGAGCGGGGGGGGAGGGAATAATTTTTATTAAATAATACACACACATATTTCTTATGAATCCTATCCTTTAAATCTTATGCCATTTTCTTTATTTATAAAATAATACATTTGCCCTGGAAATGCCAGCTCAAAAGTGACTGATTTTGATTGGACAAGGACAGTGAGATCACCAGAAAGAGTCTTTTGGTGCATGTCAGTGCCTTTCTTGGGTTCAATCTGCCACCATATACGATGGCCATTGCCCGGACACTCCACCCATTACAATAAAGCAGTGGTTCTCCAACCCGCAGCGTCAGCATTACCCAAAAACTTGTTAGAAATGCACTTTCTCAAGCCCCATCCCAGATCTACTGATTCACGAACTCTGGGGGTGGTACCCAGGAGTCTGTGTTTCAACAAGCCCCTCCCCTCTGGGTAATTCTGATGCAGACAAATTTGAGAAGTGCTGTAATAGACCTCGTTCATGTCATCAAGTTTAGCATCTATCAGAGCCCACTTCCTGTTGGTTGCATCAAAACGACTCAGAAGGAAAAAATTTTGCAGCCCCCCTCTCGCTATAAATAGTGAACACTTGCTTACCAGCAGCTGGAGTTCCGGCCCATCCTTGTTGGAGCTCTCCATCTCCATCAGACAGCTGCTGCAGAATACCAATAGCCGAAAGAACAAGGATATTCAGCTGTGCTGGGGGGAAATTAGACCATCTTTTAGGTCTTGCCCAATAAAGTCACAAAGCAGATTTGCAGTAGAAGTTTAGGAAAGGAAGGGTTGCCCCACTATTTTTTTTAATGAGCAAAGTTAAGATGGAACTAATACACAGCTACAGACCCTAATCCTAACTACATGTGAGATTTAAAGAGACAGCAAGATCTAATGCTGAGGCAAAAAAACTGAAAGGACCAGAAACCTGAATCCTTTCCCTGTCTCGGTTACTAATTCACCACATGACCTTGGGAACATTACTCAAGCTTTGAATTCTTTACTATTCCTGTCTGTGAAATATGAGAGATAATAACCCCTCCTCCCCCCATCACAGACTGATGGGGAGATTCATTTCAACCTCCAGAAAAGAAGTTTTTAAGAGAAAAGAGCCACAGGCAGAGATGGGCCCTAAGGTACCTCAGGCCACTCTCACCCACCTCCTCCCAAACTCAGGGCGAAATTGGGAAAAAGCTAGGATTTTAAAGACTCCCTAGCTCATGCACATGAATAACCTGAGCTTCTAACCCAGCACTGACACCCGCAAGAAGGCAGACTGGGCCACTTCAGCCCTTGGTTTGTCCCTCTGATTGGGAGGGTGGGGAGAGGTGTAGGGTGTCTTTTTTTTTTTTTGGTTTTCAAAGCACCTTTATGGGAAATGATCTGATTTGATTCTAACTACAGCCTCATGTGGCAGGCAGGACAGGTAGTAGTATTTGCATTTGGTTGATGAAGAAACATACTTGCTCAGAAGTAACTTCAAGATTACATGGATAGTGGATTGCAGAGTTGATATCAGAACCCAGGGCTCCTGACTCGAAGCTTCTCTGTTGGTAATAAGGTCCCAACTATCACTCCTACGTAGTCATTTTTTTCCATTCCTACCTCTCAGCTTTTTTAACTGGTTCCTGTACACTCTACCTAATCTTCCCTGTCATGCTTTTTTCTTCAGCAATTTCTATCTTAGGGCACTTTTCCTTAGTCTACTCCAGACCTTCCTACACCTTATCCCTCTTCTTCTAGGCCTTCATCCTGTCAAGTCATACTTGCTCATTTCGGAGAATCTCAACATACTAGAGTCTAACCAGTGGTTCTCAACAGGGGGCTTTTTCTTTTTTTTTTTAATATTTATTTATTTATTTGGCTGCACTGGGTCTTAGTTGTGGCTGGCAGGATCTTAAATTGTGGCATGCAGGATCTAGTTCCCTGACCAGGGATTGAACGTGGGCCCCATGCATTGGGAGCAAGGAGTCTTAGCCACTGGACCACAGGGGAAGTCCCTCAACAGGGGGCTTTTGTCTCTCAGAGACATTTGGAGATATGTCTGGAGATATTTTTGATTGTCACTACAGGGGGACGCTACTGATATCTAGTAAGAAGCCAGGGATGGCGCATCTTACAAGGCATAGGACAGCCTCACAACAAAGAATTATCCAGCCCCAAATGTCATTAGTGCTGAGGGTGAAACCCTGCTCTAATCCAATGCCTGGGGAAGCCTTGTCTGACTCCTGACTTGCTCTTTGTAGGTGGAACAGCTGCGCCAGGCCATAAAGGAACTATACTATTTTGAATTTGTGGTGGACAACTTGCCAATCTGTGGCTTTGTGGGCTACATGGAGGAGAGTGGCTTCCTGCCTCACAGCCACAAGGCAGGACTCTGGACCCATTTAGACTTCCACCTAGAATTCCACAGAGACTGGATTATAATGTGCCAGAGTCTCAGTGCGGGATGTCAAGCCCCACAGTTTAGATGGGTTATGACCTGATGAGTTCCTAGGCCTCACCCACACCTACAGCATGCACTGGTCTGAGACGTCAGGTGAGCATTGGAGTGACAGGTGCATGGTGATGATGGCGGTTTCTTTCCCCAAATACTGGAAATCCATTGGTAGTCCATCATCAATTCCATGGTGCTTGTGCTTTTACTGGTGGGTTTTGTGGCTGTCATTCTCACGCGTGTGCTTCGAAAGGACCTGGCTCGGTACAACTTGGATGAAGAGCCAACCTCTGGAGGTTCTGGTGATGACTTTGACTAAGGTGACAATGGCTAGAAAATTATCCATACAGATGTCTCCCACTTCCCTGCATATCGTGGTCTGCTCTGTGCTGTGCTTGGTGTGGGTGCCCAGTTCCCGGCCCTTGGCACTGGTGAGGTGATAAAAAATTAATCAGGGATTTCTCTCAAGGGGTAGAACTAAGTAGGTGGTTTGTTCAGAAAAAGGTCTGCAAATCTTCTCTTCTGTCCAAGGTGAGGGGCAGACCTAAGGGGTGGATGGCTCTAGCAAGGATGTGTATATTCTATTGTTATTCTACTGTGGGTTTTCTAGACAACAGAACTGGGGGATATTGTTTGGATGGAAGCCCTGGGTCTGGGAGAAAGCGGGCTGGCTGATTCCTCTGAAATTGCCAGAAGAGGGTCGGGTGAAACCTAACACAGGCTTTCCACTACCACCCTGCAGGCATTATGGTCATGGCACTGCTGGGCACGTTCAGCGTGCACCATCCTGGGCCATTAACTCAGCAGCCATCCTGTATGCCCTGACTTGCTGCATCTCTAGCTACATGTCCAGCCGCTTCCACTGGCAGATCAGAGGCCAGTGTTGGGTGTGGAACATCATTCTCACCGCCAGTCTCTTCTCGGGTGAGGACAGCCCTTTCCCTGGTGGGCCAGTTTAGGAACTTAGAACACATCATGGAACCTGCTTTCTCATCCTGGATCTGCCAGTTCGAGGCTGTGCTGACCTGCAGACGACTGAGCACCGGTTGCGAGGGTGCCTTTTTCTTAATTGAAGTATAGTTGATTTACAATGTTGTGTTAGTTTCAGGTGTACAGCAAAGGGATTCAGATATATATATATAAAATATTCTTTATAATATGTATATTTTTATAATATATGTATATTTATATATTTATAATTTATGTATATATTCTTTTTCAGATTCTTTTCCACTACAGTTTATTACAAGATATTGAATATAGTTCACTGCGCTATACAGAAGGTCCTTGTTGTTTATCGATTTTATGCATATAGTAGTTTGTATCTCCTAATCCCAAACTCCTAATTTATCCCTCCCCATCCTTTCCCTTTTGGTAACCATAAGTTTGTTTTCTATGTCTGAGTCTATTTCTGTTTTGTAAGTTCATTTGTATCATTATTTTAGATCCCACATATAAGTGATATCAGATGATGTTTGTGGAGGGTGATTTTCAGGATTCTCTCTTATCCCGTGGCTCCCCTGATCAAATGTTTTGAGCCCAAAATAGGGTTAACTGCCTCACAAATGAAAGGTACCTATAGAGAAACTAGGTGGGTTTTTCTAAATCAGAGGGTAAAGATTACATCCCATGTCACCGCCTGGACAATCTCTCCCCCAGCACAAGCCCTTCTAAGAGGTCTGTGCTCCGCCCCACCTCCTTCCATTGGGAGCTTCCTCAGAAGCTGTCTTTTCTGCACTCTTTCTTTATGCATTCTTTTTTTTTTTTAATAAATTTTTATTTATTTATTTATTTATTTATTGTCTGTGTTGGGTCTTCGTTGCTGCACGTGGACTTTCTCTAGTTGCGGCGAGCAGGGGCTATTCTTCGTTGCAGGGCGCGGGCTTCTCATTGCAGTGGCTTCTCTTGTTGCGGAGCACGGGCTCTGGGCACGCGGGCTTCTGTAGTTGTGGCTCGCGGGTTCTAGAGCGCAGGCTCAGTAGTTGTGGCGCCCGGGCTTAGTTGCTCCGCGGCCTGTGGGATTTCCTGGACCAGGGCTCGAGCCCATGTCCCCTGCATTGGCAGGGGGATTCTTAACCACTGCACCACCAGGGAAGTCCCCCTTTATGCATTCTGACTGCTCCATACATGTGTGTTAAACGAAAGGTAAAAGAAGAGTGAATGGCTTAATTCTTCCCCTTTGAGAGAACGCTCGACACACATTTTATCCTACTTTCGCCTGATTGTTACAGTCAACCACGTGCCCTGCATTATCCCCACCGAGGACTGCCTGGGGCCATTGCTTCTTGAGATGTAGGATTTTATCACAATAAGGAGCCTTAGTTGTTGTTCAGACGACCTTCTTTTACATATTAAACTGAGGCTCAGGGAGAAGATATGACCTGGATAGCTGTTTTGTCTAGAAACTTTGTTGTTAAGGTATTAAGTGATTGAGTGATAATCACTATATCAAAGGGCTTAAAAACCTTCAGAAGCCAAGGATAGATCTGGGATAAAAATAGCATCTGGGCATTGTCTTTGAGGCATGAAGAGAGGACTCACACAGAATTCAGCATTTACCCCTGTGTTAATACAACTCAACTAATTCAGCCACAGTCAAAGAGAACGAAAGTTTAGAAATAGGGTTAATGCATTTTGGCTCCCACAGAACTGCCTGAGTCCTTTCAAGGGTTAGAGACTGCCCCTTCCAAAGCCCTAGGGGAGAGGGAATGTGCCCTCAAGGGTCTCTTTTTTTTAAATTGAAGTATAGTTGATGTACAGTGTTGTGTTAGTTTCGGAGGTACAGCAAAGTGATTCAGATATATTATATATATATATTCTTTTTCATATTCTTTTCCATTATGGTTTATTATAAGATACTGAATATAATTCCCTGTGCTATACAGTAGGTCCTTGTTGTTTATCCATTTTGTATATAGTAGTTTGTATCTGCTAACCCCAAGCTCCTAATGTATCCCTACTCCACCCCCTTTCCCCTTTGGTAACCATAAGTTTGTTCTCTATGTCTCTGAATCTGTTTCTGTTTTATAAATAAGTTCATTTGTGTCATATTTTAGATTCTACATATAAGTGATATGATATGGTGTTTGTCTCTGTCTGACTTGCTTCACTTAGTATGATAATCTCTAGGTCCATCCATGTTGCTGCGAATGGCATTTTTTCATTCTTTTTTATGGCTGAGTAGTATTCCATTATATATACACCATATCTTCTTTATCCATTCATCTGTCGATGGACACTTAGGCTGCTTCCGTATCTTGGCTATTGTAAATAGTACTGCTATGAACATTGGGGTGCATATATCTTTTCACATTAGAGTTTTCTCTGGATATATGCCCAAGAGTGGGTTTGCTGGATCATATGGCAATTCTATTTTTAGTTGTTTTTTTTAATAAATTTATTTATTTTATTTATTTTTAGCTACGTTAGGTCTTCATTGCTGTGTGCAGGTTTTCTCTAGTTGCAGTGAGCGGGGGCTACTCTTCGTTGAAGTGCACGGGCTTCTCATTGCGGTGGCTTCTCTTGTTGTGGAGCATGGGCTCTAGGCGCGCGGGCTTCAGTCGTTGTGACACATGGGCTTCCATAGTTGTGGCTCGTGGGCTCTAGAACACAGGCTCAGTAGTTGTGGCGCACGGGTTTTGTTGCTCCATGGCATGTGGGATCTTCCCGGACCAGGGATCGAACCCGTGTCCCCTGCATCGGCAGATGGATTCTGAACTACTGTGCCACCAGGGAAGCCCTATTTTTAGTTTTTTAAGGAACCTCCACACTGTTTTCCATAGTGACTGCACCAATTTACATTCCCACCAACAGTGCAGGAGGGTCTCTTAATGTATCCCTCAAGGAATACAATCAAGAATTTTATAGCTGTTCTGAGCTCTCCTCACTTGTTCTAATCAATGCACGAGGGAGGCCTTGGGTTTTGTCCATCTTAGAGATGAAAAACTTGGGACCTGGGGAGGAGCATCCTACTCAGGTGAACCAGTCATCATCCAGAAAGGAATTCGAAGCTTAAAATGAAGTCCACCCAGCAAGGTAGGCCTGGGTGGAGTTCTAAGGTTCAGAAGCCTGTCCTGTCTTTGTCGTCTCCCCTTTCTCTGCTCCTATTTATTGTCTTACTTGCTTTGTAGATGTTGCCTCCTCAACCTCATGTCTGCCCAGCACCCTAGTGTCTGGGGCTTACCCTCTCTGGTCTCACCTCAGGTCCTCTCGAAAGCCAACTACACTTTTCTACTCGAGGCCTCCCCCTTGATCTTCCCTCCCAACATAACTTGCTTCTCCTGCATTGACACATTTTTACAATGTAAAAGGTTGCTAGTTCAGATCCAGCAACAAGAGACCAGAAAGGGGGACAGATGGCCAGAGACGGCCTCCTCCCTCTGATAACAAAGTAGGGCCATGTTCAATTCATACCACATGATTTGCTAAAGTGGTATATTCTCTGTTTCAAGGATATACGCAGAAGGCCTCAAGCAAGACAGAAAAAGGTCCCCACAAGTCCCCCAAACATAACTCTTCCATGATCATAGCACCGCCATTTGTATACTGTCTACCAGGTGTCAGACACCCCAAGTCTCACCCCCATCCTATGAGGTGCTACTACCCCCATGTTACAGATGAGAAAACTGAGGCTCAGAGACATTAGTATGAGCTTGAATGTGAACCCAGGTCTGCTTGACTCCAACACCCGGGCTCCTAACTTTCTTCTACATTCAGCTTAACTCTGAGACGGCTGACTCATTCCAAGCTGCACCGAGAGCCAGGCAGTGTCCTAACATGCGGAGCTGGATCATTCTCCTTGCCCTCCTCTTCTGTATCCCAAACTCTCACCTCTGTGGGAACCTGATTTCCTGCAGTTTTTCTTTCTGCCCTGCCCCCGCTCTCTTCAACCTCTCTACCTCTCATGGGTGGTTTCTGATGGAAAGGTGTTGACAGCTCTTTATAACTATCCTTTTAGTTCGCCTTAAAAAAAAAAAAAAAAAAAACTACATTCATATTTTAAAACGTGGAAGCATGGCTCAGTGATGTAAAAAAAATTATGTCAGAACAAAGAACATAAAAGACAGAACCCTTAGAAGGAGACATATCAGCCTGCACAACCCGTTGCAAAGCTACACGACGAATAAATCACAAACGCCTCCAACAGCTGCTGTGCCCTGGAAAGGCTCTCTGGGACAAGCAGTAGTGAGAGTCTTTGTGCTTGCAAACCTCACCAGGGCTAAAGCCCTGGCACCATCAGAGAAGAAAGTTGGGGCATGGAACCAGCCCTTAACTAGGAGTCAGTCAACTACTAAACACTGAGCAAGCATGAGGAGTCAGTCAGCCTCTCTGGGCCTCATCTGGAGAGCTTTTTGTTTGTTTGTTTGTTTGTTTTGGTTTTTTTGGAGAACGTTCTTAAGGTCCAGCTCTCCCCTGCCACTCTGATTGAATATCTCTCAGATGAAGCCTAGGAATTGCGATATTTTAAAATTTCCCTGAGTGATCCCTACCCACGGCCAGATTTGGGAACCACTGAATGAGATGATATCTAAGATACCTTCCAACTCTAAGAACTTATGACAGTTTCCCTTACCTTACCCCACTAAGGGCAACTTGATAGCATCGCCACATAGCTGGTATTGCCAAGTACATCCCAAATGTCACATAAAACAGGGACACTGGTTTCTGTTGCAGAACAGAGACCGTGAGGATGGATTTGAATGACCATTTGAAATCAAGACCCAGGGAGGGGCTTGGCTGCCACCCAGGAGAGAATGGGGTTTGGCTCTTGCCTGTCTGGATAGAAGGGAGTGGATAGGGCACTGGTAACATGTACTTGACAGAATCCCGCTGGAAAGAGTGACTCCTTTAAACAAAGCAAATTCCTTGCTTTCAAGTTTATTGACAAACACAGCCAACTTAAGAGTTTATGTTTTGTATCTAAGTATCCTTGATGAGCAAAATTTCAGTGATAATAACATCTGGTGGGGAAGAGATTTTAGACAGCAAAATGTGAGACGCTAGTTCTTACTTTGGAGAATTTTTTTTTTTTTTTTTAATGTATTTGGCTGCGCAGGGTCTTAGTTGTGGCATGTGGGATCTAGTTCCCTGACCAGGAATCGAACCCAGGCCCCCTGCATTGGAAGCACAGAGTCTTAACTGCTGGGCCACCATGGAAGTCCCTGGAGGCTTTTTTTTAAAACTTCTATTACTGTTATGAGTTGAATTGTGTCTCCAACCCCCCGCCCCACCAAAAAAAAAAAAAAAAGATATGCTGAAGTCTGAATTCCAGGACCTTAGAATGTGACATCATTTGGAAACAGGATCTTTGCAGAAGTCAAGTTAAAATGAGGTCATGAGTGTGGGCCGTAATCCAGTGTGGCTGGGTCCTTATAAAAGGAGGAAAATAATACACAGAGATAGACATGCACTCTGGGAAGACCATGTAAAGACACACATGGAGAAAATGCCATGTGCCTGGAGTGATACACCTATAAGCCAATGATTGCTGGCAAGCACAAGAAGCTGGGAAAAGACAAAGGATTCCCCTACTGGTTTCAGAGGGAGCGTGGGCCCTGCTGACACCCTGATTTTGGACTTAGCCTCTAGAATTGTGAGACAATACATTTCTGTTGTTTTAAGCCACTCAGTTTATGGTACTTTGTTACAGAAACCCTAGGAAACGAATACAATTACCAACCTAGACTTTAAAATAATAATAACAACAACAATAATGGCCACCATCTATTGCTTGGTTTTACATGCATGGTCTCATTTAATCCTCTCGATAACCATAAAATGGGTTTATCATCCCTAGCTTTATTTTATTGTCATCTCCATTTTTTTAAAAAAGGCAGGTGTGACCAAGTAAGATTAAGAAATTTGCTGAAGATTAGACAGCTCTAAAAAGGAATGGGACTTGAACTTGATCTTGGTCTATCTCACCCCAAAGCCTTACTGCTGCTGACCCTAGAGTAGCCTCCGTGGAAGAACTTAACCTAGAAAAGTAAACCTAAGCAATTCCTCAACTACTGATGCCAATATTTATGGCCTAGTGTCATTATTTTGTTTAAAGTAAAATTGCAGGCCAGATACCTATGATTAGGTAAATACCAAAGCACATTAAGTAAAATGTAAAATGGTTTTAAGTTAAGTCATCTGAGATTTAAATCAAATAAGCAGGGATAAGACCCTGCTTCTATTAATATAAACTAATCAATGATTGAGTCTATGTATTTATAATAGAGGTGACAAAAACAGTGATATAAGAAGTGTGACTGTTTTTATTTTACAGTTGATGAAACTGAGCCACTTCAGAGAGTGAAGTTTTTATCTTAGAGATGCTCTGTACAAACTTCCAGAGTTAGGGTTGATTGGAGTTGTTTCAGGATAATGGGTCTTTCCCAAATGGAACACTTTCTTATGCAATATAATACAAGAAAGTTTAGAAGCTCCCATCAAAGGAGCTCCCCTGCTTTCTGAAGCTTAACTTTTAGGCAATAAAAGCTTTGGCCTCAAAGTGGCAGCACAAAGATCAAATACAGGGAAAACATGACTGACATTACCTTGTGGTATTTTCAAGGATGAAACCAAAACTGAACCGATTCTTTTTTAAGCTGTGTTGTCATGTTTATACGTAGATAACTCAAGCAGAAATTTCCTGAGAAAGCTCATGGGTCACCAGTATGGCATACGTGGAGCTTGATCTTATGGAAGA